>NC_136271.1:7886791-8486791 GCF_964187855.1 Myxine glutinosa
CTCCTGACAAGGTGGAAAAGTTTCTGTCAACCCTCGACTCTGATTCTGCAACTGGACCTGACGGCATCAGCCCACGCGTCCTAAAATCTTGTTCTTCCGCTCTTTCACTCCCTCTCTCTGTTCTCTTCACACTCTATTTTGCTCAAGGTCATCTGCCATCTGCTTGGAAATCTGCCAACATCACCGCTTTGCACAAAAAAGGTGCAAAAACAGATCCTAGCAACTACAGACCAATCAGCCTTCTCTCAATTATCAGTAAAGTCATGGAATCCATCATTGCTTCAGATATGAAATCTTTCCTCTTCTCCAATGGCTTGATCTCTGATCATCAATTTGGTTTCAGACCTGGTCACTCTACTCTGGACATGCTGCTTCTGCTTTCTCAGCAATGGATGGAGGTCCTCAATGCCAAACAGGAAATTCGAGCTGTCTCCCTTGACATATCACGTGCCTTCGATACGGTCTGGCACCCCGCCCTGCTCACCAAACTCTCCTCTGTTGGTATCCATGGAAATCTCCACGCATGGCTGGCGGACTTCCTCTCTAGTCGTAGTCAACGTGTGGCCCTGAATGGGTTTCTCTCATCTCCTCTTCCTGTTCAGGCTGGAGTTCCCCAAGGCAGTGTTCTGGGCCCTGTGCTTTTTCTGGTCTTCATCAATGATCTCCCCGACTCTTGAAAATCCTCTCTATCTCTTTGCTGATGACTCTACTCTCTGTCGCTCCATTCTTCATCCCTCAGATCGACAGTCTGCAGCCTCCTCACTCTCTGCAGACCTGGACAAAATCACAGTCTGGGCAAACAAGTGGCACATGTCTTTCAATCCTGACAAATCTCACACTCTTACAATGTCTCTCCGAAAAGACCGACTGGACA
Organism: Myxine glutinosa; assembly: GCF_964187855.1. Lineage (NCBI taxonomy): Eukaryota > Metazoa > Chordata > Myxini > Myxiniformes > Myxinidae > Myxine > Myxine glutinosa. The sequence continues at coordinate 7,887,666 of NC_136271.1, forward strand.
ACCCTCCCATCTACTTTCTGAATAATCCTCTCCAAGAAGTTCTGTCACTCAAACTTTTGGGTCTCACTATCTGCCATGATCTTTCCTGGGAAAACCACATTTCAAATCTGGCCTCCAAAGCAGTCGCCGACTGGGCATCCTCCGTCGTGCGAAGTCCTTCCTTGGCACACCTGAGCTCCTCACCACGTACAAGGCTTTCATCCGCAGCTCAATGGAATACTGCTCTCCCCTCTGGGCTGGTGCTCCTGCCTCACACCTAGCTCGTCTTCACGCTGTTGAAAGCAAAGCATTCAGAATCATTGGAATCTCCCGCGATGAAGCTAACTCCAAGGGCCTTTCACTCACTCACCGCAGGCAGGTTGGTGGTCTTTCCGTCTTCTACCGACTCCTCTCTGGCCTTGCCCCCCCAGCTCTCTCTGGGCTCTGTCCCGCAAATATTCCTACAGGTCGCACAAGATCTGCCTGCAACCCTCTTATGGTTAAACTGCCAAAATCAAGACTCTCTGCTCACCTTCGCTCCTTCATTCCTCTTTTCTCCCGCCTCTGGAACAAACTCCCTCACTCTCTTCAATCCCATTCCACCCTCCAGGTCTTTAAAACAGCTGTTCACCACCATCTCTTATCTTCCCCCATCCAAAACCTTGATCTTTTCTATCCCCGATAATTTCACCCCAATTCCACTTTTTGAAATACCAACTTCTGACCTGGAAGTCCTTGGTGTCCTTGTGTTTTATACTTCTCCCACCCCCCACCCCCCCACCCCTTCCCACGCCTCCTCCCCCCGAGCCCTCTCCCTCCCACACATCTCCCTGCTCTCAAATGTTGTGTGCTCTCAAGTGTTTGTGTGCTTCCCATTCTCTTGTCTTCCGCTCCCTCTTTTTATATATTTTGTTTGTCTGGTTGATTTGTTTGTGAAGTAAATGTCAGCTCTTTCACGAGCCTCGATTAAGTACACAAAAAAAAAAAAAAAAAAAAAAGGGAGGGGAGAAGGGGGAGGGTGAGGGGCGAGAGGAGAAGGGGAAGGGGTAGGAGGGAGGGGGAGGACGGAGGGGGAAGGGAGGAGGAGGACGGACGGGGGAGGGGGAAGGGGGACGGAAGGGGAGGGCCAGTCAACAATGACGTTGCAGTTCTCATGGTCAGAGAGCAGCACAACAATCGCGACATCGTCCTGCATCTTCGCAAGAGCACGAAGCGGATTTTGGAGACACCGATCCTGTGACCCACGCCCTCCAGTACCGGCGTTGCCGGGTGGGGGAGGGGAGATCCGTACATTCCCAACCCGTACATTCGCCCTCTCGACTCAAGCTCGTATTCGATTCATATTCGAAATCGAAAGCGGAAATGGGAAATCCTTCGTATTCGAATTCGTAAACACGAAATATGAATTAAAATGTAATTCATATCGCACAAAATCGACACAAAACACGATCGCATAAAGGTGAAAAAACGCAATGGCTTTTCGCCCTGAATTACGTGCAAACATGTGACGTGTGACGGGATGGAACATCACGTGATCGCTCTGAGCGAATCAGCGAGCTACTCGCACTGGCTGAGATTAGCGGGTACTTTGCTGAAATGCGCTGAGGTAAATATGAATAAAAAATATGGATCTCGTCAAATATTGTCTCGGCCATGTTCGTCCCAGGCCCAATGGCCATGTCTATGCCAAATATCAAGCACATGAGCCTCTCCGTTTCGGAGTCTATCGGTAACATTACACACACACACACACACACACACACACACACACACACACACACACACACACACACACACACACACACACACACACACACACACACAACTGTGTTTTATATATATAGAGAATATTATTTTATACCATTCGCGTGTGTTTTGCTGTGCGTGTACAACAATTTTTTGTCAGTGTTTAAGGGTTAGACGTGTGTTGACAAGACGCTCGCTAAACGACTTTAGTAAATTCGGTCCGATGTTTTGATTTAAATCGCTTAATTCTTAAACAAGGGCTGCAGGTACACAAACTCGGCTCCAAGCTGTCTACCCTGGGTTCGAATCCCAACCAAGCTATAAAGTGGCATCGTGGTGATTCATAGGCAGTGTGAATCATCATTTCCAGGATCGACGTTAAACGGGAATCCCGTCTGCTGGCGTTAGTTGGTAGACCCCACGCCATGGTGTCCTTCAATATTTAATACAGCATGTCATTCTATTCTTCAACCGATCTTCTTCCTATGACTTCTTCTTCATTAGCCCACCTTTCTTGAGGGGTCGGCCGGGGGAAGCTTGGGCTGAGTTTGTCACGAACCGGTTGGCCAGGCCTGACGTTCCACTAGTCAGGGCAAGGATTTGTAATTTGTTGAGTGTGCCTGCGATAGCTCGCCTACTCTTCGCGAAGGACACCTTGAGGTATTTAACGTCCACAAACAAACGTCGGCAGACGGGACGTCCGTTTAACGTCCATCTGAGGGATCGTAAACACATTTATGACATTTTATAGCTGCGTCGGGAATCGAAGTCACGACTGGCTGCGACTGGCTGCGATCGATGGTCGCAGGTCGCCACGATTGATCGTACGATCGGTCGCTGATCGCCACCACTAGTCGCACGATTACCTACGATTGATCTTGCGATTGATCTTCTCCAATCGTTAGTGATCGCACGACCACGCGTACCACCAATTGTACAATGACCTACCATAAGTCCTAAGAGCAATCGCTGTTTGCGATCGCAAATGGAGAGCATAGCAAACATTGACGATTGGTCGTATCTCGGCCAGATTGCCATCAATCGCACGATCCAGAAATCGTACGATCCAGTGTGACTGAGGCCTTAAACGCTAACCTACACCCATTAAGGAACATATATATTTAATATTGTCACGTCCCCAGGTTTAACATCCCAAGAGGACGAATGACCGAAACGAGCTTTAACTCCGAGGTGTATTTCAAACTTGGCGTGATTATCTTTTCGCGCTCGCGGGAAGGTTTGAAGCCTAACCTGATCGGACGGCCGAAACTGGGTTAATCCGAACCCACAAACAAAGAAACGAAACAAGACAAGAAATTGACAATCAACAACTAATGATTTAATGAAAATAATGAAAGCAAAATAAAAATGTTGAGGTAAAAACTAATAGTAATAGGCTAAGGTGTGGGGCCCTCCAAACAGACTCAATTACAGACACAGGGAGAAATAAAATAAAATAAAATGATTTGGTAATTGGCCAGCACTCAGCTTTGCAGTTCAACCGAGGACTTGTCAACGTTTGTCGCCTCCAAACCACCACGCGGAAGTGCACAAAATTGCGCAGAGTTGCGCTCCTCAACGTCCCAATGTGAGGTACTTCTCACGATGCCGACTGCCCCGAACCTCCCTGGTTCAGTCTCTTTCCACAAGCACCATGAGTCAAAGATGCGCCACCACCCACGACCAAGCCAGAACAAAGAGAAAATGTGACCACCTCCAACGACCACCAGCACAAAGAAGCGAAATGCGACTGCCTCCAACAAACGGCAGGACAAAGAGAGGCGAAATGCGACTGACTCCAACAAACACCAGGAAAAAGAGAAGCGGAACGTGACTGCCTCCAACAAACGGCAGGACAAAGAGACCAAGATGGCGAGACAGCTTCTCTTTCCTTCAGCTCTCAAATGTTCCACTGCTGACGTCATACTCTGTCCAATCACACAGCGCTATTCCATCATCCATCTCGCCTCCACCAATCACAAAGGCCCGGGAGTGGCCTCTTCATTACGAGTCGTCAGGGGGCGGAGTCTAATCTCTGTTCGGGAATGTGCGGATGACGTCGTTCCCTTGCCGATCAGCAAATGCTGTTTCTGTCGGACCTGGCAGCGTGGTGAGCGAATGAGTCCATTACATTGCTGTCGTTGTTTTACTGAGCCCTCAATTTCCTGGCTGGCCGAATGTAATAAAACTGAAGGGAAGACCACAGGAGGCAAATTACACACTGGGAAATTAAGCTTTAAGCCCTATAATTAATTAGCACAAAAGCCACGCCCCTTATGGCGACACGCAAACGCTCTTACCCGGGCAGACAGCCGACTTACGTACATTCAGATGGCTTTTTCACGGCATACGGAGCATTCTAAACCTACACGATTCTAACTTTCCTAAGGTATTCCATCATTTCCATGCCTATCCCCACAAACGTAACACTATTTTAATAACACACACACTAATTAAGGGAAATTTAATATTTCCTTTCACATAGCTGCAAAGGCTCAGTCACATATAGAGCGATTTTTTTAAATCCCCCCCAAAAAATCGAACTTTTCTTTTTTCAAAAATTTACATTTTTTTTTTTGGCCTAAAACACTCCCCAGCACGCACTGATGAACCTCCAAAAGTATGACAAAGATCCGCTCAGCCATCTCTGATAATGGCGACACACCCGCACACACGGATCTCTAATAGTAAAGAAGATTGTGTTAATGATTGGATGCTACAAATGAAAAATATAATCCTGATCAAAACTGTACATCATGTTTTAAATTGACGAGGTTTCTATTCGTGTTAGCAAGACGATCACATTAGATATGTACATCTTGTTCAAAAACAATTTTACATATTTTTGTACTCTCCTATATACAATGAATTTCATTTGGAAATACAATTGAAAAACCTTCCTTAGATTATTTGTATCTATTACAGAAGTTATGCAGTTGTCTCTACGTTAAGGTGGATTTAATAAGCAATTTTTTTTTCTTTTTAAAAAACTTTGACTCTTCTCGGATTCAAACAGATAGTTTATACATGTACAGTCAATTTTCTGTTCTTGTGCAACATACAATTTAAACCCTGATCTCCTTTTGGCTCAGTAGCATAGCAATGTACAGTATATGCTAAGAGATATGTAAAAGCAAAATCCCAGTACAATGGATGATAAAGTGGGTAGAAGATTTACATCATGTTCCAAGACCTACAGCGATATAAATGCATCGGAAATAAAATAAACATATGAAGTCAGTTTTCAGACCATGGCTAATATTATATACTAGCGGGGTCACCCGTGGGAATCCCACGGGCATGGATGTGTGTGACATTTCGACATATTGAGTTATATGCTGCACATTCATTTTTACAAAATGTTTACTGGCAAGTCATCAGATCCAGAAATGGTGTGAATTTAGTTATTTCACATAATATGTGACCCCTCACTCCTCTCCACCTGACACTCTCCTGTCTCCACCTGACACTCTCCTGTCTCCACCTGACACTCTCCTCTCTCCACCTAGCACTCCTCTCCTCTCCAAACCCTCACATCCCTCTCCTTTCCAATCCCTCACCTCTCCAATCCCTCACACTCCTCTCCTCTCCAATCCTTCACACGCCTCTCCAATCGCGCCTCACACTCCTCTCCAATCGCGCCTCACACTCCTCTCCAATCGCGCCTCACACTCCTCTCCAATCGTGCCTCACACTCCTCTCCAATCGTGCCTCACACTCCCCTCCAATCACTCCTCTCCAATCGTGCCTCACACTCCTCTCCAATCGCGCCTCACACTCCTCTCCAATCGCGCCTCACTCGCCTCTCCAATCGGCTTTCCCCGTCTCGTTTCTCTCCTTTTTCTCCCGTCTCGTTCTTTTTCTTGCTCCAAATCGGCCCGTCGGAATCGGAAATCGGCCCGTCTCGCCCGTCGGCCCGTCGGAATCGGAAATCGGCCCGTCTTGCTTTTGTGCTTGTGCGTAAATAAATTGTGTTCATGACACCATTTCTGGTGTTGGGCTAGCGGCTAGGGTGCCGGCTTAGGATCCTGGGTTCGAATCTCGGTCGATCGCCGAATTAATGCCAGGGGGGTTGACTCAGCCTGTCATCCTTCCGAGGTCGGCTAATTGAGTACCAGTTCACTGGTAATTCCCTGTTTGTCGTTGAAGGCGGCAAAAAGGGTTGGCGTCAGGAAGGGCATCCGGCCGTAAAACATTGCTTCAAAAAGGGGACAAAAAAACAACAACTACCACGGTCCCCGAAAAGGCCAACCCCCGCTTTGCGGGGAAAAATGGCCTCTAAACGGTGGTTTTTACACCATTTCTGGATCTGATGACTTGCCAGTAACCATTTTGTAAAAATGAATGTGCAGCATCTAACTCAATATGTCGAAATGTCACACACATCCATGCCCGTGGGATTCCCACGGGTGACCCCGCAAGTTTGCATTGACGTTCGTCGATGGACTCGTTCGCCCGTCTCATTCGTTTTCTTGCTGCATCCTGTTCAAGTCTGCGTTCTTCATCGATCGTCTCATTCATTTTGGAAATAGAAGTTTCCACGCAGCGCATGAATTGTCACGATCCTCAAGAGGAATTTGTCTCGTAATCATCAAATGATAAATGGCAAGTAAATTATATTGTGGAAAATTAAAGATTTCAAATAAACCTATTTAAAGTGTATTCGCACATAACTAATTTTAAAAAACGAAGAAATATCTCTCGGTAATTTCCTGAAACATATTTTACTTCCGGCTAATAATGTTGAATTAAATAAAAACGAAGAAATATATGTCGGCATCATTGTTGACGTTTTTGTGACGACTGTCATCAAACGAAAAAGTAATATATCTTAACGGAAAAGCAAAAGCGAATTTTTAATATATATCGACACGTTGCCGTCGGTGTCATGTTGGGCGGTGTATGATACACCATGACGCGATTTTTAAAAATATATCTCTGCATTTTCCCGCGTGTGTGGAATGTTCTCAATTATTGCTGACACCGAGTCCAAAACCATCGATAAAAATGAAATCATATGGTGAGTTAGATTGGAGATAAAGGCGTGAGAGAGACTCAATGGCCTTGAAGTTGAAGTTACAGGCATTTGAGAATTCATTTCGTTCTATAAACGGCAACTTTCATCGGATTTTCTTCTCGTTTTTTTTCAACCGAGTCTAAAACTATGTTAGCGACTGTGAAAAATGAAATGATATATCGAATTTAAAATAGATATCGACACATTGCCGTCGGTGTCATGTTGGGCGGTGTATGATACACCATGACGCGATTTTAAAAAATATATCTCTGCATTTTCCCGCGTGTGTGGAATGTTTGTGGAAAATTAAAGATTTCAAATAAACCTATTTAAAGTGTATGCGCACATAACTCGGTTATGTGCTCTCGGTCATGATCATGCTCTCGGTAATTTCCTGAAACATATTTTACATATTTTACTCGGTTATGTGCTCTCGGTCATGATCATGCTCTCGGTAATTTCCTGAAACATATTTTACTTCCGGCTAATATGTTGAATGAAATAAAAACGAAGAAATATATGTCGGCATCATTGTTGACGTTTTTGTGACGACTATCATCAAACGAAATAGTAATATATCATAACGGAAAAGCAAAAGCGAATTTTTAATATATATCGACACATTGCCGGTGGTGTCATGTTGGGCGGTGTATGATACACCATGACGCGATTTTAAAAAATATATCTCTGCATTTTCCCGCGTGTGTGGATTGTTCTCAATTATTGCTGACACCGAGTCTAAAAGTAAAACCATCGATAAAAATGAAATCATATGGTGAGTTAGATTGGAGATAAAGGCGTGAGAGAGACTCAATGGCCTTGAAGTTACAGGCCTTTGAGAATTCATTTCGTTCTATAAACGGCAACTTTCATCGGATTTTCTTCCCGTTTTTTTTCAACCGAGTCTAAAACTATGTTAGCGACTGTGAAAAATGAAATGATTTATCGAATTTGATTTGAAATAAAACTGGGGGAGAGCAAGACACCACGGGCCTACAAAACAGGACTCAAAGCTATGCGAGTTAATAAAATGGTGGATATTTGTTTATAGCCACTCCCAGAATGGGTGGAGCTATGGGTGGAGCTACTCTGCAAACCGAGTAAGCCACACCCCGGACAGACACCCAACAGATAGACAGACAGACAGACAGAATCATCTACGGCTATTATAATATAGATTGTTACGGACGCGGTTAAAGATGTTATTTACCGAGCGGTTGGTATGACCGCGACCGAACAGTTATTCCCCGACTCTAACACCCGATTTACCCCAAACTTTGGCTGGATCGCGCCACCGCTATTCAATCGGGAAAACTCTAAAGCGACCGAATACAAAGAGGAAAAAGGAATAAGACGAGAAGAGGTACCGAAGAGTAATTGGATTTATTATTTACACATATAATCAAGAAGAAAGCAGTCACGTTTATTTACAGACGAGATTAGATACACAGTGCAACGCTAGCTTACCTGCAGTCTTAACTAACCCAGGGACAAGACAAAAGACAGACTACGAGCACACTTACACGGGGAATGATGATAGGACTGGCGGGAGATGGATGGCTGGCGGGATAGGGAGGTCCAACTAGTTCTGCAGCTGATCGACTCGTGGGCAGCCGCCGCTCCTTCGCGGCCCTGCTCCAAACTGCCGTCCAGGCCTCACGCTGCTGTGGCTGCAGTTTCGGTGGCTCCAGCTGCAGCAAATGCAGTTTCAGTGGCTCGAGCTGCAGCAAGTGCAGTTTCGGTGGCTCGAGCTGCAGTGAGTGCAGTTTCGGTGGCTCGAGCTGCAGTTCAACCCTGGACTTCTTCTCGTCTCTCTGTCATCAAAGCTCATCTCCCTTGTCTCTCGGTAAAGGCTCATCTCTCTTCTGCCACTTGGGAAACGCCCTGCCGCGGGTTATATAGGCCCCACCCCTCAACCTTCGTGAACCTCCTCGATGTTTCTTTCCACACCCTCTCCAAGTCCAACCCCTTGTTCGTGGTTGGTTGAGTGGGGCTGACTCACTCCTCCCCTCTATGACGAGGTGGGGACCCGCCTTTCTTCCCCAACCCTGCCTCGTAGTCAATGGCGGCAATTGGAGCGGAGGTAGTTTCCAATCGACGAAAAGGGGGAATGGAGGTTTTGGGAATGGGAATGAAGGGAATCTATCTATTTCACTTGGTGCAATGGAGTACTTCTATTAATGGGAGACACAGCCTTACCCTAAAACACAGAATGAGATATAACTATCGAACAGGGGTATTCTATGATTGGCTGACGTGTATGCTTGTGGACTAATTATGGGACGCCCTTTTGTCCTTTACACAGCTCCGGAGGCAGGAGGCGCAGAATAACCAATAATAATAATAATAAAGCACACAATCAAAAAAACAGTCCTCATATCCGCAACAATATATATATATATATATATACACACATATACATATACATATACTGTTGAAGGTATGGTGTTTGAAGTTTGGGTTGATGCCACGAGTATTGTGGCCATTGATGATGTATGATATTGCGATTGGGCATGTAGAGAGGATGGAGGTTGTGGTGAGCGGGTTTGTGAGGAGGTGGTTGGGAGTGCCACGCTGTTTGACGAACATTGCCTTTTATGGTCAGGGTGGAAAACTCCAGTTTCCCTTGACATCGTTAACCGAGGAGTTTAAGGTGGTGAGGGTGCGGGAGTTCATGATGTTGCGGGATTCAAGTGATGCAGTGGTAAAGAATGCTCTCCCAGAGAAGAAGGGAAGTCGGAAGTGGAATGCAAGAGCAGAGGTGGACGAGATGGAGGAGCGGTTACAACAGGAGGAGGTCATGGGGATGGTACAGCACGGGAAGCATGGCTTGGGGTGGATGGAGCATGAGCGATGGGGAAAGGCATGTGTGAAAGAGAGGAGGAAGATGGTTGAGAGGGAGTTGAGAAGAAAGGAAGAGGAGGGGAGATATGTGAAAGCAGTCGGTCAGGCACAGCAAGGTGCTTGGACTAAGTGGGAAGGTGTGCGGGTGAGGATATTGAAGTGGCAAGAGATTTGGAGGATGGAGCCAATATTGTTGAATTTCCTGTTGCGGGCAACTTATGATGTGCTTCCGTCACCAGTAAACTTCAGATTGTGGGGGTTGTTGCAGGAGGAGAGATGTTATTTGTGTGGAGGTGTGGGAACGGTGCAGGATGCACTGAGTGCATGCTCAGTAGCATTGGCAGCAGGAAGATACAGGTGGCGACATGATCAGGTGCTGGCGGTGGTGGTGCAGATGGTGCAACAAGAGGTGCTGAGATCGAGAGAGAGAGAGAAGAGTGGAGAAGGAGACTGATGGGGGAGAGGTGTGGTTTGTCAAAGAGGGCCAAGTGGAAAGAGGTGGAAAGAGGAGGACGAGGCGGAAAGCAAGAGGGCTGTCAGATGCTTGTGATTGGCAGGTGGTGGCAGACCTAAAGCCACAATTGGTATTCCCAGAGGAGATCTGTGTGACAAGGTTGCGGCCTGACCTTGTCATTTGGTCAAGTGCAACAAGACAGGTCATCTTAGGAGAGTTGTCGGTACCTTGGGAAGAGAACATGGAGGAGGTGCACGAGAGGAAGAGAGGAAAGTACAGTGAGCTGGGGGCAGAGTGCCGGGAGAAGGGTTGGCGCGTTTCGCTTCAGCCATTTGAGGTGGGGTGTGGAGGGTATATTGGCAATTCCTTTTCTGTATTTCTTGCTAGGCTAGGCTGAGTTCCGCTTCCGGTCCCTCGAGCGACGGGACTTGCTTTGATCTCTCCACGGCATCAAAGTTTGAGTGTTTTCCCGTTCGTTTCTTTGTCAAATTTCCGCTGCGTATTTTGTTGTGTATGTGTTATTGTGTGTTTCTATTTGGTTTTGGTTTTGTAGTTGTTGCAAATTTGTGTGTAATTAGTCGTTTCTTTGTCCGCGCCTCGTGCGGCCTGGTGTCTCGTGCGGCCTCCTCGTCTCGACTTGTGCCCCGCCCCCTATATTCTCGTTTGTTCTTTCACCTCTGCTCCTGCTTTCTAAAATCCACGTTCTCACTTAGAGACTTTTCCCAGATTGTTTTCATGGTTTTGTTGAAATATTTCTTTAAATATGTTTAAACCGCAGCGGTGATCCCCCCCCCCCCCCCCCAGGATTTCCATGTTTTAAACGTTTCCCAGTGTGTACCCTGGATAAGAATAGGTACGCCGTATCCCTGCGTGTCGTAGGAGGCGACTAAGTGGGTTGGCGTCAGGAAGGGCATCCGGCCATAAAAAAAAAAAAACATTGCCTCAAAAAGAGAACCATGACAATTACAACTACATGTGGGCAGGGTACAGCCCGAAGTGGAGATCGGTTTCTGAGGTTTGGGACATGGAATGTAGGGACAATGACAGGGAGATCAGGAGAAGTGGTGGAAGTATTGGTCAGAAGAAGAGTGGACATATGTTGTGTGCAAGAGACGAGATGGAAGGGAAGTGGTGTGAGAATGGTGAAGGGTAGGCAGGGACAGAAATACAAGTTTGTGTGGCAAGGGTGCCTGGAGGGCGTGAATGGTGTTGGTGTCCTGTTTTCTGAGGAGTTTGTAGACAGTGTGGTGAGTGTGACGAGTGAGTGATAGGTTGATGATGGTGAAAATGATGATTGGAAAGCTCTTGGTGAACGTCATCTCGGGATATGCTCCGCAGGTTGGTCGGAGCGATGAAGAGAAGGACAAGTTCTGGTGTGCGATAGAGAAGCTGATGGAAAACGTGAAAGATGAGGAAGTTGTTGTGGTAGGAGGAGACCTAAATGGACATGTGGGAAGGAGTATGGATGGTTTTGAAGGAGTTCATGGGGGTTACGGATATGGTGTGAGAAATGGAGAAGGTGAAAGGATTTTGGAGTTTGCTGATGGAGCTGATTTGTTGATTTGTAATACTCAGTTCCAGAAAGAGGATAATAAGCTTGTTACATACACGTCAGGTGGGTCGACGACAACCGTTGACTACCTGATGGTGTGTAGGCGAGATAGGGGGCACCTCCGAGACACAAAGGTGATCCCGGGGGAGGAGGCTGTTTCACAGCACCACTTGGTTGTCTGCGACGTAAGGGTGAAAGGTGCGAGGAGAGCTCGGCGGGTGAAGTACCAACCGAGAATGAAGGTGTGGAGGTTGAAAGAGGTGACAGTAAGGGAGGCATTAAAAGAGAGGCTGAGTAGGGTCGAGGATGATGTGGTTGAGCTTGAAAGTGGTTGGATGTCAATGAAAGCTAGTCTGTTGGGAGCCGTTGGTGAGGTATGTGGATGGACAAAAGGACCACCAAGGCACTCGGAAACATGGTGGTGGGATGATGAAGTTGGAAAGACGATTGACGAGAAGAGGAAGAAGTTCAAGGAGTGGCAGAAGGCGAAGGGTACGGGAGCAGAAACAGCAGAGCATGAAAGTTATAAGGCAGCCAGGAAGGCTGCAAAGAAAGAGGTAGCAAAGGCGCAGGAGGCATGTAGGAAAATGTTCGGAGAACGCTTGGATTCGGAAGAGGGTCAGAGAGCGGTATTCAGGATTGCAAAGCAGATAGCGAAAGAGAGGTGTGATGTGATGGGGGTGAGCTGCTTGAAGGATGAAGTGGGACAAATCGTTGTCGACCCAGATGGAATTAAAGGAAGATGGAAAAGATATATGGAAATGCTGTTGAATACAGAGAATTAATGGGATGGCAACATAGAGAGTAACCCAGTTTTAGGACCGGCAGAGAAGATAACTGAGAAGGAAGTTGAGGAAGCGATAAAAGCAATGAAGGGTAGAAAAGCGGGAGGGCCGACGGGAGTTGTGGGAGATATGTTGAAGGCAGCAGGAAGTTGGGGTGTGAAGAGAATGACAGAGATCTGTAATCTGGTGGTGAAAGAAGGCCGCATTCCAGTGGATTGGGAACTGAGTACCCTCGTCCCTCTATACAAAGGGAAAGGTGACCCTCTGGAGTGTGGCTCGTACCGAGCGATAAAGTTATTGGAGCATGGAATGAAGGTATTGGAAAGGGTGTTGGAGAGGAGGATAAGGAAGAAAGTGAAGATCGACGAAATGCAGTTTGGATTTATGCCAGGAAGAGGAACGACAGACGCACTTTTCATTGTGAGGCAGTTGCAGGAGAAGTACATGGAGAAGAGGAAGAGGTTGTTTCTTGGGTTTGTTGATCTGGAGAAAGCATTCGATCGGGTTCCACGCAAAGTAGTGACATGGGCATTGAGGAAGTTAGGAGTGGAGGAATGGTTGATCAGAGTAGTGATGGCAATGTACAAAAGAGCACGCACAGCTGTAAGGACGAAGGACGGGAACAGTGGTGAGTTTGAGGTGAAGGTGGGAGTGCATCAGGGGTCGGTACTAAGTCCACTACTATTTGTAGCTGTGATGGAGGTGCTGGCTCAGAACGTAAAGGAGGGTTTACCGTGGGAGTTGTTGTATGCAGATGATCTGGTGTTGATTGCGGAAAGTATGGATGGACTGAAGGAAAAGATGAACACGTGGAAGGAATGTATGGAGACAAAAGGTCTGAAGGTGAATATCGGAAAGACGAAGGTGATGGCAAGTGGTAAAGCATGTGGTGAGGTGGAAAGAACTGGGAAGTGGCCCTGTGCTGTGTGTAGGAAGGGTGTCGGAGTGAACTCCATTCAGTGTACAATGTGCGCTGAGTGGGTTCATCAAAAATGTAGTGGTCTGAGAGGGTCATTAACCAGTGTGGCAGCTACATTCAAATGTAAGGTGTGCACAGAGGGAGCTGCAGATGGAGGAAATGTTGAGTTGGATCTTGGAGATGGCGTGAAGCTGGAAGGTGTGAAAACATTTTGCTACCTCGGAGACATGCTGAATGGAGAAGGTGGATCAGACTCGGCAACGGTTGCTCGAGTGAGATGTGCATGGAAGAAGTTTCGGGAATTGAGTGGCGTGCTGATGATGAGGGGAGTGTCGTTGAAGCTGAAGGGAAAGGTGTATGCTGCATGTGTGAGAAGTGTTATGATTTATGGGAGCGAGACATGGGTAATGAACGTAGAGCAGCAACGAAGGTTGGAAAGGGTGGAAATGCGAATGGTTCGACGGATGTGCGGAGTATCGTTGAGAGAAAATGATAAATTGCGAAAGATGATGGGAATAGAGCCTGTGATTGATGCTGTGAAGAGGAACAGGTTGAGATGGTTTGGTCATGTGTTGAGGAAGGATGAAAGTGACTGGTTGAGAAGAGTGATGGAAATGAATGGAGAAGGAAGTAGAAGACGGGGAAGACCGAGAAAGACTTGGCTAAAGATGGTGGAAGAAGAAATGCGGGCAAGGGGGTTAACAAGGAGAGATGCAGAAAATAGGGCAAAATGGAGAAGATTGTCATGGGGACCGCAAGGCTAACCCCCGCTCTAGCAGGGAAAATGGCCTTTAAAATGCATGTTGTTGTTTGTTGTTGCTAGGCTGGGAGTGTGTGGGACAGAAAGAAGGAGGATGTGTGACAAGGTGGCCCAGGTTGCCATGAAAGGCTCATTTTGGATATGGAGGAAGTTTATGGAGGCACGTCGAACGGTGTAGGTTGGTTGTGTGTGTTTTTTTTGTTTTTGTTTTTTTTGTTACCATTATCACTTCTTATTTTGTGTATATGAGTGAGTGGGTGAGGGTGTGTGTTTTTGCATGAATTAATTTTTGCATGAGTGTGTTTTTGTGTGTTGAGTGGTGTATGATGTAAGTGTAGATGGTTGTTTGGTTGGTGTTCTGTATGTATGTGTGTGTATGAATGATCTGGTGTATTTTGTTGGTGAGTGGTGAAGGGTATAAAGGTGGGTGGTTGAGTGTTCCACCATGTTTGTTTGGTGCTGTGGAATCTGGATGTGGATTTGTTGTTGTTGTTGTTGTTCGCACTGGCTGGGGGTGGGGGTATGTACGCATCCCGGTGCAGTTGCTGCATGTGGATGTGTACGTGCCCCTGCTGGCCCACCTTAGCTGACCGTATCGAGGTTGAAGGGCCGAAACGGGATGATGCTGAGGACCTCGACTGAGGACCCGGTCAGTGCGGCACACTTGTGACCAGGTGTGTTTTGAATTTATATATATATATATTTATATATTGTGCTGTGGATGACTATCAAGACGGAGCACCCACGGATGACCAATTGAGCTTACTTTGAGGCGTTATTCAATGGTGGATTTCACTATACAGGCGGGAGGGGGGTGAAGGGGGGGGGGGGAGGGGGGAGAAAGAGGAAGAAGGAGCGGGGAGAAAGAGGAAGAAGGAGCGGGAGCTTTTATCTGACGCGATCTGGGCAGTCTTCAATCCTGCGGAAATTAATCTCAAACGAAAAGGAATTAAATGTACAAAAATAAGATTTATTAAACCAAACCCGAAACAAGGACGCGATGGCAAACAAATGTCCTAAATCGAGATCCATCACATCAGACGTATCAACAAACAAAGGAGGATATAAATTAAAAGAACGTTGTGTGTGTGTGTTTGTACTGGGCTTGGCTCTGTCCGCAGTGTGTAAGGGATCGTCAGGCTCCGAGCGCAGTCGTCTGACGCAGCTCCGGTTGGCGGGAACAAGGCCCCGACGCGCCCCCATTTACTAGGCCTCGATAAGGCCTCTCGCGCCAAGTGAGCGAGCGGGTGTGCAACCCACTTCCTCAGCCGTGCAATGCTTTCCCAGATTCGGCACGGTCACAGTGCGTTGCATCCAATGTTCGGATCCGAAGGGAGAGAGAGTCAAGGGTGAAGGAAGGCGTGAGGGCAGCAGGAGAACCCAGGAAAAGTGTCTACGGCGAGGGGAAGGACGTCCGGGCGTGAAGGAATCCAGAAACGAGAAGAAGCAAATGTCAGTCAGCCAATTCTTTTACAGCCCGTCGTCTGACCTCATCGATCCTCCCTTTCAATCCCTGCCGGCCAACATCACAGGCTCAATTCTCTACCCTGCCAATCGGCGGCCTTCGTCCTGCCTTTGTGTCTTCCTTCCACCCATCAATGGCCAGCTTCTTGTCCCCATCCCGACCAATCACGAGTCCTTCTGGGCGTGGCTATTGCCTGGGCTTGCTCGATGTGTGTTGCTATGCCAGCTGGTGATGTGGCTGGCTGTGGCTCCAGCGGCAGTTCCCCGAACTGGCTTCCAGTGAGTTTTATTGTTATTGTGGCGGAGAGGAATTTAAGTAGTGTGTGTGGTAAAACTAATGGGCCTAACTAATGTCTATGGTGCGTTGCCATATGGGACAAAGGAATGATCACAAAGGGGATGATGTACGTACAAGGGAATTTTACCCTCATACCCTAATCTAGTTAACAAGCCCCGCCCCCTTGTGCCGGGGACAAAGACAGAAGCTTAATCCGACATTCGGGCTACAAAACGTATTACATTGAGATTCCCTATCACGACAACCGGAGCATGATACCTACACAGATCCACCTGAATCTATATATGTCCCTACCCTAAAATTCATAACACAGTGCCCTCCCCCCCCCCCCCCTCCCTCCCTGTAACCGTAGCCGCTGCTAGGTTCACTGCAGGTGCTACCATTCCAGTCTTAACACTCACTGTCTCACACTGAATTAACCTATGAAATTAACTCATGAGGGCTGTGGGAAGTGAACCGAAGCTACCTGCCTCTTCTCCTTAACATGCTATCCCCTTAAACAATCATCACATTTCAAATATTTACAAAATTATTATTCATCGTTCCTGTAAAAAACCACAAACTCCCGCGGTGACGCTATCTCCGAGGGCCTTTCACTTAATCACCGCAGGCAGGTTGGTGGTCTTTCCGTCTTCTACCGACTCCTCTCCGGCCTTGCTCCCCCAGCTCTCTCTGGGCTCTGTCCCCCAAATATTCCTGCAGGTCGCACAAGATCTGCCTGCAACCCTCTTATGGTTAAACTGCCAAAATCAAGACTCTCTGCTCACCTTCACTCCTTCATTCCTCTTTTCTCCCGCCTCTGGAACAAACTCCCTCACTCTCTTCAATCCCACTCCTCCCTCCAGGTCTTTAAAACGGCTGTTCACCACCATCTCTTATCTTCCCCAATCCAAAACCTTTATCTTTTCTACCCCCGCTAATTTCATCCCAATTCCACTTTTTTGAGGTGACTTTTGACTTCTTTCCTGGAAGTCCTTGGTGTCCTTGCGTTTTATACCTATCCTGCCTCCCCCCAGGCCCTCTCCCTCCAAAAACATCTCCCGATGTCCCTGCTCTCAAATGTTGTGTTTGTGTGCTTCCTCCCCTTCTCGCCCAATCTTGTCGACCGCTCCCCTTTTTATATACTTTGTTTGCTTGTTTGTTTGATTTGTTTGTTTGATAAATGTTAGCTCTTTCACGAGCCTCGACTCTGTATACAAAAAAAAAAAAAAAAAAAAAAAAAAAAAAACCTTAACCGAAAATTTGCAAAATTTCAAAAACTCCACGAAACATTTGTACAACCCCTTCCTACAGACCGCATCCCCCGGTGGATGCCACAAGACTCAACGTTACCTGCGGGGCCATCCCAATGCACCCCAAATTTTGCAAAGCACCCCATCCCAATGCTTGTTGCACGAGCGACAAGCCCGCACCTCCTGGATTCCCCATGCTGAGTTGTTTACCATGAGCCACGTTTCAATTGTTTCCATTGAGCAGTTTCGGAGATTTAGAGGTCCAAAGTTTTTCGGTTTTCCAAGAGTAGACACATGGTGAAAATTTAGTGTCAATCGGACCAACATCTGCCGAAAAAATGAATTTAAACAAGATGGTGCTTGTACCACGTGACCGATGACGTCATAATTATCACATAAAATTATACATGAGTGGATGCATACAAAAGTTCCTTGTCAATCAGACCAACTGTTGAAAAGATTTTTTTTTAATGCAGACACGTACGTACGCAGGCCGATCGCTTGACCCCGCTTTTCACTTCGCAAGCGCAGGGTAATAACTAGAAAGCATCTGAAAATGCAAACTCAATCTGCATCCCCTTTGTAATCAGACATCTTCTTCTTCCAAATGCTAAACATGACAAAAACATCAAAAAAAATACAAAATTAAAATTCACGATTTTATGCAACCTTGACCTTTGACCTAAAATTAATCGGTTTCTAGTTTTTGATTAGTGAACCAATTAAATGATCCAATATGCGTATTGTTAATATTTCATGTCAATTGGATAAAAATTGGAGATTTTATGTGATGCTGACCTTTTGACCTTTTGCCAAAAAATTCAATTTGTATTCTCCACATTTTCTTAATAAAACTTTGTTGAAATTTTGATGACAAAACTCAAATGGGAAAAAGTAATGCCCCAGACACACGCACACAAACACACACAGGTAGATACTTTGAGACCTGGAGATACTTCCACCTTCCAAAACCCAAATTATGTATTATGGAAATAACAACCAATGACACACACACACACACACACACACACACACACACACACACACACACACACACACACACACACACACACACACACACACACACACACACACACACACACACACACACACAGTGTTATTTGGAGAGAGAGCAGTTTCGTATGGGTGGAAATCACAATTGTTTTGAGAAATTTATAAAACCACGCATCTTAGGACACCTGCTAGAACCCCAAATGGTTTCACAGAAAGTTTGGTGGGGCAAGCCTCAAAACTGAGGGAATAGTTCGGGGACAGACAGACAGACAGACCTGCTTTAATATATAGATATATGAAGAGAAAGGCAAATCCAACCAAAAAAGTAACTGGATCTGCTCCGCTAAGTTAAGTAACAAACAAGCAAGAGCAGACCTGATCTCAGGCTACGTTTCACCTGCTTCTCAGTAAACTTCTTAAGGCCAACAGAGGAAGCTCGCTGCGAAACAGGTAGCCTATATAAGGTAAAATAAGGTAATAATAAGGTAATCAAACATAAGGTAAAAAGTATTCACAAATAAAATCCCTTTTTTTTGGTTCAATACAGATAGCATAGTTAATACAGATCTTCAAGGGAGGCACACACTATTTAAAATCAATACATTTTGCCCTCTTTTTCGACAAATTCAACCTCCACCACCCGATGTTGCACCAACATTTCACGGTGAGCAGTATACGTAGCTCAGAACTTTGGATCTGAGTGAACCCAATAGTGCAACACAATGAACTTTTTAAATGTCCATGAAATAATTTAAGTTGACGGATTAACGTAAACTTTTCCCATTACTGGGGACGGGTACTTTTCCTAGTAATTTATACTCCACACGTGGACTTAAAAAAAACAACTAAGAACCAGAATTTATACTTATTGTATTCAAATAAAAAGAGAAAAGTTTCAGCTGCATTAAATAAATGAGAAAACAGTTATTTTAATTTATCCACTTTTTGGTTCGGTCTTCATTCTGTCTGTGATTAACATATTTTATCTTTGTAAATTTCTGTGGTGATAGAATATCGTGGTGTAATGTTACGTATTTCAAAATTCTGCTGCAAACATCTCTTGCTGTTGGACATCTAACATCCTAACTCTCTCATCTTGACCCTTAGCTCCCTTTCCCCCAGAACTCGACACCAAGAAGTGTTCAGCTTACGGAGGGCTGAACATCCACTGGTCTTTACCCCTAGACTCGGGTCCTGCTAAAAGCTTCCGATTAGAGTACCAGCTCATTGGCTTCTACGAAGCAGGGTCTTCAGCTAATGAGGCAGTCTGCATTGAAGAGCTCGACGTGCCCAAAGATTCCAGGGTAGGAATGAAGGAGAACCATCAGGAGTGGATTTGTGGACCACTTGTTGAGGGATCTGGAGCAGCAGTGGCGAGCGTGACGGCTGTTTCTCCAGCTAGTGCTTATGCTGTGAGGGTGCAGGCCTTTGGGCCCGCGGGGTCCAGTGACTACAGTCAAGAACTGATTATCTATACTACTCCTGCTGAAGGTGAGATCTCCACAGCAAATTACTATGGACCACCACCCAGAAGGAGCATTTTGCAAAGGTCACATGGATTGTCACAAGTTCACATTAACACCTTCCTGGGCAGCCCAGTATCTGTCTTAATGGTTTCGTCAACAGAACTAAATGTTTACTAAACCCTCCATTTAAGTGTAATTATTTTTTTGTAACCTACTCCCATTCCACCACCAACCAATCCAAACCATCCTCCTTATGTGCATAGCCTAAAATACCCCTCCCCATGCCATCACCACAATCTCATGAATCTGTAATATGCCTCTTACCTGACCTAGTCTTACCGTTCCATTTACTCTCCCTTGATTGGTAAACTTTCATCCCAAACATGGTTCATGCTAACACGAACACAAACCCAAATTTAATTTGTTAATCAAAACAAGACAAATCCTAACCATTTTGCTGCATTTGTTTTACATCCCGGCCTAGTGCTATGGTTCCGACTTGACGACCGCAGTGGCTACAATAAAGACTCCCTAGAGCTCAGTGAAGACCGGAGGACCGTCTGCAGCCAAGCACCATTGGGCATCGTCGCCCAGCTGGCCGAACGCCCGTGCCCAACTGGCACCTTTCTTCCTGTTGATCACATCGTGGGCGACTTCGCCATCACCAGGGGCCGCCACGCATGGGTTGTCGATGTAGACCCGTCGTCGTGCGTAGTACGTGTTGGTGTGGTGAATGCGACCAAGCTTCCCGACTGGTTCTCAACATCACGCCAGCTATCTAGCCCCAGGTGCTCCATCCGCTATCACTTTCACACAGAGTAATGAGGCAGAAAATAAGAGGTGTTAATCAAATATATTTTGAACCACATTTTTAGAGAAAGCACAGGTGATTGGGAAATCTAAATTTCGGTTTTTTTAACCCACCCCTTGCCCGAGGAGGGATATGATACTGAAGTAATAATCTAATAAAACTATTTGCAGCAGCAGAGACAATGGTGTTGAGGTTTTAGCCTCCTGAAACCGTGTCCAGCTCACAGTTGTCCCCGACCTTGACCCTAACCCACATGATCAATCTTCCCATGCAAGACCATCCTCTGGCTGCCTGCTAGCTCGGGAAACGACGGTCCGCAAGCTAAAACGCTGTGGCTGTGTGCCATGGTAAGGCCCACTCGCATCCTCTAAGCTTGTTGTTTTTAATCTGTAAAGCTCTTTCCTAACATATGTGGCTGTCCTCCTGGTTTCCTTTCTGGGAAAAAGCAAACTTTTCTCGACCGGTGGTGGTTAAGGGCCTGCGGCTGGTTGGGTTCAAGGAAAGGACTATTGATGCCATCTCAATGCCTTTGTCTCTGCTGCCTATTGTGCATTTCTTTTGTCAGTCTGTTCAACATCTTTAAGCGTCATCATCGTGTTTTTCTTATGATGTATTTGAAATACTGTATTGTTTATAATTGATATTGTAGACAAAGGTCACTCCCTCATCTACCTACGTGTTACCCCCCTAACCGCGGTCCTGGACGGACGATGCAATCGAACCTCTATCTTTTTTCATCTTGCAGGTTTGAACAAGACAGTGGGCACGACAGCGGAAGTGAGGAAGTCGAGACAGCACAGCCCTCTCTTCTCATCACCATCGCCCGTGGACGTCTCTTTCTCCCTCGAGGTCAAACGGTGTCTGCAGCCGGGTCGACCAACATGGCCACCGAAGCTCTGCCCCTACCTCGCCGCTTAACGGTCTGCCTAGATCACGATGAAGGTTGGGTCGCCTTCTACAATTCCGACGGAACTCCCAGCTGTTTCTGCCGCAGGCTGGTCGACTGTTCAGGCCCGGTTTATCCAGCTTTTGGAATGTTGGGTGGTGGGAAACTTCGAATCCACCCACTTGATCTGGGCTAATTGTGACATTATTTAGATCGTATTTTGCCTCCATAAGAGACATCTAAAGCAGCATGCGTTTCCGATATTTTGCTGGTGAGGGAGTTTGGACTTCCTGATCAATTAACAATTAGTAGGAGATTTTGATTAATTAAAATTACATCAAAACTGATGAGGCATTTGGGACCACCTGATCAAAGAACACCTGGTGTGAGAGTGAATGGGTTATGGTTTGCATAAAACTTTGGTGCTGAGGGCAGAATCCTGCATAAAACTTGGGAAGAAAAACATCGTTACTTATGATTATTATCATTAGAATGATACAATTAACTTATTATGCTGAGGCAAAAGCATGGAAATTGTGGACGGTGCGATGTGCCGAAGCACATGTCGGGTCCTAAATAAGGAAGTGAAAACATGGAATGGTTTCTGTTTTAGACTCTACACCTGTTACTTTGTCACCCCACTGATACTTTTATATCTCTGATACTAATAATTTTATATTACCAGTTTGTTTTATGTTCCCAGGGATCAAATGTTACAGCGGGTGTTTTGTGGTTTTTTTCCAAGTTGCAAAATTCTATTCTCATTGAGTCATGAATAATACACCGCAGTAAAGGCCTAGTACACCACATTAAAGGCCTAATACACCGCAGTAAAGGCCTAATACACTGCAGTAAAGGCCTAACACACCGCAGTAAATGCCTAATACACCGCAGTAAAGGCCTAATACACCGCAGTAGAGGCCTAGTACACCACATTAAAGGCCTAACACACCGCAGTAGAGGCCTAGTACACCACATTAAAGGCCTAATACACCGCAGTAAAGGCCTAATACACCACAGTAGAGGCCTAGTACCCCACATTAAAGGCCTAATACACCGCAGTAGAGGCCTAGTACACCACATTAAAGGCCTAATACACCGCAGTAAAGGCCAAGTACACCGCAGTAAAGGCCTAGCCTAGCCTAGCGCTAGACGTAAGGCCGTAATGACGTCCCAGACATAATTCCATAATGACGACCCCGTAAAAAGAGTGTGACAGACAGAGGGACAGATAAATATGGATACTTTAATGTACAAATGAAGATATCGGTGCACGTACTTGATATTTGAAGAAGAGGAAGAAACACTTAATGGAATTGTTCAAGGCCTTGTTGCTAAAATGGAACCACCCTTGTGATTTGGGACCATTGTGTCCTTGATTAATTACTTTCTGTCATCTCGGTTAAGTCCAAACGAATCTGTCTCATCTGTAAAGGAAACGATGAGAGACCAAGCCATTGTGAGTGAACTAAAAACATAGCAGAACTCGTCTGACGTGCTTCTGATAGCCATAATTAGCACGTAATTAACTTGTTATTAATCCTATAGTGAAAGGAAGTGATCCGCACTAATTCATTAAAATGTCCATTCCTTTATTGTTTCAAGAAATGTGAAACTATCAGCGTCAGCTTGCTCACCTTGACATTAATTATTTAATTTTGGTCTTCACTCTAGACCTCCTTTACCAGTTCACCATTAATTTGTGAAACTTCCTGTTGTTGATGAACAATTTGCTTCCCAGCTGGACTATCCATGTGTTCTCTTTCTCCATCTCCACATTTTGAGTAGTTATGGGTTACAGTAGGGGATAGGACTGATCTATGCATTGTTTTGTAAATCTAAAACAGTCACGTGATAATTTAACCGAAGCTCCAATGGTTGCTCTTTACTTTCCTTAATTCAATTATGAGACTGGTTGTAATTTGACCGAGGTTTCATTGATAAAAGGCTGAGTAGTGTATGTAGGGTAATACTGCCTCTATAGTGGTTTTTTTTTTTTTTTTTCGAGGTTTCATTGATAAAAGGCTGAGTAGTGTATGTAGGGTAATACTGCCTCTATAGTGGTTTTTTTTTTTTTTTTTTTTTTTGTATACTGAATCGAGGCTCGTGAAAGAGCGAACATTTATTTCACAAACAAATCAACCAGACAAACAAAATATATAAAAAGAGGGAGCGGAAAACAAGATGGGGAGAGAAGGGGAAGCACACAAACACAACATCCGAGAGCAGGGAGATGTGTGGAAGGGAGAGGGCTTGGGGGGGAGTTGGCAAGCAACACCCATTGCCTGCTTTCCCATGGTATACCATGGTATAAACCAATACCCATGGTATAAACAAAGGTTCACCAGACTCGGTGGTGTAATAGTCAGAGGGTCCGCTCAGAGTTTGAGGGGTCAGTGGTTCAAACTGCGGCCGAGTCATACCAAAGACCTTTATAAAAATGGTCCGTGCTGCTTCCTTGCTTGATGCTCAGCATTAAAAAGGATAGAGTATGCACAAAGCACTGGAGAGGCAATGGCAAACCACCCAGGATAACCCTTGCAAACTGTTTCAGCAGCACCGACGCTGGTGTGGTACAGGAGTATCGTACAGGATAAACAAACGATCAGGTCAAACTGGAACCACCCAGGTGGGCATGACACCTTCCTGATCAATAAAACATGATTTCTGATTCATTTTCCACCTTTTGCGTCCATCGCAGGATGTAGCTACAGAGAATCGCAGACACAACATGAGCTCATAGGTACCGGTACTAAATTTTTGTCACTAAATTGTAATTATGCACTAAATAATTCCTATTTTTATCCCCACGATTTTTAAAAATAACTCGGGGATATTGGAATCTGTTCCGTCCGTCCGTCACGTTATCTCCTGAACGGTTTGGCAGAAATTCACTAAACTTGGTAGTTATGATTTACCACGTGGCAAGAAGGTGCAAGAGCAGTGTCATTTTGGCCCCGCCTCCTGGGGTGGGGTCAAAAGGTCAAATCCCGAAAAATGCAATTACGTGCACATTTTTAAATGAGACTTTGCACATGCGATCAACATTGAGGGACGCATGACATATGTAACGATTTTTTGGATTTGATCCCTGATTCATGCCCCAGGGGGTGGGGGCTTGAGGTCGTAGGGGCGAAAAAAGGGGGGGATTTTTTTTTTAACTGAAACTTTGATATTGGGTCATTGCTGATGGAACGTTTTACCATATTTCAACTTTGCTGTTGAGGTGAAGTGTGGGGATTTGTGATGGCAAATCATCAACTTCCCTCGAGTTGTATTTTCAAAGGCAAATTATTGTTCTTTCATCATGGGGCAAACATACATTATGATATATATACATTATATATACATCATGGGGCATATATACATTATAAATACATCATGGGGCATATATACATCATGATATATATACATTATATATACATCATGGGGCATATATACATTATGAAATATATACATTATATATACATCATGGGGCATATATACATTATGATATATATAGACATTATATATACATCATGGGGCATATATACATTATGAAATATATATACATTATATATACATCATGGGGCATATACACATTATGATATATATATATACATTATATATACACATCATGGGGCATATATACATTAT
This sequence comes from Myxine glutinosa, assembly GCF_964187855.1. NCBI lineage: Eukaryota > Metazoa > Chordata > Myxini > Myxiniformes > Myxinidae > Myxine > Myxine glutinosa. Next base: position 7,912,529 of record NC_136271.1, read on the forward strand.
GATATATATATATATACATTATATATATACATCATGGGGCATATATACATTATATATACTTCATGGGGCATATATACATTATGATATACATACATTATATATCCATAATGTGGCATATATACATTATGATATATATACATTATATATACATCATGGGGCATACATACATTATGATATATATGTTGGAACCCATCTGTGGATCGGTCCCATCGGCCGATGGGTCTGCATTGTCATTTCTCGTGCATCCACAGATGGGTCGCCCATCGGCCGATGGGCGACCCATCTGCGGATCCGCAAACGGGTCAGACCCATCGGCCGATGGGACCGATCCACAGATGGGTTCCAACATATTGTTACGGACACGGCTAAAGATGTTGCTTGACCGAGCGGAATGGCCGCCGTGTTCGTACAGTTTACCCGATTACCCCGAACGTTGGCCAAATCGCGTCACAGATATTCAATTGGGGAAAACTCTAAAGCGATCGAATGGAAAGAGGAAGAAGAGGACGAAGACGTACAGAAGAGGAACAGGATTTATTATTTATACCACACAAACGAAAAGGAGCAGTCAAGGTTATTTACAGCAGGTGACACAGTGCAAAGATTAGCTTATCTAACTGGCTTACTTAGACCCAGACAGACCACGGACAAACGGACAAGGCTGACACACAGGGATTGATGGCAGGTAGACCGATGGCACAAGGTGCACCTTGGCTCGGGGACAGGATACAGCTCAGTCTTTGGGAGGTCTTTCTTAATGGCAGAGGTCTCTCGGCGCTCGGAGGGTGCGTCCTTTCTCCTTCAGCTCTGCGCGCATCTCACGTCACCACTCCCTCTGCTGCGCATGCTCAACGGGGAGTGACACGCCCTCGGCTCGTTGGCTCCGCCCCACTGGGGCCGGTCCGCCGCTTCCATTGGGTGCGGGGGTTACCGGGCTCCGCCCTTGACGAGGAGCTGACAGGGAGCCCCTATTTGGTAACCCCGTCGAGCACATGTTCGATGGTGGCTCGTTGGGAAGGCCTAGTGCCCTCCCAACACCCCCTACCAACCAAGCCGGAGTGAGGACGCGCACTTCCCGCGCCCGCCGCTGCTGTTGTTGTTGTTGTTGCTGAACCGTGAGGAAGAGCTGCGGGGAGGTATCGGGAGGTCCTAAACTTCCTAACGGTGCCATACAATCACATTCTGGTGCAACGAAGGGTCAGAATTAATGGAAACGAATCCTTAACTGACATAGACTAAGAATAACTAGCAAGATGTCCTATAGTTGTCTACGTGAGATGCGGTGGACCTGGATGCGACATTTAATGGGGGGAAATAGGGGGAGGTCGGGTCTACAGAGTGTTGGTTACAGAAAGTGGGACTAGGGATTGAGGGATTGGGGAGAGTTGGGGAGTATTGAGGAAATAGGGGAATATTTACAAGCGGATATGGATGGATGTAAATCCCATATCCGCAACAATATATACAAACAACAACAACAGGCATTTTAAGGCCATTTTCCCTGCTGGAGCGGGGTTTGACCTTGCGGTCCCCATGACAATCTTCTCCATTTTGCCCTATTTTCTCCATCTCCCCTTGTTAACCCCCTTGCCCGCATTTCTTCTTCCACCAACTTTAGCCAAGTCTTTCTCGGTCTTGTCCGTCCTCTACTTCCTTCCACATTCATTTCCATCACTCTTCTCAACCAGTCACTTTCATCCTTCCTCAACACATGACCAAACCATCTCAACCTGTTTCTCTTCACAGCATCAATCACAGGCTCTATTCCCATCATCTTTCGCAATTCATCATTTGTCTTCCTCTCTCTTTCGTGCATTGCCATCACAACTCTGATCAACTATTCCTCCACTCCTTAGTTCCACAATGCCCATGTCACTACTTTGCGTGGAACCCTATCGAATACTTTCTCCAGATCAACAAACCCAAGAAACAACTTCTTCTTCTTCTTCTTCTCCATGTACTTCTCCTGCAACTGCCTTACAATAAAGAGCGCGTCTGTCGTTCCTCTTCCTGGCATAAATCCAAACTGCATTTCGTCGATCTTCACCTTCTTCCTTATCCTCCTCTCCAACACCCTTTCCAATACCTTCATTCCATGCTCCAATAACATTATCGCTCGGTACGAGCCACACTCCAGAGGGTCGCCTTTCCCCTTGTATAGAGGGACGAGGGTACTCAGTTCCCAATCCACTGGAATGCGGCCTTCTTCCACCACCAGATTACAGATCTCTGTCACTCTCTTCACACCCCCAACTTCCTGCTGCCTTCAACATATCTCCCACAACTCCCGTCGGCCCTCCCGCTTTTCTACTCTTCATTGCTTTTATCGCTTCTTCAACTTCCTTCTCAGTTATCTTCTCTGCCGGTCCTAAAACTGGGTTACTCTCTATGTTTCCATCCCATTCATTCTCTGTATTCAACAGCATTTCCATATATCTCTTCCATCTTCCTTTAATTCCATCTGGGTCCACAACGATTTGTCCCACTTCATCCTTCAAGCAACTCACCCCCATCACATCGCACCTCTCTTTCGCTTTCTGCTTTGCAATCCTGAATACCGCTCTCTGACCCTCTTCCGAATCCAAGCGTTCTCCGAACATTTTCCTACATGCCTCCTGCGTCTTTGCTACCTCTTTCTTTGCAGCCTTCTTGGCTGCCTTATAACTTTCATGCTCTGCCTTTTCTGCTCCCGTACCCTTCGCCTTCTGCCACTCCTTGAACTTCTTCCTCTTCTCATCAATCCTCTTTCCAACTTCATCATCCTACCACCATGTTTCCGAATGCCTCGGTGGTCCTTTTGTCCTCGGTGGTCTACAAACTCCTTAGAAAACAGGACACGAACACCATTCATGCCCTCCAGGCACCCTTGCCACACAAACTTGTATTTCTGTCCCTGCCTACCCTTCACCATTCTCACACCACTTTCCTTCCATCTCGTCTCTTGCACACAACATATGTCCACTCTTCTTCTGACCAATACTTCCACCACTTCTCCTGATCTCCCTGTCATTGTCCCTACATTCCATGTCCCAAACCACAGAAACCGATCTCCACGTCGGGCATCAGACGTTTCGTCGTCATAAATGGAGTGATTTCCACCCTTGCTTCGATCGGGTACCCCACCTTGAGTTTTGACGAGAGGGAGTGTGGTCCCTCACGGGGTACTTCGGGCTGTACCCTGCCCATATGTAGTTGTAATTGTCATGGTTCTCTTTTTGAGGCAATGTTTTATGGCCGGATGCCCTTCCTGACTCCAACCCTGTTCGTCGCGTCTTGGTACACGTAGGCATACGGTGTACATATTCTCAACCGGGGTACACACCGGGATATATATATATATATATATATATACACACACATTATATATACATCATGGGGCATATATACATTATAATATCCAATAATGTACTAATTTTCTTTCTTTTCGGTTGTACTCTCCACTCGATCAAGTTGTAAAGTTCTTATTTTACATTTTCCACTTGATATTGCCAAATTGACTCAAGCGAATTCTCTGGAACTACCGAGATGTTCTTGAAATCGATGTTGATCGTTAATGAGCTCTGAATTTGCTTTAACAAGTTCGGGTTTTTGGCAAAATTGTGGCTTTTCTTGATTATAATGAGTTGTTCATTATTTACAACATTTGGTCAATGAAGCGCATTGTAAACATCAAAGAGTTTGACCTTTTTTATACATTATAATAAGCTCTTCAACCGTCATTATTTTGCATTCTCAGACAATGGAATACATGTTTTACCTAGAACGGCACTCTGTAGAGGGCGGACCTCCACCAGGTGACTCTTTACGTTTTGCATCCCACCTATAGGCCGGACCTGGATCCGGACCTGAATCCAAATCGAATCGGCTTGTTCTTGCCACCTGACCAAGTCATCCTCCTAGTTTTGGCACAAGTCGTCCATAACTTTTTGAGATATCGTGCGATATATCGTCTTTAGCCCAATCACTCAATAGAGAAGAATCACTGAAAAACATTTCTCTGATCCGGATCCGAATTCGAATCTTCATCAAAATTCAATCAATTATTCTGTGTCACAAACCTAACCTCTCCACCAACTTTCGTCCTAATTAGTTGACAACTTTTTGACATATCAAGTTGTACATCGAAATATCTATAAAGCTCAGTTGACTTTTTGCTGCACCAAATAACAGCGAAACGGAGTTGAGTAAAAGGGTGAAAATTCTACAGATGCTGTGATAAATAACTACCTCTGTCGGTTTGAATGTTTCAAAGAGAATCGACGTCTGGATCAATTTTTGAATTAAATTTAAATCCCGATTTATATATATACTGTATATATAAACGCGCGTTGTCTGTGTGTCCGCGTTTTATTCAGAGATGGCTGAACGGATCTTCATCAAACTTTCAGAGGTTCATCAGTGCGTGCCTGGGAGTGTTTTCGGCAAAAAAAAAAAAAAAAAAAAGTTGGTTTTTTTGGAGTTTAAAAATAATAAAATAAAATAAAATCGCTCGATAGTGCCGAAGCCTTTTTAAATGAATGACAGTTATACACAAGTACACATTCGCATAAATAAATACAAAACAATCACCAGACATTTGAATACAAATAAATCAAACAATTCCGGAAGTGTACGATTTTGGTAGTATGGCTTCTTCTTCCTCCTAATCGGCATCACACTTAACTAAGAAACTTGAGCCACATTCACTCAAAAACGTGAGCCACTCCCCTTCCTCTCCTGCCTCCCCCCTCCCCTCCCCCCATCCCCCCTCCCATCCACTTCGCCCCTCCCCTTTAAGAGATAAATTCTCTGTAATAGGGCTTCCACTTCTGAATGCTCCCCTTCTCCCTCTCCCCACCCTTCTCCCCTCCTTCCCCCCTCCCCTTCCCCCCTCCCCTTCCCCCCTCCCCTCCACTTCCCTCCCTCCCCTCACCCTCCTCCTCCCCCTCCCCCCTCCCCTTCCCCTCCCCCCTTCCCCTAGACCTTTAAGATGTAAATTATCCGTAAAAGAGCTTCCACTTCTGACTGCTCCCCTTCCCCCCCCCCTCCCCCCCGGTTCCCCTCCCCTCCCCCGCCCGGCAACGCCGGGTACTTCTGCTAGTATATATATACAGTCACATGAAAAGGTAAGTACATTCATTCAAAGTTTTGACTTTTTCAACATATTTCAACATACAGCTATTTGATCTTCATTTCAACAATATTGACAGATAAAGGTGATATAATATAACAAATACCATGAAACATTTACATTTTGTAGTCCATTGTATCATTTAAATAAACATAAATGCAAATTTCGCATGTGGAAAAAGTAAGTACACCCTTGGCTCTAATGGGTGTTATTGCCCCCTTTGGCAGAAACAACCTCAAGTAGGCGTTTCTTATAACTGTCTACCAGTCTCTGACATCGGCTGGGAGAAATTTTTGCCCACTCCTCCATGCAGAATTCTTTCAGCTGTGCGATGTTTGAGGGGTTTCTTGCATACACACCTCGTTTCAAATCCCCCCACAACATCTCGATGGGATTTAGATCCGGGCTTTGACTTGGCCATTCCAGAACCCTCCATTTCTTTCTTTTCAGCCATTCCTTGTTGGATTTACTGGTATGTTTAGGGTCATTGTCATGTTGCAAGGTCCACCTTCGGTTGAGATTCAGCTTTCCGACAGATGGCCTCACATTATCCTCAAGCACCCTCTGGTACAATGAAGAATTCATAGTGGATTCTATGATGGTGAGCTGCCCAGGCCCTGATGCAGCAAAGCTGCCCCAAACCATAATATTTCCACCACCATGCTTTACAGTTGGTATCAGGTTCTTGTGGTCAAATGCTGTCTTTGGTTTTCGCCAAAACATGTCGGCTGGTACTGTGGCCAAATAAATAGCTCTACCTTTGACTCATCTGTCCAGAGCACATTGTTCCAGGAGTGCTCGTCTTTGCCGAGGTGTTCATTGGCAAACTTTAGTCTTGCCCTGATGTTCTTTCTGGACAGCAAAGGTTTCCTCCTGGCACACCTCACAAGTAGATCAAATTTGTGCAGCCTCTTTCTAATGGTAGACTCGTGCACTTTGACATCAACTGTGGCAAGAGCTACCTGTAGGTCCTGTGATGACATTCTGGGGTTCTTAGAGACTTCTTTCAGCATCTTGCGGTCTGCTCTCGGGCTGAACTTGCTGGGGCGGCCTGGCCTCAACAAGTTGGCAGTTGTTTGGAATCTTCTCCACTTGTAGATGATCTTCCGGACAGTCGAATGATTGATTTCAAATTGTTTGGAGATCTTTTTAAATCCCTTCCCAGACTCGTAGGCATCTATAACCTTCTTTCTGAATGCATCAGAGAGCTCTTTTGATCTAGGCATGGTGACGTCGCACACTTCAACAACAGAGCAAACCAAACTAAATGTCTGAGGTTTAAATAAGACAGGTTCCTCCAAGATCCTCTCCAACAATGTTCTAATCATTTGCACCCGAGCTGGTGCACCTGATTCTAATTTTAGGTAATTGAAGTAGTGATAAATGTGGGGGTGTACTTACTTTTTCCACATGCGAAATTTGCATTTATGTTTATTTAAATTGTACAATGGACGACAAAATGTAAATGTTTCATGATATTTGTTATATTATATCACCTTTATCTATCAATATTGTTGAAATGAAGATCAAATAGCTGTATGTTGCAATATGTTGAAAAAGTCAAAACTTTACATGGGATGTACTTACTTTTTCACGTGACTGTATACTAACTTGGCTCGGCTCACTGCGCTCGCCTCACCACGCATCGTTACTGAGGAACGGGCTTATTTTAGCTGGGGATAATGACTGTACCTGAGTTGCTGTGTTGTCATGATTTACACCAATCATAAATTCAAACAATTATTTTGCACAAATTTATTGGTCATGTTTGTGATATTACATTTTTATAAGCAATTTAGGTTGAAGGTTTAGGTTGAAAAAATATATAAAATTCAAAAAAGAACCCCTCTGCACATACATACGGGAGGTGTAGGTGCAGACTGGAAGTTTGGGACGATTACACCTCACCACCACGTAATCCAAAACACCTCACCCCCATGTAATTCAAAACACCTCACCACCACGTAATTCAAAACGCCTCACCACCACGTAATTCAAAACACCTCACCCCCATGTAATTCAAAACACCTCACCACCACGTAATTCAAAACGCCTCACCACCACGTAATTCAAAACACCTCACCCCCATGTAATCCAAAACACCTCACCCCCATGTAATTCAAAATACCTCACCCCCATGTAATCCAAAACACCTCACCCCCATGTAATTCAAAATACCTCACCCCCACGTAATCCAAAACACCTCACCCCCATGTAATTCAAAACACCTTACCACCATGTAAATCAAAACATCTTACCACCACGTAATTTAAAACACCCACCACCAAGTAATTCAAAACACCTCATCACCACGTAATTTAAAAAACCTCACCACCAAGTAATTGAAAACACCTCATCACCAACTAATTAAAAACACCTCACCACCACATAATTCAAAACACCTCACGATCACGTAATTCAAAACACCTCATCACCAACTAATTCAAAACACCTCACCACCACATAATTAAAAACACCTCACCACCAAGTAATTCAAAACACCTCACCACCACTTAATTCAAAACACCTCACCACCAAGTAATTCAAAACACCTCACCCCCATGTAATTCAAAATACCACACCATCACGTCATTCAAAACACCTCACCACCAAGTAATTGAAAACACCTCATCACCAACTAATTCAAAACACCTCACCACCACATAATTAAAAACACCTCATGATCACGTAATTCAAAACACCTCATCACCAACTAATTAAAAACACCTCACCACCACATAATTAAAAACACCTCACCACCACATAATTAAAAACACCTCACCACCACATAATTATAAATACCTCACCACCATGTAATTCAAAACACCTCACCACCACGTAATTATAAATACCTCACCATCATGTAATTCAAAACACCTCATCACCAACTAATTCAAAACACCTCACCAACACATAATTAAAAACACCTCACCACCATGTAATTCAAAACACCTCACCACCACATAATTAAAAACACCTCAGCACCATGTAATTCAAAACACCTCATCACCAACTAATTCAAAACACCTCACCACCACGTAATTCAAAACACCTTACCACCATGTAAATCAAAACACCTCACCACCACGTAATTCAAAACACCTTACCACCAAGTAATTCAAAACACCTCACGATCACGTAATTCAAAACACCTCATCACCAACTAATTCAAAACACCTCACCACCACATAATTAAAAACACCTCACCACCATGTAATTCAAAATACCTCATCACCATCTAATTCGAAATACCTCACCCCCACGTGATTCAAAATACCTCACCCCCACATAATTAAAAACACCTCACCACCATGTAATTCAAAATACCTCATCACCATGTAATTCAAAACACCTCACCACCATGTAATTCAAAATACCTCACCCCCACGTGATTCAACACCACCACCACGTTATTAAAAACACTTCACAACCACGGAAACAAAAGCTTCAGGGAGTTGTTCATTGACAACAGACACTGCCCAGATATGTAGATATATAGATAAATGACTGTACCTGTGTTGCTGTTTTGTCATGGTTTACACCAATCACAATTCAAACAATCATAATGCACAAATGTATTTGTAATATACGTGATATTACATTTTATAAACAATTGAAGTTGAAAACTTAAGTTGAATTTCCCCCCACCCCCCCCAAAAAAAAAATTGGAAATTTTTTCTAAAAAAATACCCTTAGGACATACCGACGGGAGAGATAGGTGCATACCAGAAGTTTGGTAGGATTTCACAAAAGTTTGAGGGAGTAGTGCAGTGACAACACAGGACAACACAACACAAGACACTGCATATATATATATTAGGGTGGTCCACAGATATATGTAATATTTAATACTATTAAAAATCCATGCTCCACAAGGCTGCCCTTGTTCCATGAGGTCAATTGGAACTTATTTAGAGGTTGCTCAAAAAATAACATTTTTAATTTATCCTATTTTTTTCAGATGGCAGAAACTCGCAGCTCTTCCACAGTTTGGTTGCTGGGCAAGTCTGAAAAGGAAATAATATGTGGGGGACTACCAACCCAAGGACACACATTGCAGAAAATGGTGCACCATCACATACAAGAACACCATACAGTTCGTGAAAGTGCAAAACTTGGTGTCCAAGCTGTGTGTGCACACTGGGAGAAAGCACGAATTCCAGTGCAGAGAGTAGATTCCTGTGAGCACCAACTTTTGAAGTTGTATGATGCCTACAAACTGGTAAAGAACAATAGAACCAAGACATTCGAAAACTATAGAGTGAAGGAGCAGATGTTCAAAGATGATCTTCAATCCCTCTTCGATATCTCACCAAATGATGCGCTTGAGAAAATGACGAATGAAGAAGACAAAGTGTTCCTTGTCATGCAGCGTGAGGATCCCTCAAGTTCACGTATGGGATCTGTGGACAACACTCTGGCAGTGAAGGAGAACAGAAAGCGTATCAGGCTTGAGAATGAAGATAAAAGAAAGAAGAAACATGCTGCTGAGACTCTAACAACAATGCAATCTGTTCCATCAACATCAGCTGTGGTTGATGATGAGTCTGAGATTGAAAGCTCCGATTCAGGGGACAATGAATTCAAACTCCAAAGTCCATCTTCTGCCAAACAGGCGAAAAAGGGGCTCCCATCGAGGTGATCACTCCAGCAATAGTGGCAACTCTGGACAGAGTAAATCTCTCAGATCGGCGTGCTATGTTTGTGGCCAGTTCTTTTGCACAATCTCTTGGTCATACCATTGAAGACATTTCTCTGTCACGCAGTGGAATTCGTCGTGCTCGAATTCGTGGAAGGGAAATAATGGCCACTGTAGAAAAGGCAAATTTCTCATGTAATAGGCCATTCCTACTACACTGGGATGGGAAACTGCTCCCTGATTATACTGGCAATCACAAAGAATCTGTTGATCGGGTAGCGATACTTGTTACTGGTATGAATACCGAGAAGTTGCTTGGAGTCCCAAAAATTCCCCAAGGCACTGGTGTAGCACAAGCAAATGCATGCATACAACTTCTTGAGGAGTCGAATGTCAAACATTTGGTGAAAGGCATAGTGTTTGACACCACTGCATCCAACACAGGGCTGAGAAACGGAGCATGTACCCTCATTGAAGCAGCTTTGGATGCTAAGCTTGTCTGGATTGTGTGTTGTCATCATGTGTTTGAAGTAATGCTCTCTGATGTTACAACTAAAGTCATAGGACCCACTGGCGGACCTGAGATCAGACTGTTCAAGTGGTTTCAGAAACAGTGGCCTTTAATTGACAGGAAGAGGTTCCAAGTTGGAGAAGATAAAATATTTTCCGATAACCTTGTTGAACGTCAGAATATGATACATTTTTATGCAGCTGCACTCGAAGAACAACACCCACGTGATGACTATGAAGAACTTCTGAGACTATGCCATACATTTCTGGGTGGAAGTGAGGCCAGAGGGGTGAAATTCCGTGCCCCAGGAGCTATGCACAATGCCCGCTGGATGATGAAAGTTTGAAATGTTTGAAAATGAATACTCAGTATTCAAGTGGGTCATCATTTTTTGAGTCTTCGGACCCAGAAAATAGCAAGGAACTGTGATACAGAAATAGACCACTGTTACGGATTTGTCACTTCCGTTGTTGTGGTTCTCATCCACTGTAAACATGTAAACTGTAAACTGTAAACTGTACTTACTTTTTCCACATGGGAAATTTGCATTTATGTTTATTTAAATTATACAATGGACGACAAAATGTAAATGTTTCATGATATTTGTTATATTATATCACCTTTATCTATCAATATTGTTGAAATGAAGAACAAATAGTTGTATGTTGAAATATGTTGAAAAAGTCAAAACTTTACATGGGGTGTACTTACTTTTTCACGTGACTCTATGCTCTCAAGATGGCTCTCTTCAAAGACCAAATAAAGCTAACATCACGTGAATTGAAGGGAATCACACAGATTGTTCTTTTTGTTGCAATTGTGTATGCGAGATTCTGGCATGAGGCGCTGCTACCTACAAAGGCACCTCTCAATGATTTGCTTCTTCTTTCAACCCTTGATTCTTACCCAGATATGGTTGTCCGTGAAACTGCTGTCAAAGCATTCACTAGACACCTCTGGTATTTGTCAGAACACCTTGCTGCATTCGCTCTTTTTGATAGCCGGGTGGATGATGAGACAAAGGCAAAGATGTTGAAGAACTTCAAGCGGGCTCCAAAGCCAAACAATCTTCATCGGATAGATGCTAAAGCCTTCAGGCTTTGACTCAGTGGACACCTACATCACAAGTCGATCTCTTGAATTATTTGGTGTTGTCATCTCAGAGTCTGACAAAGAAGTATCACTGAGTTTTATGGAAAAGGAGCCACACCTCTGGAACACAGACAACTCATACCAAGAGCTTGAAAAGAAGATACGCAGCATGAAGGTTATCAATGACTGTGCTGAGCGAGGTGTTGCTCTCATCCAAACTTTCCATGACACTCTGACCAAGAATGAAGAGCAGAAGCAATTTGTGTTGAGAGTTGTGAAACTTCATCGTGAAAACTTTCCAGTGTCAACCAAAGCCATCTTGTCAAAGAAGTAGGCAATGTTTTGAAACACAAGTTTCTGAAAACAATGTTACGTAAAATCATTCAAATTATGTGTATTCTGATGTTTACTTTGTTTTAATTGTTCTGATAGTTTTGTTTTATCGTCTCTGATAGATAATTATATTTTCTGTTGGATGATTTATTTTTTCCGATAAATGATTTATTGTCAAATTAATACATGAATGTTTAACCTACTGTTTTGTTTTTAATCTTAATTTGACTATATGAATGAACATTGAACAATGAACAATGAACAATTGAACATACATGTACATTGTACAATGGTACATTGCACATAATTATTTCTTAGTTTACAAACAAACAACAACAATAACAATAATAAATAATTTGAGTAATTGAAAATAGATAATTATCTATGAATTGATGGATGATGCTAAAAATTCTGTATCTTATTATTCATTAAAAATTTGTCAACATTTTGAGCAACCTCTAAATATTGTCCAATGAAGCTCAAATTTTCACCACAAACTACTTTCTTCAATAGGAATAGGGGCAGGCTTGTGGAGAAATGAAAATCCAATCTTCAAATTTTTTTACCACCTTAATATATGTATATATATATATATATATATATATATATATATATTTATATATATATATATATATATAATTTTTTTTTTGCCCTATCTGTCAATGGTGATGAATCACATAAAAAATTATCGGATCCAGATCCGGATCCGGATCCATATCTTCGACAAAATCTAATAATTTTGTCCATGTCACATAATCAAGCTCTCGATCAAATGTCGTCTAAATCTGTCCCCACCTTTTGGAGATATATTGTTCACAAACAAACAGATAGACAAACAGACAGGGGGTGAAAACATAACCTCCATTCACCTTGGGTGGTGGAAGTAATAAAGTAGCATAAATAAGAAAAGGATTTAAATGTGAGGGCAATTTAGGTAAATAAAGATATCTGTCAAAATAAAAATATTTTGTGGGAAGTCAAATTTGCTAAAACTTTATTTTTATTTCACCAATCCCAAAATAGTACACCAAAAATGTATTCATTCATTCATGTACCATACTCTGCACAGAGCGTTGGGTCTGCTGCAGCAGTTTCTTGGCGACAATTGCAATCCTGGAATGGTCGTCCCTCTGACACAAAATGCCAGGGTGGGAATTTGGAACTTGTCGATGGTGCTGATGAAAGCTTGCAGTGTCACTCCTAAAACCCTCTCAAAGCTTACATGACTAGAACCTTCGGTTATACAACTTACACGACTAGAATCTTCAGATACATGACTAGAACCATAGCTTACACAGCTAGAACCTTTGGTTACACGACTTACATGACTAGAACCTTCGGTTATACAACTTACACGACTAGAACCTTTGGTTGCATGACTTGTATGACTAGAACCTTTGGTTACACGACTTGTACGATAGAACCTTCGGTTACATGACTTGTACGACTAGAACCTTCGTTTATATAACTTACATGACGAGAACCCTCAAATACACGACTTACATGACTAGAACATTAGCTTACACAACTAGAACCTTTGGTTCCATGACTTACACGACTATAACTTTCGGTTACACGACTTACATGACTAGAACCTTTGGTTTCATGACTTGTATGACTAGAACATTCGGTTACATGACTTACACGAATAGAACCTTCGGTTACACGACTTGTATGACTAGAACCTTCGGTGACATGACTTGTACGACGAGAACCTTCGGTTATACGACTTGTACGACCAGAACCTTCGGTTACATGACTTGTATGACTAGAACCTTTGGTTACACGACTTGTACGACTAGAACCTTCGGTTACACGACTTGTACGACGAGAACCTTTGGTTAAATGATTAGAACATTCGGTTACATGACTAGAACCTTCAGATACATGACTTGTACGACAAGAACCTTCGGATACACAACTAGAACTTTCGGTTATACAACTAGAAACTTTCGGTTACAAGACATACACAACTAGAATCTTTGGATACACGACTTACATGAGTAGAACCTTCAGATACACGACTAGAACCCTCGCTTATATTTACCATCGTGATGGACATCGTGGGATACTTAATATCCACCAACGTCCAGAGCCGGCTGTCCTCCTGCTTATATACATACCTTTGTCTAGGCTATCCTGTGTAAGTAAGCGAAGACTGAAACCTACATCACATGTTCCATTTTGATTACATAATTGACCCACTGCTGAAACTTCATCAAGATGAACTCGTTTTAGGTGCATCAATAGACGTTTACAGGTGTCCACATAGGTAAGCAAAAATAGATGCTTGAAAAAGAAGATTTTTGATGCAAGCGATGGGAGTCATAAAATTACAGCAAATGTTACCAAACTGCTGGAGCTCATTGAAAAAAGGTGTTTTAAAAGCTAGTGAGATAGAATATAATATATCCCTCATTATACAACTGGAAAATTTCACATTCTGTTTAAATCTCCATCTGTACAGATATCTGTAAAATGGGGGGGGGGGGGGGGGGGGAACTTCTGACTAATGTCTTATGTGAAAACAGGAAAACATGTGAATCAGGACATTCGAGTTTTTGTTAAAGCTGTGAAATAGCTTCTTCATTGGCCATTGGCGGCCATTGAAAGAACACAATCCTCAATGTCTTACAACATATTGTGCAAATAACAGTGGGAGAAAAATCGGACTTACATATTAAGAGAAAATACAAAAAATCTTCCTGAATAACCTAGAGGTAAACACACTCGCCTCTGAGCTGTGTAGCCTGGGTTTGAATCCAAATCCAGCTATAAACTGTCATCCAGGTGTTTCACAGGCAGGTGAATCATCAATGTGTGTGCCATCCCTTGGATGGATGCCAAACTGGGAATCCCATCTGCCAACATTAGTTGGAGGACGTTAAAGATCCTCCACGGTGTTTTTGGTGAAGAGCACCCTGAACAAATTATAAATTCCTACATTGATTACACCATCGGAGTGGTTACCTGTCCAGTGTTGGCTGATCTCACCTAAAAACATTTCTTGGTTTGTCATGATATGTCCCGGAGTTCTGTAAAGAGTATAGGCCTCTAATTAACCAATTGTTATTATTATTACTAGCAACGGTACCTGCCCTATGGGCGGGGCTTCAATTGGGAGGCCCAAATGGAAAGGTAAAATATCAGAAATTGAAGGATTTTTTTTATTTTAAACGATTTATATAAACATCCGTTAAATCGTATCACACGCAAATCATCAAAATCTAAACAGTATTTGGAGAATTTCAATAAAAGCCACATCACCGTTCATATCGGTAAATATTATTCCATCGTGTTTGGAAAAACTGGAAAATTGGAAAAATTGGAAAATTGGAAAAAATTTGGAAAAACAACATAGCCTATTTTACTCCAGGGGGTCCCAGGATTACCCGCCCAAAATTTCGTTGCGATCGGTTGAGCCGTTTTTTGCGGTACCTGGGAACAGACAGACAGACATTTGGTGAATTATCGTAAGATTTGCCGCCTATAGTTTTATCCCTGCGACTAGTTATTGCTGCCTGGCGCGTATAGTTCCACAGAACAGCGATAAACAGTTTGTTGTTGGAACAACCTAGCTTGGAGAACTTAACGTCACAAAAGGTTACCAACTTGTGAGTTTAGTCTCATTTGCCAGGATTATTCAGCTGCAGGAATAAAGCTTTTACTTCGCTCACTTTTGCAAACCGAGAGATCCTTTGGGTCACATCTGAAATGTGAATTAATTAATTAATATTAAAATGTAATCATGTATTATTTATTTATTTACTTATTTATGTTTTATTATCCTTACTGCCACTACTAATGATGACGTAAAAATTGAATGAACTGTTTGCATGGCTAACTACCAAGCTCAGGGTGATTAGTAAATGTTGTCGCGTGACCTTGCATCACACTTCTGCATAATTTGGCTCGTGTATTTAAGTTGATGCCAGGAAAACGAAGACATTGCTGTGGATTTTATGAGAGCGGTTGAATTTGGCATCACCCAGTACTGGGGATTTGAATCGTTTTATAAGAAACGAAACCTGATCTCTTACTTAAGAGTGTCGTTCAGTGAATGACATCACACATCCATCAATGCATACTGGTCATTGAACATGACAATGTTAAATGAGTTGGTCGCATGTGATACATATTCCGCCAGCAATTTTCATGAAAAAATGGAGGAGATAAATGGCTGTATTGATTGTACAATGTATATGGTATGCATTGTAATGGGCCTATGTAAATAAGTCTGGGCACTGGACATACAAGTGCTTTGTCGTGGAGTGGGTGAAGTCTTATTGCATTGCTCTCACTGGCTTGGGTTGGATACCTGCTCTGCAGAAATTTCTACAACCAGCGAAGGATTAGCAACCTGCTCAGTCCTGGACTGGTTCTTTGCCAAGGAAACTTTCCCAACTCATCGTGAATGCCTCGATGCTTTGTCAAGAGTATGGGCCTTCATCATCATCACCATCACCACTACTACTGGTGAAGTGGTAGAAATTAAATACAAGGCAGCTCGTACAATGACCATCCATATCATGTGAAGAACCTCGTCTTCACGCTGTTGAAAGCAAAGCATTCAGAATCATTGGAATCTCCTGCGATGAAGCTAACTCCGAGGGCCTCTCACTCACTCACCGCAGGCAGGTTGGTGGTCTTTCTGTCTTCGACCGACTCCTCTCTGGCCTTGCCCCCCCAGCTCTCTCTGGGCTTTGTCCCGCAAATATTCCTGCAGGTCGCACAAGATCTGCCTGCAACCCTCTTATGGTCAAACTGCCAAAATCAAGACTCTCTGCTCACCATCACTCCTTCATTCCTCTTTTCTCCCGCCTCTGGAACAAACTCCCTCACTCTGTTCAATCCCACTCCACCCTCCAGGTCTTTAAAACAGCTGTTCACCACCATCTCTTATCTTCCCCATCCAAAACCTTGATCTTTTCTACCCCCGCTAATTTCTCCCCAATTCCACTTTTTGAAATACCAACTTCTGTCCTGGAAGTCCTTGGTGTCCTTGTGTTTTATACTTCTCCCACCCCCCCCCCCCCCCTTCCCACGCGTCCTCCCCCAAGCCCTCTCCCTCCCACACATCTCCCTGCTCTTAAATGTTGTGTGCTCTCAAGTGTTTGCGTGCTTCTCATTCTCTTGTTTTCCGCTCCCTCTTTTTATATATTTTGTTTGTCTGGTTGATTTGTTTGTGAAGTAAATGTCAGCTCTTTCACGAGCCTCGATTCAGTATACAAAAAAAACCAAAAAAAAAACCTTGGAAAGTACGAAATACATGTCGACTGCAGTGCTGAAGAAAGAGGATCAAACTACAACTCTTAGAGGAGACTTGTTCTGATGCGTAAATGGTCGCCATTTTGCAAGTAAGAGAGAGTATCCCTTGAATAACTCCACATTCTTGGTCTCCTTAATGGTATTACCTTTTGAGATACCAAAACTAGTGTGACATACTGTTCCACATCCGTCAGTCATACCGGATCTACATTCGAGGTGTCCTGGCAGTTTTCACTTTGATATGGGGAGCAGCACTACTCCTGCAGAAACAGCCAAAATACTTGAGTTGAATACTGGTTACAAAAGATGTTGATCACAAGGAGATTCATTGGAAAATAGGAAGAGAAAGGAAAAGGAAGGAAGGAAAAATATAGGAAGAAAGTTTGATGATTGTGAGACGAGGGAATTAATGTATGTTCAGTTTGGAGCAGTCCATCTGTTTTTGACCATTGCTACTCGTATTTACATGTATGTGAGGTTGTCAAATGTGAATGTTGCTTGAAGTTTTATTCTTTTCAAAAAATAACCTTTTCCTCCAATAAACTTTGAACTGACCCAATTATTTCCCACGGGAAATTTTAAAGGATAATTGTCACATAGAAGAATTATCACATAGGATATAACGGCCTTGTAATTATAACAGGAGCTCATGATTTAGAATTGCAATCAATAAACAGTAGATATTGTACAAAGAAAGGAATACGATAAGAGAAAGTTAAAATTTTAACACGTGTATCCTTGTAGTTATCGAACGAAACTGGCACACTTTCTTTATTCTTTTCTGCACGTTAATGGAACCGACAATCATAAAATTTGGCTGTAAGGAATAAAATCATCAAATGGCAACCCAGTTGCTGAAACATTATTCTTATACACATCGCTCAGCAAGTTTTATCAATAGAGTAATGACCATTAATTTACCATATTAATGATTTCTTAGCTGAAACCTGTGCAACGCAAAATCTCGGAAATAACCCGATGTCACTCGACTATATATGTACATACATACAGTTGAGTACAAAAGTCTGAGTCCAGCAGCAAATATATTAAAATGAATTAAATAAATTTTATCAAAGTAAAATAAATAATTAATAATTATTAAATAAAAAGTAAAATAATAAAATAAAATAAATTAAATATAAAGTAAAATAAACAAGCGTTACGCCTAGGTCCCCCGTCGGTGAAGTGATGAGTTGACAAAGTGGAAGATGCAAGGCGGCCATCTTGAATTTTGACGTGGCGACCCAATTTTCAATAGTGTTCTTCCTTTTGCCTAGATACACCCACACACCAGATTAGAAGTTGGTACTTCGCTTATTTTTCAAGATATTCTGCTCACAAGGTTCAGACATACATGGCGGCGGCCATCTTGAATTTTGACGTGGCGACCCAATTTTCAATAGAGTTCTTCCTTATGCCTAGATACACCGACACGCCAGATTAGAAGTTGGTACTTCGCTTATTTTTCAAGATATTCTGCTCACAAGGTTCAGACATACATGGCGGTGGCCATCTTGAATTTTGACGTGGCGACCCAATTTTCAATAGTGTTCTTCCTTTTGCCTAGATCCACCCACACACCAGATTAGAAGTTGGTACTTCGCTTATTTTTCAAGATATTCTGCTCACAAGGTTCAGACATACATGGCGGTGGCCATCTTGGATTTTGACGTGGGTTGCACCCACACACCAAATTATAATTCGGTCCTTCGCTTACGCACGCATGCACGCACGCACATTCGCACGCATGCCCGCACGCACGGACACACGCACGCATGGACGCACGCACACACGGACGGAGGGGAAAACCATAGTCCCCCTTTCGCTCCGTGGTGCGACGGGGGACAATAATTATACAGTAAAACAAAATGCACTTTCAAGGGATTTCCATGAACCCTTAAGGATATAGTAAAACTTATAAAAGTGTGACCCCCTTTTACTTTAAGAAATGCCTAAATTCTTCGGCACGAATTGAATTGCTTTATGAATTATTCCTGTTAATATTTTCCCAACAGTTTTGTAATGCACTCCAGAGCTTAATCAGACTGCTCACATATATTTTAACTCTCTATCAAATGTATTGACCCTTCATTTATTCTGATAAGACAATGTTTCAGTCAATAATAACTATAATAAATACAAGTACAGATACATTCAAAGTACACCGCCCCCATGCCAAATAATTAAATATCCTACAGCGCGGCATTGCCAGAGCGCCTCCGGCGCCCAGCAATACCGCAGTGCAGCTCATAGAGATTACATTGGGAGGGAGAGGTGTACAATAATTGATCGATTAATTGCATAATTCACATAATCGCAGCATAATCCATGGTCACATTTTGGACCTTGTCTGCTCCACTGGATTAAATTTGCACCATCTCTCTGGCTCCGACCTCACCCTCTCTGACCACTTAGCTATCACTATGACCATCAACATCCCCACCCCACACCAAGACATTATCGCACTATCACCTTCTGTAAGCTAAACGCTCTTTCACCGACCTCATTCTCATCCACCCTCTCTGAAAAAATGTCCACTTCTCCCTTCTTTGACCTCCACACCCCTTCCGACCTCACTGACTACTACAACCACACTCTCTCCTCCTGCCTTGACCAGCTTGCACCTGTAAAAACCAAAACAGTTTCTTTCACCCATTCTGCTCCCTGGTTTACCCCTGAACTCCGCCTGATGAAAACTCGTGCTCGCCAACTTGAAAGACTCCACAATAAAACAGGTCTCACATTTCACTCCCAAGCCTACAAGGACCACCTACAACACTACAAAGATGCCCTCTCCCGCGCCCACTCCGCCTACTACTCTCAAATTATCCACTCTGGCTCCGGAAACCCAAAAGCACTCTTCTCGACAATAAACAAACTCCTCCGCCCCCTGAACACCACGACCCAGTCATTCACAGTAGACAACTGCATCTCCTTCCTCTCTTTCTTCCAACGCAAAATTGACAACATCTACAACAGCTTGACCACCGCCGCACCCGCTCCCCCTCCAACCACCTGCCCCTCCTTGTCCTGCCATCCCCTGTCTCGGTTCTCCCCAATCTCCCCTACTGACCTCTCTGAACTCCTCATAGGAATGAAAACTGCCACCTGCACTCTTGACCCCATCCCCTCCAGCTTTGTCAAGGCCTCCCTCCCTGCTCTCTCTCCACTGATCATTGCAACAATAATCTCCTCCCTGTCTACAGGCATCGTCCCACCTTCCCTCAAAATTGCTGCTGTTACCCCCATTCTAGAAAAACCTGGACTAAACCCTGACACCCTAAATAACTTCAGACCCATCTCCAACCTACCCTTTCTGTCAAAAGTTTTGGAACGCGGTGTAGCCACTCAACTCAAACATCACCTCTCTGCCAATAATCTGTATGAAACATTCCAATCCGGGTTCCGCTCCAACCACAGTACTGAAACTGCTCTCCTCAAAATCACCAACGACCTTCTCCTCTCCTCTGACGCTGGCAACCTCAACATTCTCGTCCTCCTCGACCTCAGTGCTGCCTTTGACACCATCGATCACACCATCCTCCTCACCCGACTTGAATCCACCTTTAACGTTACCGGCACTGCCCTCTCTTGGATTAAATCATACCTCTCTGACAGACGCCAGTTCATCTCCATCAATAACTGCAAATCCCCCACTGCTCCCCTCCCCCAAGTTGTCCCCCAAGGTTCAGTTCTTGGCCCCCCTCCTCTTCATCCTTTACCTGTCCCCCCTTGGTCACTTAATCCGCCGTCATGGTCTCCAATTCCACTGCTTCGCCGATGACATCCAGCTTTTCATCTCCACCAAGTCCATCTCCACCGCCACCCACTCTATCCTGACAAACTGCATCACTGAAATATAATCCTGGCTTCAAATCAACTTCCTCAAACTTAACTGTGATAAATCTGAAATAATCATCATTGGCCCAAAAACGCTCACAAAATCCACCCATAACTTTGCCTTCAACATCGATGGTATCCCAGTATCCACCTCCCCTCACATCCGGAATCTTGGCGTCATCTTTGACCAAACCCTCTCCTTCGACAAATACACTAAACAGATCACAAAGTCAGCCTTCTTTCACCTGAAAAACATTGCCCGTCTCCGCTCATCCCTCTCCTCCACGGCTGCAGAAACTCTCATCCACGCCTTCATCACCTCCCGTCTGGACTACTGCAATAGCCTCCTCTATGGTTCACCCTCAAAAATTACCAATAAACTCCAATACATTCAGAACTCCGCTGCCCGTCTACTCACCCATTCCCGGACCCGTGACCACATCACCCCCGTCCTTTACAAGCTTCACTGGCTCCCCATCCCCCAGAGAATCCAGTACAAAATCCTCCTCTTGACATACAAAGCCCTCCATAACCTGGCCCCATCCTACCTGGCTGACCTCCTCTCCAGACACACTCCCACCCGCAACCTCCACTCTGCTGGTACCAACCTCCTGACCCCCTCCATCCGGACCAAATTCAGATCCTGGGGGGACAGGGCCTTCTCCATCGCTGCTCCCACCCTCTGGAACTCACTACCTCACACCATCAGAGACTCCTCCTCACTCACCACATTCAAAACATCACTAAAGACCCACCTGTTCAACACTGCATTCAACATTCAACCCACAGCATTTAACCCCTGATTATCTCCTCTCCTTCTCCCTCCTTTTGCTTTAAATATTTCCCTATTAATTCTTGTCTTTTTGCAATTGTTGTTTTCATGTATTGTTATGCATTGTGTTTTCCACTCTGTCAAAGCGCCTTTGGGCTTCTTGAAAAGCGCTATACAAAATAAATGAAATTATTATTATTATTATAATTAAAACACCTTTAGAGGACATTTTTCCTCACAGAGCAGGGGTTGGCCTTTTTTGGGCACCGTGGTCCCCTTTTTGAAGCAATGTTTTATGGCCAGATGCCCTTCCTGCCGACCAACCCTGTTAGTCGCCTTTTGCGACACACAGGGGAATTACCAGTGAACTGGTACTCAATTTTGCCGACCTCGGGAGGATGACAGGCTGAGTCAACCCCCTTGGCGTTAATTCAGCGATTGACTGGGATTCGAACCCAGGATCCTAGGATCCCAAGCAAGCACCCTAACCGCTAAGCCAACACCAGGCTTAATTGCATAATTAACATCAATAAAAGATTATCATTAAATATTTTCTTAATCAATTGGCTAATAGCATAACTAAACCACTAGTGCTACATCCGAAGATGTATCTTTTAGAAATTTAATTAAATAAGTCATTAATAAAAAATAATTAATTGATTAATCAATAAATAATTAATCGATTAAATAATTAATCAATAAATCAAAAATATCCTTTGTAGTCACATTACGTGGTCACTGTCATGTCCAAATATTAGCTTCCTTGCTCAAAAGGTGCCTGAGATATTGCCGATGAGAAAGAAAATAAATAAATGATTAATAATGAAAATAAATAAAGAATAATCATAAAAAAATTAAATAGTTAATCAATTGGCTCATAGAATACATAAACCACCACCATTTCATCCGAATCTGTAACTTAAAAAAAAAAAAAAAAATTAAGTCATTCATTGAATAATTAAATAATTAATCGATTAATTAATTAATCAAAAAATCAAAAATACCCTTTACACCCAAATCACTTGGTCATTGTCATGTCCAAATATCAGCTCACTGGCTCAAAAGGTGCCTGAGATATTGCCCAGAGAAGAAATAAAATTAATAAATAATTAATAATAAGAAGAAATAAAATTAATAAATAATTAATAATGAAAATAAATAAATAATAATCATAAAAAAATGAAATAATTAATCAATTCGCTAATAGAGCACGTAATCCACCACCATTCCATCAGAATCTGTAACTTAAAAAAAAAAAATTTTAGTCATTAATCGAATAATTAAATAATTAATCGATTAATTGATTAACTGATTAATCAATAAATCAAAAATATCTTTTGCAGCCAAATCGCCTGGTCATTGGCATGTCCAAATATCATCTTCCTAACTCAAAAGGTGCCTGAGATCATGGCCAGAAGAGAAAGGAAATAAATAAGGACTTAATTAATCGCTAATAATTAAATAACATCAATTAATTGATTAATCAAAAAACAAAAAATAACCTTTTTGACAAAGTACTTCCTCACTATTGTGCCGAAATTTCAGCTTCCTAGCTCAAAGGATGGCTGAGATATCGCCCGGACAAACAAACAAACAAGAAAGAAAGCAAGAAAACAACCAGAGTGAAAACTGAGTACTCCCTTTCAGCGTGCGTCACTGCCGAGCCCCCTTCGGTGGGGGGGGGGGGGGGTAGCCAGCCCTTCGTCATCCTGTCAAGTTTGGTTGAGATTGAATAAGTAACGACAATGTATTGGCGTCAAAAATTCATCACACAGAAACAAATGTCTTATTTTAGTATGATGGGGATGAGGAAGGTTGGCATTGATTTCAGTGAACTCAGACTTTTATACAGTACTGTATGTGTGTGTATGTATATTATAATATGCAGAATGGTTTGAAAAAACCTTCAAAGTCAGGCACTGGCTTTTCGGATGTACACCATAGGATGACAACTATACAACTGGAACAACAACCATGACAAAACTATACCTTTAGAGCAGCAAGATGGCGGTTATCACCAGACGAAATCGACCCACATATTCCACATAAAAAAACAAGCTAAATCAAGACAGGGAAAGTTCAAAACGGTCAATGGTAAAACAAAGTTGCCATGAAGCCTTTGAGACAACCGAAGGGGGCATAGACAGCAACACGCCAAAGGACGTAGGCACAGAACGTCCACCCCTTAGCGTATTAGAACAAAAGATACTTTTAAATTAAGCCTCAATGATCCCAAAAAATTTTTTATTTCAAAAGTTAATCCTGAAGTCAATACTTTGGCAACAATGTTCCATCAAAAATATTTGTTATATACACTACATAATTTGGCCATATTGCAAACCAAAAATCCAAACACACAAGTTCGCATCATATTTACAAAAAGGAATATAAACTTAGAATAACATAAATGTTTACAAATTGGGGGTAAGATCATCATCCTTTATTTCCATGAGAAACATCGATATTTTTCACATTTGCTTTAATATACAAAGAACAAGAAGAAACTTCACAATTGACAAGGATTCACTTCCTGTTACTTTTCAGTTTTGACCCTTGAGATAAAACTACAAGAGCACGTAACAATGTACTGAACAATGTGGTCATTGTAATGGTTATAATTTACTCTTCATTGTTTCATTGTCATCCATGACGGTGTAGTGGTTTATTAATGTGGAGAAGAATGTGCATTGTAACAAGTAAGGCGTAATTGAAGTGAGTTTGTTGGAAAATATTGTGTGTTCACAATAAAGTGGTTTAAGGTGACTGTCCGCATTATTGTCTCCTATTTGGTAAACAAAATTCAGGTAGTAAAGTAATGTTGCCAAGGTTCCATTTGTCCACTATAACTTGAAGGTTCTTGTAGGAGAAGGACAAAGAAGTAAAAATGGATGAGGCAATAGATAACAAAGGAAGTAGGTGTCAAATTTTAATAGATTTACAACTACCCATGAGCTCCGAAACAGGCCTTCTTCCTCTTCCATGTGACATCTGATGAACTCGACTTTTGTTGGACAGAATTATGATTATTATTCCATTACATCAACTAGTGAGGTAGCACGGGTGGGAGGCCGGAAGCAAACAGACAATGCAGAAATGGCGAATGCTAAAGCGTGAAACCAATAAATTCCACATTCCTGTAGCACCTTCAGTCGCACGTCAGACATGGACAGCAAGTTCGTGAAGGACTTCCATGAAAAACGTACCCGTTTGCAAACAAATGGGTACGTTTGTTACATACCCAGTGTTACGGATTCGTCACTTCCGTTGTGGTGGCTTTCATCCATTTGAGACATTTCTGGTTCCATGTATTATTATTATTGTTGTTTGAGGGAAATAGCAATTTTTTTTTTTTTTTTTTTTTTTTTGTATACAAGGTCGAGGCTCGTGAAAGAGCGAACATTAATCACACAGAAAGACAAACCGACACATAAAACATATAACATAGGGAGCGGTAGACAAGATGGGGAGAGAGGGGGAAGGACACAAACACAACATTTGAGAGCAGTGACCGAGAGACATGGAGACATCGAGAGATCTGAGAGAGGGCGAGGGCTTGGGGGGGGGGGGGGGGGGGCGTGGGAAGGGGGCGGTGGGAGAGGTATAAAACATATGGACACTGCCAGGACTTCCAGGAAAGAAGTTGGAATTTCAAACAAGGTGGATCTGGGGTGAATTAGCGGGGGTAGAAAAGATCAAGGTTTTGGATGGGGGAAGATAAGAGATGGTGGTGAACAGCTGTTTTTTTGTCAAACAGCTGTTTTGTTTTTTTGTTATTATTGTCAAAAGGTAAAAGGAATGTTTTAAAAATGAAACCGGATCGGGAACCGGAAGACGAAGAAGAAGAGGGTGAAAAAAGGGCGGAGCGAATGAGTCGGACAAGAAAGCCGAGTTGCTCCGGGTTCTGAAGCGAACGTTGGCGAGCCAGAGTCACTAGCGAACTTTCAGGTTTCCAGGAGAGGAATTCCTACGACAGAGTTGTCATCGCTGTGACCGGTCAACCTGCATGTCAGGATTCATGAGAGAATCATCACCGTGCC
The DNA here is from genome assembly GCF_964187855.1 of Myxine glutinosa. NCBI lineage: Eukaryota > Metazoa > Chordata > Myxini > Myxiniformes > Myxinidae > Myxine > Myxine glutinosa. The sequence goes on from NC_136271.1 coordinate 7,938,131, forward strand.
GTGCGCCACGAGACCGGGTCATCGGCCATTTTGACTCGCGCAGGATTTGTGCTTCGCTCGCGCTTTCGTTTCTTTTCCACCATTTTCACCGCATTCAGACGTCGATCTGGGGCGTGTGTGTGACGCAGATTTTTGAAGGCTAATTCGTCCATACCCGAGGGTGTGATCTCTCGGTCGCCTGTAGGGCGCCTTTGGATTTCCCAGTCGCCTTGAGGGCGCCGTAGTACAGCTTCGGCTGTGTGACTGCCCTGGCCATCCGCACGGGATTCTGGTCGTTTGGACATCGTTCTAGCGATCGCTGGAGCGAATCAACTTCGTCTTGCAGCCGGGAATAAGAGACATTGGGGAATGTCCTTGTTACACTCACTTGGAGCACAGTGAGTTATATATTGCAAAACTGATGGTACCATCATAGGACATATTGATTGTACTTTTGAATACTATTGTTGTTGTACCGTTATTCTTGTGTGATCTCAATACAATATTTGTTTGTGAGTAACAATTGGGGTGGCTTCTCCATTGATCTTTGACACACAGATAACACATTTTTCTGCTGTGACTCCTCTCGTGGCTCGGAGGTACACCGTACGTGACCAGGGGGTCGGGGAGGAGCACGTAACACCAGTCAATGGCGAATCTGCACTTGACGATCTGCGAATATCATGCTTAGAATGTAAAACCGTCACGGCATTCCGTCATTCACTTGAACTCCATATCTCTTTTTTCATTCTAAACAGCATCACTCAAATCACAAATTAAATAGCATTAATATAAAAAATAAACTTTTAACAACATTCGTGACATAAACATATATTAAAATCCTGATGTGAAGTTCCGTACGGTTGGGTGAATACAATTATGAATTCAAAATCGTAATTGTATTCACTCAATTCCAATCATCATTTGATACTTTAACAAAATACTGTTTTAAATGACGGTTGTATCGGGATATTAGCAAACCAGCTCATTGCCGTCATCTGTCCACTTCCGCATTCGCGGCAGGTTCATAATTCTCATCAAAATCTAAACAGTATTTGTAGAATTTCAATAAGAGCCACATCACTGTTCATGTCGGTAAATATTATTCCATCGTGTTTGGAAAAACTGGAAAATTGGAAAAACAATATAGCCTATTTTACTCCAGGGGGTCCCAGGATTACCCACCCAAAATATCATTGCGATCGGTTCAGCCGTTTTTGCGGTACCTGCGAACGGACGGACGGACAGACATTTGGTAAATTATAGTAAGACAAGTGAATAAAAATTTTTTATGCTAAATTAAAAAGGCAATGTAGGGACAATAATGTAGGGACAGTGTTTGTAGAAGCTTGAAGCAATAATTGATGAAGTGTAAATGAGGCAGTGATGTAGGGATTGTATGCGATGGCAATACTGTTAGCTACTCTCTAAACTAAACCATCATCATCCCTATCTTGTTTAGGACCCTTTTTAGACTGTAGTTTGTCATTCCTACATTGCATTTTTATCCCTTTGAGTACGGATGACGTCCAGTGCCGCAACCCGTGAAAAAGTTTTGTGTCCAGACGACGTTACTACACGTCATCGACTCTACCTATAAATAGATCGTCAGTACGTGGTTGCATTCCCGTACCAAAATGCCAAATTAATCCCATACCTTTGTATTTTTATCAAAAAAAATCCCGTACTCAAAGTTAATTTCGCATAAATATTTTTATTCACTTGTTTCTGTAATTTTTTTGCAATGTGGAATAACACAATGGTATGGTACTCAGAGGATACCCAATCTTGGAGCAAAAGTGCCAAGATATCTTCATCAGCAAAGTCAAACACTGCACATGTTCCTATATTGTCTTACGTAACCCTGAATGTATCTTGCAGCTCTGTCTTATTGCTCGTTTCTCAGAGTAATGTCTTCGTCCAGCCTAAGGCCACACAAGGACCTGCACTTAGAAACGGCCAAAATATCTACTGTGGATTTACAGTCGAGAGAACAACCTCAAAGTGATCATGCTGCAGCCTGATGTACATAGCCATCTGCGTGACATTTTCATGCAAATTTTCGTCAACATGCATAGGGGAGTACCTCACCTAATCCATACTCTCGCTGTTGTACACATACACTGGGGTATTCAGCAAATGTGCGAGAGTAAGAATTTCGTTTTCTGTACCCCAAGTACCTGCACTGTCCATACGAGAAGCTCTTATGTAGGCTTCAACACTGGGCACACCAGTGGAAAGTATGAATGGCTCAATATCAGACATGTGTGTGACAATTGCACAACGCACAGCTCTATGTTGTTGTTGCGAGCCAGTGATGATATGTGCAACTGAGCGAAATAAACGGTTCCCGTCGCCTTTGATTTTTTGAAGTCTGTGATGATCTAAACATGTAAGAATCACATCTGGACCACCACAACTCAGACCGTTGGACCTGATGAAAACGAGACCGAGCATATTGCAAGCTGAGCGCTGCCATTCCTCAGTGATGGAATAGTACTGATGATCAGGTCATTCCTGTATATTGGCTGTCTGGGGGTTACTGTTTTTAACAGGTTTCTTTTTCTTGTCTGACTTTCCATCATTGACATTCTGCTGTGAATTGGTGCGTTTGTTTTTCCCAGGTGGGTTGGCACTTGAACTGCGAACCTCTTTAGTCGAAATGACCACATCATAATGACTGCCCGTGTGTCTCAGGTAGATGGACTTAGCTGCAACATCGACAGCCAACCTTCTGTCCACATTGTGGAGTGCATATCGGTTCCGGTTCCATGGTACCACTGAGTAGGAAACCACACACGTTTTGGTCAAATGTGCAAAGGGAGGTAGTTCGAGATCCGTGCCCCGGGCATACCTGGCCATCTTGCTTTGCTGGATGTACTCATCCATGCTTGAACAAGTGCTCAGTCCCGAATAGCTTTTGATATGTCCCAGCATACAGGGAGCAATATCTCTCATGTGCTGGACTATTTTAGCACGGACTGCCTCGTAGTGGTCTTCAGAACCTGTCACGACATATGACAGCGAGCGGAACATGCAGTTCCCATCTGGCATTATACCTTTGATCTTACGCATGTCTGGACGAGTGAGAGGCAAGTGATGACCACCAGCACTCACTCCATTTGGTTTCTCAAATGGAAGATATAAAGCTGCACAAGCATCGCGCTGCCACTCTGCATCAACTGAGTGGAATTGAAATGGCCAAACTCTCTTCTCAGGCTCAGTGTTTCCTTGTGGCTTCTCATTCCACAACTTAGATTTACCTTTGTCAATTTCAGTCTGAGCAGAGTTAGAAGACTTTCGCTCTGCAACACGGGCATGAAGCTTCATCTTGGCAGAGTTGGAAGCGTTTCGCTCTGCCGCAGAGGTACGTTGCTTTTTTGCAGCTGGCTCGTCATTTTGGCGCACACACCAATAAGCTTGCGCTTTTTGGTGGCAGATGCAGCAGGGATGTCATACAAGGGAAGGTCTTTTCTGTGGAGTCCCCTCAATCAGTTTATCTCCTTGACACATTTTGTATTGATCCGAATAGATGCTGGGTCAAATGAAACGAGGTGCAACCCTACCAGCGTTTCACTCTAGATAGTGCAACATAGGCCATTCCGTCAGCAAACACCTTATCGGAAAGGTTAACAATTGCACAATCCAAAGACAGCCCTTGACATTTGTGTATAGTCACAGCATAAGCCAAAATAAGTGGGAACTGGGTGCGATACACAAAGTAGTTTTTCATCACTATGAATTTTCCCTTCACTTTCTCAATGTCGCAAGGACTGCTCAGGTGGTCAAACCTGACAGATATGCAACCTGGTAGTTCATCAAGGATGGTGCCTATGGCACCATTGACATTTAATTTGTGCCCGAGCATGACTCTCGCACCAACTGCTATGTTCAAAACAGCTTCCAGTTCTGTTGTGTTGTTGCAGTCATTATTGAGGTTGTTATTGTCATTATTGAGGTTGTTATTGTCATTATTGAGGTTGTTATTGTCATTATTGAGGTTGTTATTGTCATTATTGAGGTTGTTATCATTATTGAGGTTGTTATTGTCGTTATTGAGGTTGTTATTATCATTATTGAGGTTGTTATTGTCATTATTGAGGTTGTTATTGTCATTATTGAGGTTGTTATTGTCATTATTGAGGTTGTTATTGTCATTATTGAGGTTGTTATTGTCATTATTGAGGTTGTTATTGTCATTATTGAGGTTGTCCAATAATATGTAATTGATGGACGTAGTCAAGGTCCAATAATAAGTGATTAATGGATGTAGTCAAGTTCCAATAAATTATTAATTAATGGACGTAGTCAAGGTCCAATAATAAGTAATTAATGGATTTAGTCAAGGTCCAATAATAAGTAATTAATGGACGTAGTCAAGTTCCAATAAATTAGTAATTCATGGATGTAGTCAAGGTCCAATAATAAGTAATTAATGGATTTAGTCAAGGTCCAATAATAAGTAATTAATGGACGTAGTCAAGTTCCAATAAATTAGTAATTCATGGACGTAGTCAAGGTCCAATAATAAGTAATTAATGGACGTAGTCAAGGTCCAATAATAAGTAATTAATGGACGTAGTCAAGGTCCAATAATAAGTAATTAATGGATGTAGTCAAGGTCCAATAATAAGTAATTAATGGATGTCAACGTCCAATAATAAGTAATTAATGGATGTAGTCAAGGTCCAATAATAAGTAATTAATGGATGTAGTCAAGGTCCAATAATAAGTAATTAATGGATGTAGTCAAGGTCCAATAATAAGTAATTAATGGATGTCGTCAAGGTCCAATAATAAGTAATTAATGGATGTAGTCAAGGTTCAATAATAAGTAATTAATGGATGTAGTCAAGGTCCAATTAATAAGTAATTAATGGATGTAGTCAAGGTCCAATAATAAGTAATTAATGGACGTAGTCAAGGTCCAATAATAAGTAATTAATGGATGTAGTCAAGGTCCAATAATAAGTAATTAATGGATGTAGTCAAGGTCCAATAATAAGTAATTAATGGATGTCCTCAAGGTCCAATAATAAGTAATTAATGGATGTAGTCAAGATACAATAATAAGTAATTAATGGATGTAGTCAAGGTCCAATAATAAGTAATTAATGGATGTAGTCAAGGTCCAATAATAAGTAATTAATGGATGTCCTCAAGGTCCAATAATAAGTAATTAATGGATGTAGTCAAGGTCCAATAATAAGTAATTAATGGATGTAGTCAAGGTCCAATAATAAGTAATTTATGGATGTAGTCAAGATACAATAATAAGTAACTAGCAACGGTACCTGCCCTATGGGCGGGGCTTCAATTGGGAAGCCGAAATGAAAAGGCAAAATATCAGAAATTAAAGGCTTTTTTTATTTTAAACGATTTATATAAACATCCGTTGAATCATATCACAGGCAAATCATCAAAATCTAAACAGTATTTGTAGAATTTCAATAAAAGCCACATCACTGTTCATATCGGTAAATATTATTCCATCATGTTTCAAATCGTGATATCAACTGTACACTTTTCTTTAGGAAAAATAATTGAATGATTTTGTACCTCTTCTTCAGCTTAGAACTTCAGGATAGACGACATTGCTGATAAAAGTTCCTTTTCTCTCTTTGAAGTTCTTGGCAAACATTTTTATATTTTCGCTGCTGCCAACGCGACTCATGGCGACATAAAGCTGTCCATGGCTGAGAAATCTGTCTTTAGGTAGATGCCTACCTTTTCCAAAGTCTGACCATGAGCCTTGTTACTGGTCATTGCAAAGCAGAGTCAGACAGGGAATTGTTTTCGCTGCATCTGGAAGGGGAACAGGTTTTCGGATGGAATGATTGGAATCCTCGGTATGAAGATCTTGTTTCCAGCATGAGGCCCAGTAGCTGGTGTCGCATCAATGAGATTCGGCATCAGGTTGTCCACGATGTAACGACTCCCATTGCAGTGGCCATTTTTAGGGTCAACGTTTCGCAGCAGCATGATCGGAGCTCCCTTCTTGAGGCAGAGTTTGTGAGGAGGCATTCCTGATGCGCATATCGAGTTAAGGAATTCAACTGGATATTGGTGTCTGTTCTCTACGTCCATTATCCCAGTGCTTTTTATCCAAGTGCTTCCAAGTGCTTAAATACATCATGGTAGGTGATCTTCACTTCAGTATTCTGGTTCAGCTTGAAGAATTCTGTGAGCTTTGTTTTCGGTGGACCATTGTTGACGATGTCATGCAGATCTTCTGGTTGGAACAGGATGAGTTGCTCATCTTCCAAGTGGATTGGAAGCTTCTGCACGGGAGGCTTCATCTGCTGGATAGGGAACTCTTACAGGCGCCAGTAAGCTGCAGAGGCACTGATGTATCTCGCACCCACAAAGCACTGTATTTCGTCATTGGTGATATCTCTTTCTTCTCCGTTGGCCAGCTTTATGGTAACACAGTCGCTGCCCTTGGTCACATATTTATATATGTATTTGACACTGGATTCTGAGTTCACAACCTCGACATTTATGTGGGCGTTGTATTTCAAAGACAGCAGCGGGTTGAAGGGCACAATCCATTGGTTGTTGATCTCGACATCCTGTCCTCGCACCTTCTTCTTGTGTGTCTGACCACCTTGGGCTGGTGAACAGCGCCGATAGATTGGGTACGTAGAGTCCATCACCATGGTATGCTCTACAAAGCGTTTTGGGAAGTTTTTCTCGCATTCCCGTTGTGGAGACATGCATGGTGAACTTTGGTTTAGAGCACCGCATGGCCCATGGATGTTGTTGCGTGTGATTATATCATGTCGTTTTGGGTTGATATGAGGATCAGGAATCTCTGCTGACACGATGCGATCAATGTCCTTGGGCTCACGTGGCTTGTCTTCATCAGCAAGTATCAGCAGGATGTGGCAGTGTGGGAGTCCACGTTTCTGATCCTCGTTCATGCCGAAGTGGCCCACCGCTTCTCCAAGCATTCCGCTCTTCAGATCCGCCATGAGAGATTTAAGCTTGATACTGAAGACGCGTGCAGTTAGGTCAGGCCGGTCGCAGGGCTGCTGTTCTGGGAAAAGTAAATTTCTGATCTCTGGCCACTGTGGGTTGTAGGTAAACGTCACAAACAGATCAGGTTTCCCAAGGGATCGGACAATAGCCATATCATCTTGAAAGGCTTCAGCGTACCATCGAGGAGAGCCATAGATGGATGGTGGTCGGATAATCTTTGTTCCAGCCTGCATCTCTTCTTGGTGATCTATAGCATCCATCAGTCCTTGGTACTTGTCTGCACGGACCGTCTTCTGGTTGTTCCTTGCCCACCGAAGTTTTGACGCTTCAGCCTTGGCATACTGATCGCATGCGTACTGCTGAGTAAGTCGTCGACACCTCATGACCTGATTGAAATTTTGATCTCTGATCTGAAGGCGGAACCTTGCTAACTCACTTGGGGATATAGTGCCTCGGCCTTTTGCATGAGGGATGTCGATCTTGAATCCTTCTTCACCATGTGGGAACATCAGCACATAGTGAAGAGGATCGTAGCTCCAGTGCAGCTCCGTGATGGTTTGAAGTCTACCTTCACGCTTTTAGAGGATGACGTTCAAATGGTCCACATGCTCGCCGGGTATGATGATGGATACCTCGCTTGCCTGCGGGAGGTTGTAACGTCGAGCATGCTCACCTGAAGGACGCTTTCTTGCATCCAGAACCATGGTGATGTTGTTGTCTGCTTCCATCAACTCAAGGGCAGATTTCAGAGACTGGATGTCGGGATTGTTCTGACGCAGCCAGTCTTGGAGAGTCTTCAGAATGTCAATATTACCGTTGAGCTGTTCATTAAATCGCAGTCGGTTTTCCAGTTCGTCACTGTCATGGAACCATATTTAAGCGAACGTTGGATGCGATTGATCACGTTCTGGCTGGAGTGGTCCAATGCGATGGTAGACTTTACCTTGAAGCTTCACCATGGGGCTGAATCCTGGCATGAAGTGCTCCTTGATTCCAATCGATGCCATGGCCAAGCCATTGTTGAACTGGCGTATCTTCTCAATAAACTCCTTTCCGTCGAACAGAACTTTGAAATCTTCAGGGTAGGTCTTGAGCAGATTGATTGCAATTTTGCCCTTTTCACAGCGGAATCCAGGTCATTCGTCATTCCAGCAGTGGGCCTTGCAGAAGGGGCACTTACGTCCTGTATCATGCAGACTTGGCAGCTTGTGACCTTGCTGCTTTGCTGGATAGTCAGCTTCTTCACAGTGCTGGACATGAAACACTGCTCCAATCCTCCTCTTTTGCGTTAGAGCCACTTTAAGCTGGACTTTCCTAGCGCTCTGGTGTGCAGCTGTGTCACGTACTTGTTCAGCAGATCTGTATTCCTCGGACTGCCTCCGAGACTGGTGTGCAGCTGTGTTACATCCTTGTTCAGCAGATCTGTATTCCTCAGACTGCCTCCGAGACTGGTGTGTAGCTGTGTCACGTCCTTGTTCAGCAGATCTGTATTCCTCGGACTGCCTCCGAGACTGGTGTGCAGCTGTGTCACGTCCTTGTTCACCAGATCCACATGATTCGGTGGTGGTCTTTCCGTCTTCTACCGACTCCTCTCCGGCTTTGCTCCCCCAGCTCTCTCTGCTCTGTCCCCCAAATATTCCTACAGGTCGCACAAGATCTGCCAGCAACCCTCTTATGGTTAAACTACCAAAATCAAGACTCTCTGCTCACCTTCACTCCTTCATTCCTCCTTTCTCCCACCTCTGGAACAAACTCCCTCACTCTCTTCAATCCCCCTCCACCCTCCAGGTCTTTAAAACGGCTGTTCACCACCATCTCTTATCTTCCCCAATCCAAAACCTTGATCTTTTCTACCCCTGCTAATTTCACCCCAAATCCACTTTTTGAGGTGCCGACTTCTTTCCTGGAAGTCCTTGGTGTCCTTGCGTTTTATACCTATCCTGCCCCCCCCCCCCCAGGCCCTATCCCTCCCACACATCTCCCGATGTCCCTGCTCTCAAATGTTGTGTTTGTGTGCTTCCTCCCCTTCTCTCCACATCTTGTCGACCGCTCCCCTTTTTTATACTTTGTTTGCTTGTTTGTTTGATTTGTTTGTTTGATAAATGTTAGCTCTTTCACGAGCCTCGACTCTGTATACAAAAAAGAAAAAAATAATAATAAGATCTGTCTTCCTCGGACTGCCTCCGAGACTGGTGTGCAGCTGTATCACGTCCTTGTTCACCAGATCGGTATTGCTCGGACTGCCTCCGAGACTGGTGTGCAGCTGTGTCACATCCTTGTTCACCAGATCTGCATTCCTCGGACTGTCTCCGAGACTGGTGTGCAGCAGTGTCACGTCCTTGTTCACCAGATTGGTATTCCTCGGACTGCCTCCGAGACTGGTGTGCAGCTGTGTCACGTCCTTGTTCACCAGATCTGCATTCCTCGGACTGCCTCCGAGACTGGTGTGCAGCTGTGTCACGTCCTTGTTCACCAGATCGGTATTCCTCGGACTGCCTCCGAGACTGGTGTGCAGCTGTGTCACGTCCTTGTTCACCAGATCGGTATTCCTCGGACTGCCTCCGAGACTGGTGTGCAGCTGTGTTACGTACTTGTTCCTGCCTCCGATAGTCCTCGTCTAGGCGAGCCTTCTTTCTTGCAACAGCTTCCTTGGGCATTTTCGTTAATGAGGCTTTCCGTCAGGGAGGCATTTTACTGCTTTATCTGAAACGGTGCAGCAGTGCAGCGATCGGTGCAGCCCTATGTGCGGCACCCGGGAAAACAACATCGTCACAACGAGAACAAGGCAAATTGTACGGTTTGCCGTCGAGCTTTTTCGATCGCCCATGGTGGACTGTCTGACGTGAAGCAGCATGCAGCAGGTGATAACCATGTCCAAGCAGCACGCAGCAGGTGATAACCATGTCCGAGCAGCACGCAGCAGGTGATAACCATGTCCGAGCAGCATGCAGCAGGTGATAACCATGTCTGAGCAGCAGGTGATAACCATGTCCGAGCAGCACGCAGCAGGTGATAACCATGTCCGAGCAGCATGCAGCAGGTGATATCCATGTCTGAGCAGCATGCAGCAGGTGATATCCATGTCCGAGCAGCATGCAGCAGGTGATAACCATGTCTGAGCAGCATGCAGCAGGTGATAACCATGTCCAAGCAGCATGCAGCAGGTGATAACCATGTCTGAGCAGCATGCAGCAGGTGATAACCATGTCCGAGCAGCACGCAGCAGGTGATAACCATGTCCGAGCAGCATGCAGCAGGTGATAACCATGTCTGAGCAGCCATGCAGCAGGTGATATCCATGTCCGAGCAGCATGCAGCAGGTGATAACCATGTCTGAGCAGCATGCAGCAGGTGATAACCATGTCCGAGCAGCATGCAGCAGGTGATAACCATGTCCGAGCAGCATGCAGCAGGTGATAACCATGTCTGAGCAGCATGCAGCAGGTGATATCCATGAGTAGTGTATATATGTTGATCCTGGACCCCATTGACTTACATGTTAATTTTCCTCAAATCAAACGCCTCTATATCTCCACCCCAAATCCCCATTAACACCTATCCTTCATTAGACCACTCAAACAATGATCCTTCTATATGATGGGTCTATAATCCTTCTGACCTTATGAACCAAGTATCAACGATCCTAGACCACCCATTAACACCTATCCTCAATCCTCCTTCATTAGACCACTCATAAACAAATATTTACCCTTATGGACCTGTGATCCTCTGGCCTTATGAACCTATGATCCAACAGCTAATGTTCTTATCTACACCATTTTTAAACCTACATTAGTCTGGTTGATAGGAAAAAAAAGGTGGCGGTAGCCCCTTAAAATCCCTAACCCTTATCATATATATATAACTTATCACTTATATATCTTATCACTTATATCTTATCACTTATATATTTATGACCATAAGGGAGACTATCAATTCCATTTAAAAAAATAAACCTCTTATCATCACAAGCCCCCAATGCTTTCTTATTTATCTCTTCTGAATATAATTGATGTTTATAACTTCTTATTCCATTAATCTTTCTAAACTCTTCTTTCTTTGTTGTTATTATCTGTTTACTTGTGTTTTTTGTAATTCTTTTGAGTAAAATGAACCCAAGATTTCTTCCCCATTCATATCATATAATTTGTAAGTCCAAGGGACTGTATCCATTACATTAACAATTTTAAATAATTCACGAGTCCATTTTTGTGTATAACCTTTCTCAAAATGGCTTTTCCATTTGTATATTCTTACAATATCACCAACTTTGAACTTAGGTTTTCTCAAATTAATCTCCTTTTCATATTCTAATTTTGTAAATGTTTCCGATGGTTTTGATTTTGTTGATGAATGAACTGTATTATTGTAATTATCTACAATATCCTCAATTAAATATACCCACTGTTGAGAACCGAGTTGTGTGAATTTTTTATATAATTTCTCTTTCAAAGTAGGATTAAAATGCTCAACAACAACTGCCTTTCCTTCATTAAAGGTGCTGTATAATTTAATACCCTCCCCCTTTAGAAATTTCATAAATATTTTGTTATAGAACTCTGTTCCCTCATCAGTCCATAATTTCTTTGGTTTCCTTTTACTTTTATTAAATATTTGTTGGAAGGCTAACATTAAAGTATCACCCTTTTTATTTTTTAAAGGAACAACCCAAGCATATCTGCTCCTCAAATCAATAACGGTTAAAGCATACCTGTATCCCTTATCATTATTTAGTTTGATTAAATCAGCGGACCATATGTGATCGGTGTATTTAGAATAAACTTTCCTTCTTTTAAACTTTGTGATTATAGGTTTGTGTAATTCATTAGCCAAAAGCTCCTCAGTCTTAATAACATCATTGGAGCCTAATAGTTTTTTGAGGAATAACCAAGACCAAGTTTCAATTTCGCACTTATCTTTTTTTTTACAATAAACATATCAACTTTCTCTCTCAACGTAGGATTTCGTATCAAAGACAAATTATACAACATTTCTCTGTCTGCTTCATGTTTTTCATCCAATGTGGTGGTATTCCCATAAGCAATATCATGCTCCATACACACTTCATCAACCCTATTTTTAGGTTTAGACCAAGGTTTAGGATTGTCAGCCTCATCTAATCTTTTATCCAGGTTTGCTCCTGGACCACAGAAAGAATATCCAGGTAGATGTAGTTCCCCTGGAATACCAGTTGTTGTAAATTTACTTCCTGACAGAAACTTTTGTATGTCTCCTCCACTTTTAGGAGAGATGAATTGGCACTTTTTAGAGCCACACACTTGACATATTCCTTTTTGATAAACTCTATTATTTTTAGCTTTAACATACAATACACTTTTAGATTTGGTTTTCTTTTTACATTTGAGACAATAACTCATATTTATTTATCAGAAAAATTCCGACAGAGTATCAAAACCTTTTTGATTTTTAACATATACAACATACATTTCAATCTTAATTTTTAAAACATAAAGAATCCTTAGGAATGCCTTCACTCTCTCCTCCATTTATTTACAAATAAAAACTAACTAAAGTCAATAACCCCAACATCATCAACCACATAATCTTTTCCTTCTTCTTCTTTTTCACCACTTTCTCGTTTAGATCTACTCCCTGAAATACCACCAGTCAATGCTCCCGCCGCTATTTTTGAAACCATTATCCTTAAAAGAGTCATTAATTCTTTATTTTCCTCTTCGGTGCGTTGAGATTGATTTATTTGCTGTAATACATCCACTCTTTTTTGAATCTCTCTGATATCCATCTTTTTATATTTTTCCTCCCTCTCTCTTTCCTCCTTCTCCTCCTCCTCTTCCGTTTTTGAAACCAATATTTCCATTAGACTTTTTATTTCTTTAATTTCCTCTTCGGTGAGTTGAGATTGATTTATTTGTTGTAATACATTCAATCTTTTACGAATCTCACTGATTTCCATCTTTTTTATTTTTTCCTCCCTCTCTCTTTCTTCCCTCTCTTCAACTCCTTCCTCATCCCTTGCTACCCTTGAGTTTGGACCCCAAAGAATATTATACATATATTCATCTGGATTTTGAGATATTCTTGTATCTGTAATTATTTTTCTCATAATAGGATACCAATAAGATTTGTTGATGATTTCTAAAAGAGTTTTATATTTCATAACTTTGAGAAGTTGATTTTTATTTAATATTTTAATCAAGTCTCTATTTGTAGGTTTAGCAATATCAGTATAAGGCCAGTTTTTAATAACAAATTGACCATGTGTATGTTCCAATTCATACGGTATATAAAACCGAGCACCCTTTTCTTGTAGGTATCCTTGAATACAAAAATTATAATTCTCTTGTAGTCTTCTTCCTGCCATTTATGTATTATAAATATATGTGAGATTTATATTATGACAGGCAATTCCACCCCATCTTCCCACTACCAAATCGGTTTGTATTCCTTGGCTTTCTATCCTTATCTCATGACCTTCCTTCTTTGTCATGCTAACCATCGCTATACTATCATATATTTTTCTTTTCTTAAAACCATGTATTTGTTGTTTACTAATTGTACTTCCACATAACTCCTTAACCTCACCAAGCGGATAATATTCTTCTTTACGAGACTGATTAAAACCATGTAGGTCTTCTAAGTTTATTGAAAAAAACCAATTACACCCTAAATCAGGCATATCATACCCCCATTTATTAATTCTCATATTAACTATATGTCCTTCTTTATAAAACTCAATTGTAATCAGATAGTTAAATTGAATGAGGAAAGGTGTATGGTCAGTATAACCAGGTGTTGTGGTTGGAAATTTTACTTGTTTAACAAAACGTGCTGTTTTCTTTAGAGATAAATCACTTAATCTCACCAAGTCATTCACGTTAGTAGGACCCGGATAATTGATTAATTTATAAGTATTCTTCATATTAATATTTTTACCTATACTATATTTTTGTCGTTCAGCCTGTGCCTTTGTATAATAATTTGATAAATCAATATCCTGAGAGGATTCTCCAAAGATAGAACCATCTTTTCCAACATAAGTCATTTCTATTAGATTAAAAATGATATCATAAAAATTTTCATTATTGTTGAGTTGAAATAATACATATAAACATAATTGACCACAACATTTAGAATTAATTTCTTGAACTTGAAACGTTTGATAAACACCATTCTGTAAGAATTGTATTACTTCAACAGGTGGTGGTATACCATAACTATCAAAATAATATTTATCCTGACTATTATGAATACAAACCCAATGAGTACCATTCTAGGTGTCAAAATTCATAATAATATTCTTTGTATTCTTATTTATATGTATTAATTCATCTCTCATACAAATAACCACATTATCAATTTTTAGTTTTTTACAATATTTAGTAAGTTCTATATTTGACGTTGTATTCTTTCCAAATTGTTTAAACCATTTATCCATTTATTTATGAGAAAGATATAACCCATTACCCCTTTTAGTTAGTTTAACACCCGCTTGAGCGATAGAGGAAAGCATTTCTCCAACCAACAATCTAGCTTTATCAGGCAGTAGGTGAGTAAAATCCACAATTACACCACTTCCACTAATTTGTTTCTCCAACTCCTTGTTATGTCTTTCCAATTCTTTTTGAGCTTTTAGTTGTGCCTTCCTTTCGTTAGCAGTTTTTACCGCTGTTGAAATACCACCAGTCAATGCTCCCGCCGCAATTAAACCAGCAAGTAAAGGAATTAGAAACGGGAGAAATCCTCCACTCGTTTCCCGTGTTGAATATTTCTTTAACATAGGTTTTGTCATTTTAATTTTAAGTGATCCAGCATCATTTAGTGTTTTTACCTGCTCTCTTGTGAGTAAAACATCAATTCTTACTGCTCCTTTTCTTTGAATTGTATTAACATTAATAATACAAGGCTTTTGATTTTGAATACAAGATGTTAATTTATTAATGATTGATTTGATTAACATATACCCCTACCATTTATTTATGAGAAAAAACCTACGTGATATTAATCATAACACCATTATCTGTATTAATCTGTAATTCTGTTTCCTCCAAAAGCAAACAATATGCATTAACCTCTTCATTCTCTCCTCTTTCAATGTATAGAGAAGTATCCACTCTATTAGACTTTATAGTTTCTTTTTGTGAACTCAGGTCAATTGTATAGATTGTATAAAGTTTTTAAAATGCAACCAATATCCAAAATAGGATCATTATTACCATTACTTTCACACACCTTTTGGTAAGACTTGTAGGCTTCCCCATAATCATTTTTTTCCCAATCAATTTCCAATCGATCTCGTGGATAAAATGTACCATCAAGAGAAACCCGAAGTTGTTTCACCTTAGCATTATCACTCAGTGCATTATTCTTATCAGTACCCTCCTCTCCATCTGGTTTCTTAAAAATGAGCCAGAGGTATCGTGGCTTTCCTTCAAGAACACCCAAATTCCAAGTGTAGGTAGTGTGTTCCAGTTTAACGTGTTGACATCTTCTTTTAAGGTATGATACATTTAGTGGGGTCTTTGAGTTAAGTCTTCTATTTAACATCTCTTCCGTTTTAAGATTAGGAGTATATTCACTGATATACCAACACAAATCATTAATAACAAATTTATTGTTGTCTCCAAAAGCATTTTCAACCCAAAAAAGCAACCTATTTACATTATCATTCCTTTGTAGTTGAAATCTAATTTTAAGACCATACAAAACTTTGTCATAATCACAAAATCCAAATATACCTTTCAGAGGTACTGCTACGGTAAAACTATTCTCTGGTTTTGTGTCATCATTATACATTGCCTTCCTTTGACTATAACCAGGGTCTGTGTTTGTACCCGTTGACATATCAGGAATAAAACCTTCAACAGCTCCCTTACCCATTCTATCACTAAACGAATATAGTGTAAATTTCATCATTGCAGATGTAGCAGCGACATAATCAACCGCTTCAACCTCTTGTGTTCCAATATACAGTCGGACACTATCAAACATTTTCCAGAAGAAATCATTTACGAGTGTAGCATTAGTGTTATTCGCAGCCTTAGTGAATTTAAATTTACACAGCAAGAAACTATCAGCTATATTTAAGTAAGTTTGTTGATTATTTATTTCAAAACTTTTTGTTCCATTTGAATTCCAGTCTGTTCCTGTTATAGCATTCACCTTAAAATAATCTTCCTTTTTAGTGGAGTTTGAAATGATAATTGTATCATCCAAATCATAGATACTATCAATCGCTTCCATACTTGTATTTATATAGTATTAAAATCGTTGAAACCCTGACCCAAGTATTTTAATGATTTTTTGCCGTTCTTGTGAAGATAGTTGAGTTTTACCTTTTTTAATTTCTTTGATTGCTTGTAATTTATGAGACTCTTTTTGAGCATCTTTTATACTCTTTACAGCACCCGCTACGTTGCCCACGATCGAAGCAGTTGAACCAATTAGGTCTTTATGTTTAAGAATGGTTGAACCAATACCCATTAGAGTATCAATTATCCCATCTCCTTTATTTCTAAATTGATGTCCCACACCCCATTGTCTCTTTGGTTTATAGTATCCTTTACCCACATACCTTGTATAGTATGGTGAAAGGAACATGCCCTCCCCTGTGATTATTTCATATTTTCCCAACTCGTGTTTTCTCACAATAACCATTATTTATTTATCAAAAAAAACTTCACGAAGGTGAATTCTGATGGATATAATTTCATCATTAAAGGATATCATACGATTATCTTGGTCGGTTATCCTAAAATTTACTCTGTATATGGTTTTTCCTGACACAGGTAAATAGACAAGATTTTTTGGTTCCATATTAAATTTATAACCAATCGGGGTTGAGTATGCACTGAATGAAAATATTGTATTTGTTCTTATTCCATCGTTATAAGCACCATCAATCAAATCACAATGAATTAATACCGAATTTATACCGGAGGATATTTGAATGACATTATCACTGTAAACCGTCCCGTTAGTTTCAATCTTTTTTGAAGAGAAACCCAACAGCTCTCTAAACGATTTTTCAATCGTGAAATCACCTTTATAATTATTTTTAAGTTTAATCGTTGATTTTGAAGTGTGTTTTTGAATATCTATTACCATATTTTTTGGTTCATCACCTTGTTCTTTCATAGGGCGAGAGACTTCAGAAGATATTTGAGAAATCTCGTAAGCTCCAGGTGAAACGGTTATAGTTTTATATCCACTTCCTGGATTATAACTAAACTTGTTGTTTTTCTCTGTGATATTAAACAAGGTATTGTTGCGGATATGGGATTTGGCCTCCATCCATATCCGCTTGTAAATATTCCCCTATTTCCCCAATACTTCCCAACTATCCCCAATCCCCCATTCCCTAGTCCCATTTTCTGTAAACAACACTCTGTAGACCCGACCTTCCCCTTTTTCCCCCATTAAATGTCGTGCCCAGGTTCACCGCATCTCACGTAGACAACTATAGGACGTCTTGCTAGTTATTCTTAGTCTATGTCAGTTAAGGACTCGTTTCCATTAATTCTGACTCTTCGTTGCACCAGAATGTGATTGTATGGCACCGTTAGTAAGTTTATGACCTCCCAATACCTCCCCGCATCTCTTCCTCATGGAACAACAACACCAACAACAACAACAGCGGCGGCGGAGCGGCGGCGGCGCGGGGAGTGTGCGTCCTCACTCCGGCTTGGTTAGCCGCCATTGAGCATGTGCTCCGACGGTGTTACCACGCAGGGGCTCACTGTCAGCTCCTCGTCAAGGGCGGAGCCCGGTAACCCCCCGCACCCAATAAGAAGCGGCGGACCGATTCCATCTGGGGCGGAGCTAACGAGCCGAGGGCGTGTCACTCCCCGCTGGACATGCGCAGGAAGACGGAGGTGACGTCAGATGCGCCTCAGCTTGAAGAGAAACGGACGCCACCTCCAGCGCTGAGAAATACCTCCCCGCCTCTCTGGACCGGACCGGGTCGATTCTGCCCCTGAGCCAAGGTGCACCTTGAGCTATCGACTGCCTGCCCTCCCCTGCCATCAATCCCCGTGTAAGTCAGTCTTGTCCCGTTTGTCTGTGGTCTGTCGGGAATAAGATAAGACCGTGTATAAGTGCCCATCTTACTTTGCTTTACCTCTTGTCGTGTAATCTAACCGTTCTGCATAACCAATATTATATCCTCCTCCGGAGGTCTTGAGAACTGTACCCCTTGTGTCGTTGCCTTAATCCCAGCCGTTGTGTCCTTTTCCTTCATTGATTTAGCATAGCGCGATTCGGCCAACGTTCGAGTGTAATCGGGTAACTTGTGCGAACACGGCGGCCATTCCGCTCGGCCCACCATAACATCTAAGTCGTGTCCGTAACAATTGGTGTCGAGGAGTGAGATTGGACCCGGAGCGCGTTTCACGCGCTCGAAATTATAACGGCGAAATTTGATTGTGTTTTACAAAAATAAAAACCCGAATTTTGAAAGTCGCGCTATGGCAGATCAAGACGGCTGGGTTCCGGTAGAGGAGAGTGAGGCAGGGTCGATCCAGGACCAAAATGAGGGACATGAGGAGAGCGAAGCAGTGAGGGTGGCAGGCTCGCAAAATAGCGTCGTCGCGCACGAGGTTACGGGCGCGCAAAATGGTGCCTCGCACATGGCCACGGCGACCGCGCCCGCGACCGTAGTAGCGCCGCTGGGAGATTTGGACCTTTTTTTCATACAAATGAAGGCCCTTATGGCCCAGAATAGCGAGAAAATGAGGGAGGAAATGAGCGCTGATAGTGAGCGATTGGGTGAGCGATTGGATGGCCAAATGGGGGTAATGAGGGACGAAGCGAGGGGTACCGGTGAGGGATTAAAACATGGGTTAATGGGGGTAGAAAACAGAATGGCCGCTCAAGAGAATCAAATGGAAGGGATGCAAAAGGGGTTAGAGGGGTTAGAAAACAGTATGGAAGGCAAATTGAGGGACATGAGGGACCAAGCGGAAAGGGAAGTTAAACAAATGGGGCAGCAGATAGAGGGGGTCAGAATGGGGGTAGAAACCAAACTGGATGCTCACAGGGAGGAAATGGAGCAGATGAGGGTGGCATCTGGGCAGGAGATGCAAGTGATGGGAGAAGAGATCAGAAGAGGTGTGAGTGAGGAGGTCGGAGGAGTGCGCGAGGAGGTGAGGCACTGTAAGGAGCGCATGGAGAAGGAGGTGAGAAAGGGGACTGTAAAATTGCAAGGTGGTATAGAGGAGTTGACGCTGGGAGTAGAACAACTGACAGTGGGACAAAAGGAGTTGGGGGACCAGGTAAAGAAGAACACAGCGGTAATAGAGGGTTTAAAATCGACACAGAAGGAGATGAAAAAGGACGTAGGGGTAATTAAAAAAGAGTGTCAGACGGTACACGAGGACCTGATGAGGAAAATGAACAAGGTGGTAGAGGTGATGGAGGTTAAAGAGCGGGAGGTGCGGGAGCACATAGAAAAAAATAAAGTGGAGTTAGAGGAAGAACTTGAGGAGACGTACCGGGAAATAAAAGAGGTGAAGCAGAAATTAGAAGAAGTGGAAGAAGGGGTGAGCGAAATTAAGAAGCATCGGAGAGGGGATAAGAAAGAGATAAAAGAGGAAATAAAAGAATTGGTCCAAAGTCTGTGTTTGGATCGTGATGATGTGCTCATTAACCGGATGAGGGATTCGCAGGTGATGGAGGAGAAGCGAAGAGGAAGAGGACCCGGTGTAAGTGGTGACCAATATGGTCGTGCGTATGATGCGCCAGGTGATTTAATGAGCTTGGGGGTCGAGATGGACCCGGGTGTTCGTGAGAGGCCATTGGTGAAGTGTGCGACAGGTCTGGTGTGCGAAAAAGGAGGTGTGCGAGAAAGTCCGACTCTGGGGTGTGTGAGGAAAAAGTGCGTGCCAAGGAGTGAAGGTGCTGGCGAGAGTGAGTCGGTCGTAGCGCGTGTGCGAGGGAGCACAGGGAAGCGCGGTGTGGTAAGTGTTACAGAGGGTGTGACGGGAGAGTGTGCGCAAGAGTGTGCGCGAGAAAGGTGTGTGACGGACAGGTGCCTGAGGAAATAGTGCACTGTCGGGAGTAAGGGTGAGTGCGTTGTCAAGAGTGGTGGTGAGAGTAGTGAGAGTGACAAGGAGCGTGAGTTGGTTGTGACAGGTGAGCGAGGATATACACCTGGAATGGAAGGATGCACACCTGGAATGGTAGAGCGTGTGTGGGAAAGCACACTTGAGTTGGTCGTGAGGCACGTGGTTGGGTGTGCGAGTAAGAGCACACCTGTGATTGTCACAGAGGAGGTGACCGAGGAGGGGGCGCGAAGAGGTGAGTTGGTGAGGTGTGCGACCGACGAATGTGTGCCAAAGTGTTCGGTGGTCAGGTGTGTGACCAAGGCTGGGAGTGGAATGAGTGTACCTGGGTGTGTTAGAGAAGGTATGACGAGGAGCATGCGAACAGCTGGATGTATGAGCAAGAAAGGGGTAGCGTATGCTTGTAAGCATCCAGGTGAGGCATCGACGGTAACCGGGTTAGCGGTTAGAGCGACTTTTAGCCGAATCGGGCCCTCGGTGCGTGCCGGGCCTCGCTTTGAACGGCCGCGTCCGTGCTCCACTAGGCGGAGTGGGCAGCCCGATAGGAAGGGTCGTCATGGCGACCACTTTTTGTTGAGGCATTCCGGCAGGTCGAGATCGGGCCATGGGATGGCTCCGTGCCGAGATGGTGCGTGGGATCTCGGCCCGGGTAAACCTCCTTCCCTGCACCGAATGCGGGACGTATCCAGCCGCTGGCACCAAACAACCCGCATTCATGGCTTGGCTGTACGAAGCCGGGCTTTGGACAGGAATTGGCGCACCGAGAGGCATTAGTGAGTAGACGGGTGATGAGGATAGTGTTTTGGCCCCGAAATTAGAAAAAAACAAAATTTGATGATTGGCAAAGGATTGGCAGTAATGATTGGCAGATGATGAGTAGTGATTGGCAAATTTTTGATTTGTTGAAATTTGATGTGCAAAATTGGTAGTGGGAGATGCCCGATGTGGTGGGATGGCAACTCTGTCATCCCTCACAAACGTGGGGCAAATGCGCTATAGATTATGGGGGTGTATGGCAGTGAAAACTAGCCCGGGTGGGTTAGGTTATATTGATAGGGATCTAGCGAAGATGACATTAGGTGACGTTAAGTTTAGTTAGTGACTGATACCTGTAGTGGGGACGCAGGTAGTTTAGTGTGGATGATAATGACGAGGGAGCGCAATAGTTTAAAGGGACGACTGGGAAGCGCAATAGTTTAAAGGGACGACTGGGAAGCACAAGTTTCAGAGGGGAGTAGTTAGATGAGATGATGCTGTGTGAGAACTGGACAGGTGTGTGGAGCAGTGTATGAGTAGTGAGTGTGTGGATCAGCGCGAATGCGCTTGGGGAGAGAAGGGTGCAGGTGGCACCAGGTGTGAGAGCACAGGTGTGCAAGTACAGGTGTGTGGAATATATGGAGCAGAGAATGAGTGGTGTGGAGAGAGTTGGAGTAAGTGGTACGGAGTGGTGTGCATGGTGCGAAGGTGTGGATGGGGGAAGAGTGGACCCCTTTCACGAGTACCCGGGGCGGGTAGTGTAAGTGTTAGGTAGAGGGTATAGGTAAATTGTGGTTGGATATTGGCATTTGTGGTGCGGTTGCAGAATGGTATTGTGGATGGGTGCATTAGTGTTGTGGAAATGGCTGGGCGTATAGCCTGTTAGTGTGTGTAGTTGGTTGGGCACTCCACCACTGTGAGGATGTCGGCCAGGTGAGGCCGCAGGTGGGCTCTGGGAGCCGTTAGTGTCAGTGGGGCCCGAGGATCCGGAGGACGGACCCGGGTAGCCCAGTGCCAGAGAGGGCACCGAGTGGGGAGAGCGCCAGAGGGCCTTCCCCAGGTAGTTAGGTTAGGGTAAGGAGCAGGTAAGCTCGGAGGCAACTGCAGTGGTGGAGGTGTGCAGGTGGGTAGACCTGCTGGGAGAGCTACACGTCGCAGCCCAGAAATTGTGCGAGGCACCGGGAGATGAATCGGGGGAGTGAGACCCCAAATTGAGAGGCATCACAGTTTGGTCAATGGGAATTGGTTTTTAGAACCCATAGTGTAAGTTGGCCAATGGATTGGCAGGGGAAGACCCCGGGTAATGTAAAGTTGTTAAAGTCATTTAGGAAATAGTTAGGATTGATGAACCTGTCGCACCATACGCAGCCACTTACCTGTGGTGATGATGATGACTCCACACCTGTGTTTTCTTTGTTCTGTGTGCAGGAAATAAGAATTGCTGTTTGGATTTGTGAGACGCATCACGACGTGGATGAGACATTGGGGTGATTCCATCTCTCCCTCCTTAGGAGGGACTGATGATGAATTGGTGATGGCAAATTTTGATGTTGAGTTGGAGATGGCAAATTTTGATGAGAGTTGGAAATAGCAAATTTGATTGGTTAGGAGGGAGAGAAGACGAATTTGGTTTATGGGAGGAACGGGGAAGACAGTAGGGACGTTTGTTTGATGTGTAAAGTAGATGTTTATGGGTAGTGTTGTGTTTTGTGGATACAGTAAGGGGTAAGGGAGGGGCAATGTAGGTTACCTGGTGGGGGGGGGGGGGGGCGTACGGTAGGAACGTACCTGTCTCACCTGGTTCCCATGTGCCCCCAGTGTGCATCATCTTGTATTGCGTGCACTTTTGCGCCCTTACCACCTTACTCACTTGTCTACTTCTTTTGTCTCCCACCTCCGAGGATCTGGCTTTGGGGCAGAGAGAGAGGAGAGAGAGGTGCTGGCTCCGCAGTTGTGGGCCTGTACTTTCGCTGCTTGCTGCGTGGATCGATACACCATATGGACCGCAATTTTTGTGGCCGCCCACCATGGACCGCAGTTCTCTTGCGGGCAAGCACCACCCGTGGATGGACCTCTGGGCCAACTTGGCACCTATGCCATAGAGCTGAACCACTATAGTTGGCCCCCTGACGGCCACAATTTAGAAATGGACGCGGTTGGCACCTTTCTTTATTTTTTAAGGAAGCTAGAAGGCCAAGTGCTTCAAGAAGGCAAGACCAGCGGCAGAACATCGGCCGGCTGCGACACCACCGGTGACTATCGAACACTTTATTGGTGCACCGGATGGTGCTGACTGTGTTATGGGGTGGTGCTGTTGGTGCTTGGATGGGGTGCTCTGCACATTATTAAAGGCCGTAAGGCCACAGAGCACTCGTGGGTTGGTGTATCGATGCTGGCATGCGTGCTCTCTCTCTATGCATAACATCTGCATGTGTTCCTCCAAAAACAGGTCCTGGATCGTAGTGTAAATATCAGTGCAGTCTTGTGTAAATAATGCTCCCTACCGGCTGTATGTTTAGTTTGAGGATTCTTTCCGCGATTCGGTTATCCTGTGGGTGTGTTTCTGTGAGGAGAAGGGTGCAACGTCGCAGGGGGACATATTTACTCATTTGTGAACATCTGTAAAACTGTCGCACTCAGGGTAGAGTTAATAGTAGAGGGAACTACATCTGAGTGCCACACTAAAGTAGGTAAAAATTTATCGGGTCGGGATGCCCCGAGGTAGAGAAGGGTGCAATGTTGCGGATATGGGATTTGGCCTCCATCCATATCCGCTTGTAAATATTCCCCTATTTCCCCAATACTTCCCAACTATCCCCAATCCCCCATTCCCTAGTCCCATTTTCTGTAAACAACACTCTGTAGACCCGACCTTCCCCTTTTTCCCCCATTAAATGTCGTGCCCAGGTTCACCGCATCTCACGTAGACAACTATAGGACGTCTTGCTAGTTATTCTTAGTCTATGTCAGTTAAGGACTCGTTTCCATTAATTCTGACTCTTCGTTGCACCAGAATGTGATTGTATGGCACCGTTAGTAAGTTTATGACCTCCCAATACCTCCCCGCATCTCTTCCTCATGGAACACCAACACCAACAACAACAACAGCGGCGGCGGAGCGGCGGCGGCGCGGGGAGTGTGCGTCCTCACTCCGGCTTGGTTAGCCGCCATTGAGCATGTGCTCCGACGGGGTTACCACGCAGTGGCTCACTGTCAGCTCCTCGTCAAGGGCGGAGCCCGGTAACCCCCCGCACCCAATAAGAAGCGGCGGACCGATTCCATCTGGGGCGGAGCTAACGAGCCGAGGGCGTGTCACTCCCCGCTGGACATGCGCAGGAAGACGGAGGTGACGTCAGATGCGCCTCAGCTTGAAGAGAAACGGACGCCACCTCCAGCGCTGAGAAATACCTCCCCGCCTCTCTGGACTGGACCGGGTCGATTCTGCCCCTGAGCCAAGGTGCACCTTGAGCTATCGACTGCCTGCCCTCCCCTGCCATCAATCCCCGTGTAAGTCAGTCTTGTCCCGTTTGTCTGTGGTCTGTCGGGCATAAGATAAGACCGTGTATAAGTGCCCATCTTACTTTGCTTTACCTCTTGTCATGTAATCTAACCGTTCTGCATAACCAATATTATATCCTCCTCCGGAGGTCTTGAGAACTGTACCCCTTGTGTCGTTGCCTTAATCCCAGCCGTTGTGTCCTTTTCCTTCATTGATTTAGCATAGCGCGATTCGGCCAACATTCGAGTGTAATCGGGTAACTTGTGCGAACACGGCGGCCATTCCGCTCGGCCCACCATAACATCTAAGTCGTGTCCGTAACAGTATTATAAGTTTCCATCGACAACAAAGAAGCCTCATATGAGGCAAGGGGGTCAAGTTGTCGTGGGTAAGGGAATGAAGCTGTGTAATCACTCGTTGTGAAATTAAAACTAAGAATTGTGCTTCTCATCTTATTTAATATCTAATAAAATATCTTTGTATTGACATTTATTAATTATTTTCATATTCATCAACTGATCTAAAATGACGGATGTTTCATTAAAACAATTGTTGTTTCCAGCCTTCTTACTACCTAACAACAATAATAACCGATTAACTAATTGTGATGGGTCATTTGGAAGAAAACTTACACCCGAACCAATCTTACTTAAAGCATCAATAATATGTTTCTCCTTCTCATTCTTCTTTCTTTTACCAGCAACAGAAACTCCATAATCAAGTGAGTTTAGTAAATCAATACATACCCTATCTTCCTCTCTTTCCATATCAAGTGGTTCCTCAAAATATTTTGAACCGTTTAATCCAGAGTTTGTTCGAAGAAACATTAATCTTGGAGTTAATTCAACATTTGGTTGAGTAGAACTTAAGAACACCAATTTATCATTAAATATCAATACCTTTTCTTTCACAAGATAAAACTGTGCTGGTTGTTCTGTTGGAATGAGACCTGCTCTGGTTTTTGAACCCACCGAATATTCATTGTTTTGAAGAGCTTCCACAACATAATTAGGGGGTTGATTTACCTCCTCAAGTTTCTGAAATAATCCTTCGTCATCATATTCTAATTCCCCAAGTTCTTGCTCCGTCATTTGACTAAAATCTTTGAGCATTTGAAGTTTTTTCGGAGTAAATTCTACCGTGGGAACTGTAGGTGAAATGGAAAGAGACTGTTGAGTTTTTAAAAGTGGTTAAAAAAATTTCTCTTGTTTTCTTTCAAAGGCTTCTTCATCAGTTAGTTTTTGTCGCCGTTTCTTCTTTATCTCTTCCTGTTGCTTTACAACTTTTGAAACCAACTCTTGATGTTCTTTAAACTTCCTTGCTCTTTCTTCGGTATTCATTTGGTATTGAAAAATATCATTTAGTATCTCATCTTGTTTCACAACAATATATTTATATTTTCCAATCGTGTGTTTCATGTACGCCTCAAATTCCTTCTTTCTACATAACGTAGAACAATTATCTCTCCAAAAATTATTTACATCTGTTGAATTCAACTTAAATAAAATAAAAGTATTGGCATTGTTTCTTATTGAGCATCGAGGGAGTTGAAAATATGACTGACTGCGATAAATACAATTACAGGAAGAATGTCTCCCTCTTGTATAATAGCTATCCATTACCGTTTGGTTTCTCTCATTAACACAATCGTCAAAGATAACGAGATTCTTTTTTGATTTATCTAAATCTTGAGGTGAAGGTATATCATCCGTATTATCACTGAGAATACAAGTTATGGGTTTTGGTTTAGGTTTCTGTGTATCACAAAATAATTGTATTATATCATCAATATTATAATCATTTAGTTCGTTTTGAAGTTTAAATAAACCAATAATGTCTTCCTTTTTAAGACCCGCATTAAAACCCTGTGAGAGTAGTTGATACTCGGGTTGAAAACTTGACTTTGTAAAAATTATTAAATTATCATAATCTAAAAAATTAGGACTAAGGAGCATCTTTAAAAGTAAACAGGTTTTTCCACATCCGCTTGATCTGACTATTAGACATCTTAATGAATTTGGAAGATTTTTATGGTTGTTAAATTTGATCTTGTTTTCCGAAACGGGTAAAAAATCATTCATTTATAAATTTGAAAAACAAGTCATCTAACTTTTTTTGAGCTTTTTTAGAAACCCAATATCTTATCCTGAGTTCAGGTTTAATTTCAAGATAATCCATTATTTTATTTATAAAGTATCTTGCATTAACATTTCCATTAAAATTATTTTGAATCATAAATAACAATAAACCCTTATACATTTCCCCAATACAAATAGTCTCTTCCCTTGAAAGAAATGGTGTATTATCACCATAATACTGAACATTCATCTCTCTTATTAATCCTGTAAAGTATTTCATTTTTGGTTCTAATTTAAAAGAGTTATATATTTTTCTATATTTTTTATTATCATTAATTAGAAGATAATCACAGAATAAACATTGTTTATATGAATCCTCATCATTAAGTCCCACTCTATCACAAGCCGGACAATTCTCTAATTTATCATATGGAGAGTCTGGAAATTCTAAATATCCTTCTATCATATTTATATAGTAAATTTTTACTTAAACTAAATGTGTTTTTTTTAGCTAATAAATACAATGTTTCAAAACACAAAAGACAAATTTCAATCAATCTCTACTTCAACGGAAGATATAGAAAAATATGTCAAAGATGTTAAATTGAATAAAGATAAATATGGCAATTTTTGGATAAAACCAGTTATGGAAAATAACATGAGTTCCTCTATTTCATTTAAAGGACAAAGCTATGTTAATTAATAACTCCATTAAAGTAAATTTAACAAAAGTTTCTCCTCTACTCCTGGTAATTTATTCAAAGCTTGAAAAAGTGATCGATCATGATACTTTGAAAAAGAATGATAAGACCATTAATAATTCCAGAGGAGACATTTGTATTTTCTTTAATAATCCAAAGGGTGTAGATCTAAGTAAAATGAATGATGTTAATATTTCTGGTGAAATGTCATTTCGTTCTATGATAGTTAGAGATTATTTAAAGATAACTTTTGATATTAAAAATGTAGAGATTGAATCTGTTAATGAAAGAAAGTATATAGATATTGATGGGAATATTTTTCCTGCGAATTAAATATGAGTCATTACAGCAGTGAAGATTTTACTATTTTATTGAACTCGGACGATAGTGATGATAGTATTTCATTGAACTCAGATGATAGTTATGATACTTATAGTTTGTACTCAAATGATAGTTATGATAGTAGTTTTATTGATGACAATAGTGAATCAATGAGTGATAGTATTGATGATCTTATTGTTGAATTTTGTGATGGTAGCTTTGTTGATGATAATTTTATTGTTAAATTTAGTTATGATATTGAAGATGATAATTCAGACTCTGATGCTGATAGTATGGAAGAAAGTGATTCAGAATAAGGGCTTCTTGCGATTTATGTTTAAGTAAAAATACATAGATAAAATGAATCAAATTTCTCACTGTACAAAATGTCAAAAGAATGTTAAGAATCTTCTCAGACATGAGATGACTTGGGAACATCTACTTCCAAAGAAAACGACACATTGCGATACCTATCATAATGATGTTATCCACTTTAAGAAGCAAACAAAGGAGTGGAGAATGAGACAGGATTGGTATATTAATGGAAAACATAATGAGTGTGAAAAGTACCAAATTAAACATTTGGAGATGATAATGAAACAAAAGGTTCTTAAAACACATATAAGGTTAAATATTAAGACTGGTTTCTTTGGTTATGAAAGGGATTATGAGTGGACGGAGAACTTTGATGGTTTTCAAATAATTGATGGAATAACAGTTTATTATAATTTGAAAATGATATGTAAGAGGTGGATCTCAAACAAGGTCTCTTAGAGAAGTATATCATTTTATAGAAGCTCAAAAGAAGAATAGTGATCCCAGGGTTTTGTTTGTAAATATTCTAGATGGAGATGGGATTAAATATGAGTCATTATAAAGATTTTATGACTCAGATGATTCTGAGTGAAAAAGTGTTTTAGTTTAAGTGTAGTTTCATATATAAAACGAGCTGTAAAGCTCAAAAGTGTTTTAGTTTAAGTATAGTTTCATATATAAAACGAGCTGTAAAGCTCAAAAGTGTTTTAGTTTAAGTATAGTGATATATATAAAACACTACACTTTCTCACCCTTTAAATATGGTTTATTGTGATACTTGCGAGAAGGAAGTAAAATATTACAAGCGTCATATTCTCACCGCAAAACATACATACAACATTCTTAACAAACTTTCCCCTCTTCCACCTAAAACGAAACATTGTAAGGTCTGTAAAACAACCATCCTCAAGAAGGGGTTTAAAGCTCATCTTAAAACTCACAAACACTTGTCTAAATTGTCAAAATTGTTTACTATTAGGATCACTGATGGTGCTTACAAAGGTCATATCAGAACACGCATATTTGACTTTCATCCTCCTGGCCCCAACTCAATTGTTGAGGCTGTGGATATCATCAAACCCTCTGTGAAAGACCTTATTGAAAAGACTCTTCTTGAGTTGAAACCAATCAAGTTCTATATGGGTATTAAAATGAAAATCTCAAAAGCAGATCCAATCACTGGTGATTATTACACTGATGAGGCTTACATGAGAACTAAGGCACACTTTATATCTTCATATCAAGATTTTAAAACAACAGGAGTCTATGGTCAACTGATTGCACAAGAACAAGAACTTGAACACACGATTACTGGAAGTGGTTGGAATATAAATGAGATACTATATATTGATATTCATATTCTTAAATCAGATCCTCTAAAAGCTTATTCTTACATTGATTTACCCAGTGTTATCAAAAATAGAAAAGCAGTTATCAATATCAAAAATAAAGACAATAAATGTTTTCTCTGGTCTATCCTGGCACATTTACATCCTGCTGGTGATCATGTAGAAAGAGTATCTCATTATGAAAAATATGAGAATATATTAAATATGAAAGATCTAAAGTTTCCTATGGCTTTAAATGATATTCCTAAATTTGAAAAGATGAATAATTTATCAGTTAATGTTTATGGTCTAACAGAAACAAAGTCCAGATTCTGAAACTTACTGATGATCATAAATCTTGTCATGTTAATCTTCTATATTTTAATTCGGAGGACAATTCACATTATACATACATTAAAGATCTTTCCGAATTGGTTCGTACACAAGTATGTAAAAGGACAAATAAAAGATTTGTTTGTATGCATTGTCTTAACTTTTTCCATTCACAAGAAAGATTAGATAAACACTCAGAGTATTGTGGAGAACATAAATCAACGGTAATCAATATGTCTAAAAAAGGCTCAAAGATTTCATTCAAAGATGAAAAGAAAACAATGAAACATCCATTTGTTATATATGCTGATTTTGAAAGTATTCTAGAAAAAATTAACATGTGTCAACCTAATTCTAAAAAATCATACACAAATAAATATCAAAAACATACTCCTTGCGGTTTTTGTTATCATATCAAATCATCTGTTGGTGATAAATATAACAAGTTAGAAACGTATAGAGGTTCAAATACCTCAGAGGAGTTTGTGAAACGACTAGAAAAAGACTGTGTTGATTAACCAAGATAATGAGAAAAACCAATAAACCAATGTCCTTGACGAGTAAAGAGAAAAGGGAATTTAAAAAAAGCAATGTCCGTCATATTTGTGAGGAGGAAATTGGTGAAGGTCCAAAGGTTAGAGATCATTGCCATCTCACTGGTAAATATAGAGGTCCGGCTCATCAAAGTTGTAATATTAATTATAAACTCCCCTCTTTCATTCCTGTCTTTCTTCATAACAATGCTAATTATGATACTCATCTATTTATTAATGAACTTTCAAAGACCCCTGGGTCTATAAGTGCCATTCCAAACACGGATCAGAAATACATTTCATTCACAAAAACAATCTTTATAAAAACAGGATTTAACTTTGAGAAAAATAAAAATACTTATGATATAACCAATATTAGATTTCTTGATACATTTAAATTCATGGCTAGTTCACTGAAGGAATTGGTTAAAAATATCAAAGAGTTTCCATGTCTTACCAAATATTTTCCTGATAATGATTTACTTACAAAAAAGGGAATTTATCCCTATGACTATATGGATTCGTTTGAGAAGTTTAATGAGACAAAGCTTCCATCAAAAGAAAATTTCTACAACAAATTAAATGACAAACATTTAAAAGATAAAAAATATTTACATGCTCAAAATGTTTGGAAAAAATATAACATCAAGAATCTTGGTGAGTACCATGATTTGTATGTAAAAACTGATGTTCTTCTTCTAGCTGATGTGTTTGAGGCTTTCAGAACAATCTGTCATTCTGGATATGGATTGGATCCTGCTCACTATTACACTGCTCCTGGTCTTACTTGGAGCGCGGTGTTGAAAATGACAAAACAAGTTTGGATTTAATAACAGATGTTGACATGCTCTTGATGATTGAAAAGTCAAAAAGAGGTGGAATTTCACAAGTCTGTTCAAAGAGATATGTTAAAGCAAATAACAATTACATTCCAAATTATGATCCATCGGTAGAGAGCTCCTTCTTGATGTATTATGATGCGAATAGCTTGTATGGCTGGGCAATGTCTCAAGCACTTCCTTATGGTGGTTTAGAATGGGTGGATGAAAGTGAATATGATGACGTTTTAACAGATCTAAAAAATTTAACACAGGAAGAATTAGATGAATCAAATGTTGGTTATTATTTTGAAGTTGATTTGAAATATGCAGAGGAACTCCATAACCTACACAAAGATCTCCCATTTGCTTGTGAAAAGGAAAGTCCAAAGAAGGAGTGGTTAAGTGATTATCAACAATCATTTAATGTAAAGGGTAAATCAACAGAGAAACTTCTTACTACACTTTATGATAAGAAAAATTATGTTATCCATCAAAGAAATTTGAGACAATGTCTTTCATAGGGCCTCCGTGTTGAAAAGATACATAGGATTCTCAAGTTTAATCAGAGTCATTGGTTGAAAAAGTACATTGACTACAACACCAAAATGAGAACAAATGCTACAAATGAGTTTGAGAAAAACTTTTATAAGTTAATGATGAACTCTGTATTTGGAAAAACGATGGAGAATGTTAGAAAGAGACAAAACATTCGTATATCAACATCATGGGAACAAGCATCAAAATTGATTAACAGACCAAGCTTCTCGAGAGTAGAAGTTTTTACAGAAAACTTTTGTGCAGTACATTTGATGAAAGAAAGCGTTGAGATGGACAAACCTATTTACATTGGTACCTCAATACTTGATTTATCAAAGTCCTTGATGTACGATTACTTTTATAATAACTTGAAAAAGACATATCAAAATGATGTTAATCTACTCTATATGGATACAGATAGTTTTATTTTAAAAATTAATACTGATGATGTTTATTCTGATATGAAAAAAGACATTGATACTTATGACACAAGTAATTATAGTGAAAAGAGTGAGTTGTTCTCTAAGAAAAATAAAAAGGTGATTGGAAAGTTTAAGGATGAATTAGGAGGAAGTGTTATGAGTGAATTTGTGGCATTGAGATCTAAAGCTTATGCTTATAAATACATTGGAGAGATTGATAAGAAGTTAAAGGATAAGAAATTGAAGGGAATCAAAAAGAGTGTAATAAAACAAACTATAAATTTTAATAATTATTATACATGTTTAACAACAAAGAAAGAAGAGTTTAGAAAGATTAATGGAATAAGAAGTTATAAACATCAATTATATTCAGAAGAGATAAATAAGAAAGCATTGGGGGCTTTTGATGATAAGAGGTTTATTTAAAAAAAATGGAATTGATAGTCTCCCTTATGGTCATAAGTATATTAGTGATAAGATATATAAGTGATAAGTTATATATATAATGGGTTGGGGATTTTAAGGGGCGACCGCCGCCTTTTTTCCTATCAACCAGACTAATGGAGGTTAAAAAATGGTGTAGATAAGAACATTAGCTGTTGGATCATAGGTTCATAAGGCCAGAAGGATCATAGGTCCATAAGGGTAAATATTTGTTTATGAGTGGTCTAATGAAGGAGGATTGAGGATAGGTGTTAATGGGTGGTCTAGGATCGTTGATACTTGGTTCATAATACCCCCATCCACTTATGCCGATCGACCCCGATCTGCACAACGGGAACGATCCTATTTGGAACGGGATCAATCGGCATGATCGTAAACGGAACGTCTTCGATCTTTGTCGATCGGGACAAAAAAATAGATCGGGGCGATTTTTTAAACATGTTTAAAATTTCCATCCCGATCTGAAATAGCGGGACTGATCGTGATTACAGCGTGAATGCAACGTAGTCCATCGGAATGATCGTAGTTAGAACGGCTTGATCGTAGTTAGAACGGCTTGATCGTGATTACAGCGTCCTTGCAGCGGGAGGATTATCTTGTGCCGTTTCGACGACGATCGTTACCTATCCGTCCCGCTCCAATGCCGATCAGAGCCGCTGTATATAAATCGGTCCGGATTGCATCGGCCTCACCCGATCAAGTATTTCGACACGACACTTTTTGTCAACGTTGTTAAGTGGAATTGATAACTGCATGAGCCAAATTGCATTGCCCAATAACCCCATGGTCTAAAATTAAAAGCGGTACAAGTTAAACAAATATTATTAATGATCAATTTTACCGCTTTTAATTTTATGACCTTTTAATTAAGTGAATGCAAACTTTGATCCCCTCTACCCAGCAAAAACTTGTCAAATTTTTAGCTTTTATTTTGAAGACCTTTCATTTTGCAATGCATTTTGATCCCCTCAACCCAGCAATAATAACCTCTCCCTTTCCAACCAACACAAGGCAAACATTGAATATCAAGTTTCATAATGTTTATTGTCACATGAATATCAATAGAAATCATTATCAATGCAATACATAACAATACAACAATGTCCTCCAAAATGTCTTTCAACTCCTTCCCATAGTGTCTCTAATGATGTCTCACCATCCTCTCCTGCCATGGAACTGCACCAGCAGGGCTGTTAAAATAGAGTCTCAGTACCTCCCTCTGACGCTTGGCCTCTACACTGTCCCTGTTACCTCGAACTGCCTGCTCCACCTCTAACATGTTGGCTTGATCTCTCCATTCACCAGGGATGATGTTGTGTCGATAATCCTCCTGGTCCACCTCGGCATGCTGAATACTTGGGAACCGGATGCGGAGCATGTTGTGCAGACAGATAGCAGTTTCGACCAGGTCACGCACCACCTCAGGATACTGTTGTAGTGTCTTGAGCAAGCATTGCCAACGGTTTGCCAAGATGCCAAAGGCGTTCTCCACCACTCGTCGACCCCTTGAGATGCGGTAGTTGTAGACGAGTTGTTCAGGAGAGAGTCCACGTCTGGCATAGGGTTTCATCAAGTAGGTGCGGAGAGCAAAGGCATCATCTCCAAGGATGAAGAATGGCATCTCTTCATCATCGTTCCGCATGGCCAGGGGGTCGGGGAATCCAATGGTTTCATTCTCTATGCACTCTTTGAGCTCCGAAGCATTGAAAATCTGAGCATCTGACATGTGTCCCATTCCACCAACATCCACCCACAAGAACTTATAGTCGGCGTCCACCAGTGCCATCAACACGATCGAGAAGAAGGCCTTGTAGTTGTGGTAGAGGCTGCCTGAGTTGGGTGCGCATCTGAGGGCGACGTGTTTGCCATCAAGAGCTCCGAGCACATGAGGAATGTTCCATTTACTTTCGAAATCATCAGCGACTTCTGTCCATTCTTCTGGGGTGGTAGGGCACTTCACCATTTCTTCTTTGAACTCTGCAACGATGGCTTGACACACCTCCGGAATGAACTTGACGATGATGTTTCTGCTGACCCTGAAGTCGTAGGAGAGAGTTGGGTAGAGGTCTCCTGTAGCCAGATGCCTCAGGGTGATGGCGAGCTTCATTCCAGGTTGTAGGGCCTTTCTCAGCCTGGTATCTTCTTTCTCAATCCTCGGGGTGATTCTGTGGAGGATTTCATCAAAGAGAGCAGGTGGCATCCTCACAAAGTTCTGGAAAGAGTTGATGTCCTCCCGCCTCAGTTCATTCATCAAGCGGTCGTAGTGCCCAAACTGCAATCTTCTTTCTTCTGTCAACCATGGCCGGACCCAGAACTGAGGGGCTTTTTTTTTTCTTTTCTTTTTTTTTGTATACAAGATCGAGGCTCGTGAAAGAGCTAACATTAATCACACAGAAAGACAAACCGACACATAAAACATATAACATGGGGAGCGGTAGACAAGATGGGGCGAGAGGGGGAGGAACACAAACACAACATCTGAGAGCAGGGACATCGAGAGATCTGTGGGAGGGAGAGGGCTTTGGGGGAGGAGGCATGGAAAGGTGGGGGGGGGGGGGGGGGTTGGAAGAGGTATAAAACATATGGACACTGCCAGGACTTCCAGGAAAGAAGTTCGAATTTCAAACAAGGTGGATCTGGGGTGAATTCGTGGGGGTAGAAAAGATCAAGGTTTTGGATGGGGAAAGATAAGAGATTGTGGTGAACAGCTGTTTTAAAGACCTGGAGGGAGGAGTGGGATTGAAGGGAGTGTGGGAGTTTGTTCCAGAGGCGGGAGAAAAGAGGAATGAAAGAGTGAAGGTGAGCAGCGAGCCGAGATTTCGGCAGTTTAACCATCAGAGGGTTGCTGGCAGATCTTGTGCGACCTGAAGGAATATTTGGGGGACAAAGCACAGAGAGAGAGCTGGGGGAGCAAGGCCGGAGAGGAGTCGGTAGAAGACAGAAAGACCACCTACCTGCCTGCGGTGAGTGAGTGAAAGACCCTCGGAGTTAGCTTCATCACGGGAGATTCCAATGATTCTGAAAGCTTTGGTTTCTCTTCTTCTTCTCATTCTTCTTCTCACTTGAGCAGCTCTTCTTTCATTAATTGCATATTGTTGGAGAAGTAGAGCGAGCTGCAGACGGCCATTTCTCTGATGTTGATCCATGGCTGTCTTCGACGATACTGATGATCGGCAAGCAAATCGGGCCCTATTTATACGGATCGGGACCTGAAATCTGCTTTTTAGTCGGCTTAAAGACGGGAATAGAGCGTAGTTAGATCGGTTTGGTCGGGAATGACGTAGTTGAAACGGCAATAGATCGGCAGGATCGGCGTTGGATCAGTTTTAGATCGGCGGCGATCGGGAATGCAGCGTGGTTACAGCGTACGCGAGCGGGAACACAGCGGCTCTAAACGGCTTCGATCGGGTCTTCAGGGACCCGATCTACCCACGATGAGCGTGCTTACAGCGTAGTGATCGTAATCGGAGCGTACTTAGGACGTAGATACAGCGTAGATGACCAGTTTTTTCCCAAAGTGTCCCGATCGCTCCCGACCTGGAGATAGGGGCTAATCGGGGCCAATCGGCATAAGTGGATTGGGGGCATAAGGTCAGAAGGATTATAGACCCATCATATAGAAGGATCATTGTTTGAGTGGTCTAATGAAGGATAGGTGTTAATGGGGATTTGGGGTGGAGATATAGAGGCGTTTGATTTGAGGAAAATTAACATGTAAGTCAATGGGGTCCAGGATCAACATATTATATACACTACTTCCATGTCTGAGCAGCATGCAGCAGGTGATATCCATGTCCGAGCAGCACGCAGCAGGTGATAACCATGTCCGAGCAGCACGCAGCAGGTGATAACCATGTCCGAGCAGCATGCAGCAGGTGATAACCATGTCCGAGCAGCATGCAGCAGGTGATATCCATACCCGAGCAGCATGCAGCAGGTGATAACTATGTCCGAGCAGCATGCAGCAGGTGATATCCATGTCCGAGCAGCATGCAGCAGGTGATATCCATGTCCGAGCAGCACGCAGCAGGTGATAACAATGTCTCAGCAGCATGCAGCAGGTGATAACCATGTCCGAGCAGCATGCAGCAGGTGATATCCATGTCCGAGCAGCATGCAGCAGGTGATAACCATGTCTGAGCAGCATGCAGCAGGTGATAACCATGTCTGAGCAGCATGCAGCAGGTGATAACCATGTCCGAGCAGCACGCAGCAGGTGATAACCATGTCTGAGCAGCATGCAGCAGGTGATAACCATGTCCGAGCAGCATGCAGCAGGTGATATCCATGTCCGAGCAGCATGCAGCAGGTGATAACGATGTCCGAGCAGCACGCAGCAGGTGATAACCATGTCTGAGCAGCACGCAGCAGGTGATAACCATGTCCGAGCAGCATGCACCAGGTGATATCCATGTCCGAGCAGCATGCAGCAGGTGATATCCATGTCCGAGCAGCATGCAGCAGGTGATAACCATGTCTGAGCAGCATGCAGCAGGTGATAACCATATCTGAGCAGCATGCAGCAGGTGATAACCATGTCCGAGCAGCACGCAGCAGGTGATAACCATGTCCGAGCAGCATGCAGCAGGTGATATCCATGTCTGAGCAGCATGCAGCAGGTGATAACCATGTCCGAGCAGCATGCAGCAGGTGATAACCATGTCCGAGCAGCATGCAGCAGGTGATATCCATGTCCGAGCAGCATGCAGCAGGTGATAACCATGTCTGAGCAGCATGCAGCAGGTGATAACCATGTCCGAGGAGCACGCAGCAGGTGATAACCATGTCTGAGCAGCACGCAGCAGGTGATAACCATGTCCGAGCAGCATGCAGCAGGTGATATCCATGTCTGAGCAGCATGCAGCAGGTGATAACCATGTCCGAGCAGCATGCAGCAGGTGATATCCATGTCCGAGCAGCACGCAGCAGGTGATAACCATGTCTGAGCAGCATGCAGCAGGTGATAACCATGTCCGAGCAGCATGCAGCAGGTGATATCCATGTCCGAGCAGCACGCAGCAGGTGATAACCATGTCCGAGCAGCACGCAGCAGGTGATAACAATGTCTCAGCAGCATGCAGCAGGTGATAACCATGTCCGAGCAGCATGCAGCAGGTGATATCCATGTCCGAGCAGCATGCAGCAGGTGATAACCATGTCTGAGCAGCATGCAGCAGGTGATAACCATATCTGAGCAGCATGCAGCAGGTGATAACCATGTCCGAGCAGCACGCAGCAGGTGATAACCATGTCTGAGCAGCATGCAGCAGGTGATATCCATGTCTGAGCAGCATGCAGCAGGTGATAACCATGTCCGAGCAGCATGCAGCAGGTGATAACCATGTCCGAGCAGCATGCAGCAGGTGATATCCATGTCCGAGCAGCATGCAGCAGGGGATAACCATGTCTGAGCAGCATGCAGCAGGTGATAACCATGTCCGAGGAGCACGCAGCAGGTGATAACCATGTCTGAGCAACACGCAGCAGGTGATAACCATGTCCGAGCAGCATGCAGCAGGTGATAACCATGTCCGAGCAGCATGCAGCAGGTGATAACCATGTCCGAGCAGCATGCAGCAGGTGATAACCATGTCCGAGCAGCATGCAGCAGGTGATAACCATGTCCGAGCAGCATGCAGCAGGTGATAACCATGTCCGAGCAGCATGCAGCAGGTGATAACCATGTCCGAGCAGCATGCAGCAGGTGATATCCATGCCCGAGCAGCGAAAGAGCAGAAGACATGGAGTGTAATCGCTCAATTCCTTTAACCTCAGACATCCCCTGAGGCAGATATGGTTGGTTGTTGTTTCGGCTAATTTATGTACTGTTCTGATTATATATTTGATTGAATGATTTCCTGAATATTATAATAGTGAAAAATGAATAGGCTGGCATAATTTCTACATCTCATTCCCCTCTCCTCCCCCGCACCCCCCCCCCCCCCCATCCTCACTCCCCTGCCCCATCCTCATTGGCAGTGCAATTCTTCACACCTGAAACTGGTGTGGTGAATAAAATGGTTGACTTCATGGAGAATTCCAATGACTCAGCAGAAGGAATTGTGCAATGCATACTGCACTCTCTCGAAACACTTGGGCTGTCATCTTACTATAATTCACCAAATGTCTGTCTGTCTGTCTGTCTGTCTGTCCGTCTGTTCGAAGGTACCGTAAAAACTGCTGAACCGATCGCAAAGATATTTTGGGTGGATAATCCTGGGATCTCCAGGAGTAAAATAGGCTATTTAGTTTTCCCAATTTCAGCTTTAGTCTCCAGCATTCTCAGGTTTGGACTCCCGCATAACATTCGCGTTCGCATAACGTTCATTGTGACGATGTTGTTTTCCCGGGTGCCGCACAAACGGCTGCACCGATCGCTGCACGGCTGCAGCGATCGAACTCGGTGACCTCGGACAAAGACCTTTTATAAGGACATGGGTTGAATCCCTGCTTGGGAGAATTCTAACCCATTTCAACATCCGTTAAATCATATCACATGCATATCATCAAAATCTAAACAGTATCTTACTATAATTCACCAAATGTCCCACAGTGATCGATACACTATGATCGTGATGATCGTGATGATCGTGATCGTGAATCGTGATCGATAATTGTGTTCACAATCGCTATGTCGTATGTACTCCCGATACGTGTTTCCTTCAGTTGAAATGGGTTAGAATTCTCCCAAGCAGGGATTCAACCCGTGTCCTTATAAAAGGTCTTTGTCCGAGGTCACCAAGTTCGATCGGTGCAGCCGTGCAGCGATCGGTGCAGCCGTGCAGCGATCGGTGCAGCCGTTTGTGCGGCACCCGGGAAAACAACATCGTCACAATGAGAACAATGAACGTTATGCAAACGCGAATGTTATGCGGGAGTCCAAACCTGAGAATGCTGGAGACTAAAGCTGAAATTGGGAAAACTAAATAGCCTATTTTACTCCTGGAGATCCCAGGATTATCCACCCAAAATATCGTTGAGATCGGTTCAGCAGTTTTTACGGTACCTTCGAACAGACAGACAGACAGACAGACATTTGGTGAATTATAGTAAGATACTGTTTAGATTTTGATGATTTGCGTGTGATATGATTTAACGGATGTGTATATGAATCGTTTAAAAAAAAAAAAGCCTTCAATTTCTGATATTTTACCTTTTCATTTGGGCCTCACAATTGAAGCTCCGCCCGTAGGGCGGGTACCGTTGCTAGTTAGGTCAAATTTCAGCTTTCAGCGCTGACAACACGAGTGTGAACTATGGGATCCACAACTCAGTCTACACCATATTAAAGAAAAGCCAAAACAACCTGCTTCAGGGTAACTGCCATGCCCATATTGTGCATAACACAGTCAAGCATGCACTCGACAACTTGAGCATTGATGTTGAGAATGTGGTTCTGAAAGTCTGTAGCCACTTCTCCATATCAGCCAAAAGAAGAGAGGCACTGAAGGAGTTTTGCGAGTTCTGTGAGATAGAGTTCCGAGAAGTCCTGCGGCATGTCACAACAAGATGGCTTTCCCTCAATCCAGCCATCTCTCGACTCATGCAAAACTGGTCCGCACTGAAGACCCACTTCATCAGCCTTGGGGATGAGTGCCCCAGGCAAATCAGCACTGTGTTGAAGCTCAGGCTGCTCAGCCCTGATTCTGGAGTACAGGAGGATGATGGTGATGTTGTGGAGGTTTACCTTCTCTTCTGTAATAACATTCTCTCCCTCTTCGAAGATGTTGTTAAGAAGCTTGAGGCCAATGCGACCCCCTGTCTAGAGCTCTATCCCATCATGCATTCCTTTACAGACAAACTCAGACAGAGGTGAGATGACCAGTTCTATGGATACCTCACAAAAGTGAAGCTGCAGTGTCTCTCTCCAGTTGATGCAGGCAAGGCAAGGGAGGAATTCACTGCATTCATTGACACTGCCCTAAGGTACATTGAAAAATGGTTTGACTTTTCCAACAGCAACTGGCTTCACTGTCTTACACCTCTATTTTTACCTTCAGTGACCTTGAAAAGATCTGTGAAAAGCTCAACCTCATTACCAGCCTGAACATGGATGAACTGTACGATGAGTGCACTACAGCAAGCAGCCTTGTGGAGAAGCTCCAGGAGGGCGATCAATGGAAGACCTGAACATGGATGAACTGTACGATGAGTGCACTACAGCAAGCAGCCTTGTGGAGGAGCTCCAGGAGGGTGATCAATGGAAGACCTGAACATGGATGAACTGTACGATGAGTGCACTACAGCAAGCAGCCTTGTGGAGAAGCTCCAGGAGGTTGATCAATGGAAGACCTGAACATGGATGAACTGTACGATGAGTGCACTACAGCAAGCAGCCTTGTGGAGAAGCTCCAGGAGGGTGATCAATGGAAGACCTGAACATGGATGAACCATACGATGAGTGCACTACAGCAAGCAGCCTTGTGGAGAAGCTCCAGGAGGGTGATCAATGGAAGACCTGAACATGGATGAACCATACGATGAGTGCACTACAGCAAGCAACCTTGTGGAGAAGCTCCAGGAGGGTGATCAATGGAAGACCTGAACATGGATGAACTGTACGATGAGTGCACTACAGCAAGCAGCCTTGTGGAGAAGCTCCAGGAGGTTGATCAATGGAAGACCTGAACATGGATGAACCATACGATGAGTGCACTACAGCAAGCAGCCTTGTGGAGAAGCTCCAGGAGGGTGATCAATGGAAGACCTGAACATGGATGAACCATACGATGAGTGCACTACAGCAAGCAACCTTGTGGAGAAGCTCCAGGAGGGTGATCAATGGAAGACCTGAACATGGATGAACTGTACGATGAGTGCACTACAGCAAGCAGCCTTGTGGAGAAGCTCCAGGAGGTTGATCAATGGAAGACCTGAACATGGATGAACCATACGATGAGTGCACTACAGCAAGCAGCCTTGTGGAAAAGCTCCAGGAGCGCGATCAATGGAAGACCACAGACGTGGCTGCCAAGTGGATGGCTGTATTTCAGGCAGCTGATCTCCCAAATATGCTGTCAGTCATTTCCTACCTACTGAGCGTACCAGCCTCAACAGGGTTTGTGGAGAGAATATTCTCCAGAATGGCCTACAAATGGAGTGACTTCCGGAATAGATGCTCTGTGGAGCTCATGAAGAGTGAGCTACTGGTCTCACTCAACTTTTGAAGGACAAGCCATTGCTTCAGGCTGCAAGGAGCGACAAAAAGTACACATGGAAGAGAAAGTAATGAGAGAGAGATGGGAAGGGGGGGGGGTGGGGCAGGGGTGTTCAGAGCACTGAGGTGCTAAACTGCAAATATTTAAATATTTATATGTAAATATATTAGGCCTGTTCAATCGGCTAAATTAAAGTTCTTTAAATTGTACACCAAATGGGTAGTTGGTCTAATGGCAACACTTGTGCTGTCTCCACTTTTGTTTAGTTCAACTGATTGAAATATAAATCTGTAAATTACAATAGTAAGTTGTTTTTTCAATCAATTAATTGATGTGGTTTTGAGTAAAAGGAAAACTTACACAAATCTGCTCTTCAGGAATGCACATATGTGAGATTTAACTGAGATATTGACTGAATCTCATTATCTTCAAAATGTTCTAGTGGGGGGCGGTGGGGTGTCCCTTATTTTTCCACATTGAAGGTGGCAACCCTAGTGGGAGGGAGAGGGCTTGGGGGGAGGAGGCATGGGAAGGGGGGAGGAGGCATGGGAAGGGGGGAGGAGGGGTGGAGAGGTATAAAACACATGGACACTGCAAGGACTTCCAGGAAAGAAGTTGAAAATTCATAAAAGTGGATCTTGGGTGAATTAATAGGGGTAGAAAAGATCAAGGTTTTGGATGGGAGAAGATAAGAGATGGTGGTGAACAGCTGTTTTAAAGACCTGGAGGGAGGAGTGTGATTGAAGGGAGTGGGGGAGTTTGTTCCAGAGGCGGGAGAAAAGAGGAATGAAAGAGTGAAGGTGAGCAGAGAGTCTTGATTTTGGCAGTTTAACCATAAGAGGGTTGCTGGCAGATCTTGTGCGACCTGTAGGAATATTTGGGGGACAGAGCACAGACACAGCTGGGGGAGCAAGGCCGGAGAGGAGTCGGTAGAAGAGAGAAACACCAACAACCTGCCTGCGGTGAGTAACTGAAAGACCGTTGGAGATAGCTTCATCGCGGGAGATTCCATTGATTTTGAAAGCTTTGGTTTCAACATGGTGAAGCCGAGCTAGGTGTGAGGCAGGAGCACCGGCCCAGAGGGGAGAGCAGTATTCCATTGACCTGCAGATGAAAGCCTTGTATGTGGTGAGGAGCTCAGGTGTGCCAAGGAAGGACTTCGCACGACGGAGGATGCCCAGTCGGCGATTGGCTTTGAAGGCCAGCTTGGAAATGTGGTTTTCCCAAGAAAGATCATGGCAGATAGTGAGACCCAAAAGCTTGAGTGACAGAACTTCTTGGAGAGGATTATTGAGAAAGTGGATGGGAGGGTTGTCCAGTCGGTCTTTTCGGAGAGACAAAGTGAGAGTGTGAGATTTGTCAGGATTGAAAGACATGTTCCACTTGTTTGACCAGTCTGTGATTTTGTCCAGGTCTGCAGAGAGTGAGGAGGCTGCAGACTGCCGATCTGAGGGATGAGGTGTGGAGCGGCAGAGAGTGGAGTCATCAGAAAAGAGATAGAGAGGATTTTCCAGAGAGTTGGAGAGATCATTGATGAAGACCAGACAAAGCACACGGCCCAGAACACTGCCTTGGGGAACTCCAGCCAGAACAGGCAGGGGAGATGAGAGAAACCCATTCATGGCCAAACGTTGACTTTTTTAGAATTTTTTTTACCCGTGGGTTGATGGCGTCTGGTCCATTAAGAGAGGTGATTCGTCATGTTAGTAAAAATGGGTGATTAAAAGACGTGCTTCGTCATGTTAGTAAAAATGGGTGATTGAGAGAGGTGCTTCGTCATGTTAGTAAAAATGGGTGATTCGGAGAGGTGCTTCGTCATGTCAGTAAAAATGGATGATTAAGAGACGTGCTTCGTCATGTTAGTAAAAATGTCTGATTCGGAGAGGTGCTTCGTCATGTCAGTAAAAATGGGTGATTAAGAGAGGTGTTTCGTCATGTTAGTAAAAATGTGTGATTAAGAGAGGTGCTTCGTCATGTTCGTAAAAATGGGTGATTAGGAGACGTGCTTCGTCATGTTAGTAAAAATGGCTGATTCAGAGAGGTGCTTCGTCATGTGAGTAAAAATGGGTGATTAAGAGACGTGCTTCGTCATGTCAGTAAAAAAGGGTGATTAAGAGACGTGCTTCGTCATGTTACTAAAAATGGGTGATGCGGAGAGGTGCTTCGTCATGTTAGTAAAAATGGGTGATTAAGAGACGTGCTTCGTCATGTTAGTAAAAATGGGTGATTAAGAGACGTGCTTCGTCATGTTACAAAAAATGGGTGATGCGTAGATGTGCTTCGTCATGTTAGTAAAAATGGGTGATTAAGAGACGTGCTTCGTCATGTTACAAAAAATGGGTGATGCGTAGAGGTGCTTCGTCATGTTAGTAAAAATGGGTGATTAAGAGAGGTGCTTTGTCATGTTAGTAAAAATGGGTGATTAAGAGACGTGCTTCGTCATGTTACAAAAAATGGGTGATGCGTAGAGGTGCTTCGGCATGTTCGTAAAAATGGGTGATTAAGAGACGTGCTTCGTCATGTTAGTAAAAATGGGTGATTAAGAGAGGTGCTTCATCATGTTAGTAAAAATGGGTGATTAAGAGACGTGCTTCGTCATGTTAGTAAAAATGGGTGATTAATAGACGTGCTTCGTCATGTTAGTAAAATGGGTGATTAAGAGACGTGCTTCGTCATGTTAGTAAAAATGGGTGATTCAGAGATGTGCTTCGTCATGTTAGTAAAAATGGGTGATTAAGGGAAGTGCTTCGTCATGTTAGTAAAAATGGGTGATTAAGAGAGGTGCTTCGTCATGTTAGTAAAAATGGGTGATTAAGAGAGGTGCTTCGTCATGTGAGTAAAAATGGGTGATTAAGAGACGTGCTTCGTCATGTCAGTAAAAATGGGTGATTAAGAGACGTGCTTCGTCATGTGAGTAAAAATGGGTGATTAAGAGACGTGCTTCGTCATGTTAGTAAAAATGGGTGATTGAGAGAGGTGCTTCGTCATGTTGGTAAAGAGAGGTGCTTCGTCATGTTAGTAAAAATGGGTAATTAAAAGACGTGCTACGTCATGTTAGTAAAAATAGGTGATTAAGGGAAGTGCTTCGTCATGTTAGTAAAAATGTCTGATTCGGAGAGGTGCTTCGTCATGTCAGTAAAAATGGGTGATTAAGAGAGGTGTTTCGTCATGTTAGTAAAAATGTGTGATTAAGAGAGGTGCTTCGTCATGTTCGTAAAAATGGGTGATTAGGAGACGTGCTTCGTCATGTTAGTAAAAATGGCTGATTCAGAGAGGTGCTTCGTC
This sequence comes from Myxine glutinosa, assembly GCF_964187855.1. NCBI lineage: Eukaryota > Metazoa > Chordata > Myxini > Myxiniformes > Myxinidae > Myxine > Myxine glutinosa. The sequence goes on from NC_136271.1 coordinate 7,982,662, forward strand.
ATGTGAGTAAAAATGGGTGATTAAGAGACGTGCTTCGTCATGTCAGTAAAAATGGGTGATTAAGAGACGTGCTTCGTCATGTTACTAAAAATGGGTGATGCGGAGAGGTGCTTCGTCATGTTAGTAAAAGTGGGTGATTAAGAGACGTGCTTCGTCATGTTAGTAAAAATGGGTGATTAAGAGACGTGCTTCGTCATGTTACAAAAAATGGGTGATGCGTAGATGTGCTTCGTCATGTTAGTAAAAATGGGTGATTAAGAGACGTGCTTCGTCATGTTACAAAAAATGGGTGATGCGTAGAGGTGCTTCGTCATGTTAGTAAAAATGGGTGATTAAGAGAGGTGCTTTGTCATGTTAGTAAAAATGGGTGATTAAGAGACGTGCTTCGTCATGTTACAAAAAATGGGTGATGCGTAGAGGTGCTTCGGCATGTTAGTAAAAATGGGTGATTAAGAGACGTGCTTCGTCATGTTAGTAAAAATGGGTGATTAAGAGAGGTGCTTCATCATGTTAGTAAAAATGGGTGATTAAGAGACGTGCTTCGTCATGTTAGTAAAAATGGGTGATTAATAGACGTGCTTCGTCATGTTAGTAAAATGGGTGATTAAGAGACGTGCTTCGTCATGTTAGTAAAAATGGGTGATTCAGAGATGTGCTTCGTCATGTTAGTAAAAATGGGTGATTAAGGGAAGTGCTTCGTCATGTTAGTAAAAATGGGTGATTAAGAGAGGTGCTTCGTCATGTTAGTAAAAATGGGTGATTAAGAGAGGTGCTTCGTCATGTTGGCAAAAATGGGTGATTAAGAGAGGTGCTTCGTCATGTTAGTAAAAATGGGTGATTAAGAGGCGTGCTTCATCATGTTAGTAAAAATGGGTGATTGAGAGAGGTGCTTCGTCATGTTGGTAAAGAGAGGTGCTTCGTCATGTTAGTAAAAATGGGTAATTAAAAGACGTGCTACGTCATGTTAGTAAAAATAGGTGATTAAGGGAAGTGCTTCGTCATGTTAGTAAAAATGGGTGATTCAGAGAGGTGCTTCGTCATGTTAGTAAAAATGGGTGATGAAGAGAGGTGCTTCGTCATGTTAGTAAAAATGGGTGATTCAGAGAAGTTTTACAGACATGGGTGATTGGGTAAAAAATTTACAGACATGGGTAAAAATGGGTGATTTTCAGACACGACAGCTGTGTTATGACAGACAGCTGTGTCACGTCCTTGTTCACCAGATCTGTATTTCTTGGACTGCCTCCGAGACTGGTGTGCAGTTGTGTCACGTCCTTGTTCACCAGATCTGTATTCGTCGGACTCCCTCCGAGACTGGTGTGCAGCTGTGTTACGTCGTTGTTCACCAGATCTGTATTCCTCGGTCTGCCTCCAAGACTGCTGTGCAGCTGCGTCACGTCGTTGTTCACCAGATCTGTATTCCTCGGTCTGCTTCCGAGACTGGTGTGCAGCTGTGTTACGTCCTTGTTCACCAGATCTGTATACCTTGGACTGCCTCCGAGACTGGTGTGTAGCTGTGTCACGTCCTTGTTCACCAGATCTGTATTCCTTGGACTGCCTCCGAGACTGGTGTGCAGCTGTGTCACGTCCTTGTTCACCAGATCTGTATTCCTTGGACTGCCTCCGAGACTGGTGTGCAGCTGTGTTACGTCGTTGTTCACCAGATCTGTATTCCTTGGACTGCCTCCGAGACTGGTGTGTAGCTGTGTCACGTCCTTGTTCACCAGATCTGTATTTATTGGACTGCCTCCGAGACTGGTGTGCAGTTGTGTCACGTCCTTGTTCACCAGATCTGTATTCCTCGGACTCCCTCCGAGACTGGTGTGCAGCTGTGTTACGTCGTTGTTCACCAGATCTGTATTCCTTGGACGGCCTCCGAGACTGGTGTGCAGCTGTGTCACGTCCTTGTTCACCAGATCTGTATTCCTTGGACTGTCTCTGAGACTGGTGTGCAGCTGTGTTACGTCCTTGTTCACCAGATCTGTATTCCTTGGACTGCCTCCGAGACTGGTGTGTAGCTGTGTCACGTCCTTGTTCACCAGATCTGTATTCCTTGGACTGCCTCCGAGACTGGGGTGCAGCTGTGTCACGTCCTTGTTCACCAGATCTGTATTCCTTGGACTGCCTCCGAGACTGATGTGCAGTTGTGTTACGTCGTTGTTCACCAGATCTGTATTCCTTGGACTGCCTCCGAGACTGTTGTGTAGCTGTGTCACGTCCTTGTTCACCAGATCTGTATTTATTGGACTGCCTCCGAGACTGGTGTGCAGTTGTGTCACGTCCTTGTTCACCAGATCTGGATTCCTCGGACTCCCTCCGAGACTGGTGTGCAGCTGTGTTACGTCGTTGTTCACCAGATCTGTATTCCTCGGTCTGCCTCCGAGACTGGTGTGTAGCTGTGTCACGTCCTTGTTCACCAGATCTGTATTCCTTGGACTGCCTCCGAGACTGGTGTGCAGCTGTGTTACGTCCTTGTTCACCAGATCTGTATTCCTCGGTCTGCCTCCGAGACTGGTGTGTAGCTGTGTCACGTCCTTGTTCACCAGATCTGTATTCCTTGGACTGCCTCCGAGACTGGTGTGCAGCTGTGTCACGTCCTTGTTCACCAGATCTGTATTCCTTGGACTGCCTCTGAGACTGGTGTGCAGCTGTGTTACGTCGTTGTTCACCAGATCTGTATTCCTCGGTCTGCCTCCGAGACTGGTGTGCAGCTGTGTCACGTCCTTGTTCACCAGATCTGTATTCCTTGGACTGCCTCCGAGACTGGTGTGCAGCTGTGTTACGTCGTTGTTCACCAGATCTGCATTCCTCGGACTGCCTCCGAGACTGGTGTGCAGCGGCGTCACGTCCTTGTTCACCAGATCTGTATTCCTCGGACTGCCTCCGAGACTGGTGTGCAGCGGTGTCACGTCCTTGTTCACCAGATCTGTATTCCTCGGACTGCCTCCGAGACTGGTGTGCAGCTGTGTTACGTCGTTGTTCACCAGATCTGCATTCCTCGGACTGCCTCCGAGACTGGTGTGCAGCTGTGTCACGTCCTTGTTCACCAGATCGGTATTCCTCGGACTGCCTCCGAGACTGGTGTGCAGCTGTGTTACGTACTTGTTCCTGCCTCCGATAGTCCTCGTCTAGGCGAGCCTTCTTTATTGCAACAGCTTCCTTGGACATTTTCGTTAATGAGGCTTTCTGTCAGGGAGGCATTTTACTGCTTTATCTGAAACGGTGCAGCAGTGCAGCGATCAGTGCAGCCCTTTGTGCGGCACCCGGGAAAACAACATCGTCACAATGAGAATATCGTCACAATGAGCGTTATATGAACGCGAATGTTATGCGGGAGTCCAAACCTGAGAATACTGGAGACTAAAGCTGAAATTGGGAAAACTAAATAGCCTATTTTACTCCTGGAGATCCCAGGATTACCAACCCAAAATATCGTTGAGATCGGTTCGGCAGTTTCTCAGAGGGGGTACCTTCGAACGGACAGACGGACAGACAGATGGACGGACATTATTTTGGTGAATTTTTGTGAGATTAGTGGGCGTGGCCACAGACCACGAGTCCAGTGTGACGTCATCGTGATGGTCCCCCGTCACAAAGACAATTGTGACTCAGTCTCCATTTCGTGGATTTGCGCACGAGAGATGTGGTGGCTTCAAGGTGTTGTGTTCACGTTTGTCGGTTTCGTCATGTTCCGACCACCACAGCAGGTAAGCACGGGGATTGTAAGAGATAAATACCTTGGTGAATTACACGTTATCTTTCTCTTGAGAGGGAATTCGATTGGACGAAACAGCCGTGCAAGGTGTGAGTGACTCCCATCAGGTATGATACAAATATGAAACGTTTTAAAGAAAATTACCTTGAGTTCGCGTCAGGGCGTCGATCGCTCGTGAAAAGCGCGGCATTCTGACCTGTCATGGCCGCTTCTGCTGCCTTTTCCGAGGAAATTATTTTCGTGCGATTGAGGAGGTTTTCTCCGAAACCCCTCCGTCTGAATTTCCGGGATGTGTTCCGTTAACAAGCCGCTTGCCCGCCCACATCTCGTCGTTCCGGATCAACAGCTTTGTAAGCCGCTCGCGAATCCGCTCGACAAACGGAGCAAGCGATTTGTTTTGGTATACAAGATGGAGGCTCGTGTAAGGGCGAAGATTAATCATAAAAAAACAAACTGACACATGAAAACATAAAATAAAGGGAGGGGGAGAAAAGATGGGGAGAGAGAGGGAAGCACACAAGTACAACAGTTGAGAGCAGGGAAATTGGGGGGATCTGTGGAAGGGAGAGGGCATGGGGGGAGGGGGCATGGGAAGGGGGAGGAGGCATGGGAAGGGGGGAGGAGGGCTGGAGAGGCATAAAACACATGGACACTGCTAGGACTTCCAGGAAAGAGGTTGGAAATTCAAAAAAGTGGATCTAGGGTGAATTAACAGGGGTAGAAAAGATCAAGGTTTTGGATGGGGGAAGATAAGAGATGGTGGTGAACAGCTGTTTTAAAGACCTGGAGGGAGGAGTGGGATTGAAGGGGGTGGGGGAGTTTGTTCCAGAGGTGGGAGAAAAGAGGAATGAAAGAGAGAAGGTGAGAAGAGAGTCTTGATTTTGGCAGTTTAACCATAAGAGGGTTGCTGGCAGATCTTGTGCGTGCTGTAGGAATATTTGGGGGACAGAGCCCAGAGAAAGCTGGGGGAGCAAGGCCGGAGAAGAGTCGGTAGAAGACAGAAAGCCCACCTACCTGCCTGCGGTGAGTGAGTGAAAGACCCTCGGAGTTAGCTTCATCGCAGGAGATTCCATTGATTCTGAAAGCTTTGGTTTCAACAGCTTGAAGACAAGCCTAGGTGTGAGGAAGGAGCACCAGCCCAGAGGGGAGAGCAGTATTCCATTGACCTGCAGATGAAAGCCTTGTATGTGGTGAGGAGCTCAGGTGTGCCAAGGAAGGACTTCGCACGACGGAGGATGCCCAGTCGGCGACTGGCTTTGGAGGCCAGCTTGGAAATGTGGTTTTCCCAAGAAAGATCATGGCAGATAGTGAGACCCAAAAGCTTGAGTGACAGAACTTCTTGGAGAGGTTTGTTGAGAAAGTGGATGGGATGGTTATCCAGTCGGTCTTGTCGGAGAGATATAGTAAGAGTGTGAGATTTGTCAGGATTGAACGACATGTTCCACTTGTTTGACCAGTCTGTGATTTTGTCCAGGTCTGCAGAGAGTGAGGAGGCTGCAGACTGCTGATCTGAGGGTTGAGGTGTGGAGCGGCACAGCGTGGAGTCATCAGCAAAAAGATAGACATAAATAGACATCCCTTCCTGCTCTCTCTCCACTTATCATTGCAACAATAAACTCCTCCCTGTCTACAGGCATCGTCCCACCATCCCTCAAAATTGCTGCTGTTACCCCCATTCTGAAAAAACCTGGACTAAACCCCGACACCATAAATAACTTCAGACCCATCTCCAACCTACCCTTTCTGTCAAAGGTTTTGGAACGCGCTGTAGCCACTCAACTCAAACATCACCTCTCTGCCAATAACCTGTATGAAACATTCCAATCCGGAATCCGCTCCAACCACAGTACTGAAACTGCTCTCCTCAAAATCACCAACGACCTTCTCCTCTCCTCTGACGCTGGCAACCTCAACATTCTCATCCTCCTCGACCTCAGCGCCGCCTTTGACACCATCGATCACACCATCCTCCTCACCCGACTTGAAACCACCTTTAACATTACCGGCACTGCCCTCTCTTGGATTAAATCATACCTCTCTGACAGACGTCAGTTCATCTCCATCAATAACTGCAAATCCCCCACTGCTCCCCTCCCCCAAGGTTCAGTTCTTGGCCCCCTCCTCTTCATCCTTTACCTGTCCCCCCTCGGTCACTTAATCCGCCGTCATGGTCTCCAATTCCACTGCTTCGCCGATGACATCCAGCTTTTCATCTCCACCGCCACCCACTCTATCCTGACAAACTGCATCACTGAAATAAAATCCTGGCTTCAAATCAACTTCCTCAAACTTAACTGTGATAAATCTGAAATAATCATCATTGGCCCAAAAACGCTCACCAAGTCCACCCATAACTTTGCCCTCAACATCGACGGTTTCCCAGTATCCACCTCCCCTCACATCCGGAATCTTGGCATCATCTTTGACCAAACCCTCTCCTTCGACAAATACACTAAACAGATCACAAAGACAGCCTTCTTTCACCTGAAAAACATCGCCCGTCTCCGTCCATCCCTCTCCTCCGTGGCTGCAGAAACCCTCATCCACGCCTTCATCACTTCCCGTCTGGACTACTGCAATAGCCTCCTCTATGGTTCACCCTCAAAAATCACCAATAAACTCCAATACATTCAGAACTCCGCTGCCCATCTACTCACCTATTCCCGGACCCGTGACCACATCACCCCCATCCTTTACAAGCTTCACTGGCTCCCCATCTCCCAGAGAATCCAGTACAAAATCCTCCTCTTGACCTACAAAGCCCTCCATAACCTGGCCCCATCCTACCTGGCTGACCTCCTCTCCAGACACACTCCCACCCGCAACCTCCGCTCTGCTGGTACCAACCTCCTGACCCCCCCCCCCATCCGGACCAAATTTAGATCCTGGGGGGACAGGGCCTTCTCCATCGCTGCTCCCACCCTCTGGAACTCGCTACCTAACACCATCAGAGACTCCTCCTCACTCACCACATTCAAAACATCACTCAAGACTCACCTGTTCAACACTGCATTCAACATTTAACTCACAGCATCTAACCCCTGACTATCTCCTCTCCTTCTCCCTCCTTTGTGCTTTGAATATTTCCCTATTGATTCTTCTTTTTTTGCAATTGTTTTTATGTTTTGCTATGCATTATGTTTTGCACTCTGTCAAAGCGTCTTTGGGCTTCCTGAAAAGCGCTATATAAAATAAATGCATTATTATTATTATTATTATAGAGAGGATTTTCCAGAGAGTCGGAGAGATCATTGATGAAGACCAGACAAAGCACACGGCCCAGAACACTGCCTTGGGGAACTCCAGCCAGAACAGGCAGGGGAGATGAGAGAAACCCATTCATGGCCAAACGTTGACTTTTTTAGAATTGTTGTACCCATGGGGTGATGGCGTCTGGTCCATTATGATTTTTTTTTTTTTATGATTTTTTTTTTTTGTATACTGAATCGAGGCTCGTGAAAGAGCTAACATTTATTTCACAAACAAATCAACCAGACAAACAAAATATACAAAAAGAGGGAGCGGAAGACAAGATGGGGAGAGAAGGGGAAGCACACAACCACAACATTTGAGAGCATGGAGAAGTGTGGGAGGGAGAGGGCTTGGGGGGAGGAGGCGTGGGAAGGGAGGTGGGTGGGGTGGGAGAAGTATAAAACACAAGGACACCAAGGACTTCCAGGACAGAAGTTGGTATTTCAAATAAGTGGATTTGGGGTGAAATTAGCGGGGGTAGAAAAGATCAAGGTTTTGGATGGGGGAGGATAAGAGATGGTGGTGAACAGCTGTTTTAAAGACCTGGAGGGTGGAGTGGGATTGAAGAGAGTGAGGGAGTTTGTTCCAGAGGCGGGAGAAAAGAGGAATGAAGGAGTGAAGGTGAGCAGAAAGTCTTGATTTTGGCAGTTTAACTATAAAGGGTTGCAGGCAGATCTTGTGCGACCTGTAGGAATATTTGGGGGACAGAGCCCAGAGAGGGCTGGGGGGGTGGGGGGGCAAGGCCAGAGAGGAGTCGGTAGAAGACGGAAAGACCACCAACCTGCCTGCGGTGAGTGAGTGAAAGGCCCTTGCAGTTAGCTTCATCGCGGGAGATTCCAATGATTCTGAACGCTTTGGTTTCAACAGCGTGAAGACGGGCTAGGTGTGAGGCAGGAGCACCAGACCAGAGGGGAGAGCAGTATTCCATAGAGCTGCGGATGAAAGATTGATTTTGAAGAGAATGAATGAAGTCCATTCTGAAGTCCATTCTGATTATGAAGTGATTGTCTGGTCGTCTGGTCCATTATGAAGAGACGTGCTTCGTCATGTTAGTAAAAATGGGTGATTAAGAGAGGTGTTTCGTCATGTTAGTAAAAATGGGTGATTAAGAGAGGTGCTTCGTCATGTTAGTAAAAATGGGTGATTAAGAGACGTGCTTCGTCATGTTAGTAAAAATGGGTGATTAGGAGAGGTGCTTCGTCATGTTAGTACAAATGGGTGATTAGGAGAGGTGTTTCGTCATGTTAGTAAAAATGGGTGATTAAGAGAGGTGCTTCGTCCTTTTAGTAAAAATGGGTGATTAAGAGAGGTGCTTCGTCATGTTAGTACAAATGGGTGATTAAGAGAGGTGCTTCGTCCTTTTAGTAAAAATGGGTGATTAAGAGAGGTGCTTCGTCATGTTAGTACAAATGGGTGATTAAGAGAGGTGCTTTGTCCTTTTAGTAAAAATGGGTGATTAGGAGAGGTGCTTCGTCATGTTAGTAAAAATGGGTGATTAGGAGAGGTGCTTCGTCATGTTAGTAAAAATGGGTGATTAAGAGAGGTGTTTCGTCATGTTAGTAAAAATGGGTGATTAAGAGAGGTGCTTCGTCATGTTAGTAAAAATGGGTGATTAAGAGATGTGCTTCGTCATGTTAGTAAAAATGGGTGATTGAGAGAGGTGCTTCGTCATGTTCGTAAAAATGGGTGATTAAGAGACGTGCTTCGTCATGTTAGTAAAAAAGGGGGTGATTAAGAGACGTGCTTCGTCATGTTAGCAAAAATGGGTGATTAAGAGAGGTGCTTCGTCATGTTAGTAAAAATGGGTGATTAAAAGACGTGCTTCGTCATGTTAGTAAAAATGGGTGATTAAGAGATGTGCTTCGTCATGTTAGTAAAAATGGGTGATGAAGAGAGGTGCCTCGTCATGTTAGTAAAAATGGGTGATTCAGAGAGGTGCTTCGTCATGTTAGTAAAAATGGGTGATTAAGAGACGTGCTTCGTCATGTTAGTAAAAATGGGTGATTAAGAGAGGTGCTTCGTCATGTTAGTAAAAATGGGTGATTCAGAGAAGTTTTACAGACACGACAGGTGTGTTACGACAGCTGTGTTATTACAGACAGCTGTGTTACGTCCTTGTTCAGCAGATCTGTATTCCTCGGACTGCCTCAGAGACTGGTGTGCAGCTGTGTTACGTCTTTGTTCAGCAGATCTGTATTCCTTGGACTGCCTCCGAGACTGGTGTGCAGCTGTGTCACGTCCTTGTTCAGCAGATCTGTATTCCTCGGACTCCCTCCGAGACTGGTGTGCAGCTGTGTCACGTCCTTGTTCACCAGATCTGTATTCCTCGGACTCCCTCCGAGACTGGTGTGCAGCTGTGTCACGTCCTTGTTCACCAGATCTGTATTCCTTGGACTGCCTGCGAGACTGGTGTGCAGCTGTGTTACATCGTTGTTCACCAGATCTGTATTCCTCGGTCTGCCTCCGAGACTGGTGTGCAGCTGTGTCACGTCCTTGTTCACCAGATCTGTATTCCTTGGACTGCCTCCGAGACTGGTGTGCAGCTGTTTCCCGTCCTTGTCCACCAGATCTGTATTCCTCGGACTGCCTACGAGACTGGTGTGCAGCTGTTTCACGTCCTTGTTCACCAGATCTGTATTCCTCGGTCTGCCTCCGAGACTGGTGTGTGGCTGTGTCACGTCCTTGTTCACCAGATCTGTATTCCTCGGACTGCCTCCGAGACTGGTGTGCAGCTGTGTTACGTCCTTGTTCACCAGATCGGTATTCCTCGGACTGCCTCCGAGACTGGTGTGCAGGTGTGTCACGTCCTTGTTCAACAAATCTGTATTCCTTGGACTGCCTCCGAGACTGGTGTGCAGCTGTGTTACGTCGTTGTTCACCAGCTCTGTATTCCTCGGTCTGCCTCCGAGACTGGTGTGCAGCTGTTTCCCGTCCTTGTCCACCAGATCTGTATTCCTCGGATTGCCTCCGAGACTGGTGTGCGGCTGTGTTACGTCCTTGTTCACCAGATCGGTATTCCTCGGACTGCCTCCGAGACTGGTGTGCAGCTGTGTCACGTCCTTGTTCACCAGATCGGTATTCCTCGGACTGCCTCTGAGACTGGTGTGCAGCTGTGTCACGTCCTTGTTCACCAGATCGGTATTCCTCGGACTGCCTCCGAGACTGGTGTGCAGCTGTGTTACGTACTTGTTCCTGCCTCCGATAGTCCTCGTCTAGGCGAGCCTTCTTTATTGCAACAGCTTCCTTGGACATTTTCGTTAATGAGGCTTTCTGTCAGGGAGGCATTTTACTGCTTTATCTGAAACGGTGCAGCAGTGCAGCGATCGGTGCATCCGTTTGTGCGGCACCCGGGAAAACAACATCGTCACAATGAGAATATCGTCACAATGAGCGTTATGTGAACGCGAATGTTATGCGGGAGTCCAAACCTGAGAATACTGGAGACCAAAGCTGAAATTGGGAAAACTAAATGGCCTATTTTACTCCTGGAGATCCCAGGATTACCAACCCAAAATATCGTTGAGATCGGTTCAGCAGTTTTTACAGTACCTTCGAACGGACAGACAGACGGACGGACATTATTTTGGTAAATTATAGTGAGATTAATGGGCGTGGCCACAGTCCATGAGTACAGTGTGACGTCATCGTGATTGTCCGCCGTCACAATGATAATTGTGACTCAGTCCCCATTTCGTGGATTTGCGCACGAGAGATGTGGTGGCTTCAAGGTGTTGTGTTTACGTTTGTCGGTTTCGTCATGTTCCGACCACCACAGCAGGTAAGAACGGGGATTGTAAGAGATAAATACCTTGGTGAATTACACGTTATCTTTCTCTTGAGAGGGAATTCGATTGAACGAAACAGCCGTGCAAGGTGTGAGTGACTCCCATCAGGTGTGATACAAATATGAAACGTTTTAAAGAAAATTACCTTGAGTTCGCGTCAGGGCGTCGATCGCTCGTGAAAAGCGCGGCATTCTGACCTGTCATGGCCGCTTCTGCCGCCTTTTCCGAGGAAATTATTTTCGTGCGATTCAGGAGGTTTTCTCCGAAATCCCTCCGTCTGAATTTCCGGGATGTGTTCCGTTAACAAGCCGCTTGCCCGCCCACACTCGTCGTTCTGGATCAACAGCTTTGTAAGCCGCTCGCGAATCCGCTCGCGAATCCGCTCGACAAACGGAGCAAGCGATTTGTTTTGGTATACAAGATGGAGGCTCGTGTAAGGGCGAAGATTAATCATAAAAAAACAAACTGACACATGAAAACATAAAATAAAGGGAGGGGGAGAAAAGATGGGGAGAGAGAGGGAAGCACACAAGTACAACAGTTTAGAGCAGGGAAATTGGGGGGATCTGTGGAAGGGAGAGGGCATGGGGGGAGGAGGCATGGGAAGGGGGGAGGAGGGCTGGAGAGGCATAAAACACATGGACACTGCTAGGACTTCCAGGAAAGAGGTTGGAAATTCAAAAAAGTGGATCTAGGGTGAATTAACAGGGGTAGAAAAGATCAAGGTTTTGGATGGGGGAAGATAAGAGATGGTGGTGAACAGCTGTTTTAAAGACCTGGAGGGAGGAGTGGGATTGAAGGGGGTCGGGGAGTTTGTTCCAGAGGCGGGAGAAAAGAGGAATGAAAGAGAGACGGTGAGAAGAGAGTCTTGATTTTGGCAGTTTAACCATAAGAGGGTTGCAGGCAGATCTTGTGCGTGCTGTAGGAATATTTGGGGGACAGAGCCCAGAGAGAGCTGGGGGAGCAAGGCCGGAGAAGAGTCGGTAGAAGACAGAAAGCCCACCTACCTGCCTGCGGTGAGTGAGTGAAAGACCCTTGGAGTTAGCTTCATCGCAAGAGATTCCATTGATTCTGAAAGCTTTGGTTTCAACAGCTTGAAGACGAGCTAGGTGTGAGGCAGGAGCACCAGACCAGAGGGGAGAGCAGTATTCCATAGAGCTGCGGATGAAAGATTGATTATGAAGAGAATGAATGAAGTCCATTCTGAAGTCCATTCTGATTATGAAGTGATTGTCTGGTCGTCTGGTCCATTATGAAGAGAGGTGCTTCGTCATGTTAGTAAAAATGGGTGATTAAGAGAGGTGATTCGTCATGTTAGTAAAAATGTGTGATTAAGAGACGTGCTTCGGCTTCGTCATGTTAGTAAAAATGGGTGATTAAGAGAGGTGCTTCGTCATGTTAGTAAAAATGGGTGATTAAGAGAGGTGCTTCGTCATGTTAGTAAAAATGGGTGATTGAGAGAGGTGCTTCATCATGTTAGTAAAAATGGGTGATTAAGAGAGGTGCTACGTCATGTTAGTAAAAATGGGTGATTAGGAGAGGTGCTTCGTCATGCCAGTAAAAATGGATGATTAAGAGAGGTGCTTCGTCATGTTAGTCAAAATGGGTGATTGAGAGAGGTGCTTCGTCATGTTATTAAAATGGGTGATTAAGAGAGGTGCTTCGTCATGTCAGTAAAAATGGGTGATTGAGAGAGGTGCTTCATCATGTCAGTAAAAATGGGTGATTAAGAGAGGTGCTACGTCATGTTAGTAAAAATGGGTGATTAAGAGACGTGCTTCGTCATGTTAGTCAAAATGGGTGATTGAGAGGGGTGCTTCATCATGTTAGTAAAAATGGGTGATTAGGAGAGGTGCTTCGTCATGTTAGTAAAAATGGGTGATTGAGAGAGGTGCTTCGTCATGTTAGTCAAAATGGGTGATTGAGAGAGGTGCTTCATCATGTTAGTAAAAATGGGTGATTAAGAGAGGTGCTACGTCATGTTCGTAAAAATGGGTGATTGAGAGAGGTGCTTCGTCATGTTAGTAAAAATGGGTGATTAAGAGAGGTGCTTCGTCATGTTAGTAAAAATGGGTGATTTAGAGACGTGCTTCGTCATGTCAGTAAAAATGGGTGATTGAGAGAGGTGCTTCATCATGTTCGTAAAAATGGGTGATTAAGAGAGGTGCTTCGTCATGTTAGTAAAAATGGGTGATTAGGAGAGGTGCTTCGTCATGTTAGTAAAAATGGGTGATTAAGAGACGTGCTTCGTCATGGAAGTCAAAATGGGTGATTGAGAGAGGTGCTTCATCATGTTAGTAAAAATGGGTGATTAAGAGAGGTGCTTCGTCATGTGAGTAAAAATGGGTGATTGAGAGAGGTGCTTCGTCATGTTCGTCAAAATGGGTGATTGAGAGAGGTGCTTCATCATGTTAGTAAAAATGGGTGATTAAGAGAGGTGCTACGTCATGTTAGTAAAAATGGGTGATTGAGAGAGGTGCTTCATCATGTTAGTAAAAATGGGTGATTAAGAGAGGTGCTACGTCATGTTAGTAAAAATGGATGATTAAGAGAGGTGCTTCGTCATGTTAGTCAAAATGGGTGATTGAGAGAGGTGCTTCGTCATGTTAGTAAAAATGGGTGATTAAGAGAGGTGCTTCGTCATGTTAGTAAAAATGGGTGATTGAGAGAGGTGCTTCATCATGTTAGTAAAAATGGGTGATTAAGAGAGGTGCTACGTCATGTTAGTAAAAATGGGTGATTGAGAGAGGTGCTTCGTCATGTTAGTCAAAATGGGTGATTGAGAGGGGTGCTTCATCATGTTAGTAAAAATGGGTGATTAGGAGAGGTGCTTCGTCATGTTAGTAAAAATGGGTGATTGAGAGAGGTGCTTCGTCATGTTAGTCAAAATGGGTGATTGAGAGAGGTGCTTCATCATGTTAGTAAAAATGGGTGATTAAGAGAGGTGCTACGTCATGTTCGTAAAAATGGGTGATTGAGAGAGGTGCTTCGTCATGTTAGTAAAAATGGGTGATTAAGAGAGGTGCTTCGTCATGTTAGTAAAAATGGGTGATTTAGAGACGTGCTTCGTCATGTCAGTAAAAATGGGTGATTGAGAGAGGTGCTTCATCATGTTCGTAAAAATGGGTGATTAAGAGAGGTGCTTCGTCATGTTAGTAAAAATGGGTGATTAGGAGAGGTGCGTCGTCATGTTAGTAAAAATGGGTGATTAAGAGACGTGCTTCGTCATGTTAGTCAAAATGGGTGATTGAGAGAGGTGCTTCATCATGTTAGTAAAAATGGGTGATTAAGAGAGGTGCTTCGTCATGTGAGTAAAAATGGGTGATTGAGAGAGGTGCTTCGTCATGTTCGTCAAAATGGGTGATTGAGAGAGGTGCTTCATCATGTTAGTAAAAATGGGTGATTAAGAGAGGTGCTACGTCATGTTAGTACAAATGGGTGATTGAGAGAGGTGCTTCGTCATGTTCGTCAAAATGGGTGATTGAGAGCGGTGCTTCATCATGTTAGTAAAAATGGGTGATTAAGAGAGGTGCTACGTCATGTTAGTAAAAATGGGTGATTGAGAGAGGTGCTTCGTCATGTTAGTAAAAATGGGTGATTGAGAGAGGTGCTTCATCATGTTAGTTAAAATGGGTGATTAAGAGAGGTGCTTCGTCATGTTAGTAAAAATGGGTGATTAAGAGACGTGCTTCGTCATGTTAGTGAAAATGGGTGATTGAGAGAGGTGCTTCATCATGTTCGTAAAAATGTGTGATTAAGAGAGGTGCTTCGTCATGTTAGTAAAAATGGGTGATTAGCAGAGGTGCTTCATCATGTTCGTAAAAATGGGTGATTAAGAGACGTGCTTCGTCATGTTAGTCAAAATGGGTGATTGAGAGAGGTGCTTCATCATGTTAGTAAAAATGGGTGATTAAGAGAGGTGCTTCGTCATGTGAGTAAAAATGGGTGATTGAGAGAGGTGCTTCGTCATGTTCGTCAAAATGGGTGATTGAGAGAGGTGCTTCATCATGTTAGTAAAAATGGGTGATAAAGAGAGGTGCTACGTCATGTTAGTAAAAATGGGTGATTGAGAGAGGTGCTTCATCATGTTAGTAAAAATGGGTGATTAAGAGAGGTGCTTCGTCATGAGTAAAAATGGGTGATTGAGAGAGGTGCTTCGTCATGTTAGTAAAAATGGGTGATTAAGAGAGGTGCTACGTCATGTTAGTAAAAATGGATGATTAAGAGAGGTGCTTCGTCATGTTAGTCAAAATGGGTGATTGAGAGAGGTGCTTCGTCATGTTAGTAAAAATGGGTGATTAAGAGAGGTGCTTCGTCATGTTAGTAAAAATGGGTGATTGAGAGAGGTGCTTCATCATGTTAGTAAAAATGGGTGATTAAGAGAGGTGCTACGTCATGTTAGTAAAAATGGGTGATTGAGAGAGGTGCTTCGTCATGTTAGTCAAAATGGGTGATTGAGAGGGGTGCTTCATCATGTTAGTAAAAATGGGTGATTAGGAGAGGTGCTTCGTCATGTTAGTAAAAATGGGTGATTGAGAGAGGTGCTTCGTCATGTTAGTCAAAATGGGTGATTGAGAGAGGTGCTTCATCATGTTAGTAAAAATGGGTGATTAAGAGAGGTGCTACGTCATGTTCGTAAAAATGGGTGATTGAGAGAGGTGCTTCGTCATGTTAGTAAAAATGGGTGATTAAGAGAGGTGCTTCGTCATGTTAGTAAAAATGGGTGATTTAGAGACGTGCTTTGTCATGTCAGTAAAAATGGGTGATTGAGAGAGGTGCTTCATCATGTTCGTAAAAATGGGTGATTAAGAGAGGTGCTACGTCATGTTAGTACAAATGGGTGATTGAGAGAGGTGCTTCGTCATGTTCGTCAAAATGGGTGATTGAGAGAGGTGCTTCATCATGTTAGTAAAAATGGGTGATTAAGAGAGGTGCTACGTCATGTTAGTACAAATGGGTGATTGAGAGAGGTGCTTCGTCATGTTCGTCAAAATGGGTGATTGAGAGCGGTGCTTCATCATGTTAGTAAAAATGGGTGATTAAGAGAGGTGCTACGTCATGTTAGTAAAAATGGGTGATTGAGAGAGGTGCTTCGTCATGTTAGTAAAAATGGGTGATTGAGAGAGGTGCTTCATCATGTTAGTTAAAATGGGTGATTAAGAGAGGTGCTTCGTCATGTTAGTAAAAATGGGTGATTAAGAGACGTGCTTCGTCATGTTAGTGAAAATGGGTGATTGAGAGAGGTGCTTCATCATGTTCGTAAAAATGTGTGATTAAGAGAGGTGCTTCGTCATGTTAGTAAAAATGGGTGATTAGCAGAGGTGCTTCGTCATGTTAGTAAAAATGGGTGATTAAGAGACGTGCTTCGTCATGTTAATAAAAATGGGTGATTGAGAGAGGTGCTTCATCATGTCAGTAAAAATGGGTGATTGAGAGAGGTGCTTCATCATGTTAGTAAAAATGGGTGATTGAGAGAGGTGCTACGTCATGTTAGTAAAAATGGGTGATTAAGAGACGTGCTTCGTCATGTTAGTAAAAATGGGTGATTGAGAGAGGTGCTTCGTCATGTTGGTAAAAATGGGTGATTAAGAGGTGCTTCGTCATGTTAGTAAAAATGGGTGATTAGGAGAGGTGCTTCGTCATGTAAGTAAAAATGGGTGATTGAGAGAGGTGCTTCATCATGTAAGTAAAAATGGGTGATTGAGAGAGGTGCTTCGTCTTGTTCGTAAAAATGGGTGATTAGGAGAGGTGCTTCGTCATGTTAGTAAAAATGGGTGATTCAGAGAGGTGCTTCGTCATGTTAGTAAAAATGGGTGATTAAGAGACGTGCTTCGTCATGTTAGTAAAAATGGGTGATTAAGAGAGGTGCTTCGTCATGTTAGTAAAAATGGGTGATGAAGAGACGTGCTTCGTCATGTTAGTAAAAATGGGTGATTAAGAGAGGTGCTTCGTCATGTTAGTAAAAATGGGTGATTAAGAGAGGTGCTTCGTCATGTTAGTAAAAATGGGTGATTAAGAGACGTGCTTCGTCATGTTAGTAAAAATGGGTGATTGAGAGAGGTGCTTCGTCATGTGAGTAAAAATGGGTGATTAAGAGAGGTGCTTCGTCATGTTAGTAAAAATGGGTGATTAGGAGAGGTGCTTCGTCATGTAAGTAAAAATGGGTGATTGAGAGAGGTGCTTCATCATGTTAGTAAAAATGGGTGATTAAGAGAGGTGCTTCGTCATGTTAGTAAAAATGGGTGATTAAGAGACGTGCTTCGTCATGTTAGTAAAAATGGGTGATTAGGAGAGGTGCTTCGTCATGTTCGTAAAAATGGGTGATTAAGAGACGTGCTTCGTCATGTTAGTAAAAATGGCCGCCATAGTCGTGTTCAAAACAATACGACATCTCATGAAATGTTCACAAACATATCCTTGTTATGTTTATTCATAATATTCTTGAAATGTTCTTTTCATACTTTAATTGGTATTTCGACGATTTCATTGGTTGTCATGTTGTTTTGCATGTGCTTTGGCAAAAACTGTATTTCTCTTTTTACGATTAATCAATTAATTGAACAATTCATTTATTATTATCGATTAATTAAGAACTTATTTATTTCCTTTCTCATCTGGGCAATATCTCAGACACCTTTTGAGTTATGAAGATGATATTTGGACACGACAGTGACCAAGTGATTTGGCTATGAAGGTTATTTTGATTTATTGATTAATGAGTTAATCGATTTATTCTTACATTTTTCGATTAATTATTAAATTTTCAGAAAGTTACAGATTTGGATGAAGCAGTCGTGGTTGATGTATGCTATTAGCCAATAAATTAAGAAATTAATGATTTTATGATTCTTAGTTATTTTAGTTACGCAATTAATCAATCAATTATTATGCACTGCTCCCTCCTAATTCCGTCTGCATACGTTGATAGCTGAGATATGGCCCGGACAAATAAACAAACAAGAAACTTGAGTGAAAACCTGGTACTCCCTTTCACGATGCGTCATTGCCAGGCCCCCTTCGGTGCCCGGCCCCCTTCGGTGCCCGGCGATGACGTCATGCGACGCCTGGAGATTGAATAGGAAAGGAGCGGTGCACCGTTACGTCTCAAACCATCCCTCTTGCAAACTTGCACTTGGCAACTGTGGTACAAATGATAAACTCTCGTATATTATACGAGCCATTGCGTTTGTACTTTTCAAGATCATCTTGTTCTAATTTTGTCATTAAGTTTTGAATTTTGTAAAATAATTGTAAAAATGTTGTTGACTTTAATTTCAAATGAAATGAACATTTCTCCTGTTCCTGCCCTTGTCTCTTTCCATATATTCTCCAGAATGTTGCTGTGGAGGAAGGAGTGATGTGCAAGGTTTGCGATGTGGCGTTTGTCATATTTGCCTTGTTGTTGTTCGCATGGGTAAATTCATTTGAACCATCATGTTGGTTCAGGAAGGAGAGACACAAAAAAAAGAGCTGCACTCACGGGTAAAGAACACAAGTGATTTTTAATCAATATTTATAATACCTTCATCCAAGGTGACAAGATAGCTCAGAAATGTGAAACGAGTTTGCCTTGAATGATCACAAGTAATCAAGTCTGACAAACGAATGCCTGGTCCATTGACAACAGGGAGTACCTGAACATGAAGCATACTACTCTCCTTGACAGGTGACATTGAGTCACCAGTGATACTCGTCATGGAAACATGAAATCATGTTCGTTGTCTGGAACCGGGCCAGTTTCTTGTCTGAATCCTGACAAACCATGATTAAAGTGGTCATGTGCTGGTCCACCCTCCTGTTCAGATGCTCCGCCATGAGTCGAGGTCTTGTATGCCGCTCCACCGCACGTTGGTGAAATGTTTGAGCCGA
The DNA here is from genome assembly GCF_964187855.1 of Myxine glutinosa. Taxonomy (NCBI): domain Eukaryota; kingdom Metazoa; phylum Chordata; class Myxini; order Myxiniformes; family Myxinidae; genus Myxine; species Myxine glutinosa. Next base: position 8,001,283 of record NC_136271.1, read on the forward strand.
TTGAGCGCCGTGCTGGTACTTCCCTAATGCCCATACCGACAACGCACAAAGAGAAAACCGTGTAGCCCCCACAGTGTGGACCGAGTCTCCGCCTGGTCCCCTTTTCACCCATCTTTATCCCTTTGGTGCACACTCCACCTTGTGACGTCATGCAGCTCCTCCCCTAAGGCACTTGTTGGTCTTTTGGCCATTCATCAGGGGGAACCCCTCCCCTGAGCTTCTCCTTGATTCTTCCGAAAATCTCCGGGGCTCACCCTCCCACCAAAACATGTGCCTTTTACAGCACATTTCGGACAGATTACAAAGGAAATAACATAAACAAGGGATTTTCCACAAAAGTGGTTTTAGACACATATTTAGGAGGGGAGGTGACAGCTCTGTACAAATATCGACGCACAATCCTACATCACAATTAAATTACCTCACTCTTATGCTAATGCATACAATATGGAAATAACTATTGCCCAGCTTTGGAATATTATCCCCTTTGAGCCATTCCCACAACACTATGATTCTGTCTTTCATCAGCATCATCCCTTGAGTCACTCTTTTGAATATATCCAGTCTTCTTCTTCTTCTTCTTCTTCTTCTTCTCCTTTAATGGCCACTATTACTCCCACGTTATTGTGGGGTTCCCCGGGGGAAGTCTACTCTTCATGAAGGACACTGTGGGATCTTTCCCGTTTAGTTGAATGTCCATCCGAGGGGATGCACACACATTGATAGCTGAACACCTCATTGGGGAGTGTGCTTACCTCTAAGTCTAAGACATCCTACCAGCTACCTGAATGGAAACTCTCTCTGCTTCAGGAAATATTCTTGGCTTAATTAGCAATTATGGTCTCAGTTTGTTATTTTGGAAGAGGAAAAGCAAGGAAGAGGAAATGAGGAAAAGGGATGAGGAAGCGCAGGAGTAATTATTTTGGTGAAACCTTTAACTACTCACAATGAAGTTAGAACCTTTCAAAGGTAGATCAGAGCTTCATCATTTCGTATGCATCCAGTGGCTGCTGGTTGCATCATTGATCGGAACGTGCCAAAACCACTGATGCAGTGCCCCCTATTTCCAGTAAGCTGGTACCCATTTTGCCAACCTTGGAAGGATGGCAGTTGAGTCAGTCCACCTGGGGTTATTTAACGGCACGACAGGGGCTCAAACCCAAGACCATAAGATTGAAAGCCAGACACCTTAACCGTTAAGCGAACACCTGCCTTACCAGCAAGCTCAATGTTTTACATCCTGTAACAATGCTACACTCATGGAACATGCTTTTCATCTTTTCTCAAACTGACAAACATTGTCTTTGTTTCTGCAGTTTTCGACGTGGCTGGAAGAATGAACAGAAAAAACAGGTAAGGAAAGAGCGGCCGTTGGTCCAGGAGTTTCAATAAAAGGAAGTAGTGGAGATGCGAGGAGTAAAGGAAGAGGAGAATCAGGGAAAGGAAGAAAAAAATGCATTACTAGCTAAACGAGAGGTGCAGAAGGAACAGAAAAAAGAACACCAATTAGAGCTTGAATCCACTAATTACCACTAATTACCAACTAATTATCATTATCGTTGCTTGTATGTGTGAATTATTATCTTCATTATAATATTTCTGTCTCTTCATGAGCGCAATGTTTCTACCACACAGGTTGAGGTTCTTTCACAATGCTTGAGCATTAAAGATGATCAATTCGATGAGATCACCATGAAAAACAACAAACTTTCGGAGGATCTCAAAAAAGTTTCCAACAGTTTGTCCGAAGTGCAACTTCAGCTCGAGGAGCAGCAACAACAACATGAGGAACAGCAACAGAAGAACATTGAGAGCTGCCAACAGGTAAATAACCGTTATCAAACATGTGGGACGACAGATGGCCATGGGGGTGAACATCATGCTCACCTGCACATGTTCTGATGAGTTTTAACAACTTGCAGGGTTCATGCTGGTCATGAGACTTTCACAAATGGAAGACTGTTGATTGGAATTTGTGAAACTAGTACACCTGCTAACTATGGGAGGGGCAGGAAGGGTCATTCCTCTTTGGGGTATATAGATTACAGTAGATCTATGGTCCATTCAAAACCGTTAAGGAACGGCTGGCTTGGCAAGCGCTACCTAGCTGCTTGGTAAAGGAGCACAACCCGAGCTTGTCCATTTCAGTTTCGTGTTAAACAGAAGGAGCGAGTTTCAAAAGTTCACTACGAAAAACGCCACGTTAGCGCCAGGAAAGGCCATGTTATTACCCCAACACTTGTGGGTTATATAGAGTACAGTAGATCTTCGCTCAGTTCTGTAAGTAAACCTTACTTCACAGATGTCGGGATTCCTCCAAATTTCTTCATTTGTGTTATAAACAGCATTAGCGACTGTTTAAAAAGCTAATCATACGTGTTTGTAGTTTATAATATTTTTTACTTCCTGTTGAAGCCGTTGCTCCCACAGAAACGCCATGATAACTATAAGCTATTTATACACGTTATCACTGCAGAAAAAACGCCTTGGGGAAGTGGGACATTTGTAATGTATGTTTGAAGTGCATGCAATTGAAAAGCAACTACATGGTTGTTGTTGTTGGTTGTTGTTGTTGGTTGTTGTTGTTGGTTGTTGTTGTTGGTTGTTGTTGGTTGTCCCGAGGGACCCAGAAAATTAAATGGACTTCCGGCGCAGACCGGATGGCCTGACATTGGAGTTTTGCTTATGTTACATTGTTGTAAAAACCAGAGTTACAACATTGTCTCAGATCGTGAGTTTAATTCTGAATCGATCTCTAGCAATACCTGTAAAGAAATCCAGCAAGCATCATATCAATATTCAGCATTCATAGGAATCAGTAATGGGTTTGCAAACTAGCACAAGGAAGCCTGGAACAAAAGTGATTATACGCACCATCTATTTATGCACCACAACATACAATAAATGTCACAGGAATGATCGTAGCGCTGACTGTCCGAGTTCTTATAACAGCCGCGCAGTGGACGGAAGTCGCATGACACCTGGGTTCAAACTTAGACACAATTTCACAACATTCTCCCCGGCGTTAAAACTACACTACCCCTAGTGGTGGAAACCAAGCTAGCAAGCTTGACATCACTCAACACTCAATTGGGCGAGGTTTCGTGTATTCGCAGCTCTCCACGCTCTCCATCGAAATCGAAGTTAAGTAATTGTTCCCATTTGTATTTTCGTTATAACTGTATTTATTTTATGGTGTGTGTACGTATATTGTGTCCCGAGGAAGATTTTCGGTGCAAATCTTTCATACCTGTACTGAAAATCGTGTTAATTCATGTCGTGTCTTGAGGCCTTGTACAGTGTACAACCTTGAGGCTTTGTTTTTCTCTCAGCGGTCCGTCGTTTGTGCTCCAATAACTTTCGTTCTCTGCTTTTCCCAGCCTTTTCACCCCATAGCCTACTTCCTTGTGTAAATCTCAACTCAGAAAAAACCAAGAAAAAAAACAAAAAACATTTCCTTCTCTGTTCTTATTCTTTGTTCTCATTCGTTTATTCGTTCTTATTCGTTCGTTCGTTCTTCGACCACGTGTTTCTCCCCCATTTCCCCAGATAGTTTTCACCTTACAATGTTTACACTTTCCCCTCAAGTTCTGTATTCTGTCGTATATTATAACACCTTTTCTTCTTCTTCTTTAAAAGGTTGCTTTCGACTTGCTCACCAAATCTATTCATCCCCAAAAAAAATTCCATCTCCGATAGTGCCTTTTTTCTACATTCCCTAAACTCTCCTGCACTCCATCCTCCATCCAGCGTCCTTAAACGTATTTTGGACTCGAAGGTCACAAGAAACTCATTTTGCAATAAATGTTCGTTTCCCATTAATCGTACACTTTCTAAAATCCAATCTCACCCCTCCCCTCCAAATCTTCCCCATAACCCCTCCCCTCCAAATCTTCCCCATCACCCCTCCCCTCCAAATCTTCCCCATCACCCATCCCTTTCAAATCTTCCCCCTTTCCCCTCCCCTCCTAATCCTCCCCATCACCCACCCCTTTCAAATCTCCCCCTTGCACCCTCCCTCCTAAACTACCCCCTCACCCCTCCCCTCCAAGACTCCTCCCTCACTCCTCCCCTCCAAATCTCCCCCATATCCCATCCCTTTCAAATCCCTCCCCTTGTCCCTTCCCTCCCAAACTCCCCCCTCACCCCTCCCCTTCAAATCTCCCCACCCTCATTTCTTCTCAATTTCCCCCCTCTCACTCCCCCTCCTCAAAGCGTCCTCCCCGCTTCTTCCCCCTTCCAACTCTCACCTCCATCTCCCCCAACCTTCTGCCTCGCTCTTCCCCCTCCTCAAATAACACCTCATTGTGCCTCACCCAATCACCATCAAACCTTTTGTCCGCCCCATCCTTCCCTTTCTCCGAGCTATTCTGAAATCTCTGACACACCTTCAACAGCTCTCCCTTACCTCTTCCACCTCTTCCACATCTTACCCTACCCCTCCTCCCCCGTGTTCTGTATCCGATGCTGCCCCTTCCTCTTCATTAACGGTATGGTCCTCAAACATCCGGGGCCTTCATTCAAACTTAACTGATCTCTCCATACAGGTTGCTTCTGTCAAACCAGACGTGATCTGCTTAACAGAAACATTCCTCCTTCATGATGTCTCTGATTCCTTAGTATCTCTCCCGGGTTACTCCCTCCTCCGGTATGATAGACCTGAGCCTCGTCCTGGAGGTGGGGTTGCTATCTTTATCAAAAACTCTCTTCCTCACTCGCCCTGCACTGCACTCTCTCCACCTCACCCCCAGGAATACCTTTGGCTCCGGCTTCCCCTTCGCTCCCACCTCTTGTTCATATGTGTGTTGTACCGTCCACCAAACAGTGATGACTCCATCTACATCTCGCTGTCTGATAATATGGACCAACTTCTATCTACTCATCCCAACTCTCTCTTCCTCATATGTGGTGATTTCAATTGTCACCATGCCAGTTGGCTGGGTGTGGGTACCCCTCTCTCACCAGCCATGGCTCCTCAGCAAAGGACTTCTGCGACTCACTGGGACTGACACAATCTGTCAATTTCCTGACCCGGATCTCAGTCAACGGAGCATCTTCTCTTCTGGACTTGGTTATGACTAGAGTCCCTGTATAAAGAGAGTTGCGCCATGCGCTGACCCGAGATTTCTGGTCACGTGATTTCGTGGCGCCATTTTGTGTCTAACTTCACCGTGCGTGAACGTCAGCTTGGTACGGGAATGTTGTTTATTGCCAAACAAAATGACTGGTTGTTCTGCTTTTCGTTGTTCAAACCAATCTGGGAAATATAAGATGTATAGATTTCCAAGTGATAAAGTCAGAAGACAAATTTGGGAAGCGAAAGTCAGACGAAAGAGCTGGAAAGCGATCGACTCCTCGAGACTCTGCCAGGTAGGCCCACGCCGCTTGATGATCGATGTTCAAAAGCAATTCTATCTGCTCGGTTTTTTTTTGGTTGTCTGTCCGTTGAAAACCCTTTTAAAGGGAAGTGATTTGTGTTTGTTTATAATCTTCAAGGAGCTGACCAAAAATGCATTTCCGTGGGAAGAACCCTGCTCAATTTTTTTCGGGTAGTCCTAGCGGACCGCATATTGTCATTGATTGATGAAATGTCCCGGTACAGTGACATTGCCTGGTCTGCGGTTGGGTAGTCTGCGGGCAATGTCACTGTACTTTTTCAGAGGGAATTAATTTTGATTTTATAGGGGTGGGAAACCCATGGTCCGTTTTGTTTTCAGTTGTCTGTCCGTCCATTCAAAACTTATTCCGAGGCAAGTTATTTTTTTGGTTTAAAATCTTTAGCCTAATCGGCAATCATAAAAGCAATTTTAGGGGGGGACCTGCTCAATTTTTTTGCGGGTTGTGCAGCCATCCATACGTCCAAAATTTGACGAGCTATTGTTTGCTTTGTACAGTGCTCATGCGTCTTGTGGCATATTTGCTCAAATATTTCCCACCCCGGGATTTATGGCCAAATTGTAGTGATGGAAGATTTTGCACATTGGACAATCCCTATATATTTAACCTGGTGACAGCTATCGTTCCCAAAACATACAATATTTATAGGTGATTAATGCAGTAAAACAGGTGTATTTGTGTACCCACATTTAAAACTGGCTCAACTTTCAAAAGCTGTTATCCCTGTTTGATATCAATATACATGTGGTCCATAGAGCTAGCGATTTGTCTGGCCATCTTCCGGAAGATTGTCCATGTGATTTTCTGTTGTGGAAGTACTAGTACAATGGAAATTGAATATAAATGTCGATAAAACGAAAGTTGTACACTATAGAAATATGGCAATACCACGTACAGAATTTGTTTTAAGTGTGTTAGACTATATGTCGGCTGGAAGTCCTACACCGGAATTGCTCTCGGCACCCTTTAAAAAATATTGGATATGCCCACACTCCTTTCTAAAAGTTATTAAAATTCAGAGAACGACAGCATTGGTTTGTCTTACTTATAATGTTAGCTCTTATATGCAGTGTTGGCTTGTAATATGCATTGCCATACCACTTTTAATATCACCACACAGCTCTTTTTCACGGCAATAGCTGAGTTTTTGACAAAACAAATATCACCTGTATGTAATAATAAGACTAAATATGTGCAGTAAATTTTTTTTTAGCAGGTTTAGAATATATCACCCCATATCGCGAATGTACATGTATATCTAATCCGACACACTTAGACACAAAATGGCGTCCAAATTTGAGTTGACACAACTCTCTATATACAGGGACTCTAGTTATGACTAACTTCCCTGAAAATGTCTGCTGCTCTTCTTCTGCTCCAATCGGATCATCTGATCATGTCCTTGTTAAAGTGGACATCTCTCTGACCATTCTCAGGGAGCCTGCTCAGCGTCGCCGAGTCTGGCATTTCACTCAGGCCAACTGGCACGGTCTTCAAGCAGCCATCAATCATCTGGACTGGTCTCCCATCTCTACCACCTCTGACATCAACTCATCCTGGGAATTCTTCCAAAGTAAATTGCTCTCTCTCATGCACAGATTTATCCCATCTCGTCTTCAGTTGTCATACCCTTCCTCCCGTCCATGGTACACGGAATCTTGTGGTGAGGCTGTTGCCCAGAAACGACTTGCCTTCGTCTCCTGGAAAGCAAATCCAACGGAAGGAAAGCTCATTTCCTTTCACAAAGCCCGAAACAAGTGTGTGTCCACCCTCAGCAGAGCCAGGAAACAATATCTCTCCGTTCTCAAGACCGAACTCTCTTATCTGTCTCCCTCTTCCAAATCCTGGTGGCATCTGGTCAAATCTGTTTCTGGTGTTTGTTCCCCCTCCACCCCCTCCCTTACTTCAAACGGCTACACAGCTGACTCCGCACGTGAAAAAGCTGAATGCATCAACTCTGTGTTTGCCTCTAAATCTTGTGTCCCAAACCAATCCCTCTCTGTACCCACCATACCCAGTCGTACCCAGCTGCTCCTGGACTCCATGTCCTTTCCTCCTGACAAGGTGGAAAAGTTTCTGTCAACCCTCGACTCTGATTCTGCAACTGGACCTGACGGCATCAGCCCACGGGTCCTAAAATCCTGTTCTTCCACTCTTTCACTCCCTCTCTCTGTTCTCTTCACCCTCTCTTTTGCTCAAGGTCAACTGCCATCTGCTTGGAAATCAGCCAACATCACCGCTTTGCACAAAAAATGTGCAAAAACAGATCCTAGCAACTACAGACCAATCAGCATTCTCCCAATTATCAGCAAAGTCATGGAATCCATCATTGCTTCGGATATGAAATCTTTCCTCTTCTCCAATGGCTTGATCTCTGATCATCAATTTGGTTTCAGACCAGGTCACTCTACTCTGGACATGCTGCTTCTGCTGTCTCAACAATGGATGGAGGTCCTCAATGCCAAACAGGAAATTAGAGCTGTCTCCCTCGACATATCACGTGCCTTCGATACGGTCTGGCACCCCGCTCTGCTCACCAAACTCTCCTCCTTTGGTATCCATGGAAATCTCCACGCATGGCTGGCGGACTTCCTCTCTAGTCGTAGTCAACGTGTGGCCCTGAATGGGTTTCTCTCATCTCCTCTTCCTGTTCAGGCTGGAGTTCCCCAAGGCAGTGTTCTGGGCCCTGTGCTTTTTCTGGTCTTCATCAATGATCTCTCTGACTCTCTTGAAAATCCTCTCTATCTCTTTGCTGATGACTCCACTCTGCCGCTCCATTCCTCATCCCTCAGATCGGCAGTCTGCAGCCTCCTCACTCTCTGCAGACCTGGACAAAATCACAGACTGGGCAAACAAGTGGAACATGTCTTTCAATCCTGACAAATCTCACACTCTTACGATGTCTCTCCGAAAAGACTGACTGGACAACCCTCCCATCTACTTTCTGAATAATCCTCTCCAAGAAGTTCTGTCACTCAAGCTTTTGGGTCTCACTATCTGCCACGATCTTTCCTGGGAAAACCACATTTCCAAGCTGGCCTCCAAAGCCAGTCGCCGACTGGGCATCCTCCGTCGTGCGAAGTCCTTCCTTGGCACACCTGAGCTCCTCACCACATACAAGGCTTTCATCCGCAGCTCAATGGAGTACTGCTCTCCCCTCTGGGCTGGTGCTCCTGCCTCACACCTAGCTCGTCTTCACGCTGTTGAAACCAAAGCGTTCAGAATCATTGGAATCTCCCGCGATGACGCTATCTCCGAGGGCCTTTCACTTAATCACCGCAGGCAGGTTGGTGGTCTTTCCGTCTTCTACCGACTCCTCTCCGGCCTTGCTCCCCCAGCTCTGTCTGGGCTCTGTCCCCCAAATATTCCTGCAGGTCGCACAAGATCTGCCTGCAACCCTCTTATGGTTAAACTGCCAAAATCAAGACTCGCTGCTCACCTTCACTCCTTCATTCCTCTTTTCTCACGCCTCTGGAACAAACTCCCTCACTCTCTTCAATCCCACTCCTCCCTCCAGGTCTTTAAAATGGCTGTTCACCACCATCTCTTATCTTCCCCAATCCAAAACCTTTATCTTTTCTACCCCCGCTAATTTCACCCCAAATCCACTTTTTTGAGGTGACTTTTGACTTCTTTCCTGGAAGTCCTTGGTGTCCTTGCGTTTTATACCTATCCTGCCTCCCCCCAGGCCCTCTCCCTCCAAAAACATCTCCCGATGTCCCTGCTCTCAAATGTTGTGTTTGTGTGCTTCCTCCCCTTCTCTCCCCATCTTGTCGACCGCTCCCCTTTTTTATATACTTTGTTTGCTTGTTTGATTGATTTGTTTGTTTGATAAATGTTAGCTCTTTCACGAGCCTCGACTCTTTATACAAAAAAAAAGAAGAAAAAAAAAAAGCTGTAGCAGTAGAGAAACTTCAGTTAGCAGCAGTCCATGTCAATCCCAGCCATAACGATCGGGGCGGCGAATTTCTCTTCCAGCACGCGTTCGATAGGCGTCAGGAGTTTCAACCGCGAGGCCAAATTTCCCCGCATCGAGATAACCGCCTAACTCGGGTGACGGCGGTGGCACCACAAGGCCGTCCGGATCGGGCGATTACGGAGGTGGGGTTGACAGTGAATTCCCCATCAATGGATTCCCCTGGCTGAGTTCCAGCCCAACAGCATCCCCGCACGGGGCAATATGACGCACCGAGACTGTAGACTCACGTCCATTTGGCAGCAGTACTCGAGCGTGCTCGGGGTTGGCTTGGAGAATATGAACCTTGTCGACGAGCGGATCATATTTACTTGAGTGGACCGCGCGTTTGAGGAAAGCCTGTCCGGGCTCAGCAAGCCAGCCCGGCAAAGGATGGATACCACCTGAACGACGCGAGTAACGAAACATACATTCGTGGGGAGTTTGATTTGTAGTAGTGCACAATAAAGTCCTGATCGAGCTTAACGCCCCGGGTACTATCCAGGCCCATCAGTCCAGTCCTAGTCCGCGGGACTTAAGGCCCAGAGTAATGGCCTTCCATATAATGCCATTCAATCGTTCCACCTGTCCGTTTGCAATATTGTGTACCTACTCTAATCACAGGATAAAACCCATCGCAGCCGTGGATCTTCCTGTTCAGTACCGTGGCAAGACAGTCACCACAGCGTTTGAAGTGTTTGCTCTCCCACAGGAAAACATAATATCCGGAGATACAGCTGAAGTTCTGGGTATGATCATCAGACTCGATTCCGTTGGAACTGAGGTGGACTCTGGTGACGTTCTTGCTGAGCTGAAGGAGTATCCGGATCTCGTGCGAACTACTGGATCTCTGCCAGGAATGTATACAATTAAAGTGCAATCTGGTGCGAAGGGAGTAGTACACGCTTCGCGGCGACAACCAGCTTCCCTCTTGACACGTATTAAAACCGACTGGATGAGATGGAATCCGATGAATACATTGCCAAAGTTAATGAACCAACTGAATGGGTCACCTCAATGGTGGTTTCTCTCAGAAATGACAAACTGAGAATCTATCTTGATCCATCTGATCTCAACGAGGTCATCAAGAGGGAGCACCATCCCATGCGCACTGTTGAGGAGGTTGTTGCAAGTATACCTAATGCCAAGGTGTTCTCAGTGCTTGATGCAAAGTCAGGATTCCTTCAAATCAAACTGGACGAGGAATCATCTTATCTGACATGTTTCAACACACCGTTTGGTAGGTATAGGTGGCTTTGTCTTCCCTTTGGATTGAAATGTGCGTCTGAAAATTTCCAGAGGATTATGGACCAGATGATTGAAGGCATTGATGGAGCATTCACAATCATAGATGACATTGTTGTAGCTGGTCCAGACGTGGAGGTCCATGATCGAATCCTCAAAAAGGTCATCGAGAGAGTAACAAATTACAATCTGAAGTTGAATCTGCAGAAGTGTAAAATCTGCCAGTCAAGGGTACAGTATGTAGGACATGTACTGTCTGCTGATGGATTATCTCCCGATCCGGCCAAAGTAGAGGCAGTTCACAGTATGCCGATTCCAACCGATAAAGAAGCTGTGAGACGGTTCGTCGGATTTATCACGTATCTGTCAAAATTCATCCCTCATTTGAGGGACGAGTTCGCTCCACTCTGAGAGCTGTTGAAATCGGACGTTGAATATCAATGGCAACCAGCTCAAGCGAGAGCATTTGAGAGACTGAAGGAACTTTGCTGTCATCCGCCTGTTCTTGCATACTACGACGTCAACAAACCAGTCGAGATCCACTGTGATACTAGCCAAAGTGGACTTGGTGCAGTTCTCATCCAGGACAACCGATCCACTGCATACAGTACCAGTACTCTCACAGAGACGGAGACACGGTATGCATAAATAGAGAAGGAGATGCTATCCATAGTCCATGCCTGCAAGAAGTTTCACTGTTATATATTTGGGAAAACGGTCACCGTCTACAATGACCATAAGCCTCTGGAGATGATCGCCAGAAAGCCATTGCTGTCCGTTCCGATGAGACTACAGAGCATGCTACTACGATTGCAATGGTATGATCTCAACATTCGGTACAGAATAGGGGAGGATATGTAGCTTCCAGACACCCTTTCTAGAGCCTATCTGCCAGACACCCGTTCGGAACTGGACAACTTGGAGCATATTTGAATGTTGGACTTTCTATCTATCTCTGACAAGAGGTATGCGGATCTTCAAAAAGCAACTTAGTCAGAACTCACTCAGTTACACTGCATGATTCTTGACGGATGGCCAGACACCAGGCAAGGTGTATCACCCTGTCTTCGACCATACTGGGATTCCCAGAGTGAACTTTCAGTTACGGATGGCATCCTATACAAAGGCATGCGAATTGTCATCCCACCTACTCTGAGACCCCGCATGCTGAGCCTGATTCACGAATCACATCTCGGAATAGTCAAGTGTAAGCAACGAGCTAGGGAGGTTCTATACTGGCCCTCCATGAATGTGGACATAGAGCAAACTGTTCAGAACTGTTCCAAGTGTGCAGATTATCAAAATCGTCTGCCTGCTGAGCCCCTGGAACAGACTCCTACACCAGATCTACCTTGGAGTGAAATTGGGACAGATCTTTAATTGCTAAGTAATTAATAAGTAAGAATAAATTGATAAGTAAGACAGATTGGATAAGTAACGACAGAATGTGTTGGCGTCAAAAATTCATCAGACAGACACAAATGGCGTATGTTAGTGTCTTTGTGAACTTTGTGAACCATGTGAACCATGTAAACTTTGAACTTTAACCAGAATTGATCCCACTTTAGACTTGAGAAGGACACCTCCATAAAGTCTTGATAATGTGGAGATCAGAAAACAGTAACTTTTAATGTAGATTACACTGTCATGTTTCTACCACACAGGTCGAGGTTCTTTCACAATCCTTGAACCTGCAAGAAGATCAATTCGATGAGATCACGGTGAAAAACAACAAACTTTCAGATGATCTCACAAAAGTTTCGAGCACGTTGTCGGAAGTGCAACTTCACCTCGAGGAGCAGCAACAACAATATGAAGAACAGCAACAGAAGAACGCTGAGAGCTGCCAACAGGTAAACAACCGTTATCAAACAAGTGGGAGTACAGATGGCCAAGGGTGTGAACATCATGCTCACCTGCACATGTTCTGATGAGTTTTAACACCTTGCAGGGTTCATGCTGCTCATGAGATATTTACAAATGGAAGACTGTTGATTGGAATTTGTGAAATTCCATTTGAACTTTGCACTTTAACCAGAATTGATCCCACTTTAGACTTGAGACGGACACCTCCATAAAGTCTTGATTATGTGTAGATCAGAAAAGAATGACTTTTACTGTAGATTACACTGTCATGTTTCTACCACACAGGTCGACCTGCTTTCTGAGCTGTGGAAAGCAAATGAGCATAAATACAATGGGCTCGCTGTCCAAGTTGAAGGATTTTCAGGGCATCAGTCACACCTGGCTGACCTGGGCAGCAGGTTTGCTGCAGTGGAACAGCAGCAGCAAGAACAGCGAGAGAGGCAGGAGCACCAGGATGTTGATTACCATCAACAGGTACAACTTGCTCTGTACTGTGTAACCTTTGAACACAAAAGAGCAGATACCAAAGAGTTGAAAATAATTTTTCCCTTGATGTGTTTTTTGTGTTTTAATCACTTGCAGGTAACGCAGCTGGAGACGGATTTGGAAAATCGAGACAACCGCTGGAGAGACGTGGCCGTTAAAAACCACAACGCCGTGAAAGCGATGAACGAGCTGTTCAAGTGGATGGAGAAATTGAAGGAGAAGGAACAGGTGTGCCGAAAGAACGAGCAGCAGGTGTATCGATCACAGCCAAATAAGGCACTGCAGCACAATCTCAAGAAGCCAACACAAATACTACAGTTAACCCATTAAGTGTTCCATTTACTACTTAGCAGTTACTGTTCCACACAAATACTACAGTTAACCCATAAAGTGCTCCATTTACTGCTTCGTAGTTACTGTTCTACAGGTACACAAATACTACAGTTAACCCATTAAGTGTTCCATTTACTACTTAGTAGTTACTGTTCTACACAAATACTACCGTTAACCCATAAAGTGCTCCATTTACTGCTTCGTAGTTACTGTTCTACAGGTACACAAATACTACAGTTAACCCATTAAGTGTTCCATTTACTACTTAGTAGTTACTGTTCTACACAAATACTACCGTTAACTCATAAAGTGCTCCATTTTCTGCTTAGTAGTTACTGTTCTACACAAATACTACCGTTAACCCATAAAGTGCTCCATTTACTGCTTCGTAGTTACTGTTCTACAGGTACACAAATACTACAGTTAACCCATTAAGTGTTCCATTTACTACTTAGCAGTTACTGTTCCACACAAGTACTACCATTAACCCATAAAGTGCTCCATTTACTGCTTAGTAGTTTCTGTTCTACACAAGTAGGGGAAGGTGGGGCAAAATGGCACACTTAAGCTTTCTTTGAAATTTTATCCAAAATGATGCAGTATATCTGAAATCAGACAGTGTCTTTACAATCATTATTCCATTATAAATACACAAATTACTTGGTATTAGAATCAAATCAACCATTCACTGGTGAGAACCAAAGACCAAAAATGTGCTAACTGGGCCATTTTGTACACCACGTTGGGCAAAATGGCCCCCACATATGGGGCAATATGGTCACCCCATTGAAAAACATAATAATTACCCTCAGAGTCACCAATCAAAACACTTTGAACCTGAAATAATATTTATTGTGAAAAATTACAGACTACAAGGTGAGATTATGCACATAATTAGGCACAAAAGTCACAGATGAAATTCACATCTTCTTCATCCACACCTGCACAACCATCATGGGCCCAAAGACGACAGACTGTGCACTTTATCCATCCTTCTCCTATCACACTATAACTTTCCCGGCAGAATAAGCACATTGTTCCATCATCATCCTCAGACTCGCTAGATTCTTCTGGTGCCGTAAATATAGCCCGTTTACCCTTCACTATCTTCTTTTTTGGCTTTTCTGCAACTTTCTTTTGCTTCTGAAGTTTTTTTTCAGCTCTCTGCTTTGCCTTCTCTGCCTTCTGTGCTTCCTGTCTTTTCTTTTCTTCAGCTGCATCAGCAAGTCGTTTCTTGTATGGGCTTGATGTTAAATGCTCTGACATTGACCTTTTTGATTGACGTGTTGTAGGCCTACCCTTAGCAGGAGTAGCCTTAGGTGGGGGACTGATTTGAAAGGGTGAAATGAACTCCCTACTGGTGCTTGCAACAGCAGGTCTTGGAACAGCAGCATGTCTTTGAGTGTTACCAATGGGTCTCACAGCATTTTCGGGGCCTCCCACAGCATTACCATTAGGTGCAGGACCATCAACAGGTCTGGTACCCCACGGGCCATTTTACCCCAGGGAAATGGACCGTTTTGCCCCATGAACGACCTCCATGAAAACCTGACATCATTGGAAACCACATGTACTGGGCAGAATGTTTCAAAGGTCAATTTTAGTGACTGACTTATACTCTAAAAGCATGCAGTAACACTAGGAAATATGATTCACTCTGTCACCACAAACACAATTTTCTCACATACCTACCGATAGATCCTAGTAGGTGTCAAAATGTTGGATGGTTCAGCTCGAGTTCAAGACTGGATAGGGATGGCCACCATGTTGTTACTTTCTGCTAATCCACAAAGGAATGTTTTAACATGAACAGCCACAAGATGGCAGCAGCTGCTGGTGGAATATACCAAGGGGTCCATATGACCCAAGGGGTCCATTTTGTACCACTTTCCCCTACTACCGTTAACCCATAAAGTGCTCCATTTACTGCTTAGTCGTTACTGTTCTACACAAATACCACAGTTAACCCATAAAGTGCTCCATTTACTGCTTAGTCGTTATTGTTCTACACAAATACTACCGTTAACCCATAAAGTGCTCCATTTACTGCTTAGTAGTTACTGTTCTACACAAATACCACAGTTAACCCATAAAGTGCTCCATTTACTGCTTAGTCGTTACTGTTCTACACAAATACCACAGTTAACCCATAAAGTGCTCCATTTACTGCTTAGTCGTTACTGTTCGACACAAATACTACCGTTAACACATAAAGTGCTCCATTTACTGCTTAGTCGTTACTGTTCTACACAAGTACTACCGTTAACCCATAAAGTGCTCCATTTACTGCTTAGTAGTTACTGTTCTACACAAATACTACCGTTAACCCATAAAGTGCTCCATTTACTGCTTAGTAGTTTCTGTTCTACACAAGTACTACCGTTAACCCATAAAGTGCTCCATTTACTGCTTAGTAGTTTCTGTTCTACACAAATACTACAGTTAACCCATAAAGTGCTCCATTTACTGCTTAGTAGTTTCTGTTCTACACAAATACTACCGTTAACCCATAAAGTGCTCCATTTACTGCTTAGTAGTTTCTGTTCTACACAAATACTACCGTTAACCCATAAAGTGCTCCATTTACTGCTTAGTAGTTACTGTTCTACACAAATACCACAGTTAACCCATAAAGTGCTCCATTTACTGCTTAGTAGTTACTGTTCTACACAAATACCACAGTTAACCCATAAAGTGCTCCATTTACTGCTTAGTCGTTACTGTTCTACACAAATACTACCGTTAACACATAAAGTGCTCCATTTACTGCTTAGTAGTTACTGTTCTACACAAATACCACAGTTAACCCATAAAGTGCTCCATTTACTGCTTAGTCGTTACTGTTCTACACAAATACCACAGTTAACCCATAAAGTGCTCCATTTACTGCTTAGTCGTTACTGTTCTACACAAATACTACCGTTAACACATAAAGTGCTCCATTTACTGCTTAGTCGTTACTGTTCTACACAAGTACTACCGTTAACCCATAAAGTGCTCCATTTACTGCTTAGTAGTTACTGTTCTACACAAACACTACCGTTAACCCATAAAGTGCTCCATTTACTGCTTAGTAGTTTCTGTTCTACACAAATACTACAGTTAACCCATAAAGTGCTCCATTTACTGCTTAGTAGTTTCTGTTCTACACAAATACTACCGTTAACACATAAAGTGCTCCATTTACTGCTTAGTAGTTACTGTTCTACACAAATACTACAGTTAACCCATAAAGTGCTCCATTTACTGCTTAGTAGTTTCTGTTCTACACAAATACTACAGTTAACCCATAAAGTGCTCCATTTACTGCTTAGTAGTTACTGTTCTACACAAATACCACCGTTAACCCATAAAGTGCTCCATTTACTGCTTAGTAGTTTCTGTTCTACACAAATACTACCGTTAACCCATAAAGTGCTCCATTTACTGCTTAGTCGTTATTGTTCGACACAAATACTACCGTTAACCCATAAAGTGCTCCATTTACTGCTTAGTAGTTACTGTTCTACACAAATACTACAGTTAACCCATGAAGTGCTCCATTTACTGCTTAGTAGTTACTGTTCTACAGGTACACAAATACTACCATTAACACATAAAGTGCTCCATTTACTGCTAAGTAGTTACTGTTCTACACAAATACTACCGTTAACACATAAAGTGCTCCATTTACTGCTTAGTAGTTACTGTTCTACACAAGTACTACCGTTAACACATAAAGTGCTCCATTTACTGCTTAGTAGTTACTGTTCTACAGGTACACAAATACTACCATTAACACATAAAGTGCTCCATTTACTGCTTAGTAGTTACTGTTCTACAGGTACACAAATACTACCATTAACACATAAAGTGCTCCATTTACTGCTAAGTAGTTACTGTTCTACACAAATACTACCGTTAACTCATAAAGTGCTCCATTTACTGCTTAGTAGTTACTGTTCCACACAAATACCACCGTTAACCCATAAAGTGCTCCATTTACTGCTTAGTAGTTACTGTTCTACACAAATACCACCGTTAACCCATAAAGTGCTCCATTTACTGCTTAGTAGTTACTGTTCTACACAAATACTACCGTTAACCCATAAAGTGCTCCATTTACTGCTTAGTAGTTACTGTTCTACACAAATACCACCGTTAACCCATAAAGTGCTCCATTTACTGCTTAGTAGTTACTGTTCTACACAAATACTACAGTTAACCCATAAAGTGCTCCATTTACTGCTTAGTAGTTACTGTTCTACACAAATACCACAGTTAACCCATAAAGTGCTCCATTTACTGCTTAGTAGTTACTGTTCTACACAAATACTACCGTTAACCCATAAAGTGCTCCATTTACTGCTTAGTAGTTACTGTTCTACACAAATACTACAGTTAACCCATAAAGTGCTCCATTTACTGCTTAGTAGTTACTGTTCTGCACAAATACTACCGTTAACACATAAAGTGCTCCATTTACTGCTTCGTAGTTACTGTTCTACACAAATACCACAGTTAACCCATAAAGTGCTCCATTTACTGCTTCGTAGTTACTGTTCTACACAAATACCACAGTTAACCCATAAAGTGCTCCATTTACTGCTTCGTAGTTACTGTTCTACACAAATACCACAGTTAACCCATAAAGTGCTCCATTTACTGCTTAGTAGTTACTGTTCCACACAAATACCACCGTTAACACATAAAGTGCTCCATTTACTGCTTCGTAGTTACTGTTCCACACAAATACCACAGTTAACCCATAAAGTGCTCCATTTACTGCTTCGTAGTTACTGTTCTACACAAATACCACAGTTAACCCATAAAGTGCTCCATTTACTGCTTCGTAGTTACTGTTCTACACAAATACTACAGTTAACCCATAAAGTGCTCCATTTACTGCTTCGTAGTTACTGTTCTACACAAATATCACAGTTAACCCATAAAGTGCTCCATTTACTGCTTCGTAGTTACTGTTCTACACAAATACCACAGTTAACCCATAAAGTGCTCCATTTACTGCTTAGTAGTTACTGTTCCACACAAATACCACCGTTAACACATAAAGTGCTCCATTTACTGCTTCGTAGTTACTGTTCTACACAAATACCACAGTTAACCCATAAAGTGCTCCATTTACTGCTTAGTAGTTACTGTTCTACACAAATACCACCGTTAACACATAAAGTGCTCCATTTACTGCTTAGTAGTTACTGTTCCACACAAATACTACAGTTAACCAATAAAGTGCTCCATTTACTGCTTAGTAGTTACTGTTCTACACAAATACTACCGTTAACCCATAAAGTGCTCCATTTACTGCTTAGTAGTTACTGTTCTACACAAATACCACAGTTAACCCATAAAGTGCTCCATTTACTGCTTCGTAGTTACTGTTCTACACAAATATCACAGTTAACCCATAAAGTGCTCCATTTACTGCTTCGTAGTTACTGTTCTACACAAATACCACAGTTAACCCATAAAGTGCTCCATTTACTGCTTAGTAGTTACTGTTCCACACAAATACCACCGTTAACACATAAAGTGCTCCATTTACTGCTTCGTAGTTACTGTTCTACACAAATACCACAGTTAACCCATAAAGTGCTCCATTTACTGCTTAGTAGTTACTGTTCTACACAAATACCACCGTTAACACATAAAGTGCTCCATTTACTGCTTAGTAGTTACTGTTCCACACAAATACTACAGTTAACCAATAAAGTGTTCCATTTACTGCTTAGTAGTTACTGTTCTACACAAATGCTACCGTTAACCCATAAAGTGCTCCATTTACTGCTTAGTAGTTACTGTTCTACACAAATACCACAGTTAACCCATAAAGTGCTCCATTTACTGCTTAGTAGTTACTGTTCTACACAAATACTACAGTTAACCCATAAAGTGCTCCATTTACTGCTTAGTAGTTTCTGTTCTACACAAATACCACAGTTAACCCATAAAGTGCTCCATTTACTGCTTCGTAGTTACTGTTCTACACAAATACCACAGTTAACCCATAAAGTGCTCCATTTACTGCTTAGTAGTTACTGTTCCACACAAATACCACCGTTAACACATAAAGTGCTCCATTTACTGCTTCGTAGTTACTGTTCTACACAAATACCACAGTTAACCCATAAAGTGCTCCATTTACTGCTTAGTAGTTACTGTTCTACACAAATACCACCGTTAACACATAAAGTGCTCCATTTACTGCTTAGTAGTTACTGTTCTACACAAATACCACAGTTAACCCATAAAGTGCTCCATTTACTGCTTAGTAGTTACTGTTCTACACAAATACTACAGTTAACCCATAAAGTGCTCCATTTACTGCTTAGTAGTTACTGTTCTACACAAATACCACCGTTAACACATAAAGTGCTCCATTTACTGCTTAGTAGTTACTGTTCCACACAAATACTACAGTTAACCAATAAAGTGCTCTATTTACTGCTTAGTAGTTACTGTTCCACACAAATACCACAGTTAACCCATAAAGTGCTCCATTTACTGCTTAGTAGTTACTGTTCTACACAAATACCACAGTTAACCCATAAAGTGCTCCATTTACTGCTTAGTAGTTACTGTTCTACACAAATACCACCGTTAACACATAAAGTGCTCCATTTACTGCTTCGTAGTTACTGTTCCACACAAATACCACCGTTAACACATAAAGTGCTCCATTTACTGCTTAGTAGTTACTGTTCCACACAAATACCACAGTTAACCCATAAAGTGCTCCATTTACTGCTTAGTAGTTACTGTTCCACACAAATACTACAGTTAACCCATAAAGTGCTCCATTTACTGCTTCGTAGTTACTGTTCCACACAAATAGCACAGTTAACCCATAAAGTGCTTCATTTACTGCTTAGTAGTTACTGTTCCACACAAATAGCACAGTTAACCCATAAAGTGCTCCATTTACTGCTTAGTAGTTACTGTTCTCCACAAATACCACAGTTAACCCATAAAGTGCTCCATTTACTGCTTAGTAGTTGCTGTTCCACACAAATAGCACAGTTAACCCATAAAGTGCTCCATTTACTGCTTAGTAGTTACTGTTCTCCACAAATACCACAGTTAACCCATAAAGTGATCCATTTACTGCTTAGTAGTTACTGTTCTACACAAATAGCACAGTTAACCCATAAAGTGCTTCATTTACTGCTTAGTAGTTACTGTTCCACACAAATAGCACAGTTAACCCATAAAGTGATCCATTTTCTGCTTAGTAGTTTCTGTTCCACACAAATAGCACAGTTAACCCATAAAGTGCTTCATTTACTGCTTAGTAGTTACTGTTCTCCACAAATACCACAGTTAACCCATAAAGTGATCCATTTACTGCTTAGTAGTTACTGTTCCACACAAATAGCACAGTTAACCCATAAAGTGCTCCATTTACTGCTTCGTAGTTACTGTTCTCCACAAATACCACAGTTAACCCATAAAGTGATCCATTTACTGCTTAGTAGTTACTGTTCCACACAAATAGCACAGTTAACCCATAAAGTGCTCCATTTACTGCTTAGTAGTTACTGTTCCACACAAATACTACAGTTAACCCATAAAGTGCTCCATTTACTGCTTAGTAGTTGCTGTTCCACACAAATAGCACAGTTAACCCATAAAGTGCTCCATTTACTGCTTAGTAGTTACTGTTCCACACAAATACTACAGTTAACCCATAAAGTGCTCCATTTACTGCTTAGTAGTTGCTGTTCCACACAAATAGCACAGTTAACGCATAAAGTGCTCCATTTACTGCTTAGTAGTTACTGTTCTCCACAAATACCACAGTTAACCCATAAAGTGATCCATTTACTGCTTAGTAGTTACTGTTCTACACAAATAGCACAGTTAACCCATAAAGTGCTTCATTTACTGCTTAGTAGTTACTGTTCCACACAAATAGCACAGTTAACCCATAAAGTGATCCATTTACTGCTTAGTAGTTTCTGTTCCACACAAATAGCACAGTTAACCCATAACGTGCTTCATTTACTGCTTAGTAGTTACTGTTCTCCACAAATACCACAGTTAACCCATAAAGTGATCCATTTACTGCTTAGTAGTTACTGTTCCACACAAATAGCACAGTTAACCCATAAAGTGCTCCATTTACTGCTTCGTAGTTACTGTTCTCCACAAATACCACAGTTAACCCATAAAGTGATCCATTTACTGCTTAGTAGTTACTGTTCCACACAAATAGCACAGTTAACCCATAAAGTGCTCCATTTACTGCTTAGTAGTTACTGTTCCACACAAATACCACCGTTAACCCATAAAGTGCTCCATTTACTGCTTAGTAGTTACTGTTCTACACAAATACCACCGTTAACCCATAAAGTGCTCCATTTACTGCTTAGTAGTTACTGTTCTACACAAATACTACCGTTAACCCATAAAGTGCTCCATTTACTGCTTAGTAGTTACTGTTCGACACAAATACCACCGTTAACCCATAAAGTGCTCCATTTACTGCTTAGTAGTTACTGTTCTACACAAATACTACCGTTAACCCATAAAGTGCTCCATTTACTGCTTAGTAGTTACTGTTCTACACAAATACTACAGTTAACCCATAAAGTGCTCCATTTACTGCTTAGTAGTTACTGTTCTACACAAATACCACAGTTAACCCATAAAGTGCTCCATTTACTGCTTAGTAGTTACTGTTCTACACAAATACTACCGTTAACCCATAAAGTGCTCCATTTACTGCTTAGTAGTTACTGTTCTACACAAATACTACAGTTAACCCATAAAGTGCTCCATTTACTGCTTAGTAGTTACTGTTCTGCACAAATACTACCGTTAACACATAAAGTGCTCCATTTACTGCTTCGTAGTTACTGTTCTACACAAATACCACAGTTAACCCATAAAGTGCTCCATTTACTGCTTCGTAGTTACTGTTCTACACAAATACCACAGTTAACCCATAAAGTGCTCCATTTACTGCTTCGTAGTTACTGTTCTACACAAATACCACAGTTAACCCATAAAGTGCTCCATTTACTGCTTAGTAGTTACTGTTCCACACAAATACCACCGTTAACACATAAAGTGCTCCATTTACTGCTTCGTAGTTACTGTTCTACACAAATACCACAGTTAACCCATAAAGTGCTCCATTTACTGCTTCGTAGTTACTGTTCTACACAAATACCACAGTTAACCCATAAAGTGCTCCATTTACTGCTTCGTAGTTACTGTTCTACACAAATACTACAGTTAACCCATAAAGTGCTCCATTTACTGCTTCGTAGTTACTGTTCTACACAAATACCACAGTTAACCCATAAAGTGCTCCATTTACTGCTTCGTAGTTACTGTTCTACACAAATACTACAGTTAACCCATAAAGTGCTCCATTTACTGCTTCGTAGTTACTGTTCTACACAAATACCACAGTTAACCCATAAAGTGCTCCATTTACTGCTTAGTAGTTACTGTTCCACACAAATACCACCGTTAACACATAAAGTGCTCCATTTACTGCTTCGTAGTTACTGTTCTACACAAATACCACAGTTAACCCATAAAGTGCTCCATTTACTGCTTAGTAGTTACTGTTCTACACAAATACTACCGTTAACCCATAAAGTGCTCCATTTACTGCTTAGTAGTTACTGTTCTCCACAAATACCACAGTTAACCCATAAAGTGCTCCATTTACTGCTTAGTAGTTGCTGTTCCACACAAATAGCACAGTTAACCCATAAAGTGCTCCATTTACTGCTTAGTAGTTACTGTTCTCCACAAATACCACAGTTAACCCATAAAGTGATCCATTTACTGCTTAGTAGTTACTGTTCTACACAAATAGCACAGTTAACCCATAAAGTGCTTCATTTACTGCTTAGTAGTTACTGTTCCACACAAATAGCACAGTTAACCCATAAAGTGATCCATTTACTGCTTAGTAGTTTCTGTTCCACACAAATAGCACAGTTAACCCATAAAGTGCTTCATTTACTGCTTAGTAGTTACTGTTCTCCACAAATACCACAGTTAACCCATAAAGTGATCCATTTACTGCTTAGTAGTTACTGTTCCACACAAATAGCACAGTTAACCCATAAAGTGCTCCATTTACTGCTTCGTAGTTACTGTTCTCCACAAATACCACAGTTAACCCATAAAGTGATCCATTTACTGCTTAGTAGTTACTGTTCCACACAAATAGCACAGTTAACCCATAAAGTGCTCCATTTACTGCTTAGTAGTTACTGTTCCACACAAATACTACAGTTAACCCATAAAGTGCTCCATTTACTGCTTAGTAGTTGCTGTTCCACACAAATAGCACAGTTAACCCATAAAGTGCTCCATTTACTGCTTAGTAGTTACTGTTCCACACAAATACTACAGTTAACCCATAAAGTGCTCCATTTACTGCTTAGTAGTTGCTGTTCCACACAAATAGCACAGTTAACCCATAAAGTGCTCCATTTACTGCTTAGTAGTTACTGTTCTCCACAAATACCACAGTTAACCCATAAAGTGATCCATTTACTGCTTAGTAGTTACTGTTCTACACAAATAGCACAGTTAACCCATAAAGTGCTTCATTTACTGCTTAGTAGTTACTGTTCCACACAAATAGCACAGTTAACCCATAAAGTGCTCCATTTACTGCTTAGTAGTTACTGGTCTCCACAAATACCACAGTTAACCCATAAAGTGATCCATTTACTGCTTAGTAGTTACTGTTCCACACAAATACTACAGTTAACCCATAAAGTGCTCCATTTACTGCTTAGTAGTTACTGTTCCACACAAATACTACAGTTAACCCATAAAGTGCTCCATTTACTGCTTAGTAGTTACTGTTCCACACAAATACTACAGTTAACCCATAAAGTGCTCCATTTACTGCTTAGTAGTTACTGTTCCACACAAATAGCACAGTTAACCCATAAAGTGCTCCATTTACTGCTTAGTAGTTACTGTTCTCCACAAATACCACAGTTAATCCATAAAGTGATCCATTTACTGCTTAGTAGTTACTGTTCCACACAAATACTACAGTTAACCCATAAAGTGCTCCATTTACTGCTTAGTAGTTACTGTTCCACACAAATACTACAGTTAACCCATAAAGTGCTCCATTTACTGCTTAGTAGTTACTGTTCCACACAAATAGCACAGTTAACCCATAAAGTGCTCCATTTACTGCTTAGTAGTTACTGGTCTCCACAAATACCACAGTTAACCCATAAAGTGCTCCATTTACTGCTTAGTAGTTACTGTTCCACACAAATAGCACAGTTAACCCATAAAGTGCTCCATTTACTGCTTAGTAGTTACTGGTCTCCACAAATACCACAGTTAACCCATAAAGTGCTCCATTTACTGCTTAGTAGTTACTGTTCCACACAAATATCACCGTTAACCCATAAAGTGCTCCATTTACTGCTTAGTAGTTACTGTTCTCCACAAATACCACAGTTAACCCATAAAGTGCTCCATTTACTGCTTAGTAGTTACTGTTCCACACAAATATCACCGTTAACCCATAAAGTGCTCCATTTACTGCTTAGTAGTTACTGTTCCACACAAATACTACAGTTAACCCATAAAGTGCTCCATTTACTGCTTAGTCGTTACTGTTCCACACAAATATCACCGTTAACCCATAAAGTGCTCCATTTACTGCTTAGTAGTTACTGGTCTCCACAAATACCACAGTTAACCCATAAAGTGATCCATTTACTGCTTAGTAGTTACTGTTCCACACAAATACTACAGTTAACCCATGAAGTGCTCCATTTACTGCTTAGTAGTTACTGTTCCACACAAATATCACCGTTAACCCGTAAAGTGCTCCATTTACTGGTTAGTAGTTACTGTTCTACACAAATACTACCGTTAACCCATAAAGTGCTCCATTTACTGGTTAGTAGTTACTGTTCCACACAAATACTACAGTTAACCCATAAAGTGCTCCATTTACTGCTTAGTAGTTACTGTTCCACACAAATAGCACAGTTAACCCATAAAGTGATCCATTTACTGCTTAGTAGTTACTGTTCCACACAAATACTACAGTTAACCCATGAAGTGCTCCATTTACTGCTTAGTAGTTACTGTTCCACACAAATATCACAGTTAACCCATAAAGTGATCCATTTACTGCTTAGTAGTTACTGTTCCACACAAATACTACAGTTAACCCATGAAGTGCTCCATTTACTGCTTAGTAGTTACTGTTCCACACAAATATCACAGTTAACCCATAAAGTGATCCATTTACTGCTTAGTAGTTACTGTTCCACACAAATACTACAGTTAACCCATGAAGTGCTCCATTTACTGCTTAGTAGTTACTGTTCCACACAAATATCACCGTTAACCCGTAAAGTGCTCCATTTACTGCTTAGTAGTTACTGTTCTACACAAATACTACCGTTAACCCATAAAGTGCTCCATTTACTGGTTAGTAGTTACTGTTCCACACAAATACTACAGTTAACCCATAAAGTGATCCATTTACTGCTTAGTAGTTACTGTTCCACACAAATACTACAGTTAACCCATGAAGTGCTCCATTTACTGCTTAGTAGTTACTGTTCCACACAAATATCACAGTTAACCCATAAAGTGATCCATTTACTGCTTAGTAGTTACTGTTCCACACAAATACTACAGTTAACCCATAAAGTGCTCCATTTACTGCTTAGTAGTTACTGTTCCACACAAATACCACAGTTAAACCATAAAGTGCTCCATTTACTGCTTAGTAGTTACTGTTCTCCACAAATACCACAGTTAACCCATAAAGTGATCCATTTACCACTTAGTAACTGCGTAGTAACTTTATAGGTTAAAAACAACATTGTTCGGCAGTCATCAAAACACGGAAACCAACGCGCATTGCTGAACATTCGAATCATTTTCCAATCTGGTTTTACTTTGGAACACGATGTTTACGAGTGAAGAACTCGTCCTCAGGTTCGGGTTAATTCCGTGGGAAATGGCCCATTTTAGTCTAACTTGTAATATCGACTTTCACCACCAGGAGGCGCGACACGATACACATTTACATAGAGAGAATTGGTGTACACCTCCACCCTGAACCCTGGGGACTGAATTGTTTTTACCCCCTAAAACTTTCCTGTGCACACCCCTCATACAACCAAAAGTTTTCAACTCATTTTGTCCAGTGGTTCAGGAGTGCATGGATGTCAAACAAACACACAAACAAACTATAACTGCACTCCGTAGAGACATACCTCCTCCAGGTGAACAGTTCACGTTTTGTATCCCAGAGTCGACCAGAAAATCACAACACAGAATCACATTTAATCAAAATCATCCGTCCACAACTTTTTTGACATATCCTGCTTTGTGTCGCTTTTGGCCCAATCTCCCGATGGTGAAGAATCGCTTAAAAATTAAACTAGCCGATTCCGGATCTTCACCAAAATCGAATCATTTCGTCCTCCTCACATCTCTGTCAAATTTCGTCCACATCCATCCACAACTTTTTGAGATATCTTGTTCACAAACGGACAGACGGACAGACAAATGGACAAACGGACAGACAGACAGACAGGGGTGAAAACATAATCTCCGTCCACCTTTGGTGGCGGAGGTAACAAACACACAAACAAACACACAAACAGTCAAACACACAAACAAACACACAAACACACAAACAGTCAAACACACAAACAGTCAAATAAACAAATGAAAAATCAGTCAGAGACCAAGGGACTTGCCGGAATGTACTTTTTTATCTGCCATTTTGGACAAATATGGCGGCCGAACCACGTGAACGATGACATCATCATTATTTGTTTTCTAAACTAATTTATTCCTTGATGATACTCAAGAAATTTCATCTTCATCAGATGAAGTTTTGTACTTGTCGAATTATGACATCATAATGGAGGCACCTATGACATCATCATTGACATATTTTATTCCCCATGGAGAGTTCTTTACAATGAGCCATGTCTCAAGTTTTTCTATTCAGCACTTTCGGAGACATAGAGGTGCAAAGTTTTTCCGTTTTTCCAAGATGGCAGCCGAACCACGTGACCGATGACATCATCATTGACATATTTTATTCCCCATGGAGAGTTCTTTACAATGAGCCATGTCTCAATTTTTTCTATTCAGCACTTTCGGAGACATAGAGGTGCAAAGTTTTTCGGTTTTTCCAAGATGGCGGCCGAACCACGTGACCGATGACATCATCATTAACATATTTTATTCCCCATGGAGAGTTCTTTACAAAGAGCCATGTCTCAATTTTTTCTATTCAGCACTTTCGGAGACATGGAGGTGCAAAGTTTTTCGGTTTTTCCAAGATGGCGGCCGAACCACGTGACCAATGAGGTCATCATTTTTTTTTTCCTCCACCTGTTTATGCCATCATTTCGCTCAAGAAATTGCATATTGATTGGATGAAGTTTTGTCCTTGTCGAATTATCAAATTATGACGTCATAATGGAGGCCTTGGGCTGAGAGAGTTAAAAATTGGGCACAGTCTATTCCAGGACAAGACAAATATGTGTATAAAGTTTGGAGATTCTATGTGCAACGGTGTAGACATAGTGCTGCGCACAAACAGACAAACAGACAGACAGACAGACAAACAGATGAAAAATCGGTCAGAGACAGAGGACTTGCCGGAATGTACTTTCTTATCATCCATTTTGGACAAATATGGCGGCCGAACCATGTGACGGATGATGTCATCATTATTTGTTTTCTAAACGAATTTATTCCTTGATGATGCTCAAGAAATTGCATCTTGATCGGATGAAGTTTTGTACTTGTCGAATTATGATGTCATAATGGAGGCACCAATGACATCATCATTAACATATTTTATTCCCCATGGAGAGTTCTTTACAATGAGCCATGTCTCAATTTTTTCTATTCAGCACTTTCAGAGATATAGAGGTGCAAAGTTTTTCCGTTTTTCCAGGATGGCGGCCGAACCACGTGAACGATGACGTCATCATTATTCGTTTTCTCCACCAGTTTATGCCAACATGGCGCTCAATAAATTGCATCTTTTTCGGATGAAGTTTTGTATTTGTCGAATTATGACGTCATAATGGAGGCATCTCTGACATCATTATTAACATATTTTATTCCCCATGGACAGTTCGTTACAATGAGCTATGTCTCAATTTTTTCTATTCAGCACTTTCGGAGATATAGAGGTGCAAGTTTTTCCGTTTTTCCAAAATGTAAACATTGATTTTTAGTTTCCTTATGCTATAACCTTTCCAAAAATGTATAGGTTTGCTAATCTACCATGATTTTGAACGAAATATAATTTATTGACAGAGTGAACCTGACTAATAAAACATAAAATGAAGGGAGCGGGAGACAAGAGGGGCAGAGAGTGGGAAACACACAAACACAACAGTAGAGATCAGGGACATCGGGAGATCTATGGAAGGGAGAGGGCTGGAGGTTGTTGGAGATGTGGGGGGGGGGGGGGGGGGCGAGTGGTACACAGAATATAACAAATGGACATTGCTAGGAATTTCCAGAATGAAGTCGGAGATTCAAAGAGGTGGATTTGGGATGTATTAACGGGGGTAGAAAAGATCAAGGTTTTGAATGGGGGAAGATAAGAGATGGTAGTGAACAGCTGTTTTAATGAAAGATACGTTCCTTTTACCCCACAAAACACAGACACATACACACAAACACACACAAACACACACACACACACACACACACACACGCATAAACACAGCCATATACACACACACACACACACACATACACACAGGCACACACATAAACACACATATACACACACATAAACGCACACAGACATGCACACACACACACACACACACACACACAAACACACACACACACACACACACACACACACACGCACACACACACACACACACACACACACACACACACATACATACATACATACATACAAACATACACACACACAAACACAGGCATACACACACACATGCATACATACACTGTCTCTGCCGTGCCTGTGGGGGTCTGTCTGCCAAGCCGGTCTGTCTGTCTGTGTCTCCTGTCTCTGTTGCGCCGGTCTGTCTCTGTTGCGCCGGTCTGTGTCTGCCGTGCGAGTCTGTGGATGTGTCTGTCTCTTGACACAGGTGTGTGTCTGTCTCTGCCGCGCCAAGCGAACAACACTCAGCCTTCCGTGCACACATCTCCCATCCAAGCACAAACCGAGTTTCTTAGATGACAGGATTATGTGTGTTATACATGTACATCCATTTAAACACAACAATTGTTTGAGGTAGGGATTAATTGATTGAGCTTAATTGATAGCCTTTTAAAAAAGTATTATTTGGTTAGTCCATATTTAACATCATGTTATATGTACATCTAATCTTAATTAATTTCCTGTAAGTCACAGAGAATGTTTATTCAGTGTCTGGTCTGCTCCTGCTGTGTGGGTGGTCTGCGATTCTGGATGGGTCCACTTATTCTGGCCAGTCTGCTTTTTACAGTACCCCCAACATTCCTCCTATGAAAAACTTTGCTCTTATTAAATAGAAATTTTCCTCAGCATTAAAATGAGGTATTAATTGTACAGGTCCGTTCATTATTCACCGAGCTACGGTCAAGGAGTCAATTTTTTAGCCTTGTTGATAGGCCATGCGGCATCTAGTAATATATCTATGTATAGAGTTGCAAAGTTTTTCGGTTTTTCCAAGATGGCGGCCGAACCACGTGACCGATGACGTCATGATGAGCATATTTTATTCCCCATGGAGAGTTCTTTGCAATGAGCCACGTCTCAATTTTTTCTATTCAGCACTTTCGGAGATATAGAGGTGCTAAGTTTTTCAGTTTTTCCAAGATGGCGGGCGAATCACGTGACCGATGACGTCATCATTAACATATTTTATTCCCCATGGAGAGCTCTTTACAATGAGCCATGTCTCAATTTTTTCTATTCAGCACTTTTGGAGATATAGAGGTGCAAATTTTTTCGGTTTTCCAAGATGGCGGCCGAACCACGTGACTGATGACGTCATCAATTAGGCACAGTCTATTCCAGGGCAAGACAAATATGTGTGTAAAGTTTGGCGATTCTACGTGCAACGGTGCAGACATAGTGCTGCAAAAAGACAAACGGACAGACAAACAGATGAAAAATCGGTCAGAGACCGAGGACTTGCTGGAATTTACTTTTTTTATCGGCCATTTCGGACAAATATGGCGGCCGAACCACGTGAACGATGACATCATCATTAACATATTTTATTCCCCATGGAGAGTTCTTTAGAATGAGCCATGTCTCAATTTTTTCTATTCAGCACTTTTGGAGATATAGAGGTGCAAAGTTTTTCCGTTTTTCCAAGATGGCAGCCGAACCACGTGACCGATGACATCATCATTAACATATTTTATTCCCCATGGAGAGTTCTTTAGAATGAGCCATGTCTCAATTTTTTCTATTCAGCACTTTTGGAGATATAGAGGTGCAAACTTTTTCCGTTTTTCCAATATGGCAGCCGAACCACGTGACTGATGACATCATCATTAACACATTTTAATCCCCATGGAGAAGAGTTCTTTACAAAGAGCCATGTCTCAATTTTTTCCATTCAGCACTTTCGGAGATATAGAGGTTTAAAGTTTTTCTGTTTTTCCAAGATCGTGGCCGAACCACGTGCCCGATAACGTCATCAATTGGGCACAGTCTATTCCAGGGCAAGACAAATATGTGTCTAAAGTTTGGCGATTCCACTTGCAACGGTGTAGACGTAGTACTCTGAACAGCCAAACAGACAGACAGATGAAAAATCGGTCAGAGACCGAGGACTTCCCGGGATGTACTTTTTTGTCGGCCATTTTGGACAAATATTGCGGCCGAACCACGTGACCGATGACGTCATCATGAACATATTTTATTCCCCATGGAGAGTTCTTTACAATGAGCCACGTCTCAATTTTTTCTATTCAGCACTTTCGGAGATATAGAGGTGCTAAGTTTTTCGGTTTTTCCAAGATGGCGGCCGAACCACGTGACCGATGACGTCATCAATTGGGCACAGTGTATTCCTGGGCAAGACAAATACGTGTGCAAAGTTTGGCCATTCTACGTGCAATGGTGTAGACGTAGTGCTGCAAACAGACAGACAAACAGACAGACAGACAAACGAACAGATTAACATACTTGCCGGAATCTTTTCCGGCAAGTAACAAACAAACACACAAACAGACAAACACACAAACAAACAAGCACACAAACAAAGACTTCTCCAGTGATAAATTCGATGATTCCTATTATTATTATATTATTATTATATTCCTATTATTATTATTATTATGATTATTATGATTATCATTATTAATATTATCATTTTTGGAGCAAGTGCGGTGTCCACTTTACAGTATTGTCATATCATGTTTTTCTGCTGCTGTTTTATTTGAAAAACTCTTCATTTGTTTCCACAGGGTGCTCGCGTTGTGAAGCACGTCACCCCAAGTGGTCTGGACCTCAATACTTCCAGCAATGCCTGGAGGCCCAGCACGAAAAGAGGGATGACAAGTTGTGATCAAGTGAGTTTGGTGTGTTCTATTTGAGAGGGTTTTTTTTTTTGGTTTTTTTTGTACACTGAATCGAGGCTCGTGAAAGAGCGAACATTTATTTCACAAACAAATCAACCAGACAAACAAAATATATAACAAGTACACATACATTCAAAGTACACCGCCCCATGCCAAATAATTAAATATGCTGCAGCGCGGCATTGACGGGGCGCCTCCGGCGCCCGGCAATACCGCAGTGCAGCTCATTGAGGCTGCATTGGGAGGGAGAGGTGTACACTAATTGATTGATTAATTGTATAATTAAAATCAATAAAAGATTATCACAACATATTTTCATAATCAATTGGCTAATCGCATAACTAAACCACTAGTGCTTCATCCGAAGATGTATCTTTCAGAAATTTAATTAAATAAGTCATTTATAAAAAATTAAATAATTAATTGATTACTCAATAAATAATTAATCGATTAATCAATAAAAAATTAATCGATGAAATGATTAATCAATAAATCAAAAATATCCTTGATAGCCACATCACTTGGTCACTCATGTCCAAATATTAGCTTCCCAGCTCAAAAGGTGCCTGAGATATTGGCCAAATGAGAAAGAAAATAAATAAATGATTAATAATGAAAATAAATAAATAATAATCATAAAAAAATTAAATTATTAATCAATTTGGTCAGATAACACATAAACTACCACTATATCATCAGAATCTGTAACTTTAAAAAAAAATTTTTTTGTCATTAATCGAATAATTAAATAATTAATCGATTAATTGATTAATTAATAGATAAAAAATATCCTTTGCAGCCAAATCACCTGGTCAGTGGCATGTCCAAATATGAGCTTCCTAACTCAAAAGGTGCCTGAGTTAATGGTCAGAAGAGAAAGGAAATTTGATTAATTAAATAAGTACTTAATTAATCGCTAATAATTAAATAACTCCTCAATTTATTGATTAATCAAAAAACAAAAAATACCGTTTTTGACAAAGGACTTGCTCACTACTGTGCCGAAATTTCAGCTTCCTAGCTCAAAGGATGGCTGAGATATCGTCCGGACAACCAAGAAAGAAAACAAATAATGAAAATAAATAAATAATAATCATAAAAAAATTAAATTATTAATCAATTTGGTCAGAGAACACATAAACTACCACTATTTCATCAGAATCTGTAACAAAAAAAAAAAAATTTTTTTGTCATTAATCGAATAATTAAATAATTAATCGATTAATTGATTAATTAATAAATCAAAAATATCCTTTGCAGCCAAATCACCTGGTCATTGGCATGTCCAAATGTCAGCTTCCTAAATCAAAAGGTGCCTGAGTTAATGGTCAGAAGAGAAAGGAAATTTGATTAATTAAATAAGTACTTAATTAATCGCTAATAATTAAATAACTCCTCAATTTATTGATTAATCAAAAAAAATATATACCGTTTTTGACAAAGGACTTCTTCACTATTGTGTCGAAATTTCAGCTTCCTAGCTCAAAGGATGGCTGAGATATCGCCCGGACAAACAAACAAGAAAGAAAACAAGTACAAATACATTCAAAGTACACCGCCCCATGCCAAATAATTAAATATGCTGCAGCGCGGCATTGCCGGGGCGCCTCTGGCGCCCGGCAATACCGCAGTGCAGCTCATTGAGGCTGCATTGGGAGGGAGAGGTGTACACTAATTGATTGATTAATTGTATAATTAAAATCAATAAAAGATTATCACAAAATATTTTCATAATCAATTGGCTTATCGCATAACTAAACCACTAGTGCTTCATCCGAAGATGTATCTTTTAGAAATTTAATTAAATAAGTCATTTATAAAAAATTAAATAATTAATTGATTACTCAATAAATAATTAATCGATTAATCAATAAATAATTAATAGATGAAATGATTAATCAATAAATCAAAAATATCCTTGATAGCCACATCACTTGGTCACTCATGTCCAAATATTAGCTTCCCAGCTCAAAAGGTGCCTGAGATATTGGCCAAATGAGAAAGAAAATAAATAAATGATTAATAATGAAAATAAATAAATAATAATCATAAAAAAATTAAATTATTAATCAATTTGGTCAGAGAACACATAAACTACCACTATTTCATCAGAATCTGTAACTTTAAAAAAAAAAAATTTTTTGTCATTAATCGAATAATTAAATAATTAATCGATTAATTGATTAATTAATAAATCAAAAATATCCTTTGCAGCCAAATCACCTGGTCATTGGCATGTCCAAATATCAGCTTCCTAACTCAAAAGGTGCCTGAGTTAATAATGGTCAGAAGAGAAATGAAATTTAATTAATTAAATAAGTACTTAATTAAACGCTAATAATTAAATAACTCCTCAATTAATTGATTATTCAAAAAACAAAAAATACCGTATTTGACAAAGGACTTGCTCACTACTGTGCCGAAATTTCAGCTTCCTAGCTCAAAGGATGGCTGAGATATCGTCCGGACAACCAAACAAACAAGAAACCAGAGTGAAAACTGAGTACTCTCTTTCAGCGTGCGTCACTGCCGAGCCCCCTTTGGTGCCCGGCAATGACGATTTGCAATGCCTGGAGATGGCATAGGAAAGGAGC
This sequence comes from Myxine glutinosa, assembly GCF_964187855.1. Lineage (NCBI taxonomy): Eukaryota > Metazoa > Chordata > Myxini > Myxiniformes > Myxinidae > Myxine > Myxine glutinosa. The sequence continues at coordinate 8,035,723 of NC_136271.1, forward strand.
GGTGTACAACAAGAAAACAAACAAACAAACAACCAGAGTGAAAACTGAGTACTCTCTTTCAGCGTGCGTCACTGCCGAGCCCCCTTCGGTGCCCGGCAATGACGATTTGCAATGCCTGGAGATGGCGTAGGAAAGGAGCGGTGTACAAAAAGAGGGAGCGGAAGACAAGATGGGGAGAGAAGGGGAAACACACAAACACAACAGTAGAGAGCAGGGACATCGGGAGATCTATGGAAGGGAGAGGGCTGGCGGTTGTTGGAGATGGGGGGGGGGGGGGGGGGGAGTGGTACACAGAATATAACAAATGGACATTGCTAGGAATTTCCGGAATGAAGTCGGAGATTCAAAGAGGTGGATTTGGGATGTATTAACGGGGGTAGAAAAGATCAAGGTTTTGAATGGGGGAAGATAAGAGATGGTAGTGAACAGCTGTTTTAATGAAAGATACGTTCATTTTACCCCACAAAAACACATACACACACACACACATACACACACACACACACACACACACATAAACACACACACACGCATAAACACAGCCATATACACACACACACACACACACACACATACACACATAAACACACATAAACACACATATACACACACATAAACGCACACAGACATGCACACACACACACACACACACACACACAGACACACACACACACATACACACACACATACATACAAACATACACACACACACACACACAAACACAGGCATACACACACACATGCATACATACACTGTCTGCCGTGCCTGTGGGTGTCTGTCTGCCAAGCCGGTCTGTCTGTGTCTCCTGTCTCTGTTGCGCCGGTCTGTCTCTGTTGCGCCGGTCTATGTCTGTGTCTGCCGTGCGAGTCTGTGTATGTGTCTGTCGATCCGTGCCAGTCTGTGTCTGTCTCTTGACACAGGTGTGTGTCTGTCTCTGCCGCGCCAAGCGAACAACACTCAGCCTTCCATGCACACATCTCCCATCCAAGCACAAACCGAGTTTCTTAGATGACAGGATTATGTGTGTTATACATGTACATCCATTTAAACACAACAATTGTTTGAGGTAGGGATTAATTGATTGAGCTTAATTGATAGCCTTTTAAAAAAGTATTATTTGGTTAGTCCATATTTAACATCATGTTATATGTACATCTAATCTTAATTAATTTCCTGTGAGTCACAGAGAATGTTTATTCAGTCTCTGGTCTGCTCCTGCTGTGTGGGTGGTCTGCGATTCTGGATGGTCCGCTTATCTGGCCGGTCTGCTTTTTACAGTACCCCAACTTTCCTCCTATGAAAAACTTTGCTCTTATTAAATAGAAATTTTCCTCAGCATTAAAATGAGGTATTAATTGTACAGATCCGTTCATTATTCACCGAGCTACGGTCAAGGAGTCAATTTTTTAGCCTTGGATCCAATGATCACACATGCTGGTTGTACCTCCGCAAGATGGCCGCGCTTCCGACGTATCGCGACAACAAGCGCTGATAGGCCATGCGGCATCTAGTAATATATCTATGTATAGAGGTGCAAAGTTTTTCGGTTTTTCCAAGATGGCGGCCGAACCACGTGACCGATGACGTCATCAATAGGGCACAGTCTATTCCAGGGCAAGACAAATATGTGTGTAAAGTTTGGCGATTCCATGTGCAACGGTGTAGACGTAGTACTGTGAACAGACAAACAGACAGACAGATGAAAAATCGGTCAGAGACCGAGGACTTGCCGGAATGTACTTTTTTATCGGCCATTTAGGACAAATATGGCGGCCGAACCACGTGACCGATGACGTCATCATTAACATATTTTATTCCCCATGGAGAGTTCTTTACAATGAGCCATACCTTAATTTTTTCTATTCAGGACTTTTGGAGATGTGGAGGTGCAGAGTTTTTCGGTTTTTCCAAGATGGCGGCCGAACCACGTGACCGATGACATCATCATTAACATATTTTATTCCCCATGGAGAGTTCTTTACAATGAGCCATTTCTCAATTTTTTCTATTCAGCACTTTCGGAGATATGGAGGTGCTAAGTTTTTCGGTTTTTCCAAGATGGCGGCCGACCACGTGACTGATGACGTCATCATTAACATATTTTATTCCCCATGGAGAGTTCTTTAGAATGAGCCATGTCTCAATTTTTTCTATTCAGCACTTTTGGAGATATAGAGGTGCAAAGTTTTTCCGTTTTTCCAAGATGGCAGCCGAACCACGTGACTGATGACATCATCATTAACACATTTTATTCCCCATGGAGAGTTCTTTACAAAGAGCCATGTCTCAAATTTTTCCATTCAGCACTTTCGGAGATATAGAGGTTTAACGTTTTTCCGTTTTTCCAAGATGGTGGCCGAACCACTTGCCCGATAACGTCATCAATTGGGCACAGTCTATTCCAGGGCAAGACAAATATGTGTATAAAGTTTGGCGATTCCACGTGCAACGGTGTAAACGTAGTACTGTGAACAGACAAACAGACAGATGAAAAATCGGTCAGAGACCGAGGACTTCCTGGAATGTACTTTTTTGTCGGCCATTTTTGACAAATATGGTGGCCGAACCACGTGGCCGATGACGTCATGATGAACATATTTTATTCCCCATGGAGAGTTCTTTGCAATGAGCCACGTCTCAATTTTTTCTATTCAGCACTTTCGGAGATATAGAGGTGCTAAGTTTTTCAGTTTTTCCAAGATGGCGGCCGAACCACGTGACCGATGACGTCATCATTAACATATTTTATTCCCCATGGAGAGCTCTTTACAATGAGCCATGTCTCAATTTTTTCTATTCAGCACTTTTGGAGATATAGAGGTGCAAAGTTTTTCGGTTTTCCAAGATGGCGGCCGAACCACGTGACTGATGACGTCATCAATTAGGCACAGTCTATTCCAAGGCAAGACAAATATGTGTGTAAAGTTTGGCGATTCTACGTGCAACGGTGTCGACATAGTGCTGCAAAAAGACAAACGGACAGACAAACAGATGAAAAATCGGTCAGAGACCGGGGACTTGCCGGAATTTACTTTTTTTATCGGCCATTTCGGACAAATATGGCGGCCGAACCACGTGAACGATGACATCATCATTAACATATTTTATTCCCCATGGAGAGTTCTTTAGAATGAGCCATGTCTCAATTTTTTCTATTCAGCACTTTTGGAGATATAGAGGTGCAAAGTTTTTCCGTTTTTCCAATATGGCAGCCGAACCACGTGACTGATGACATCATCATTAACACATTTTAATCCCCATGGAGAAGAGTTCTTTACAAAGAGCCATGTTTCAATTTTTTCCATTCAGCACTTTCGGAGATATAGAGGTTTAAAGTTTTTCCGTTTTTCCAAGACCGTGGCCGAACCACGTGCCCGATAACGTCATCAATTGGGCACAGTCTATTCCAGGGCAAGACAAATATGTGTCTAAAGTTTGGCGATTCCACGTGCAACGGTGTAGACGTAGTACTGTGAACAGACAAACAGACAGACAGATGAAAAATCGGTCAGAGACCGAGGACTTCCCGGGATGTACTTTTTTGTCGGCCATTTTGGACAAATATTGCGGCCGAACCACGTGACCGATGACGTCATCATGAACATATTTTATTCCCCATGGAGAGTTCTTTACAATGAGCCACGTCTCAATTTTTTCTATTCAGCACTTTCGGAGATATAGAGGTGCTAAGTTTTTCGGTTTTTCCAAGATGGCGGCCGAACCACGTGACCGATGACGTCATCAATTGGGCACAGTCTATTCCTGGGCAAGACAAATACGTGTGCAAAGTTTGGCCATTCTATGTGCAATGGTGTAGACGTAGTGCTGCAAACAGACAGACAAACAGACAGACAGACAAACGAACAGATTAACATACTTGCCGGAATCTTTTCCAGCAAGTACCAAACAGACAGACAAACAGACAGACAGACAAACGAACAGATTAACATACTTGCCGGAATCTTTTCCGGCAAGTAACAAACAAACACACAAACAGACAAACACACAAACAAACAAGCACACAAACAAAGACTTCTCCAGTGATAAATTCGATGATTCCTATTATTATTATATTATTATTATATTCCTATTATTATTATTATTATGATTATTATGATTATCATTATTAATATTATCATTTTTGGAGCAAGTGCGGTGTCCACTTTACAGTATTGTCATATCATGTTTTTCTGCTGCTGTTTTATTTGAAAAACTCTTCATTTGTTTCCACAGGGTGCTCGCGTTGTGAAGCACGTCACCCCAAGTGGTCTGGACCTCAAAACTTCCAGCAATTCCTGGAGGCCCAGCACGAAAAGAGGGATGACAAGTTGTGATCAAGTGAGTTTGGTGTGTTCTATTTGAGAGGGTTTTTTTTTTGTTTTTTTTTGTACACTGAATCGAGGCTCGTGAAAGAGCGAACATTTATTTCACAAACAAATCAACCAGACAAACAAAATATATAACAAGTACACATACATTCAAAGTACACCGCCCCCATGCCAAATAATTAAATATGCTGCAGCGTGGCATTGCCGGGGCGCCTCTGGCGCCCGGCAATACCGCAGTGCAGCTCATTGAGGCTGCATTGGGAGGGAGAGGTGTACACTAATTGATTGATTAATTGTATAATGAAAATCAATAAAAGATTATCACAAAATATTTTCACAATCAATTGGCTAATCGCATAAGTAAACCACTAGTGCTTCATCCGAAGATGTATCTTTTAGAAATTTAATTAAATAAGTCATTTATAAAAAATTAAATAATTAATTGATTACTCAATAAATAATTAATCGATTAATCAATAAATAATTAATAGATGAAATGATTAATCAATAAATCAAAAATATCCTTGATAGCCACATCACTTGGTCACTCATGTCCAAATATTAGCTTCCCAGCTCAAAAGGTGCCTGAGATATTGGCCAAATGAGAAAGAAAATAAATAAATGATTAATAATGAAAATAAATAAATAATAATCATAAAAAAATTAAATTATTAATCAATTTGGTCAGATAACACATAAACTACCACTATATCATCAGAATCTGTAACTTTAAAAAAAAAATTTTTTGTCATTAATCGAATAATTAAATAATTAATCGATTAATTGATTAATTAATAGATAAAAAATATCCTTTGCAGCCAAATCACCTGGTCAGTGGCATGTCCAAATATGAGCTTCCTAACTCAAAAGGTGCCTGAGTTAATGGTCAGAAGAGAAAGGAAATTTGATTAATTAAATAAGTACTTAATTAATCGCTAATAATTAAATAACTCCTCAATTTATTGATTAATCAAAAAACAAAAAATACCGTTTTTGACAAAGGACTTGCTCACTACTGTGCCGAAATTTCAGCTTCCTAGCTCAAAGGATGGCTGAGATATCGTCCGGACAACCAAGAAAGAAAACAAATAATGAAAATAAATAAATAATAATCATAAAAAAATTAAATTATTAATCAATTTGGTCAGAGAACACATAAACTACCACTATTTCATCAGAATCTGTAACTTAAAAAAAAAAAATTTTTTTGTCATTAATCGAATAATTAAATAATTAATCGATTAATTGATTAATTAATAAATCAAAAATATCCTTTGCAGCCAAATCACCTGGTCATTGGCATGTCCAAATATCAGCTTCCTAACTCAAAAGGTGCCTGAGTTAATAATGGTCAGAAGAGAAATGAAATTTAATTAATTAAATAAGTACTTAATTAAACGCTAATAATTAAATAACTCCTCAATTAATTGATTAATCAAAAAACAAAAAATACCGTTTTTGACAAAGGACTTGCTCACTATTGTGCCGAAATTTCAGCTTCCTAGCTCAAAGGATGGCTGAGATATCGTCCGGACAACCAAGGAAACAAGAAAACAAACAAGAAACCAGAGTGAAAACTGAGTACTCTCTTTCAGCGTGCGTCACTGCCAAGCCCCCTTCGGTGCCCGGCAATGACGATTTGCAATGCCTGGAGGTGGCATAGGAAAGGAGCGGTGTACAACAAGAAACCAGAGTGAAAACTGAGTACTCTCTTTCAGCGTGCGTCACTGCCAAGCCCCCTTCGGTGCCCGGCAATGACGATTTGCAATGCCTGGAGGTGGCATAGGAAAGGAGCGGTGTACAACAAACAAACAAACAAGTACACATACATTCAAAGTTCACCGCCCCCATGCCAAATAATTAAATATCCTAAAGCGCGGCATTGCCGGGGCGCCTTCGGCGCCCGGCAATACCGCAGTGCAGCTCAGAGAGGCTGCATTGGGAGGGAGAGGTGTACACTGATTGATTGATTAATTGTACAATTAAAATCAATAAAAGATTATCACAAAATATTTTCTTAATCAATTAGCTTATAGCATAACTAAACCACTAGTGCTTCATCCGAAGATGTATCTTTCAGAAATTTAATTAAATAAGTCATTAATAAAAAATTAAATAATTAATTGATTACTCAATAAATAATTAATCGATTAATCAATAAATAATTCATCGATTTAATGATTAATCAATAAATCAAAAATATCCTTGATAGCCACATCACTTGGTCACTCATGTCCAAATATTAGCTTCCCAGCTCAAAAGGTGCCTGAGATATTGGCCAAATGAGAAAGAAAATAAATAAATGATTAATAATGAAAATAAATAAATAATAATCATAAAAAAATTAAATTATTAATCAATTTGGTCAGAGAACACATAAACTACCAAAATTTCATCAGAATCTGTAACTAAAAAAAAAAAATTTTTTTTGTCATTAATCGAATAATTAAATAATTAATCGATTAATTGATTAATTAATAAATCAAAAATATCCTTTGCAGCCAAATCACCTGGTCATTGGCATGTCCAAATGTCAGCTTCCTAACTCAAAAGGTGCCTGAGTTAATGGTCAGAAGAGAAAGGAAATTTGATTAATTAAATAAGTACTAAATTAATCGCTAAAAATTAAATAAGTCCTCAATTTATTGATTAATCAAAAAAAAAAAATACTGTTTTTGACAAAGGACTTGCTCACTATTGTGCCGAAATTTCAGCTTCCTAGCTCAAAGGATGGCTGAGATATCGCCCGGACAAACAAACAAGAAAGAAAACAAGAGAGAAAACAAGAAAACAAACAAACAAACAAACAACCAGAGTGAAAACTGAGTACTCTCTTTCAGCGTGCGTCACTGCCGAGCCCCCTTCGGTGCCCGGCAATGACGATTTGCAATGCCTGGAGATGGCATTGGAAAGGAGCGGTGTACAACAAGTACACATACATTCAAAGTACACCGCCCCATGCCAAATAATTAAATATGCTGCAGCGCGGCATTGCCGGGGCGCCTCTGGCGCCCGGCAATACCGCAGTGCAGCTCATTGAGGCTGCATTGGGAGGGAGAGGTGTACACTAATTGATTGATTAATTGTATAATTAAAATCAATAAAAGATTATCACAACATATTTTCATAATCAATTGGCTAATCGCATAACTAAACCACTAGTGCTTCATCCGAAGATGTATCTTTCAGAAATTTAATTAAATAAGTCATTAATAAAAAATTAAATAATTAATTGATTACTCAATAAATAATTAATCGATTAATCAATAAATAATTAATCGATTAAATGATTAATCAATAAATCAAAAATATCCTTGCTAGCCACATCACTTGGTCACTCATGTCCAAATATTAGCTTCCCAGCTCAAAAGGTGCCTGAGATATTGGCCAAATAAGAAAGAAAATAAATAAATGATTAATAATGAAAATAAATAAATAATAATCATAAAAAAATTAAATTATTAATCAATTTGGTCAGAGAACACATAAACTACCACTATTTCATCAGAATCTGTAACTAAAAAAAAAAAAATTTGTTGTCATTAATCGAATAATTAAATAATTAATCGATTAATTGATTAATTAATAAATCAAAAATATCCTTTGCAGCCAAATCACCTGGTCATTGGCATGTCCAAATGTCAGCTTCCTAAATCAAAAGGTGCCTGAGTTAATGGTCAGAAGAGAAAGGAAATTTGATTAATTAAATAAGTACTTAATTAATCGCTAATAATTAAATAACTCCTCAATTTATTGATTAATCAAAAAAAATATATACCGTTTTTGATAAAGGACTTGCTCACTATTGTGTCGAAATTTCAGTTTCCTAGCTCAAAGGATGGCTGAGATATCGCCCGGACAAACAAACAAGAAAGAAAACAAGAAAACAAACAAACAAACAACCAGAGTGAAAACTGAGTACTCTCTTTCAGCGTGCGTCACTGCCGAGCCCCCTTCGGTGCCCGGCAATGACGATTTGCAATGCCTGGAGATGGCGTAGGAAAGGAGCGGTGTACAAAAAGAGGGAGCGGAAGACAAGATGGGGAGAGAAGGGGAAACACACAAACACAACAGTAGAGAGCAGGGACATCGGGAGATCTATGGAAGGGAGAGGGCTGGCGGTTGTGGAGATGGGGGGGGGGGGGGGGGGGGAGTGGTACACAGAATATAACAAATGGACATTGCTAGGAATTTCCGGAATGAAGTCGGAGATTCAAAGAGGTGGATTTGGGATGTATTAACGGGGGTAAAAAAGATCAAGGTTTTGAATGGGGGAAGATAAGAGATGGTAGTGAACAGCTGTTTTAATGAAAGATACGTTCATTTTACCCCACAAAAACACATACACACACACACACACACATACACACACACATAAACACACACACACACACACACACACGCATAAACACAGCCATATACACACACACACACACATACACACAGGCACACACATAAACACACATATACACACACATAAACGCACACAGACATGCACACACACACACACAGACACACACACACATACACACACACATACACACACACATACATACAAACATACACACACACACACACACACACACACACAAACACAGGCATACACACACACATGGATACATACACTGTCTCTGCCGTGCCTGTGGGTGTCTGTCTGCCAAGCCGGTCTGTCTGTGTCTCCTATCTCTGTTGCGCCGGTCTGTCTCTGTTGCGCCGGTCTCTGTCTGTGTCTGCCGTGCGAGTCTGTGTATGTGTCTGTCGATCCGTGCCAGTCTGTGTCTGTCTCTTGACACAGGTGTGTGTCTGTCTCTGCCGCGCCAAGCGAACAACACTCAGCCTTCCATGCACACATCTCCCATCCAAGCACAAACCGAGTTTCTTAGATGACAGGATTATGTGTGTTATACATGTACATCCATTTAAACACAACAATTGTTTGAGGTAGGGATTAATTGATTGAGCTTAATTGATAGCCTTTTTTAAAAGTATTATTTGGTTAGTCCATATTTAACATCATGTTATATGTACATCTAATCTTAATTAATTTCCTGTGAGTCACAGAGAATGTTTATTCAGTCTCTGGTCTGCTCCTGCTGTGTGGGTGGTCTGCGATTCTGGATGGTCCGCTTATCTGGCCGGTCTGCTTTTTACAGTACCCCAACTTTCCTCCTATGAAAAACTTTTCTCTTATTAAATAGAAATTTTCCTCAGCATTAAAATGAGGTATTAATTGTACAGATCCGTTCATTATTCACCGAGCTACGGTCAAGGAGTCAATTTTTTAGCCTTGGATCCAATGATCACACATGCTGGTTGTTCCTCCGCAAGATGGCCGCGCTTCCGACGTATCGCGACAACAAGCGCTGATAGGCCATGCGGCATCTAGTAATATATCTATGTATAGAGGTGCAAAGTTTTTCGGTTTTTCCAAGATGGCGGCCGAACCACGTGACCGATGACGTCATCAATAGGGCACAATCTATTCCAGGGCAAGACAAATATGTGTGTAAAGTTTGGCGATTCCATGTGCAACGGTGTAGACATAGTACTGTGAACAGACAAACAGACAGACAGATGAAAAATCGGTCAGAGACCGAGGACTTGCCGGAATGTACTTTTTTATCGGCCATTTAGGACAAATATGGCGGCCGAACCACGTGACCGATGACGTCATCATTAACATATTTTATTCCCCATGGAGAGTTCTTTACAATGAGCCATACCTCAATTTTTTCTATTCAGGACTTTTGGAGATGTGGAGGTGCAGAGTTTTTCGGGTTTTCCAAGATGGCGGCCGAACCACGTGACCGATGACATCATCATTAACATATTTTATTCCCCATGGAGAGTTCTTTACAATGAGCCATGTCTCAATTTTTTCTATTCAGCACTTTCGGAGATATGGAAGTGCTAAGTTTTTCGGTTTTTCCAAGATGGCGGCCGACCACGTGACTGATGACGTCATCATTAACATATTTTATTCACCATGGAGAGTTCTTTACAATGAGCCATGTCTCAATTTTTTCTGTTCAGCACTTTTGGAGATGTAGTGGTGAAAATTTTTGCCGTTTTTCCAAGATGGCGGCCGACCACGTGACATATGACGTCATCATTAACATATTTTATTCCCCATGGAGAGTTCTTTACAATGAGCCATGTCTCAATTTTTTCTGTACAGTACTTTCGGAGATATAGAGGTGCAAAGTTTTTCGGTTTTTCCAAGATGGCGGCCGAACCACGTCACCGATGACGTCATCAATTGGGCACAGTCTATTCCAGGGCAAGACCAATATGTGTGCAAAGTTTGGCGATTCTCCGTGCAACGGTGTGGACGCAGTGCTGCAGACAGACAGACAAACAGACACACAGACAGATGAAAAATCGGTCAAAGACCGAGGACTTGCCGGAATGTACTTTTTTATCGGCCATTTAGAACAAATATGGCGGCCGAACTACGTGATACATGACGTCATCATTAACATATTTTATTCCCCATGGAGAGTTCTTTACAATGAGCCATCTCTCAATTTTTTCCATTCTGCACTTTTGGAGAAAAAGTGGTGCAAAGTTTTCCCGTTTTTCAAAGATGGCGGCCGAACCACGTGACCAATGGCATCATCATTAACATATTTTATTCCCCATGGAGAGTTCTTTACAATGAGCCATGTCTCAATTTTTTCTATTCAGCACTTTCGGAGATATAGAGGTGCAAAGTTTTTCGGTTTTTCCAAGATGGCGGCCGAACCACGTCACCGATGACGTCATCAATTGGGCACAGTCTATTCCAGGGCAAGACCAATATGTGTGCAAAGTTTGGCGATTCTCCGTGCAACGGTGTAGACGCAGTGCTGTAAACAGACAGCCAAACAGACAAACGAACAGATCAACATACTTGCCGGAATTTTTTTTCCGGCAAGTAACAAACAAGCACACAAACGAAGACTTCTCCAGTGATAAATTAGATGATTCCTATTGTTATAATATTATTATTATATTCCTATTATTATTATTATTATGATTATCATTATTAATATTATCATTTTTGGAGCAAGTGCGGTGTCCACTTTACAGTATTGTCATATCATGTTTTTCTGCTGCTGTTTTATTTGAAAAACTCTTCATTTGTTTCCACAGGGTGCTCGCGTTGTGAAGCACGTCATCCCACGTGGTCTGGACCCCAAATCTTCCAGCAATGCCTGGAGGCCCAGCACGAAAAGAGGGATGACAAGTTGTGGTCAAGTGAGTTTGGTGTGTTCTATTTGAGAAGATTTTTTTTTTTTTTTTTTTTTTTTGTATACTGAATCGAGGCTCGTGAAAGAGCGAACATTTATTTCACAAACAAATCAACCAGACAAACAAAATATATAAAAAGAGGGAGCGAAAGACAAGATGGGGGGAGAAGGGGAAACACACAAACACAACATTTGAGAGCAGGGAGATGTTCTGGAGGGATAGGGCTTAGGGGGAGGAGGCGTGGGAAGGGAGGTGGGTGGGGTGGGAGAAGTATAAAACACAAGGACACCAAGGACACCAAGGACTTCCAGGACAGAAGTTGGTATTTCAAAAAAGTGGATTTGGGGTGAAATTAGCGGGGGTAGAAAATATCAAGGTTTTGGATGGGGGAAGATAAGAGATGGTGGTGAACAGCTGTTTTAAAGACCTGGAGGGAGGAGTGGGATTGAAGAGAGTGAGGGAGTTTGTTCCAGAGGCGGGAGAAAAGTGGAATGAAGGAGTGAAGGTGAGCAGAGAGTCTTGATTTTGGCAGTTTAACCATAAGAGGGTTGCAGGCAGATCTTGTGTGACCTGTAGGAATATTTGGGGGACAGAGCCCAGAGAGAGCTGGGGGGGGGGGGGGCAAGGCCAGAGAGGAGTCAGTAGAAGACGGAAAGACCACCAACCTGCCTGCAGCGAGTGAGTGAAAGGCCCTTGGAGTTAGCTTCATCGCGGGAGATTCCAATGATTCTGAACGCTTTGGTTTCAATAGCGTGAAGACGAGCTAGGTGTGAGGCAGGAGGACCAGCCCAGAGGGGAGAGCAGTATTCCATTGAGCTGCGGATGAAAGCCTTGTATGTGGTGAGGAGCTCAGGTGTGCCAAGGAAGGACTTCGCACGACGGAGGATGCCCAGTCAGCGACTGGCTTTGGAGGCCAGATTTGAAATGTGGTTTTCCCAGGAAAGATCATGGCAGATAGTGAGACCCAAAAGCTTGAGTGACAGAACTTCTTGGAGAGGATTATACAGAAAGTGGATGGTAGGGTTGTCCAGTCGGTCTTTTCGGAGAGACATCGTAAGAGTGAGATTTTTCAGGATTGAAAGACATGTTCCACTTGTTTGCCCAGTCTGTGATTTTGTCCAGGTCTGCAGAGAGTGAGGAGGCTGCAGACTGCCGATCTGAGGGATGAAGAATGGAGCGACAGAGAGTAGAGTCATCAGCAAAGAGATAGAGAGGATTTTCAAGAGAGTCAGAGAGATCATTGATGAAAACCAGAAAAAGCACAGGGCCCAGAAAACTGCCTTGGGGAACTCCAGCCTGAACAGGAAGAGGAGATGAGAGAAACCCATTCAGGGCCACACGTTGACTACGACTAGAGAGGAAGTCCGCCAGCCATGCGTGGAGATTTCCATGGATACCAAAGGAGGAGAGTTTGGTGAGCAGAGCAGGGTGCTAGATCGTATCGAAGGCACGTGATATGTCAAGGGAGACAGCTCTAATTTCCTGTTTGGCATTGAGGACCTTCATCCATTGTTGAGAAAGCAGAAGCAGCATGTCCAGAGTAGAGTGACCAGGTCTGAAATCAAATTGATGATCAGAGATCAAGCCATTGGAGAAGAGGAAAGATTTCATATCTGAAGCAATGATGGATTCCATGACTTTGCTGATAATTTGGAGAAGGCTGATTGGTCTGTGGTTGATAGGATCCGTTTTTGCACCTTTTTTGTGCAAAGCGGTGAGGTTGGCTGATTTCCAAGCAGATGGCAGATGACCTTGAGCAAAAGAGAGGGTGAAGAGAACAGAGAGAGGGAGTGAAAGAGCGGAAGAACAGGATTTTAGGACCCGTCGGCTGATGCCGTCAGGTCCAGTTACAGAATCAGAGTCGAGGGTTGACAGAAACTTTTCCACCTTGTCAGGAGGAAAGGACACAGAGTCCAGGAGCAGCTGGGTACGACTGGGTACGGTGGGTACAGAGAGGGATGGGTTTGGGACACAAGATTTAGAGGCAAACACAGAGTTGAGGCATTCAGCTTTTTCACGTGTGGAGTCAGCCATGTAGCCGTTTGAGGTGAGGGAGGGGATGGAGGGGGGAACAAACACCAGAAACAGATTTGACTAGACGCCACCAGGATTTGGAAGAGGGAGACAGATAAGAGAGTTCGGTCTTGAGAATGGAGAGATATTGTTTCCTGGCTCTCCTGAGGGGGGGGGGGACACACACTTGTTTCGGGCTTTGTGAAAGGAAATGAGATTTCCTTCTGTTGGATTTGCTTTCCAGGAGACGAAAGCAAGTTGTTTCTGGGCAACAGCCTCACCACAAGATTCCGTGTACCATGGACAGGAGGAAGGGTATGACAACTGAAGATGAAATGGGATAAATCTGTGCATGAGAGAGAGCAATTTACTTTGGAAGAATTCCCAGGATGAGTTGATGTCAGAGGTGGTGGAGATGGGAGACCAGTCCAGATGATTGATGGCTGCTTGAAGACCGTGCCAGTTGGCCTGAGTGAAATGCCAGACTCGTCGACGCTGAGGAGGCTCTCTGAGAATGGCCAGAGAGATGTCCACTTTAACAAGCACATGATCAGATGAGCCGATTGGAGCAGAAGAAGAGCAGCAGACATTTTCAGGGAAGTTAGTCATAACCAAGTCCAGAAGAGAAGATGCTCCGTTGACTGAGATCCGGGTCGGGAAATTGACAGATTGTGTCAGTCCCAGTGAGTCGCAGAAGTCCTTTGCTGAAGAGCCATGGCTGGTGAGAGAGGTACCCACACCCAGCCAACTGGCATGGTGACAAGTGAAATCACCACATATGAGGAAGAGAGAGTTGGGATGGGTAGATAGAAGTTGGTCCATATTATCAGACAGCGAGATGTAGATGGAGTCATCACTGTTTGGTGGACGGTACAACACACATGTGAACAAAAGGTGGGAGCGAAGGGGAAGCCGTAGCCAAAGGTATTCCTGGGGGTGAGGTGGAGAAAGAGGGCAGTGCAGAGCGAGTGAGGACCCAGAAGGGGTGATGGGGAAGTTTTGGAGGGGAGGGGAGGGGTGATGGGGAAGATTTGGAGGGGAGGGGCAAAGGGGTAGATTTGGAGGGGAGGGGTGATGGGGAAGTTTTGAAGGGGAGGGGTGATGGGGAAGTTTTGGAGGGAAGGGGTGATGGGGAAGTTTTGGAGGGAAGGGGTGATGGGGAAGTTTTGGAGGGAAGGGGTGATGGGGAAGATTTGGAGGGGAGGGGTGAGATTGGATTTTGAAAAGTGTACGATTAATGGGAAACGTACATTTATTGCAAAATGAGTTTCTTGAGACCTTCGAGTCAAAAATACGTTTGAGGACGCTGAAGGAGGGGTGGAGTGCAGTCGAGTTTCGGGAATGTAGAAAAGAGAAACTGTAAGAGATGGAATTTTTTTTTTGGAATGAATAGATTTGGTGAGTATGTCGAAAGCATCCTTTTATAGAAGAAGAAGAAAAATGTGTTATTATATACGACAGAATACAGTTCTTCAGGGGAAAGTTTAAACATTTTTAACAACGTGATCACGTGATCACGAACAACGTGATCGAAGAACGAACAAACAAATAAGAACAACGAATAAACGAATAAGAACAGAGAAGGAAATATGATTTGTGCTGATTTGATGCTGATTTGTGTCGATTTAACGTTAAAACATCAAACTTTCCTTTCTTCTCTCATTTATTCTTTTGACACCTCACCAATGACACCTCCTTTGTTTTATTCCCATTTCCTTCCTCAAGGATGTATGTCGACAGTTTCGATCTCTGCTGAACAAAATTACACCAGAAAATTTTGGCCGGTTGATAATTCAGATGAAGAGCGTCAATATCCCCAAAGAAGAAGATCTTGAGGACATTGTACAGCTTGTCCTGGACAAGGCGATATTGGATTCCACATTTTCTGAGGTGTATGCACACATGTGTCACCACCTTGCAAAGGTGAGTTAAGTTAACCACTACCACAACTCATGAAAGGAAGAACACCATACCAACAGACATCATTTTCTGAAACTTGTGAAAATATCTGCTCTGTGCCCCCTCCTACCCCCTCCTACCACCACCCCCTCCTACCGCCTCCTACCACCCCTCCTACCCTCTCCGATCACCCCCTCTTACCACCACCTCCTACCACCCCATCCTACCACCTCCTCCTACCACCTACTCCTGCGACCTCCTACCACAGCCTCCTACCACCCCCTACTACCACCTCCTCATACCACCTCCTCCTACCACCCCCTCTTACCACCTCCTACCACCCCCTCTTACCACCTCCTACCACCCCCTACAACCACCTCCTCATACCACCTCCTCCTACCACCCCCTCTTACCACCTCCTACGACCCCCTCCAACCACCTCCTCCTACCACCCCCTCTTACCACGTCCTACCACATCCTCCTACCACCCCCTACTACCACCTCCTCATACTCCCTCCTCCTACCACCTCCTCATACCACATCCTCATACCACCTACGCCTACCACATCCTCCTACCACCCCTTACTACCACCTCCTCATACCACCTCCTACCACATCCTCCTACCACCTCATCTTACCACATCCTCCTACCACCTCCTCATACCACCTCCTCCTACCACCCCCTCTTACCACCTCCTACCACCACCTCCTACCACCCCCTCTTAAAACCTCCTACTACCACCTCCTCATACCACCTCCTCCTACCACCTCCTCCTACCACCACCTCCTACCACCTCCTCCTTCCACCCCCTCTTACCACATCCTACCACCTCCTCCTACCACCCCCTACTACCACCCCTCCTACCCTCTCCGATCACCCCCTCTTACCACCACCAACTACCACCCCATGCTACCACCTCCTCGTACCACCTACTCCTACGACCTCCTACCACAGCCTCCTACCACCCCCTACTACCACCTCCTCATACCCCCTCCTTCTACCACCTCCTCATACCACATCCTCATACCACCTACTCCTACCACATACTCCTACCACCCCTTACTACCACCTCCTCATACCACCTCCTGCCACATCCTCCTACCACCTCCTACCACATCCTCCTACCACCTCCTCATACCACCTCCTCCTACCACCCCCTCTTACCACCTCCTACCACCCCCTCTTACCACCTCCAACCACCCCCTATTACCACCTCCTCATACCACCTCCTCCTACCACCTCCTCCTACCACCACCTCCTCCTACCACCCCCTCTTACCACATCCTACCACCTCCTCCTACCACCCCCTACTACCACCTCCTCATACCTCCTCCTCCTACCACCTCCTTATACCACATCCTCCTACCACCTCCTCATACCACCCCCTCCCACCACCCCCTCTTACCACCTCCTACCACCTCCTCCTACCACTCCCTACTACCACCTCCTCATACCACCTTCTCCTACCACCTACTCCTACCACCCCCTCTTACCACCTCCTACCACATCCTCCTACCACCTCCTCCTACCACCTACTTCTACCACCTCCTACCACCCCCTCCTACCACTCCCTACTACCACCTCCTCATACCACCTTCTCCTACCACCTACTCCTACCACCCCCTCTTACCACCTCCTACCACATCCTCCTACCACCTCCTCCTACGACCTCCTCATACCACCTTCTCCTACCACCTACTCCTACCACCCCCTCTTACCACCTCCTACCACATCCTCCTACCACCTCCTCCTACCACCCCCTCTTACTACCTCCTACCACCTCCTCCTACCACCTCCTTCTACCACCCCCTCCTTCCCCACTCCCCTCCTTCCCCACTCCCCTTTTCACAAACTGATACACAGTGCGCATTACTCTCATTTCCTTGGTGATATTTCCTCCCAAACTTGTTTACCCTCTATTACAGGCCTCACTGCACTCCTTCCCATCTTTTTTTCACTTTTGATTTTCTCAATTTATCTCCCTTCACCCACACCTCTTCAGAAAGTATTTAATAAATCGGTACCCCCCTTTTCTTTAATAACATCCACCATTCTTTAATGTTTTCATAGATTGAGGTACAAGTAAGAGATAAACCAGGAAAGGTCCTCAACTTCCACACGCTCCTCATTGAAAGCTGCAAGAATGAGTTGAGAATGGGGAATGATGGGAGCTCCAGCTCGGATGATGACGCGTCCAAAGAGAAAGGTCGACAGCGCGCGCTGGGCCACGTGGTCTTCATCGGGGAGCTTTTCAACGCACAGGTATTGGACGAATCGTTTATCACCAACACAGGTAAGGGATTGCTCCAGGATGGGAATGAGCAATCTCTCGAGTGCTTCTGTCGTCTCATCGGAGTTGCTGGAAAGGTCATCGACTCGACGCAATCCAAAATGGTAATGAACCTTCACTTTGGAGTTTCCATAAACACCTTTACTCTTCAACTTCCCCTTTAAAATCATCCTTCTTGCTCGTCTTCGTTTTGCTCACCGAGCACCATGTTTTTCTGTCTTCACAGATGGATGAGTATTTCACATTGTTGGACAAATTAATGAAGGAGCGGAAAATGGCGCCACGCATCCGTTTCATGCTCCAGCATCTGGTAGATCTTCGTATGGTAAGTCATACCTATCGTCCTCAGGTGTGCCAATTCACAATGAATACCTGACCTGTCTCAAGCCGTCTAACGTTCCTGTTCCTCGAGCTCGGTGATGCTGATCTTTAGACGCCTCCGGCATCCTCAAAGATAACTTCTTGTGATCGTTTTTGTCGGTTTTCTTCTGTTTATTTTGCTGTGTATATGTTTACTGTGACCTTCGAGTTCGGTTTTGTTTTGAAATTCGTGCAAACTCGCGAGTATTAGTCACATTTTTCATACCATGTTTTTGAGGCCTACCCAGTTCCCTCGTTAGTCGTTGTGTGTCCATGATCGTCCTTTCCCTGTACTACCTTTTATTTATTTTCACCTTTTACTTCCTCCGAACTTTTACCCTTTGTTCAATGTCTTAAATAAAAGAAAAAAAAAAAGAGTAAATTCCTCCTCACCCCCCGTGAGCACGTGTTGTCTCACCCCTCCCATCCTCCTTTCCTCCATCTTTTCCTCTCTTTTCCGGTTCCGGCCGATGTCACCTTTCAATCCCCATTCTGTTCATGAAGTATAATCACCATACTCCTTCACAATGTCTTTCAACCTTTCTGTTTTTTACTCAAATCTGCTTTCACTGGAAAAAAAAAGATAAAAGAAAGGTCCTCCCATAATAAGCACGTGATTCTATACACCTCCTCCTTCCTTCGAGTTCCGTTACTGACTTGCTAACCTCCTTCTGTTCTTCTTCTTCTCCTTCTGAACCTGTCTCCAATCATCGTCCCCCAGCCTCCCCGAAACAGTCTTCACTGTTTTGTTTTAAAATGTTTAAACTTCCTTCTTCCGTGTTGTTTACTCTCTTCCATTACAATTCACTCCTCTTCTTCTTTTCAAAAGGCTGTTTTCAAATCACTCTTTAAATCATTCCGTTTATAAAAGTTTCATCTCTTGCAGTTTTTCCCTTCTCCAAACTCTAAACTCACCTTCATTCCACCATTCCTCCAACGTTTTCAAATGTATCTGACTTGAAAATCCCAAGAACCCCCATTTGTTTGCAGTTGATGTTTGTATTTCATTAATCGTTGCTTTTGTACATCTTCAGTGCCAAACGCTTCCCTGTCTGTTCCCTCCTCTCTTGGTACTCGCCCCTATCCTACCAACCCGATCTCTTAACAGCATCCCACTCCATTCCCCCATTTCATCACTACCTGCCCCCTACCACACCCCTTCAAAACTCCTCCCACACCCCTTCCCATCATTTCTCCCCCATCAACCCTCCCATTTAAATCCCCCCACTCCCCCCCCCCCCACACACACATCTCCCCTTCTAATCTCCCCCCTCAACCCTCCCCTTCAACTGTCATCATGCCAGCTGGCTGGGTGTGGGTACCTCTCTCACCAGCCATGGCACCTCAGCAAAGGACTTCTGTGACTCATTGGGACTGACACAATCTGTCAATTTCCCGACCCGGATCTCAGTCAATGGAGCATCTTCTCTTCTAGACTTGGTTATGACAAACTTCCCTGCAAATGTCTGCTGCTCTTCTTCACCCTCTCTCTGTTCTCTTCACCCTCTCTTTTGCTCAAGGTCATCTGCCATCAGCTTGGAAATCAGCCAACATCACCACTTTACACAAAAAAGGTGCAAACATAGATCCTTGCAACTACAGACCAATCACCCTGCACCCAATAATCGGCAACGTCATGGAATCCATCATTGCTTCTGATATTAATTCCTTCCTCTTTTCCAATGGCTTGATCTCGGATTATCAATTTCATTTCAGACCAGGTCACTCTATGCTGGACATGCTGCTTCTGCTGTCTCAACAATGGATGGAGGTCCTCAATGCCAAACAGGAAATCAGAGCCATCTTCCTTGACATATCACGTGCCTTCGATACGGTCTGGCACCCCGCCCTGCTCACCGAACTCTCCTCCTATGATATCCATCGAACCTCCATGCATGGCTTGCGGACTTCCTCTCTGGTTGCAGTCAATGTGTGGCCCTCAATGGAATCCTCCCATCTCCACATCCTGTTCAGGCTGGAGTTCCCCAAGGCAGTGTTCTGCGCCCTATGCTTTTTCTGGTCTTCATCAATGATCTCTCCGACTCTCTGGAAAATCCTCTCTATCTCTTTGCTGATGATTCAACTCTCTGCCGCTCCATTCCTCATCCCTCCGATCAGCAGTCTGCAGCGTCCTCACTCTCTGCAGACCTGGACAAAATCATAGACTGGTCAAACAAGTGCAACATGTCTTTTAATCCTGACAAATTATCACACTCTCACGATGTCTCTCTGAAAAGGCCGACTGGACAACCCTCCAATCTACTTTCTCAACAATCCTCTCCAAGAAGTTCTGTCACTCAAGATTTTGGGTCTCACTATCTGCCATGATCTTTCCAGGGAAAACAACATTTCCAACTGGCCTCCAAAGCCAGTCGCCGACTGGGCATCCTCCGTCATGCGAAGTCCTTTCTTGGCACAGCTGAGCTCCTCACCATGTGCAAAGGTTTCAAAAACAGCTCAATGGAATACTGCTCTCCCCGATGGGCCGGTGCTGCTGCCTCCCACCTAGCTCGGCTTCACGTTGTTGAAACCAAAGCTTTCATCCGCAGCTCAATGGAATACTGCTCTCCCCTCTGGTCTGGTGCTCCTTCCTCACACCGAGCTCGGCTTCACGTTGTTGAAACCAAAGCTTTTAGAATCATTGGAATTTCCCGTGATGAAACTAACTCCGAGGGCCTTTCACTCACTCACCGCAGGCAGGTAGGTGGTCTTTCTATCTTCTACCGACTCTTGTCCGGCCTAGCCCCCCCAGCTCTGTCTGTGCTCTGTCCCCTAAATATTCTTACAGAACACACAAGATCTCTCAGCAACCCTCTTCTGGTGAAACAGGCAAAATCAAGACTCTCTGCTCACCTTCACTCTTTCATTCCTCTTTTCTCCCACCTCTGGAACAAACTCCCTCATTCTCTTCAATCCCACTCCTCCCTCCCGGTCTTCAAAACAGCTGTTCACCACCATCTCTTGTGTTCCCACATCCAAAACCTTGATCTTTTGTACCCCCATTAATCCACTCCAAGCCCATCTCTTCAAATTCCGTTTTCTTTCCTGAAATCCCCTGTAGCATCCATCTTGTTTATACCGTGTACCCCACCCCAGCCCTCTCCCTTGCACAGATCTCCCAATGTACCTGTTCTCTACTGTTGTTGTGCTTCCCTATCTCCCCCTCTTGTCTCCTGCTCCCTTTATTTAGTACAGCGGATAAGCTCTCATATTTTAACAAATTGTGCACTTTTTGAGAAAAGCATGAAATTTCTAGCATAGTTAGTATATACCATAAGGTTTATTTTCAGACGTGGAGGGAAGTCAGATTTGACCTCTGAGGACCGTGAGAGGTCAAATCCAAAATGGCCGCCAGTCCACCGAGTCTAATGTTCAAACGCGCTTAATTTTGGAACCAAATAGTGTAGAAAAACATTATAGGTGTCATTTCCAACTAAATTGGGGGTGCCCATTCATTTGGTGATACTTTTGAGATCGGCAGAACTCAAGGACATGCATTTAGGTCACGGTCAAGGTCTAATTACGTTAAATATCTATTTTTATGATACTGCAGTTGGAACTGCTATTGGAAAAAGTTCATTTGAACTTTTAAAACTTTATTTTTTCAGGTACAGGGAGGGATAGGTACAGAGCACCCAAAGACCAGAAATGATGAAAAAAAGTGCTTACACTGCAAGGAATGATGCAATAACCTCTGAAAAAATAACTGTAGTTAACCAAGTATGTCCACCAATGCTTACATTAAATCAAGTGCAATGATGAAAATTGGTAATGATCTAAATCTAACAGTCTCCAGAACAGACGCACAGTGCAGTGCACTTGAATGCAGCTTTGGCACACTTGCAGCGTCCAGTGCACCCTTTCTTGCAGCCACAGTCGATCAATTCATGGCACGATTTTGATGCTTCAGGAAGAGTGGTCCAAAGAGGCTGCCACCCAGTTGTCTCCTTTGTCCAGCCCCAGTCAGATGGCTCTGGCATCTCTGGATCCATGACCAATGCCTGGTTACAACAGTTGGCCTGGTAGCAAGTGCGCCTGATGTGCTGCTTGAGTGTTGCCTGGGTTGGAGGAATGTTCTCTAGAGTTGTACACTTCTGTGTGAAGAGCTGTTTCCTGGCATCATTCACTTCTGTGCTCTCACTGGTTCTATCGTACATCAGCACCACAAATCGCTCTAGCAGTAACATTGAGCCTTCACTGACCTCACTTGGCATACCTAGGAGTTCATTTAGAGCATCATTCACCTCTGGGCATCCCCAATTTAGTTGGAAATGACACCTATAATGTTTTTCTACACTATTTGGTTCCAAAATTAAGCGCGTTTCAACATTAGACTCGGTGGAATGGCGGCCATTTTGGATTTGACCTCTCACGGTCCTCAGAGGTCAAATCTGACTTCCCTCCACATCTGAAAATAAACCTTATGGTATGCACTAACTATGTTAAAAATTTCATGCTTTTCTCATAAAATGCACAATTTTTGTGTTTATCTGCTGCACTAATTATATGTTTTTATACGAGTGTGTGTTAGCGCTTGTACGAGGCTTGACTTTGTTTGCAAATAAAATAAATAAAACACCACCTGCATCCATAACCGCACTGATGCTCTTCCCTTCCTTAGAATAATTGGATTCCACGTCGAAAGGTCGAGCGACCAAACGACCTTCGAACGATACGTGAGGAAGCTCGTGCAGAACAACAGTGATGAAGGAGATCACACCACTACTGAAGTTACCATGTGCTGCTGTTTCATTACACAGCATATGGTACATACACCTACACACCTACACACCTACACACCTACACACATCCCACATGTCCCACATGTCTATACATGTTTAAAGTGTATGTGCCCTTCCCCCTCCCCGATAACGCCGGGTACTTCTGGCAGTAACAAATAAAATAAAAACGAAGAAATATCTCTCAGCAATTTCCCGTCTGTTAATTTATTTATTTTACATATGTGAATTACACGTTCATGCACACGTGAAATGGAGTTTGTTTTTGCACACATTAAATGAACACGTGAACCTTTACTTCCAGATAATAATGTTGAATGAAATAAGAACGAAGAAATATATGTCGGCATCATTGTTGACGTTTTTGTGACGACTGTCATCAAACGGAAAAGCAATATATATTAATGGGAAAGAAAAAGCGAATTTTTAATATATGTCGACATTTTGCTCTTCTGTTATTTTAGGCGGTGTATGATACATCGCTGCACGATTTTAAAAAATATATCTCGGCATTTTCCCATGTGTGCGTGAATGTTCTCAATTATTTCTGACACCGAGTCTAAAACCATCGATACAAATGAAATCAGAGATGGTGAGTTAGATTGGAGATAAAGGTGTGAGAGAGACTCAATGGCCTTGAAATTACAGGCCTTCGAGAATTCATTTCGTTCTATAAACGCAAACTTTCATCGGATTTTCTTCTCGGTTTTTTCCCACCGAGTCTAAAACTATGTTAGCGCCGAGTCTAAAACTATTCGAAATATCAGCGATGAAATGATATATCGAATTAGAGTTGAAATAAAAATGTGAGAGAGAGCAAGCCAGCACGGGCCTAACAGGCCTCAAATCCATGCGAGTTAATAAAATGGTGGATTATTTGTTTATGAAGCCTCTCCAAGAATGGGCGGAGCTACTCTCTAAACGGAGTAAGCCGAGTAAACGGAGCAAGTCATTTTGCCGACCGACCAGAGCCATTCAACAACCCCCAAGGGTCTTAATTGAACTAAAAGCTGAGTGCCAGCTGACATAACAATTTATAGTCTTTGTGTTGCCCCGTGTTTGTAGTTGAGTCCGCATGGAGGGTCCCTTACTACAGCCTTATAGTTACCTCAACTTTCAATTTTATTGCTTTACAATCATTTTCATTAAGCCCATTATTTGTTGGATTTTCTTCGTCTTGTCGTTTCTGTGTTTGTGGGGATTGGATAACCCCCCTCATGCTGATCGGCCCAGGTAAGGACCTCATGACTTTCGGTCCTGCGTGCACCATAAAAGGAACTGTCATTAATTCGGTTGGATTTCTCGGGAGTAACAACGATCGGCGACCCGTCATCTTGGGGTATTAATCCCAGGTGACACGACAATATCTAAAACTGAGCCATTTTTCTTTTGATGAAAAATGGAATTAAAAATAAAATTAACTCGTGAAAAGTAAATATCCATGTAATCATTCGTGTAATCATTCATGTAATCATTCATGTAATCATTCGTGTAATCGTTGATTTTAGTGGTTTAGTGTGGGCCTGCATTATTTACCAGGAGGGTGGTGCAGTGCTTTGAGTCGACAGTCTTTATCAAGAGTTGTAAAGCTAGCCATTGGGCCTGGACCCAACTCTCATGTAGGATATTTATATCAGTCACAACACAGCAGATTCAGAACTCCAAGGGGAAAAAAAAACAAAAAACGAGGAAATGCAAACATCCAAATTTTATTCGGATTAACCATGCATATGCATTAGTGGTGTAGATCGATTAGCAAAAAATATGTCATTTTTCTAATTGCATAATCCAACATGACACACGTGATGGATACAGGTGTTTGCGAACATACAAGCAACAGTGGAGGTCAACAGAGGGCCTTCCTGCAGCCTTGAGCAACATAAATGAAGACAGGTCGTCATGTAATGTACCGCAACATATGAACGTGCTGAAAAACCTTTCACACCTTGTAAAAGGGTGGCCCGGCCCTCAGGATGTTTGACTCGATGATTGGAGCAACGATGGTGATCTCGACCAGGATAGAAACCTGCAATAAGAGCTTTCCTTAACCTCTGGTACATCCTCCACAAGCATCATGAGCACCTCAATGACATCACAAAGTCTTCATGAAAGTCATCCAGATATTGTGTCCTGTATAGGAGGATAGTATCAGGGCATTAAAGCAAAGGAAAGCAATTACACTTCCTGGTACCAACATAGACATCGCAGTGTAAAAAAATTAAATGTTCATGAGGCAGTGACAGGCGGCTGGTCTTGTCCATGTGCAAATCTGGAAAAGTGACAACCAGGATTGCACTCGGATGGATTCAGGAGAATGAATAATACACTCATCCTATATGCACTACACATTTCCTATTGATTTCAGAGGTTCCTGGACCGTAACATGTTTCACTGCCTTCGCTATGCTGCTGTAAATGTCCATTTTGTTTCCTATAATCACCAAATGATTGTGAAAGCACTTAGAAAGCAATTGTGCAGCCGAAGCCACCCAATACCAACATTCTCCATTATTGTTACCAGGAAGCAGGTACTAATTTTGCCGACCTAGTAAGGATTACAGGCTCAGTCAACCCACCTGGTGTTATTTAACGGAACGGGAGGTGCTCAAACCTCAAGACCCGAGGATCTTAAGGCAGCCACCTTAACCGTTAAGCGAACACCTGGCTTAGTTTCCCATTTACAAACCATCCCAGCTAATACAACACCGTTGGGCCAACGTTGGCATTTGGTCAATTGGTCGCAAGCGCATTGTTGACGTCGGGGTAACGTTGCCGATTGGTTGCAATAATTGCAACGTCCATTTTCCAACGTTGGCCTGACGTTGTCTATTGGTTGCAATTGCGACGCCTATTTTCCAACGTTGGCCTGACGTTGTCCATTGGTTGCAATTGCGACGTCTATTTTCCAACGTTGGCCTGACATTACCGATTGGTTGCAATAATTGCAACGTCCATTTTCCAACGTTGGCCTGACGTTGTCCATTGGTTGCAATTGCGACGTCTATTTTCCAACGTTGGCCTGACATTGCCGATTGGTTGCAATAATTGCAATGTCCATTTTCCAACGTTGGCCTGACGTTGTCTATTGGTTGCAATTGCGACGCCTATTTTCCAACGTTGGCCTGACGTTGTCCATTGGTTGCAATTGCGACGTCTATTTTCCAATGTTGGCCTGACGTTGTCCATTGGTTGCAATTGCGACGTCTATTTTCCAACGTTGGCCTGACGTTGTCCATTGGTTGCAATTGCGACGTCTATTTTCCAACGTTGGCCTGACGTTGTCCATTGGTTGCAATTGCGACGTCTATTTTCCAACGTTGGCCTGACGTTGTCGATTGGTCGCAATTGCGACGTCTATTTTCCACCGTTGGCCTGACGTTGCTCCAACGTTGGCCCAACGGTGTTGTGTTAGCTGGGATGTTTATATTAAGAGGCTTCAACAGTATCATCATCACTGACATACCGGTACTTGTTTGTTGCTTTGACTGTCAGTAGATGAGCAACAGGTGCAAAACAAGCCGAGCAATTCTCATATGCCGAGTCACAAAGGAAAGAAAAGGTTTATACGCTCGGAGATTCAGTCTCGTTATTGCTTAACATATTGCGTCGCCATGCCTCGGTCGTCTTGGTTACATACATCACCAACATGCAGCGAACAGGAAGGGCAGAGCTTGGATAGCACGTTTACAAGATTTGTATAACTTTAAAGTGAGTTTAATGTTGTTATTGAGCATTTGGTGCATATAACATCTGGGATTGGATAGAAATAGTTTTTGTAAAGAGAGTGAAGAACAAAAAAAAAGATGCACATGGGCTGAAAAGGTGTTAATAAGAACCATTTGATGCGATCAAAGAAGAAATGAAAAGAAAAATAAGAAAATAAGGTGTGTCAAAAAACGGCAGCAAAGGTAACATCGGTAACATCGGTGGCACAAACTCGCAATCCGAATGGAACTCATAAACATAACATGAAAAGGCCTCAGAGCACTGTCACATAAATAGCAGAAGTGGAAGTGCACGTAAAGGATGAGAAGGACAGGAAGACAATATGGAGGTAGAGAACATGTCGACTTGATTTGGAAGAATCAAATGAGGAAATCAAAAAGGGATGACGTATTGAAAAGAGAAGCTGGCAAGGAGTCATGTCAGTAGCTTACATTCGTAACTGTCAGGTGAGTGGAGGCCATAGGGCGAGTTTGCCTTCTGATATCACTCATGTACCGAGTAAAAGAATGGCCGAGCCAGTGTCTTTATGTAGAATGCAACAACGAGGATCTAAGTGCGGCAGTGCTTATCTGTCATTCGTCGTCTCTGAGTCTTAACATGAAGCCCGAAGCTGCGATCGTGACGTCAGAACCATAAGATGCGATGACTTTCCTTAAATGTGACCATGAGGCGACTCCTCCTCCAGTCACAAAGCTTAAATTGCGAGAGGACTATTCACCCCCAAAGTTTTTAGCCACTTTCAGATGTACTAAGTGGTGCTGTGGAAGCGGTACTGATTTTCAGGGCCTGTGTCGGTGAGCTGGAAGCAGCAGCGAGGCCCAACATCGGGGTAGCTGCATCTCTGCTGAGGATAGCGGGCAGTTCGGCCAGGGCTCGAGCTAACGCCTCCAGCCGGGCCTCCAAAGAGCAGAGACGTTGGTCTGTAGCACCACTGCGCTCGTGCAATTCTGAAACCAGCTCATACATCATGCCTTGGTACTGGCAAGAGGAAAAAACAAGTCCAACTTAATAATAGAATACAGGACAAGAAATGAAATGAGAGGCAATATGGTCTCATTGTGGTTGTGCAATGATGACGTCATCACCGCTCTGCAATCAAAGCTTCAAGACAATATGTGAAGCGGTACACAAAGTTTTACAGAAGAACACGCGATTTACTGTACAAAAAAGAATGTATTTGCAGTCGGTTGTTTTAAAACTTCCAGCTGATGTATCCAAACAAGAAAACGAATCACTGGCAAAAGGTAATGGAGCCTCGAAACAGAAAAAAAGGAATTTCAAACATTTCAAACTAAAACATGCTGGTCTATCTTCGATTTGGCAAAAAACATGCTGGTCTGTCTTGGATTAGCCTAAAACACGTTGGCATATCTTGAATTAGGCTAAAACATGCTGGCCTATCTTGAATTAGGCTAAAACATACTGGCATATCTTGAATTAGGCTAAAACATACTGGCATATCTTGATTTAGGCTAAAACATGCTGGCATATTTTAGATTAGGCTAAAACATGCTGGCCTATCTTGAATTAGGCTAAAACATGCTGGCATATCTTGAATTCGGCTAAAACATGCTGGCCTATCTTAGATTAGCCTAAAACACGTTGGCATATCTTGAATTAGGCTAAAACATGCTGGCATATCTTGAATTCGGCTAAAACATGCTGGCATATCTTGAATTAGGCTAAAACATGCTGGCCTATCTTGAATTAGGCTAAAACATACTGGCTTATCTTGAATTAGGCTAAAACATGCTGGCATATCTTGATTTAGGCTAAAACATGCTGGCCTATCTTAGATTTGGCAAAAAACATGCCTGTCTTGGATTAGCCTAAAACACGTTGGCATATCTTGAATTAGGCTAAAACATACTGGCCTATCTTGAATTAGGCTAAAACATGCTGGCATATCTTGATTTAGGCTAAAACATGCTGGCATATCTTGATTTAGGCTAAAACATGCTGGCATATCTTAGATTAGGCTAAAACATGCTGGCCTATCTTGAATTAGGCTAAAACATGCTGGCATATCTTGAATTCAGCTAAAACATGCTGGCCTATCTTAGATTAGCCTACAACACGTTGGCATATCTTGAATTAGGCTAAAACATGCTGGCATATCTTGAATTCGGCTAAAACATGCTGGCCTATCTTGAATTCGGCTAAAACATTCTGGCCTATCTTGAATTCGGCTAAAACATGCTGGCCTATCTTAGATTTGGCTAAAACATGCTGGCCTATCTTGAATTCGGCTAAAACATGCTGGCCTATCTTGAATTCGGCTAAAACATACTGGCCTATCTTGAATTTGGCTAAAACATGCTGGCCTATCTTGGATTAGCCTAAAACACGTTGGCATATCTTGAATTCGGCTAAAACATACTGGCCTATCTTAGATTTGGCAAAAAACATGCCTGTCTTGGATTAGCCTAAAACACGTTGGCATATCTTGAATTAGGCTAAAACATACTGGCCTATCTTGAATTAGGCTAAAACACGTTGGCATATCTTGATTTAGGCTAAAACATGCTGGCATATCTTGATTTAGGCTAAAACATGCTGGCATATCTTAGATTAGGCTAAAACATGCTGGCCTATCTTAGATTTGGCAAAAAACATGCCTGTCTTGGATTAGCCTAAAACACGTTGGCATATCTTGAATTAGGCTAAAACATACTGGCCTATCTTGAATTAGGCTAAAACATGCTGGCCTATCTTGAATTAGGCTAAAACATGCTGGCCTATCTTGAATTAGGCTAAAACATACTGGCTTATCTTGAATTAGGCTAAAACATGCTGGCCTATCTTAGATTTGGCAAAAAACATGCCTGTCTTGGATTAGCCTAAAACACGTTGGCATATCTTGAATTAGGCTAAAACATACTGGCCTATCTTGAATTAGGCTAAAACATGCTGGCATATCTTGATTTAGGCTAAAACATGCTGGCATATCTTGATTTAGGCTAAAACATGCTGGCATATCTTAGATTAGGCTAAAACATGCTGGCCTATCTTAGATTTGGCAAAAAACATGCCTGTCTTGGATTAGCCTAAAACACGTTGGCATATCTTGAATTAGGCTAAAACATACTGGCCTATCTTGAATTAGGCTAAAACATGCTGGCATATCTTGATTTAGGCTAAAACATGCTGGCATATCTTGATTTAGGCTAAAACATGCTGGCATATCTTAGATTAGGCTAAAACATGCTGGCCTATCTTGAATTAGGCTAAAACATGCTGGCCTATCTTAGATTAGCCTAAAACACGTTGGCATATCTTGAATTAGGCTAAAACATGCTGGCATATCTTAGATTAGGCTAAAACA
Source organism: Myxine glutinosa (assembly GCF_964187855.1). Lineage (NCBI taxonomy): Eukaryota > Metazoa > Chordata > Myxini > Myxiniformes > Myxinidae > Myxine > Myxine glutinosa. The sequence continues at coordinate 8,065,637 of NC_136271.1, forward strand.
TGCTGGCATATCTTGAATTCAGCTAAAACATGCTGGCCTATCTTAGATTAGCCTAAAACACGTTGGCATATCTTGAATTAGGCTAAAACATGCTGGCATATCTTGAATTCGGCTAAAACATGCTGGCCTATCTTAGATTAGCCTAAAACACGTTGGCATATCTTGAATTAGGCTAAAACATGCTGGCATATCTTGATTTAGGCTAAAACATGCTGGCATATCTTGATTTAGGCTAAAACATGCTGGCATATCTTGATTTAGGCTAAAACATGCTGGCATATCTTAGATTAGGCTAAAACATGCTGGCCTATCTTGATTTAGGCTAAAACATGCTGGCATATCTTGATTTAGGCTAAAACATGTTGGCATATCTTGATTTAGGCTAAAACATGCTGGCATATCTTAGATTAGGCTAAAACATGCTGGCCTATCTTGATTTAGGCGAAAACATGCTGGCATATCTTGATTTAGGCTAAAACATGCTGGCATATCTTGATTTAGGCTAAAACATGCTGGCCTATCTTGAATTAGGCTAAAACATGCTGGCCTATCTTGAATTCAGCTAAAACATGCTGGCCTATCTTAGATTAGCCTAAAACACATTGGCATATCTTGATTTAGGCTAAAACATGCTGGCATATCTTGAATTCGGCTAAAACATGCTGGCCTATCTTGAATTCGCTGGCATATCTTTATGTAGATCGATCGATCTCGCGAGATCTTGGAGACGGCGGCAGGGATTTTCGAAGCTCCACACGGTCTCCACGTTTTTCGAAGTTAAGTCTGTTCACAATTGTATTTTGTCGAAACTGTATTTATCTTTCGGTGTGTGAAGTTATTGTGTGCAACTTTGGTTGTTTCTCGGTGTTTATCTTTCATAAATTGATCGTCTGTTTGCCGTGTCGCGAGCAAGGCCTTGTACAGTGTGCACTGTACAACCTTGAGGCTTTGTTTTTCTCTCAGTGGTCCGTCGTTTGTGATCCAATAACTTTCGTTCTCTGTATTCCCAGACTTTTCACCCATAGCCTACTTCCTTGTGTAAATCTCAACTCAAAAAAAAAAAAAAAAAAAAAAAAAAACATTTCCTTCTCTGTTCTTATTCGTTTATTCATTCTTATTCGTTGTTTCGTTCTTCGACCACGTGTTTCTCCCCCATTTCCCCAGATAGTTTTCACTCATTAACCTTCAATGTTTACACTTTCCCCTCAAGTTATGTATTCCGTCATATTTTATAACACCTTTTTCTTCTTCTTCTTTAAAAGGCTGCTTTCGACTTGCTCACCAAATCAATTCATCCCAAAAAAAATATCCATCTCCTATAGTGCCTTTTTTCTACATTCCCTAAACTCTCCTGCACTCCATCCTCCATCCAGCGTCCTTAAACGTATTTTTAACTCGAAGGTCACAAGAAACTCATTTTGCAATAAATGTTCGTTTCCCATAAATCGTACACTTTCAAAAATCCAATCTCACCCCTCCCCTCCAAATCTTCCCCATCACCCCTCCCCTCCAAATCTTCCCCATCACCCATCCCTTTCAAATCTCCCCCCTTGCCCCCTCCCTCCTAAACTACCCCCTCACCCCTCCCCGCCAAGACGCCCCCTCGCCCCTCCCCTCCTAGACTCCTGCCTCACCCCTCCCCTCCAAATCTCCCCCATATCCCATCCCTTTCAAATCCCTCCCCTTGTCCCTTCCCTCCCAAACTCCCCCCTCACCCCTCCCCTTCAAATCTCCCCACCCTCATTGCTTCTCAATTTCCCCCCGCTCACTCCCCCTCCTCAAAGTGTCCTCCCCGCTTCTTCCCCCTTCAAACTCTCACCTCCATCTCCCCCAACCTTCTGCCTCGCTCTTCCCCCTCCTCAAATAACACCTCATTGTGGCTCACCCAATCACCATCAAACCTTTTGTCCGCCCCATCCTTCCCTTTCTCCGAGCTATTCTGAAATCTCTGACACACCTTCAACAGCTCTCCCTACCTCTTCCACCTCTTCCACATCTTACCCTACCCCTCCTCCCCCCTGTTCTGTATCTGATGCTCCCCCTTCCTCTTCATTAACGGTATGGACCTCAAACATCCGGGGCCTTCGTTCAAACTTAACTGATCTCTCCATACAGGTTGCTTCTGTCAAACCAGACGTGATCTGCTTAACAGAAACTTTCCTCCTTTATGATGTCTCTGATTCCATAGTATCTCTCCCGGGCTACTCCCTCCTCCGGTATGATAGACCTGAGCCTCGTCCTGGAGGCGGGGTTGCTATCTTTATCAAAAACTCTCTTCCTCACTCGCCCTGCACTGCACTCTCTCCACCTCACCCCCAGGAATACCTCTGGCTACGGCTTCCCCTTCGCTCCCACCTCTTGTTCATATGTGTGTTGTACCGTCCACCAAACAGTGATGACTCTATCTACATCTCGCTGTCTGATGATATGGACCAACTTATATCTCCTCATCCCAACTCTCTCTTCCTCATATGTGGTGATTTCAACTGTCATCATGCCAGTTGGCTGGGTGTGGGAACCTCTCTCACCAGCCATGGCTCCTCAGCAAAGGACTTCTGCGACTCACTGGGACTGACACAATCTGTCAATTTCCCGACCCGGATCTCAGTCAATGGAGCATCTTCTCTTCTGGACTTGGTTATGACTAACTTCCCTGAAAATGTCTGCTGCTCTTCTTCTGCTCCGATCGGATCATCTGATCATGTCCTTGTTAAAGTGGACATCTCTCTGACCATCCTCAGGGAGCCTGCTCAGCGTCGACGAGTCTGGCATTTCACTCAGGCCAACTGGCACGGTCTTCAAGCAGCCATCAATCATCTGGACTGGTCTCCCATCTCAACCACCTCTGACATCAACTCATCCTGGGAATTCTTCCAAAGTAAATTGCTCTCTCTCATGCACAGATTTATCCCATCTCGTCTTCAGTTGTCATACCCTTCCTCCCGTCCATGGTACACGGAATCTTGTGGTGAGGCTGTTGCCCAGAAACAACTTGCCTTCGTCTCCTGGAAAGCAAATCCAACGGAAGGAAATCTCATTTCCTTTCACAAAGTCCGAAACAAGTGTGTGTCCACCCTCAGGAGAGCCAGGAAACAATATCTCTCCGTTCTCAAGACCGAACTCTCTTATCTGTCTCCCTCTTCCAAATCCTGGTGACGTCTGGTCAAATCCGTTTCTGGTGTTTGTTCCCCCTCCATCCCCTCCCTTACCTCAAACGGCTACACAGCTGACTCCGCACGTGAAAAAGCTGAATGCCTCAACTCTGTGTTTGCCTCTAAATCTTGTGTCCCAAACCCATCCCTCTCTGTACCCACCATACCCAGTCGTACCCTGCTGCTCCTGGACTCCGTGTCCTTTCCTCCTGACAAGGTGGAAAAGTTTCTGTCAACCCTCGACTCTGATTCTGCAACTGGACCCGACGGCATCAGCCCACGGGTCCTAAAATCCTGCTCTGCTGCTCTATCTCACCCTCTCTCTGTTCTCTTCACCCTCTCTTTTGCTCAAGGTCAACTGCCATCTGCTTGGAAATCAGCCAACATCACCGCTTTGCACAAAAAAGGTGCAAAAACAGATCCTAGCAACTACAGACCAATCAGCCTTCTCCCAATTATCAGCAAAGTCATGGAATCCATCATTGCTTCTGATATGAAATCTTTCCTCTTCTCCAATGGCTTGATCTCTGATCATCAATTTGGTTTCAGACCAGGTCACTCGACTCTGGACATGCTGCTTCTGCTGTCTCAACAATGGATGGAGGTCCTCAATGCCAAACAGGAAATTAGAGCTGTCTCCCTCGACATATCACGTGCCTTCGACACGGTCTGGCACCCCGCTCTGCTCACCAAACTCTCCTCCTTTGGTATCCATGGAAATCTCCACGCATGGCTGGCGGACTTCCTCTCTAGTCGTCGTCAATGTGTGGCCCTGAATGGGTTTCTCTCATCTCATCTTCCTGTTCAGGCTGGAGTTCCCCAAGGCAGTGTTCTGGGCCCTGTGCTTTTTCTGGTCTTCATCAATGATCTCTCTGACTCTCTCGAAAATCCTCTCTATCTCTTTGCTGATGACTCCACTCTCTGCCGCTCCATTCCTCTTCCCTCAGATCGGCAGTCTGCTGCCTCCTCACTCTCTGAAGACCTGGACAAAATCACAGACTGGTCAAACAAGTGGAACATGTCTTTCAATCCTGACAAATCTCACACTCTTACTATGTCTCTCCGAAAAGATCGACTGGACAACCCTCCCATCAACTTTCTCAACAATCCTCTCCAAGAAGTTCTGTCGCTCAAGATTTTGGGTCTCACTATCTGCCATGATCTTTCTTGGGAAAACCACATTTCCAAGCTGGCCTCCAAAGCCAGTCGCCGACTGGGCATCCTCCGTCGTGCGAAGTCCTTCCTCGGCACACCTGAGCTCCTCACCACATACAAGGCTTTCATCCGCAGCTCAATGGAATACTGTTCTCCCCTATGGGCCGGTGCTCCTGCCTCACACCTAGCTCGGCTTCACGCTGTTGAAACCAAAGCTTTCAGAATTATTGGATTCTCCCGCGATGAAGCTATCTCTGAGGGCCTTTCACTCACTCACCGCAGGCAGGTAGGTGGTCTTTTCTGTCTTCTACCGACTCCTCTCCGGCCTTGCACCCCCAGCTCTCTCTGTGCTCTGTCCCCCAAATATTCCTACAGGTCGCACAAGATCTCTCAGCAACCCTCTTCTGGTGAAACAGGCAAAATCTCGGCTCTCTGCTCACCTTCACTCTTTCATTCCTCTTTTCTCCCGCCTCTGGAACAAACTCCCTCACTCCCTTCAATCCCACTCCTCCCTCCAGGTCTTTAAAACAGCTGTTCACCACCATCTCTTATCTTCCCCCATCCAAAACCTTGATCTTTTCTACCCCCGCTAATTCACCCCAGATCCACCTTGTTTGAAATTCCAACTTCTTTCCTGGAAGTCCTGGCAGTGTCCATATGTTTTATACCTCTCCCACTGCCCCCTTCCCACGCCCCCCCCCCCCCAAAGCCCTCGCCCTCTCTCAGATCTCTCGATGTCTCCATGTCTCTCGGTCCCTGCTCTCAAATGTTGTGTTTGTGTCCTTCCCCCTCTCTACCCATCTTGTCTACCGCTCCATATGTTATATGTTTTATGTGTCGGTTTGTCTTTCTGTGTGATTAATGTTCGCTCTTTCACGAGCCTCGACCTTGTATACAAAAAAAAAAACAAAAAAAAAAAACAAAACAAAAAAAAAAAAAAACATTCGGCTAAAACATGCTGGCCTATCTTAGATTTGGCTAAAACACGTTGGCATATCTTGAATTCGGCTAAAACATACTGGCCTATCTTAGATTTGGCTAAAACATGCTGGCATATCTTGAATTCGGCTAAAACATGCTGGCCTATCTTAGATTTGGCTAAAACATGCTGGCATATCTTGAATTTGGCTAAAACATGCTGGCCTATCTTAGATTTGGCTAAAACATGCTGGCCTATCTTAGATTTGGCTAAAACATGCTGGCCTATCTTAGATTTGGCTAAAACATGCTGGCATATCTTAGATTTGGCTAAAACATGCTGGCATATCTTGAATTTGGCTAAAACATGCTGGCATATCTTGAATTCGGCTAAAACATGCTGGCCTATCTTAGATTTGGCTAAAACATGCTGGCCTATCTTAGATTTGGCTAAAACATGCTGGCATATCTTAGATTTGGCTAAAACATGCTGGCATATCTTGAATTTGGCTAAAACATGCTGGCATATCTTGAATTCGGCTAAAACATGCTGGCCTATCTTAGATTTGGCTAAAACATGCTGGCATATCTTGAATTCGGCTAAAACATGCTGGCCTATCTTAGATTTGGCTAAAACATGCTGGCCTATCTTAGATTTGGCTAAAACATGCTGGCATATCTTAGATTCGGCTAAAACATGCTGGCCTATCTTGAATTCGGCTAAAACATGCTGGCCTATCTTAGATTTGGCTAAAACATGCTGGCCTATCTTAGATTTGGCTAAAACATGCTGGCCTATCTTAGATTTGGCTAAAACATGCTGGCCTATCTTAGATTCGGCTAAAACATGCTGGCCTATCTTAGATTTGGCTAAAACATGCTGGCCTATCTTAGATTTGGCTAAAACATGCTGGCATATCTTGAATTTGGCTAAAACATGCTGGCATATCTTGAATTCGGCTAAAACATGCTGGCCTATCTTAGATTTGGCTAAAACATGCTGGCATATCTTGAATTCGGCTAAAACATGCTGGCCTATCTTAGATTTGGCTAAAACATGCTGGCATATCTTGAATTTGGCTAAAACATGCTGGCCTATCTTAGATTTGGCTAAAACATGCTGGCATATCTTGAATTCGGCTAAAACATGCTGGCCTATCTTAGATTTGGCTAAAACATGCTGGCCTATCTTAGATTTGGCTAAAACATACTGGCCTATCTTAGATTAGGCTAAAACATGCTGGCCTATCTTGAATTCGGCTAAAACATACTGGCCTATCTTGGATTAGGCTAAAACATGCTGGCCTATCTTAGATTTGGCTAAAACATGCTGGCCTATCTTAGATTTGGCTAAAACATGCTGGCCTATCTTAGATTTGGCTAAAACATGCTGGCCTATCTTGAATTCGGCTAAAACATACTGGCCTATCTTGGATTAGGCTAAAACATGCTGGCCTATCTTAGATTTGGCTAAAACATGCTGGCCTATCTTAGATTTGGCTAAAACATGCTGGCCTATCTTAGATTTGGCTAAAACATGCTGGCCTATCTTAGATTTGGCTAAAACATACTGGCCTATCTTAGATTTGGCTAAAACATGCTGGCCTATCTTGAATTCGGCTAAAACATACTGGCCTATCTTAGATTTGGCTAAAACATGCTGGCCTATCTTAGATTTGGCTAAAACATGCTGGCCTATCTTAGATTTGGCTAAAACATGCTGGCCTATCTTGAATTCGGCTAAAACATGCTGGCCTATCTTGGATTAGGCTAAAACATGCTGGCCTATCTTAGATTTGGCTAAAACATGCTGGCCTATCTTAGATTTGGCTAAAACATGCTGGCCTATCTTAGATTCGGCTAAAACATGCTGGCCTATCTTGGATTCGGCTAAAACATGCTGGCCTATCTTAGATTTGGCTAAAACATGCTGGCCTATCTTGGATTAGCCTAAAACACGTTGGCATATCTTGAATTCATTGAGTTCAATTCATATCCATTGAGCTGCGGATGAAAGCCTTGTATGTGGTGAGGAGCTCAGGGTTTTTTTTTTGTTTTTTTTCAGACTCAGGTTCTATTTTACAGAGAATGTAAATACATGCAATACTGAAGAAGGCAGGGACACTGAGTTAATAATGTAGAAATAGTGGATTAGGGGGAAAGACTTTCCAAGGAGTTTTCACGTGAAAACTCATCCAGGCCCATCAGAGTTCTCCGAGCTCACTGGGAGGTCGGTTGCCCGGAATTGTGATGGCGGACAAGCTTTCTAATGTGGCCATCTGATTTGTACGCGCTGAATCGGAGCACGCAGTCGAGTTGGTGGATGTAAGTCTATGGGTAACCCACCACTTACATCCTGCGAGCAAGACAACCTCCCATTCACAACCACCGTTTGCTTCCTATCACTAATCCAGTTTCCATTCCAGTTAGTTACGACACGAAGCCAGTTAGACAATATTACTTTGTGTAACACACTAAACGATGGAGAAAAAACCCACAGGTGACACTGAGGATGACAAAGGACAGTAAGAAACCTCTGAGTCAGATTCCAGAGTTCACGTGAGAAAAGAAACTGCAATCACATTTGCACAACCAGTCACATTTGAACCAGTAATGTGGCAAAAACTATGGGACGCTGGCAATTTTACACCTGCGTTACTTAAGTATATGCGGGAAAAGCACGATTGGCATATGAGGATTGCACGGTGGGGACTCATTCTTACAGAAGGTAGAAAGAAACATCATTACTTTTAGAAGAGATAAAATTACATCATTTAAGGAGGATAACTGCCGAAGGCCGAAGCAAGTATAAAGGTTTCTAGTGCTGACGTCCAAGTTAGGAAGTGGTTAAATTAAATAAGTGTGAGGTGCTAATAAGTGCGAAAAGTTGGGTTTTTATAAGGTCACAAAATACACTTTGTGGATCTGACTGATGGTGATCAAGTGCATCTTACTATATTAAATAAAAAATAAGGCAATATGGTGTGTGTGTGTGTGTGTGTGTGTGTGTGTGTGTGTGTGTGGGTGTGCATGTGTGTATGTATATGTGTCGTTGGTTGTTATCTCCATAATTTGGGTTTTAGAAGGTGGAATAGAGTCCTCCCAGGACTAAAATGATCTACCCCCGTTTGGGTGAAGGATTGTTGTGAAGTTTTGTTGCTCTCAGAATTTTGCTCCAAGGGCTCTATTCAGGATCGTCGCTGAGCCCCGTGCAGCCTCCAACAGTAGTTAGTTTGTGGTGATGTTCCCAGTGCTGCTTTTTAAGATCTCTGTGAGGTTCTTCTTTATTTATTATGTGAGGATCCTTTCACTTCATTCTTGAGGTCTTGGTATCTGGTCATTTTCTTGATTTCTGCATTATTTAGGCCAAAACCGCTGGGTACTGAAATATCAATCGGCAATGGTGTCTTTGTTGGAACCCATCTGTGGATCGGTCCCATCGGCCGATGGGTCTGACCCGTTTGCGGATCCGCAGATGGGCGACCCATCTGTGGATGCACGAGAAATGACAATGCAGACCCATCGGCCGATGGGTCTGCGCCATCTGCGGATGTGTTGTTCACCTTGAAGGAATGTGTATGCATCAATGGTGGATGAGTATGTTTATTTGAACCTAAAAATAAGCAATTGATGTCATAAATGTTTATAAAGCAGTCCGTGACATGTGGTTTGTCGATAACCGTTTGTCGATAAGATAAAAATAAGATAATGTCGCTCCATTTAAAAACGCTGGTCTACTTCGCTGGTGGCACTGGCAGACTCAGCTCTCCATTGTTTATATAGCAATTCCTGGCATGCCTTAATCACCCCAAAGCTAAAGATGAAGGTGTGGCTTCGTAATCGGGGCATTGTCAATTATATAAACACAATAACGCATTATGTGATTCTATGAGGCCCTCAGTGTGATTCTATGAGGCCCTATGTGATTCTATGAGGCCCTCAGCGATGGGTCTGACCCGTTTGCGGATCCACAGATGGGTCGCCCATCTGCGGATCCGCAAACGGGTCAGACCCATCGGCCGATGGGACCGATCCACAGATGGGTTCCAACATCTTTTCCTTTTTGTTCCTGAGCGCTATGTCTGGTCGTAGTGCTTTGTTTTCTATGTTCACAATGGATGGAATCATCAGGTCATACGTGAGCATTATGTCCTTGTTTTCAATGATGGCTTTTTTGGTTCATGTTTCCACAAGTTTTGTGGAACTGGGATATTGAAATTTCTGAAGATGTCCCAGTAGATTACTCTACATACATTGTTGTACCTTTGGGTGTAGAGCTGCTCTGACATGAGGTTTTTTTTACATCCTGATAGGAGGTGGCTCGTGCTCGTGTTTCTACCTTGCAGAATCTATACTTGTCCGATTGACTCAGTCCTGCTATCTTTTTAAAGCCATTGGTGTAGTGTCCTTGGTATTGAGCATTAATTAATGAATTGTGCTCCATCCCAGTTGAACTGACTTCTTCTTAGCCATTTGTTTATGTGTCTGAACAGTGCATGTCAGAGCAGAAACTCCACCATAAAGTCCAAGGAACTGTCCGTAGAACTCAGATAGAATTGTCGACATAGATATCGTAGACAAATTTGATTTTAGACAAAAGGCATAGATCTAAGGAAGTGTATAAAACAATTTCTAGAGTGTTGAACGTTCCCAAGAGCACAGTGAGCTCCATCATTAGGAAACAGAAAGAATATGGAGCTGCTCAAACTCTTCCTAGAGCTGGCTGTCCGACCAAACTGAGCAACTGGGCAAGAAGGACCTTGGTCAGGGAGGTGACCAAGAACCCAATGACGAATCTGACAGAGCGAGAGAGTTCATTGGCTGAGATAGGAGAACCTATTGGAAGGAAGATAGTCTCTGCAGGACTTCACAATTATAGGCTTTATGGGAGAGTGGGTCGGACGGAAGCCACTTCTGAAAAAAAGTACATGACAACACACCTGGAGTTTGCAAAAAGGCACGTGAAAGACTGAGTGAGAGCATGGGGCAAAATATTCTGTGGTCTGATGAGAAGAAAATTCAACTCTTTGGCCTGAATGCAAAGTGTTACGTCTGGCGGAAACCAAGCACAACTCATCAGTCTGCACATCGGATTTTTATGTGAAAAAATAAAAACTATTTTTTCACATAAAACCACTTTTTTGCGCGCAAAAAAAAAAAATTGCTATTTTCGGAGAAAAACAAATATTTCGCCCTTTTTCGGGAAAAATAAAATAAAATGCCCTTTTTGGTCGAAAATGTCTGGCAATGCTAAAAAAGATTAGGGAATTTTTCGAAATTTTTAACTGCGATCGAAATGTTTAACTGCGATCGAAATTTTAAACTGCGATCGATCTCAAAAACAAAACGTTGCGTCCACTTGCGTGCGTTGCGTCCCCAGCGTGTACAGCAGTGAGGCGGTGTACTACAGTGAGAGAGTGTACACAAAGTGTGAACAAGTCTCCTATCAAGATGCGTGCTGCTCTTCGTGACAAGTGGCTGAAGGAATTCAACGCTGGCGGCGATGGGGCCACCTTCAAGTACGTGTCGAGTGACACGGCTTTCTGTCGAGCTTGTGAAAAGACTTTCCGGGCGAAGCAGAAGTCTGAGCTGGCCCAACATGTCCGAGGAGACCGCCACAAGAACAACTTGGCCTTGAAGAAGGAGAGGACGGTCACGCAAGCCACCATGGAGGACTTTGGTGGCGGAAAGAGGCACAAGTGCGACGTCGTGGCTCAGGAGCTGTGCCAGGCCATGCTGGCTGCTGGCATCCCATGGTCGAAATTGGAAAACCCTGCCCTCTGGTCGTTCCTGGAGAAGCACATCACTCTCCAGATCCCCGATGAAAGCTGGAATCGAAAGCACTACCTCGACAAGTGCTACGACGAGGCCTTGGCGGGGTTCCGTGCCGACCTCGGACAGCAGCCCATCTGGCTGTCCGTCGACGAGACGACCGATTCGGCAGGTCAATATGTGGCCAACATCATCGCGGGACGCTTGTCCAAGGAGGGGTACTTTCGTCCCCACCTCGTCCAGTGCATGTTTCTGGAGAAGACCAACTCTGGGGAGATCGTGCGCGCAGTCAACGACACGCTGCGCTATCTTTGGCCTGATTTCAAGCCGGAGTGCCTCAAGGTCCTCGTCAGCGACGCCGCGGCCTATATGATCAAGGCCGGCCATGCCCTGAAGGAACTCTTCCCGGACTTGCTGCATGTGACTTGCGTTGCCCACGCGCTCCACCGTGTCTGCGAGACAGTCCGAGAAATGTTCAAGGACGTCAACGACCTGATTGCCACGACGAAGAAGGTGTTCGTCAAAGCCCCGTCGCATGTTGTCCTTTGGAAGGAGCAGCAGCCCAATCTTTATCTCCCCCCCCCCCCCCCGGAGCCCATTCTGACTCGGTGGGGGACGTGGATCGACGCCGCGGTGTTTTACGCCGAGCACTTCGAGGCCGTCAAGGACATTGTGGACCAGCTGAACGATGACGACGCGATGGCAATCCGGAGTGCCAAGGACCTGTTCGGAAAGGCGGACATCAAGCTCAGTTTGGTCTTCTTAAATGCCCACGTGTTGTTCATCCCGAAGATCCTTAAGCAGCTGGAGGAGGCCGGCATGGAGCTGGCCAAGGCCTTCCAGCTCCTTGATCAGGCCAAGGAGGAGCTCGAAAAGATCCGAGGCTGCCGTAAGGAGATCCTGCTCACCAAGTTCAAGGCGGTGCTGCAGCGCAATCCCGACATTGGTGTGCTGAGGACAGTGGCTTTGATCCTGGATGGAGATCAGCACGGATCTGAGGTTGGTGTGCCGGCTGGAGTCAAGCTTGCCGACATCCCCCTCTTGAGGTACTGCCCCATCGTCAGCGTCGACGTGGAAAGGTCCTTCTCCGTCTACAGAAACGTCCTCACCGACCGCCGCCACCACCTCACCAAGGAGAACATTACCAAGATAATGATTTCAAACACCTACTTTAACCGTTCCTAAAAGGGTCTTGTCAATTTCTTCTAGTCCTCTACTTATCAAACAATGCGGTTGCAATAAAGGTACCTGAACGTCAGTTTGTACCTGTTTACTAGCCCAGAGTGCTTAATGTTGTGCAGGAAAAAGCTTACCATTTTTTGTTCTTTTTTTGACTGATTTCTGAAAAACTTGGTAATAATAAAAAATGAATAAAACGGGGGAAAAAAATATTTCGGGATTTTTTCACATTAAAAAAAAAAAATTCCGCTTTTCAAAACATAAAAGGCCTATTTTCTTAACATAAAAATCCGTAGTCTACGTCATCACCCATATAACACCATCCCGACCGTGAAGCATGATGGTGGAAGCATCATGCTATGGGGATGCTTTTCAGTGGCAGGGACTGGGAGACTTGTAAGAATCAAGGGAACAATGAATGGAGCCAAATACAGATGAATCATTGAGGAGAACCTGCTTCAGAGCGCAAAAGCCCTTAGACTGTGTCGAAGATTTACATTCCAACAGGACAATGACCCCAAGCATACAGCCAAAGCAACACTGGAATGGCTTCAGAACAAGAACATGAAAGCCCTTGAGTGGCCCAGCCAAAGCCCAGACTTGAATCCCATTGAGAATCTGTGGAAAGACTTGAAGATTGCTGTTCACCGACGCTCCCCATCCAACTTGGCAGAGCTTGAAAAAATCTGCAAGGAAGAATGGGGAAAACTCCCCAAATCCAGATGTGCAAAGCTGATACACACATACTCAAGAAGACTCGAAGCTGTAATCGCTGCCGAAGGTGCTTCTACGATGTATTGACTCAGGGGCTTAAATACTGTCGTGTTCCTGGTGATTGAAATCTTCCAAGGAAACGGATTTCCAAACGGGCTTTAACTCCAAGGCATTCAGTCAAGATATAGCGGAGAATACGCGTGGGGGCAAGTGGTGGAGAAGCCGGAGCACTTACCCTCACGGATCCCACTGGCAGTCTTCACTCTGTAATAATTAATGCGAGCCGACTCAGGACGTACTGCACAAAAATAAATGCCGGCTTTATTAAAAGGAATGCCAGTAATACAAAATAATGCATGGTAAATAAAATCCTAAATTGGGACGTCCCCACACTCAGATCCAAATACAGACGAAAGGGAAAAATAATTGAAAATATATGTGTTATTTATGGCACTTATCTCCAATCACTGGTGTATCTCGTCAAGAATAGTCAACAATAGTCTGAGGCCTTGGCGGGGAAAATGTGCTCATTCGCACGGGCTAGGCCTCACCGCGCTTCCGCTCACTCCTAGCCTCGTCGTGCTGCAGCGAGCAGGCTGCGCTAGTCCACTCATCGCTCTTGCTTGGAAAACCGCAGCTCTTCCTCCTCACGACCACCAGCAAGATGCCGGAACACGGCCGCCCACGATGAAGCCTCCCCGTGTAAGAGAGCAAAGCGCAACAGTCCACTATGGATCCAGGGTCAGCAGCCCAAGGAAGAGAGAAAATGTCCACCAGCGCATTCCTTTATCATCCAGGTTTTGACGTCATCTGTCCTGCTTTACCAATCAGCGAGTTCCATCTTACCAGTGCTTTCTGTCAATCAAAACCCCCGCCCAATCACTGCTTTTTGGGTGTGTCTCCACGGAGCTGCCTGTCCTGTGCGCTTACCAAGTCGGTGTAATCAGCGGTAGTGCTTCATGCCTGGCTTCCAGTTAGTTTTTATTAATTAGTGTATTTAAATACGCTATTCTGGCTAGGTGTCTAGTGCAGTGGCATAAGGAACAGAGCAATAAATTACAGAGGCAATGACACACGGGATTAATTTACCCATAATCCCTCGCTAATTAACATGCCCCACCCCTCATGATGGGGACGACGATACAAGCTTACCCGGCGGTCTACACGAATTTCCCTACTTATGGAACATTGAGGTGGTTCTTCTTCTTCACGACAGTCGGAGCACACTAATCTATACACTCTACCTGAACTAAGTTATCGCTACCCCCCACGAACGTAACAATACTTATGTAAATTAGATATTTCTGAATTTCATTTTGTAATTAATTGTTAAAAATTTCAATAAAAAAAAAAATTCCACTTTGACATTACAGGATATTATGTGTAGATCAGTGACAAAAAATGTCAATTTAAGCCATTTCAAATTCAGGCTGTAACAACAAAATGTGAAAAAGTCAAGGGGAGTGAATACTTTCTGAAGATACTGCAACCAAATGTTTTCACATATTAATAGCGTTTTATACTGATCTGCTATTACAGTACAGTCATTATAAACAATGTTTTTCTAAGTTCTCCAACTTTCCTTTCTATTTTGAACATTTTAATTGTAATTACTGCTTTGGAGATAGAACAGTGATTTTTGCTTTCACACTTTAACAGCATGTTGAAAAGCAATGCACGGTACTAATTGGCACTATACTGCATTTGGCAGGTTGTGACATGTCCAGACCACGATGGCGAGCGGCTCAGCTTGTATTGTGAGCCATGCCGGCGCCCACTGTGCCCACTCTGTCGGAATTCAGGAGAACACAGCACACACCGCCTGCTGTCACTGCTTAACGCTCACCGTACTATCAGGGTTAGACACGATTCCATTGCTGAACAACAACTGCGATGTGACATATAGTTTTACTGTAGTCGGTCTGCCAGTGATTAAGCTATTATTTAGCCGTAGCCAAATAGTAACAACAGCAGCGAATGCGGAATATAAGAAATGTTTCAGAGTCTGGGAGGTCCTGAGTTGCTGTCGTCTAAAATATTTGCCTTTTTATTTCATAGGACAAGTTGTCACGAAGTGTTGCTCATCTCATAGGGAAAGAAGATGAAGTCAAAGAAGCCATTGCATCTATTGAAAAGGTTATTGAGGAAACGGAGGTGAGTACAACCCGTCAGGTGCCCCCATCAAAGATCTGACGGTATCTGTTCTTAAGATCCCTTTGCCTTTCTCAGATAAAGGGTCAACGTGCACGGGAGGTGGTCTCCGATGGCATCGACGCTCTGTTAATAGCGTTGGGAGAGCGCCGTGCTTCACTGCTGACTGCGGCAGAGTGCAGCGAAAGATGCCGCCTGGCGGAGTTACGGAGGCAGCTCCAGGAAACCAGGGGGATGCTGGATTGTTGGGGACTCGTTGGACTTGCTCAAGAGGTCTTGCGAGAAAATGACCAGTTGGCCTTCGTTTTGGCTGCTCGCCACTTGCACTGTAGGTAAGGCCAACTACAGGGTGCATGCACGCTTAGTCCTTTTACTTATTCCTATATACATGGGTGATGGAGCTCCATACTGGGAGAACTTAAACCATGGATAAGACTTATGACAGCAAAACAAAGCGCAAGAGCATTTAAAAATACAGGCAATTCAGCGTCATGTAAAGATCACTGGATTTTGCGTGAGTTTGATTGTCTTTTTCAAGACGGAACTTGCAAGCGCAGTTGAAATTCCTATCCATGCAAAGAAAGAAGTGAAATCAAATCAATTGCTGCTGCATGAAACACCCTGTTCCGTTTATTCTTGCTCCGTGAAACACTCACTGTACGTTAGGATCACCCTGTGCCCACATGCTAAGCAAACGAGGAACACGCTGTGCTATGTAAGAGTACTGCAACCCATGCCTGCAGAAAACGGATTTTTTTGGAATGTCGGCCGCAATTTCCCTCTGATCATCATGGGCCTTTGTTTGAAGCTAGTTTTTACCATTGCTCACATTTCTCATTTAGTCAGCTTGGTTGAGGGATGGCTTTGAAGGCCATAAAATACAAATTGATGAGTCTTTCCTTCGTGTTGGGAAAGGAGGTGCACAGAGCACACTGCACAAGCGCAAGCACATCCACACTTGCCATGAGAGATGGTTCGAGCCCAAATTTTTACAGCCCAAATTTCCAAGCCCGAACCCCAAAAAATGGGAGTAGGTGGGAATTCGGAATAAATTTCCCACAATTTTCCAGGAATGTTTGGGAAACAATTTATCAGCTTGTTGAACAATACTTGCATGTGGAATTCAAATTGTTTGAAAATGTTGAAGGCCTACTACCATATGATATCCATGCTCATGTATGTGTGGACATCATAGAAGATAACAAGTCAGGACACGACGATGGTTCACGAGCGAGCGGTATTCACTGCCAGGACGGACCGAAACAGGCCTGGACAGGCCAGGCCCGGAAATGTCAAAACGAAGGTTACTGACCTTGAAATGAGATAGAAAATGATGTATAATCAGTTATGAGGTTAGTTAGCTACACAACACCGAAACTTCGGTGAAAAATGAAAAAAAAAAAAAAAAAAAAGTAATAATAAAATGAAAAATCGAGCTCCGTGAGGCTAGACACATGCCATTGGCCTAACCAAATATCGAAACCCCTTTCAGACTCCACCAACTCCCTCGGAGAAGATGTAGCTTGAACTCGATTACCCCCTAAAAAGACATCTTTTTCGGGCGTGGCTCCGCCTACAATGGGCGCAATACGCCCACTCTAGGCAGGACACAACTAGATCATGATATCAAGCTCACACCCAAGTTTCATCAAGATCGGATGATATCATTGGGTAGTTATGCTGTGGACAGACAGACACACACACACACACACACACACACACACACACACACACACACACACACACAAACGCACACACATGACGAATATAGTGGACACTTGATAACTCGTGAACCAATAAGCACTAAAATATTATCCTGAACCTTGTGTTAACTGGAATTTCAGAAGTCTTTCTCATCTCATTCGCACAAGGACCTGGGCCGACGTTCCACAACGTGGTCAAGCATGGATGTGGACGCCCATTACTAGTTTTAAAGTCCTTAATATAGAAAAAGGCAGGTCCATCTCTGTTCATACTGCTAAGTAGATGTTTCGAACATCGGAGGCTGTTTCACATCATGCTCAGGGGGAAAACTTTTAGACTATCCTTCATACTTTGACAAAGCACAAATATCCTGCGCACATGAAGCGAAAAACAGGGTTAAGCAGTTGGTTTGTGTCCGTATATCTGTCTTATCAGTTTATGGTCAGCAGTTTAAGATCGAGTCACAACGTGTTTAAATTGAATGTTATATACCATATGGAACATGAAGCCTGGTGTTGGCTTAGCGGTTAGGGTACTGGCTAGGGATCCTAGGATCCTGCGTTCAAATCCCGGTCAATCACTGAATTAACGCCGGGGGGGTTGAATCAGCCTGTCATCCTTCCGAGGTCGGCAAATCGAGTACCAGTTCACTGGTAATTCCCTGTATGTTGTAAGAGGTAACTAACAGGGTTGGCGGCAGGAAGGGCATTCGGCCATAAAACATTCCTTCAAAAATGGGACCAGGGTGCCTGAAAAAGGACCAACCTCTGCTCTGCAGGGAAAAATGGCCTCTAAAGGTGGTTCATACCATATGGAACATGAATCGGAATATTAATAGGAAGACAAGTCTTTCTTTTTACCGTACTGTGTCTCTGAATTTGTCCTGATGGTGCATGCGTAGACAGGAGTGAGATAATATTTTTTACCCTGTGTACCTGTTGGGTACTCAAACAGAATTGAAAATCATTCCAAAGAGGAAACCTAGTGTTTTAAGGAGTCATGAAGGAGACAAACAACAGGCATGAATAACTAATGTAACGTGCTTGATAAGGTGATGTCATAGACTGTGTAAAACAGAGGTAAAACCCGGAATTAATTTTTATAGACTTTTTCAATCTTTATTTTATTTAAATTGAGTTATATACTTGAACACTGTAGAACACAAATCGCCTACTAAATACCTGTAAAAACCTCCAGTTTAGCAATACTTGGACATGTTAAATAGTGTGGTGCAATAAGACTGCTTCAATAGCGCTAAACTTCTGCATTTTAAAATCATCTTTAAAATCGTTATTATATTAAAATTGAAGTATAGACTTGAACACTGCGCAGGGTAACGTGTTCTATAAACTGTCTAGTTAAGATTTGTATTTTATATGTGTTAGTGTAACTAATTACCAGGTATATCATGTTAGGCCTTGACTTGCCCATTTTCCAGATTTTAGACAGGACCGACACTATGAGGTGATAAGTGATATTATTATTGATATATTCAAAGTGATGTTATTGTAATTATGTTGTCATTATTCACAAACGATGAAAAAAAGCAAAAGGTAAAATGTCAGAAATATCGATGAAATATGCAATTTTAGCTGAAAGATGCTAAGTTGGTTTGACATCTTAAAATTTTGAAAACCAATGGTAAATGCTCAATTTCTGGCATTTAAATCAAATTTCTTCACAACACATATCTTTATCATATACATATGCAATTTTTGAAAATGATAACGTGCATGGTCACATTGGAGGTTACCTTCACGTCAAGATACAAGGACAATATTATTGCGGATCCGGGGTCGGCGCTCCCCTTACCAAAAGGGGGGGTTAATCCCCTTGTCTTTTACACTGGCCGATTCTCCCGGTCCTTTAGAAGATATCGCGCTCCTTCCGGTCGGAAGCAGGGCGATACTCCTGCCCGAGCCACGGACAAGAAGGAATATTGCCGAGCGGTTTTAGCAATCCGAAGCTTGAGCCGTTAGCGGCAGTCTAAACCCGATTCTAAGCGGTTCCTATATCGTGCCACAGGTATTCAATTGGGGACAGGACGAAAGCGATCGGATGAGAGGAAACCAAAGTGAAAGAAGAACAAATATTTATTTATTACGTACACGAACCCCAAAGAGGAAATGAAAGAAGGTAGAATGTACAAGCAAAGGAAATAAAAGGACACAGGGCAATCCTTCTACACTCTTATATAACACGCCCAGGACAGAACAAACACACTTACACTAAAAGGTGCTGGCGGTGGGAAGGAAGAGAAGGTTTATGCTGATGGCAGGGAAGGAAGGTCCGGCAGATGGCACAGGCGTCGAGGTCCCGCTCCAAGCTCGCGCTCCGGTCCACGCTTTAGTTTCAAGACGAAACCTGGCAACAGCTCCGCGTGCAGTTGAACGCGGCCGGACAATTATATAGCGGGGGGAAGCTGGTACACTGCATACGGAATATGTGCGCTCATCTGCTCGTTCGTCTCCTTGGCTCTCCCAGGCACATCTCTTCAAGTAGTCCCACGCAGCCGCATATATTGGTCACTCGCGTATTAAGCCGCTTGCCTTTTGGATACGCCCATCGGTGAGCTTGCCTCGGCCCTGATTGGTCGCGAGCGCTCACCGGTCCGCCCCTTGATGGTGCGTTGAGGGGCCATGCCTTCGTTCCTGGCGCTCCTCCCCCTTCTTCTCCAACTCGGCCGCGTGGCTTATGGCGGCTTGCGGGATAGAAGACCACTCACACTGATGTTGAAAGGAACTTTGGGGCCCACTCTTATTTAATTAATGCAAACGCAGAGTCAAACTATTGGGAACAGATCCTTAACTAGAACGCATACTAAGGAGATATCTAAAGAGGTTTCCATGTGTCCTACGTGTTGCAATATGACCTAACTAGGGTGCGACCTTTGACCTTTACACAAAAATGGGAATATTTACAGGGGATTATTTATAAGGGATTATTACAAATATTTACAAAGTGGAGGGTTCTAAAAACCGCAACACTGCACCCTCATTACCTCCAGGGCCGTCCCGGCCCGAAAGAACTTTAACTTAGTGTGACACTCAGGTGTGGTAACCCTCTACTATTAACTTCACCCTGAGTATGACATTTTAAAACAACTAAGTATGTCCCGCCTGCTGCGTTGCATTCTATCTATCAGACTCACGCCCCCAGAATAACCGAATTACGGAATTATTTTGAAACTACACATTGACGGTGGGGAGCATTATTTACAAGGACTACTATTTGGTATTTACACGCGAACCCAGGACCTGTCTTTTGTGAAACAAAAGAAGAACTTTTGAAAAGAGGAAAGGCATACACTGCACTGCACCGATACCACCAGCACCAATAAGCACCAATAAGCACCAATATGCAAAAAGCACCAAAGCAACAATATGCACAAAAGCACCATCCGGTGCACAGTCATACATTTCAAATAATAATAACGATGCCTTGCGACATCTTCTCTGCCTGGCCGCTGGTTCTTGATGTTTTCTTGCTTGCTGCCTATTTAGTAATAAAAAAACAAAAGGCACAAAACGTGTCCACTTTTTAAATTATGGCCAGCAGTGGCCAACTAAGGGTGGTCCACCTGCATGGCTTAGGTGCCACTTCAACCGTGGTCCGCAAGCAAGATCTCCACTGGCCACAATGGCCGGTCCCCAGCAGAGGTGCCAGGTCCCAAAAGGTGGGGTCCATGAATGTGGTGCTTGGCCACAGACCTGTGGTCCATACAGTGGTGCTCGGCCACAACAACGTGTGGTCCATAAGTGGGGTACCGGTCCAGGCAGGCAGCAGCGAGGGCGCGGGCACACAACTGCGACACCTGCACACTTTGCCCTCGGCACACAAAGACCACAGTCCATGAGTGGGGAAGGAAGACAAAGCAGGATTAGCGGGGTGCAAGGGCGCAAGAGTACACATCAACACAAGGTAATGCAGAGGTGAGGTGCGCAGGAGAGCGAGCCGAGAAAGCTCATCCCTACCGTACGTTCCCCCCCTGTTACCTAATCTACCCGTGCCCTTACCCCGTATTTACACAATTTACAAATCCGTCGCTAACGTCCTGTCTTCCCCATATCTCCCCTAATCCAAATTCGTCAACAATCCCTCCAAACCAAATTTGCCATCAATCAATTTATCATCAATCCCTCCTAAGGAGGAAGAGATGGAATATAAACAATGTCACCCCACGTCATGATGCGTCTTACATACCAGACATTTGCACAAACCGGTGGTGTGGAGTCCTGTCACCTTGGTGAGTGGATGCGGATGGTGCGAAGAGACTTTCAATCCTAACTACCTTCTAAATGACGTTAACACACTTTACACTACCCGGGGTCTTTCCCTGCCAAACCATTGGCCATTTACACTATGTGGTTCTAGGAACCAATTCCCATTGACCAAACGGTGGTGCTCACCAATTTGGGGTCTCACTCCCCCGATTCTACTCCCGGTGCCCTCGCACAATTTCCGGGCTGAGTCGTGTGGCGCTCCCAGCAGGTCCGCTCACCTGCACACCTCCGCCACTGCAGTTGTCTCCCGAGCTTACCTGCTCCTTACCCTAACCTACCTGGGGAAGGCCCTCTTGCGCTCTCACCCCACTACCGCCCCCTTTGGCGTCGGGCTACCCGGGTCCGTCCTTGGATCCTCGGGCCCCATTGAACTCTAACTGGCTCCCAGAGCCTACCTGTGGCCTCACCTGGCCGACAGACTAACAGTGGCGGAGTGCCCATTTAACCATTCGTACTAACAGACCACACGCCCAGCCAATTTACTCCACTAATGCACCCAACACAACACTTCTGTGCAACTACTCGCACCACAGATGCCAATATCCAACCACAATTTACCTACTCCCTCTACCTACTTTTAAACTACCCTGCCCGGGTACTCGTGAGGGGGTTCATCCTGTCCCCACTCACCCTTTCGCACCATACACTCCACTCCACTTATTCCACCATACTCACTCCACACCATCCATTCCATACACCATTCTCACTTGCCACCTGTATTCCACTTGCACACTCGGTGCCCACATACCTGGTGGCACTTGCACCCTCCTTTCCTCCAGGACCATTCATTCAATACAATGCACAATCACACCTTTCACAATACTCTGCTCAATCACTTCCTACACACACACAGCATCATCTAATGAACTACTCCCTTCTGAAACTCGTGCTCCCCGTCTTCCCTTACACTATGCACTCCCTCGTCGTTATTATCCAACTAATCTCTCAACGTCCCCTCTCCAGGTATGATGTCGCTACTTAAATCTCCAGTTACCTATGGTCATTTATAAACCCTAACATTATCCAAGCCCTCCCTGGCTAGGTTTTCACCGCCACCCCATAAACTATAGCTCATGTGCCGCGAAACGTGAGGGATGGTGGAGATACCACCCCCCGACATCGGGCATCTCCCCCTATCACCCCCAGTCCTCTGGCACTACGAGCTCCCTTCATTAGAGGTACTGGGTCCTGCCTCGGCATCTAAAGCCGAGGCAATCCACGAGGGCGCCTGCTCGCCGGTGTAGGGTCTTATCCTGTTGGCATGGACGATCCGAGGGAGGGCTCGTGGCCCCATTTTGATCTTAACGACCACGTCACAGACTTGCGACAGGACGACCCCCGGGCCTTGCCAGGGAGAGGTGAGTTTTGGGCACCTACCCTTCTGCCTCCGGGGATTGAAGAACCAAATCTTCACCCCCGGAGCGTACTGACTCCCCTGGCTCCGGTGGTCGTACCTGCGCTTCATCTTGGCCCCCGCCAGATGGAGCTGGCGGCGGGCGAAGGCATGGACCCTCTCCATGCCTTCCTCTAGGTGACGTGCATAACCCTCCCTCGGCGGTTTATCAGTGGTGTCTGGCACGGGACTGCATAGCAAGTCGGTGGGAGCCCGCAACTCCTGCCCATACATAAGCAACGCTGAACTGCATGCGGTGGCCCCGTGCTGGCTGGTTCGGTAGGCCATTAACAAATACGGGAGATGTTCGTCCCAGTCATCCTGACGGGTGGTGGTGAACAAGGCCAGTTGTTGGACCAATGTTCGATTGAACCGTTCCACCATCCCGTCAGATTGTGGCCGCAAGGGCATTGTCCGTGTCTTCCGAATTGACAGGAGTCTGCACACATCTTTTAGTAATTGACTTTCAAAATTTCGACCCTGATCAGTGTGCAGCTCCTGTGGAATCCCATGCCTACATACAAATCCTTCCACGAAGGCCTGTGCTACCACCCCGGCTTCTTGGTTGGGGAGGGCATAGGCCTCCGGCCACTTGGTGAAATAGTCCATTACAACAAGGATGCACATATTACCTTGGCGGGTGCGGGGTAGCGGTCCTAGAATATCCATAGCCACCCGCTCAAGGGGGGCCCCCACCTGGTGTAATTGAAGGGGGGCCCTCATCCTCAGTGCTGGTCCCTTTTTGGCAGTACAGGCATCGCATCTCCGACAGCAGTCCTGTATGTCGCGCCCCATATTAACCCAATAGAACCTCCGGCGGACCCGAGATGTTGTCTTTGTCCTGCCCAAATGGCCGCAGGAGCGGGTACCATGCACCTGTTGTAATATGGTGTTCTTGAATTTATTTGGAACTATCACCAGCCAGGAAGTTCTCTCAGAGGGAACCTCCACCCACTTGCGATACAAGATGTTGTCTTTCAATTCCAGGGTCTGCCACTGAGCCCAATATGCCTTTGTTGGTGCCCCGAGGGGGGTGACCTCTTCCCCATTAGGTCTTTGCCCCAATTTGACCCAATCGTACACTGGTCCCAGAACGGGATCCTCCCGCTGGGCCGTGCTCCATGCCAATGTTCCGAATTCTTCATCTGCGGTTAGTGGCAAAATTGGCCCTCACCCGGGTTGCACGGACGACGAGGATAGGGGCAGAATCGCCCAATTGCTCCCTCTCCTCGTGTCTCGCACAAAATTTACAGTTTTCCCCCAGACAAGGACGCCGAGAGAGTGCATCGGCATTCCCATGGGCCTTCCCGGCCCTATGGGTCACATTAAAATCGTACTGCTGCACCTTTTCCAACCACCTTGCAATTTGGCCCTCCGGTTCCTTGAACCGAAGGAGCCATTGCAAGGAGGAATGATCAGTTCGAACCAAAAATTTCCGTCCGGGTGGAAATGGTTCATGGCAGCCAGCATAGCCAATAACTCTTTGCGAGTGACGCAATAATTTCGCTCGGGCCAACTCGAGGCCCGACTATAACAAGCGATCACTCTCTCCACGCCCTCCTGTGTCTGAGACAAAACTGCGCCCAATCCTTCCTGGCTTGCATCCGTGTCCAGGGTAAATGTCCCGTCACTAGTGGGGTATGCTAGAATGGGTGCAGATGTCAAACACCCCTTCAATGCTAGGAAGGTCTCTTGGCACTCCCTTGTCCAATTAAATCTCGTCCCCTTCTCCGTAAGCCGGTGAAGGGGCCGGGCCAACTCTGCAAATTTCGCCACAAAGCGCCGGTAGTAGGAGCAGAGTCCCAAAAATCCCCGCACCTCCTTGTTGGTACGTGGTGCGGGCCACTCCCCTACCGCTGTAATTTTGCCTGGGTCTGTTTTTACCCCCTCGTGACCGATAACGTGACCTATTAGGGCCACCTCTCTTGCGAACAAAGTACATTTGCTCGGACTCAATTTCAGCCCTGCCTGTCTGAGGCACCCAAACACCTGGTCCAAATTACCTATAGCCTGGGGGAATGTCTTTGCATGTACCAGGACGTCATCCAGGTACACCAGGCATGATTGCCATGGCATGCCGCCCAGTACATGCTCCATTAGTCTCTCAATGGTGGCGGGGGCGTTACACAAACCAAACGGCATCACAGTGAACTGATACAGCCCCTTACCTGTGGAAAATGCCGTTTTCTCCTTCCCTGCCCTATCCATCTCCACCTGCCAATACCCACTCTTGAGGTCTAAAGTTGAAAACCAATTTGAGCCCGCAACGGCATCGAGGGTATCGTCAATTCTTGGCAGGGGATATGAGTCTTTGAGTGTCACGTTATTTAGCTGGCGATAGTCCACACAGAAACGCATGGTCCCATCTTTCTTTTTGACCAGCACAACAGGTGACATCCAAGGACTTCCCGAGGGCTCGATGACACCTGTATCGAGCATTTTTTTCTACCTGCTCCTCAGCTTCCTCCCTCGTGCTCCTAGGGAGCCATCGGGCGGGCTCACGAATAGGCCGGGCCTCACCGGTGTGGATCTGATGTTTCACCAGGCCCGTACGTCCAATATCCCCGGCGGACAAGGAGAAGAGATCCAAATGGGATCCAATTAATTTGTGTAAGGCCTCCCTCTGGGTACCCTCCAACTCTACGCTACTACGATTTACTATCTCGCAAATGGGATCGGGCCAATTCCTACTACTTATTGAAGGCTACCCCTGGGGCCGGCTCGGCTGGACATTCTTGCCCCTCACTGCCGCGACTTCCTTAACTGGGGTGCAGCCAGCTACCTTCATGCCCCTTACTATAGTGCGTGGTTCTGCACTAATATTAATTACTCGGACGGCCACCACCGGTCCGTCCTTTTTCACGAGGGTGCGGCCCACGATTAAACCCGGTATGGACTGCGCTGCCACTGGTTCGACCAGGCCGCAGGACTCCTGCCATGTTGGGCGAGCTGACCATCGGGCCGGCACTATGGCCTCTGCCCTCGGAGGGATGGTCACGGCCTCAGAAGCCTCCAGCTCCATCCTCTCGGCCATGCTCACCCCCTCCAATGGTAGCTCTTCTACTCCCACTTGCAGGGTCCCCCAGCACAAATCGATTTTACAACCGCTGGCAGTCAACAAATCTAACCCTATTAAGCATGGGTCGCACACCTCCGCCACCCAAACTTCTATCTCCCTCTTTACCGACCACAACTTGAGGGTCACAAAACCACGCCCTATGATGGGGGCCGTTACCCCGGTAGCCAGCTGCAAACTATAATTTTCCAGACGCCGGATTTTATCCCAGCCGTCCGCACTCGAATTAAGGATCACAGGGCTGATGATCGTGGCGCTGGCTCCTGTGTCCACTACGGCGTCTACCCCCACGCCGGCAATTTTGCACCGAATCGTCAAACTACCAGGACCAATTTGGCCACAATGAATGACCTGTCGTGTCAATGAGGGCGCTTCACCATCCCCTACTATCGAACACGGCCCTGTATGCTCGGCACATTCTAGTTTCCCGGGCCCTGGCGGGGGGGTGTCTGGGGTCGGCTAACCCGACCCGTACGGGGCGGAGTTGTTGGTCTCGGCTGCCGGGGTGCGTCCCGGCGCAGAGCTCGACACTCCCACACATGGTGACCCAGCCGGCCACAATTATAACACCTCACCTGGTAATGTGCTTGCCTCCGGAATTCCAAATCCCCCCCCCCCCCTAAACGTCCGAATTGGGGTATTTGATCATGGCCCAACGTGGGCCACCTCCGGGGCCGCCTGCCATGGTCCAGGTCCCGCCAGGCGCTGGTTTACCAGCCTCCGGACCATGCTCTCCAGGTCAGGATCCCCTTCGGGGGCGGGCCCTTGGGGGCCCGCCTCCCGTCACGGGTCCTACCTGGCGCACCGCCATGGCGTGGCGCTCCCCTCCCCGAGCCAGGGGCCTCGCTGCTTCCCAACGGGCCGCAGCGTCAGCCGCCTGACTCAAGGTCTGCGGGCGCCACATGGCAAGCCGTTGTCGGAGCTCCGGATCCGGGAAGGCCTGGATAAAGTGTTCCAGCGCCAGGCTTTCCTGGGAACCCGCTGCCATGTCCACGTGTGCGATCCCTACTGCGCGGCGAATGTGATGCGCAAGTTCCCCGATGGTCTCCTGGGGCTGACGTTTTCGCTGCGTGAGCTGAGCTTTAACAAGCTCGCTCTGCTGTTCGATGCCGAATCGGTTAATTGAGGCCGCACGGAGGGCTGGCAGGGTGAGAGCCCCCCGGCGGTAACGCCGTCAGCACCTCCGCGGCTGCGCCACGCAGTGCCCCCACAAGGTGTACTCCACCTTCGTCCGGATTCCAACCGTTACCCCTACACACATACTCAAACTGCGCCAGGTATGCCCGCAGATCACTCTTGCCATCATACGGCGCGAGTGGGACCTTGTGGGAGCCCGAAGGCCGGACCCCGTGCGTCGCTCCTTGCGGGGTTAGTGCGGGGCCGAACCGTTCGGGCCCCCACAGTACACTATTCCCAGGGGGCTCTCGTGCGTCCTCCGTCCCTCTGAAAACTACCCCTGTCAGTGTCGATGCCTGGGTCGCCCCTCCACAACCCGCTACCCACTCCATACTCACACACCCTTGCTCATCAATACCCCTCGCACTCCCCATAGTCGGACCTCCTTGCACACATCCTCTTTCCACGCACTCCGGACCAGTCGCACACCTCACCATTGGCCTTTCACGAACGCCCGGGTCTATACCAATACCCAAGCTCGCTGAACCTCCCCTCGCACCATATACATTCCTGAACATATCGCCACTCACCTCGGCGCCTCTTCCTCGTCGCTCCTCCTCCGCCACCTGCAAACTCTTTATCTGGTTAACAAGTACATCATCACGATTTGAGCACAGACCTTGTACATAATCCATCACTTCCTCCTTCAGCTCCTTCTTGGTTTCCCTCCGTCTCTTCTTAATTTCGCTCACCCACTCTTCCACTTCCTCCAATTTTTGTTTCACCTCGTTTATTTCCCGGTGCGCCCCCTCAATTTCTTCCTCTAATGCTACCTTGGTCGTCTCTATGTGCTTCCTCACTTCTCGTTCTTTCGTCTCAATCGTCTCTACCACCTCCTCCAACCTTTTGTCAGTCCCTCGTGTCCCGTCTGACATTCTTTCTTCGTCGCTTTTAGTTCTTTCTTTATCTCCTTCTGTGTCGCTTTCAGCCCCCCTATCACAGCTGTGTTCTTCTCTACCTGTTCCCCTAACTCCTTTTGGCCCACTGTCAGCTGCCGTACTCCTAGCGTCAACTCCTCTATACCCACTTGTAACCTTGCCGTACTCTTTCTCACCTCTCTCTCCATGCGCTCCTCACACTGCTTCACCTCATCGCGTACTCCTCCGACCTCTTCGCTCACCCCGCGCCTTATATCCTCCCCCATCTCTCCTATTTCCTTGGTGGATGCCGCCCTCATCTGTTCCAGCTCCCCCTTGTGGGTGTCCAATTTGGTTTCTAGTCCGATTTTTACCTCCTCTATCTGCTCCCCCATTTGTTTGATTTCCCGGGCGGATTGCTCCCCCATTTCCCTCAATTTGCCTCCCATCTTGTCTTCTAACCCCGTTAACCCGCTTTTCATCCCTTCCATTTGGTTCTCCTGGGCGGCCATTCTGTTTTCCAGCCCCATTAACCCTTCGTTCATTTGGCTACTCACGTCCTCCAATTGGCCCCCTAATCCTCCCAATTTGCCTTCTAGCCCCCCAATTTGGCTTTCTAATCGCTCCCCCATTCTATATTCCAAATTACCTAATCCTTCTTGCAATCCCTCAATTTTATTACTCTGAGCATCCATCTTATTTTCCATCTGCCTACTATTCTTTGCCGTGTCTTCACCCGTCTTGACCATAAAGGCCCTCATTTGTATCATAAATAGGTCCCAGTCCGTTGGCACCGCGGTCTCCGCTGCCGCGGCCATGTGCGAGGCGCCGCCATTTTGTGCTGCCGCGACCACGTGCGAGGTGCCGCCATTTTGCACGCCTGCAACCCCCTCTACCCCACCTTCTTCAACCTCCTCTTCCATTACCCCCAATTGTTCCCTGGGGTCCTGGGTCGACTCTAACTCTTCCTCTTCTATCTCCCCCACCGGCATCCGATCGCCTTGACTATCCATGGCACGACTCAATTTGGATGTTGTACAAAATTTCGGCCGCTCGTAATTTCGACCAAATACTTTAAGATGGATTAGAAATTTGGTTCGGGTTCAATCCCACTCCCAGACGCCAATTGTTGCAGATCCGGGGTCAGCGCTCCCCTTACCAAAAGGGGGGGTTAATCCCCTTGTCTTTTACACTGGCCGATTCTCCCGGTCCTTTAGAAGATATTGCGCTCCTTCTGGTCGGAAGCAGGGCGATACTCCTGCCCGAGCCACGGACAAGAAGGAATATTGCTGAGCGGTTTTAGCAATCCGAAGCTCGAGCCGTTAGTGGCAGTCTAAACCCGATTCGAAGCGGTTCCTATATCGTGCCACAGGTATTCAATTGGGGACAGGACGAAAGCGATCGGACGAGAGGAAACCAAAGTGAAAGAAGAACAAATATTTATTTATTACGTACACGAACCCCGAAGAGGAAATGAAAGAAGGTAGAATGTACAAGCAGAGGAAATAAAAGGACACAGGGCAATCCTTATACACTCTTATATAACACGCCCAGGACAGAACAAACACACTTACACGAAAAGGTGGTGGTGGTGGGAAGGAAGAGAAGGTTCATGCAGATGGCAGGGAAGGAAGGTCCGGGAGATGGCACAGGCATCGAGGTCCCGCTCCAAGCTCGCGCTCCGGTCCACGCTTTGGTTTCGAGACGAAACCCGGCAACAGCTCCGCGTGCAGTTGAACGCGGCCGGACAATTATATAGCGGGGGGAAGCTGGTACAATGCGTACGGAATATGTGCGCTCATCTGCTCGTTTGTCTCCTTGGCTCTCCCGGGCACATCTCTTCAAGTAGTCCCACGCGGCCGCTTATATTGGCCACTCGTGTATTAGGCCGCTTGCCTTTAGGATACGCCCATCGGTGAGCTTGCCTCGGCCCTGATTAGTCGCGAGCGCTCACCGGTCCGCCCCTTGATGGTGTGTTGAGGGGCCACGCCTTCGTTCCTGGCGCTCCTCCCCCTTCTTCTCCAACTTGGCCGCATGGCTTATGGCGGCTTGCGGGATAGAAGACCACTCACACTGATGTTGAAAGGAACTTTGGGGCCTACTCTTATTTAATTAATGCAAACGCAGAGTCAAACTATTGGGAACAGATCCTTAACTAGAACACATACTAATGAGATATCTAAAGAGGTTTCTATGTGTCCTACGTGTTGCAATATGACCTAACTAGGGTGCGACCTTTGACCTTTACACAAAAAAATGGGAATATTTACAGGGGATTATTTACAAGGATTATTACAAATATTTACAAAGTGGAGGGTTCTCAAAACCGCAACAATATTATTGGTGACAAAGTTTGATGTAAACGACTACAACAGGCAGAATATTGTCACATCCACAGCCTCCACGAGGGGGAAACACCAACAGCAGAGTTGAAGGCCAAGATAGAGGCAGACCTGGACAAAGAATGGGTGTGAAGAGGAATAGGGGGCAGGACAGGATGCATGGCGTAGACACGATGGATACAGAAGGAAACTCTCCGGAGGAAAAACCAAAAACTTGGAAAAAGAGGAATTAGGGAGGGAGAGGAGGGGAGTTTACGAGGATATAAAATACTGTATAATTAGCAGGGACCCATGGAAACCCTTCCTTTATGGGTGGTGTATAGGCAACAAAGCACTGCCCTCTAGGCTTCCAGAAGTTTACGTTTTAGTAATGTAAAGGTCGGGCATGGCAATTGTGAATATGATGGGTTCGACGATGTGAGTCGGCCTAAACTGCATGAAAATCTAAATTCCAGGGGGTGGAGTCCGCCTTCATACTAATGACGTCATTGTGGATGGGGTCAGGTCATCTGTCCAACCAATGGGAGGAAAGAGAGAAACAGACGAGCATAAAACTGCTGCTACTTTAATACATAGATGGTTTTGGATTGGGGACGATCTGTGATGGTGGTATCTCCAGCATCATTGATGTTGGGAATGGAACTACAACTCTGGCTCGATCATCTCAGCTTCGGCGAGTGTAATCCTGTGCCATTAGTTACACATCTGCAGGTAGAGATTCAGCAGCAGCGTATGAAGCTTAAGTTTGACAAACAAAACGGGCCAAACCACCAACATCAAAGGAATTGGACTGGGTGCATGTTTGGTGTAGAAAATATCATGGTTTTGGATCTGAAATGGTGGAGAACAGCTGTCTCAAAGACCTGGAGGGAAGAATCAGATTGATGAGAATGTGGAAGTTGGTACCACAGGCAGGGAAGAAAGAGGAATGAATGAGTGGAGGGTCAGCAGTGATCCTGGATTCCAGTAGTTTCACTAGATCCTGGATTCCAGATTCCAGTAGCTCCCCAAGCTCTGTGTGAGCTGTGTTCCCCAAATATTCCTGCAGGACACACAAGATCTGCCAGCAACCATCTTATGGTGAGACTGCCAAAATCTAGGCTCTCTATTCACCTTCACTCCTTCATTCCTCTTTTCTCCCGCCTCTGGAACAAACTCCCTCGCTCTCTTCAATCCCACTCCTCCCTCCAGGTCTTTAAAACAGCTGTTCACCACCATCTCTTATCTTCCCCCATCCAAAACCTTGATCTTTTCTACCCCCGTTAATTCACCCCAAATCCACCTTTTTCAAATGCCGTTTTCTTTCCTGAAACTCCTAATTGTGTCCATTTGTTTTATCCTGTGTACTCCACCCCAGCCCTCTGCCCTCCACAGATCTACCGATGTTCTCAAGTGTTGTACTTCCCTTTATCTCCCTCTCTCGTCTCCCGCTCCCTTTATTATACGTTTTAGGTGTTAGCTCTTATACGAACCTCGGCTACACCAAAAAAATACCATACATTCATTACCGAGTTGCAATTTCTATTGTTTGCGACTCCTGTCTGTGAATCACTAGTGTGGATAAGTTCTTGTGATGCAGTATGGATAAGTTCCAAATTAACATTCCAAGCCAGAAAAAAGACAATTTGCCATGAAAAGCACATTATTCAGTTTTATGGGTTTAAATTTTTTTTCTTTAAAATGTTTTTTAAAACATTTAAAATTTTAAAAACAAAAAATTTAACAAACATTTTAAATGTTTTGCCAATAACTTTGCTGATAAAACAACAAGTTCCCATCAGGCTTTTAAAATTTAATAGCAAAAGAAAAAGTAATTGAGAAGTTTTACTGCAATACAGTTGTTTGTTTATGTCTGACAGAGTGGTCAAGGCTATAGAGACTTTAAAGACCTTCATGCCAGCTGCCATTCCCAGCTTCCAAGGGTTCCAGTTGGATGTGAGTCAAGAGCTGAAACTAATCTGTAACTTGTCCTTTTGGAAAGGTAAGTGGCAAAGGAACAAGGCAAGTATTGAGAAGAAAATGCTCTACTGTCATTACACCTATTAGTGCTTTTAATGCACCTCTCACCCTTCACCTTAGACAACACACACAGGAGAACACAAATCCTTTCTTGAGCAGAAATATATATATATATATCAGATGCCTCAGGAAGGCGGACCTGACACTTAAAGTGAAGCAGGAAGAGGGTTTATTAGCCCATCCCCCGCACAGTGAGACATGGGGTTTTGCAATTGTGTGTGTGTGTGTGTGTGTGTGTGCGTGCGCGTGTGTGTGTGTGTGTGTGTGTGTGTGTGTGTGTGTGTGTGTGCGCGTGTGTGTGTGTGTGTCTCCATATGTGCGTCCGTCTGTCAATCCAGGCCATAACTTTATTTTATTTTTTACCAATTAAGCTTTTGTCATCAAATATTTAACAAACCTTTATTATGAGAATATGGAGAGAACACAAATGAATAAAATGTACAATTTTTAAACTGTCATTTTCGTCAATTGGGAGGGGGGGAGGGGGAGGGGGAAAGGGGAGGGGGGGTAAAGGGGCGGGGAAGGGGAGGGGGAAAGGAGGGGGATGGGGGAAAGGGGAGGGGGGGGGGGAAATGGGGGGGGGGGAAGGGAGGGCGAAAAGGGTTTCCCCCTTGACTTCCGTTTCCGGTCCCTGGAGCAAGGAAGCGTCTTGGAGCTCTCTGCACGGCAGCAAAAGTTATAGTATTTTTTCCATTCGTGTTTTTTTTTTTTTTTTAATACAACATCGAGGCTCGTGAAAGAGCCAACATTAATCACACAAAAAGACAAACCGACACACAAAACACAAAAAACAAGGGGAGCGCGGCAGACAAGATGGGGAGAGAGGGGGAAGGACACAAAAGAGAGGGGGAAGAGGGGGAAGGACACAAACACAACATTTGAGAGCAGGGACATCGGGTGTTCGTCAATCGTCAATGATCGTCAATCAGTGTTCGTCAATTCCTACTGGTTTTTTTATTGTGCATGTGTTGCAGGGTGTTTTCCAGTTGGTGTTGATTTGCAGTTCTTGCAAACTTTTGTATAATTTAATCGTTTTCTGTCCCACCGCGTGCGCGGCCTAGTTTATCTCGGCTTCCCCACCCCCATAGGTGTTCTGTGAATTTAAGTTCTTTCCTTCGCTGTATTGCTTATTTCTTAGATTTTCGCTTCTCCCCCTAACTTCCCCGAACATCGACCACTTGTCTAACGTTTTAAATCTCTTCAAAGTCTCTTCACGTCTCTTCTCGTCTCGGGAAGTAACGTGACGTCACGTCTCTTCAAAGCTGTGCATGCGCGCACGCTTTCGAAGTTAATAAGTAACTGTTCACAATTGTGTTTTTGTCGTAATACCGGCTTTACCACAGGTCGAAACTTTATCTTTCTTTCGGTGTGTAGGTAACTATTGGTGTGTCTCTAATAGTATTCTTGGTGTTGGTTTTTCATACCTGTGTACAGAATCGTCGGTTTCCTTTCGGCGCTCGCAATTCCTTTCGGTCTCTATTTTTCACGTTCCACGTTCGGTCTCTGTCTTTGTTTTCATCCCAACTCAAAAAAATAAAAAAAAATAAAAAAATAGATATATATATATTCCCTTCTCTGTTCTTATCCGTTTCGTTCTTATTTGTTCGTTCGTTCTTTGTTCACGTCGTTAAAAAATGTTCCATCTGTCCCCTGAAGAATGGTATTCTGTCATAAACTATAACACCTTTTTCTTCTTCTTCTATAAAAGGATGCTTTCGACTTGCTCACCAAATCTATTCATTCCAAAAAAAAAATCCATCTCTTATAGTGCATCTTTCATTCATTCCCTAAACTCTCCAGAACTCCACCCATCCTTCAGCATCCTCAAACGTATTTTTGACTCGAAGGTCGCAAGAATCTCATTTTGCAAGAAATGTTCGTTTCCCATTAATCGTACATTTTTCAAAATCCAATCTCACCCCTCCCCTCCAAATCTTCCCCATCACCCATCCCTTTCAAATCTTCCCCTTTGCCCCTCCCCTCCAAATCTTCCCCATCACCCATCCCTTTCAGATCTCCCCCCTTGCCCCTTCCCTCCTAAACTCCCCCCACACCCCTCCCCTCTGAGACCCTCCCTCACTCCTCCCCTCCTAGACTCCCCTCTCACCCCTCCTCCTCAAAGCGTCCTCCCCGCTTCTTCCCCCTTCCAACTCTCACCTTCAGCTCCCTCAACCTTCTGCCTCACTCTTCCCCCTCCTCAAACAACACCTCACTGCGCCTCACCCATTCACCATCAAACCTTTTGTCCGCCCCATACTTCCCTTTCTCCAAGCTGTTCTGAAATCTCTGACGCACCTTCAACAGCTCTCCCTACCTCTTCCTCCTCTTCCACATCATACCGTACCGCTCCCCCCCCCGTTCTGTATCCGATGCTCCCCCTTCCTCTTCTTTAACAGTATGGACCTCAAACATCCGGGGCCTTCGCTCAAACTTGACTGATCTCTCCATACAGGTTGCTTCTGACAAACCAGACGTGATCTGCTTAACAGAAACTTTCCTCCTTCATGATGTCTCTGATTCCTTGGTGTCTCTCCCAGGTTACTCCCTCCTCCGGTATGATAGACCTGAGCCTCGTCCTGGAGGGGGGGTTGCTATCTTTATAAAAAACTATCTTCCTCACTCGCCCTGCACTGCCCTCTCTCCACCTCACCCCCAGGAATACCTTTGGCTACGGCTTCCCCTTCGCTCCCACCTTTTGTTCATATGTGTGTTGTACCATCCACCAAACAGTGATGACTCCATCTACATCTCGCTGTCTGATAACATGGACCAACTTCTATCTACCCATCCCAACTCTCTCTTCCTCATATGTGGTGATTTCAATTGTCACCATGCCAGTTGGCTGGGTGTGGGTACCTCTCTCACCAGCCATGGCTCTTCAGCAAAGGACTTCTGTGACTCACTGGGACTGACACAATCTGTCAATTTCCCGACCCGGATCTCAATCAATGGAGCATCTTCTCTTCTGGACTTGGTTATGACTAACTTCCCTGAAAATGTCTGCTGCTCTTCTTCTGCTCCAATCGGCTCATCTGATCATGTGCTTGTTAAAGTGGACATCTCTCTGACCATTCTCAGAGAGCCTCCTCAGCGTCGACGAGTCTGGCATTTCACTCAGGCCAACTGGCATGGTCTTCAAGCAGCCATCAATCATCTGGACTGGTCTCCCATCTCTACCGCCTCTGACATCAACTCATCCTGGGAATTCTTCCAAAGTAAACTGCTCTCTCTCATGCACAGATTTATCCCATCTCGTCTTCAGTTGTCATACCCTTCCTCCCGTCCATGGTACACGGAATCTTGTGGTGAGGCTATTGCCCAGAAACAACTTGCTTTCGTCTCCTGGAAAGCAAATCCAACGGAAGGAAATCTCATTTCCTTTCACAAAGCCCGAAACAAGTGTGTGTCCACCCTCAGGAGAGCCAGGAAACAATATCTATCCGTTCTCAGGACAGAACTCTCTTATCTGTCTCCCTCTTCCAAATCCTGGTGGCGTCTGGTCAAATCTGTTTCTGGT
Source organism: Myxine glutinosa (assembly GCF_964187855.1). Classification (NCBI taxonomy): domain Eukaryota; kingdom Metazoa; phylum Chordata; class Myxini; order Myxiniformes; family Myxinidae; genus Myxine; species Myxine glutinosa. The sequence continues at coordinate 8,101,045 of NC_136271.1, forward strand.
GTTTGTTCCCCCTCCATCCCCTCCCTCACCTCAAACGGCCACACGGCTGACTCTGCGCGTGAAAAAGCTGAATGCCTCAACTCTGTGTTTGCCTCTAAATCTTGTTTTCCAAACCCATCCCTCTCTGTACCCACCGTACCCAGTCGTACCCAGCTGCTCCTGGACTCTGTGTCCTTTCCTCCTGACAAGGTGGAAAAGTTTCTGTCAACCCTCGACTCTGATTCTGCAACTGGACCTGACGGCATCAGCCCACGCGTCCTAAAATCTTGTTCTTCCGCTCTTTCACTCCCTCTCTCTGTTCTCTTCACATTCTCTTTTGCTCAAGGTCATCTGCCATCTGCTTGGAAATCTGCCAACATCACCGCTTTGCACAAAAAAGGTGCAAAAACAGATCCTAGCAACTACAGACCAATCAGCCTTCTCTCAATTATCAGTAAAGTCATGGAATCCATCATTGCTTCAGATATGAAATCTTTCCTCTTCTCCAATGGCTTGATCTCTGATCATCAATTTGGTTTCAGACCTGGTCACTCTACTCTGGACATGCTGCTTCTGCTTTCTCAGCAATGGATGGAGGTCCTCAATGCCAAACAGGAAATTCGAGCTGTCTCCCTTGACATATCACGTGCCTTCGATACGGTCTGGCACCCCGCCCTGCTCACCAAACTCTCCTCTGTTGGTATCCATGGAAATCTCCACGCATGGCTGGCGGACTTCCTCTCTAGTCGTAGTCAACGTGTGGCCCTGAATGGGTTTCTCTCATCTCCTCTTCCTGTTCAGGCTGGAGTTCCCCAAGGCAGTGTTCTGGGCCCTGTGCTTTTTCTGGTCTTCATCAATGATCTCCCCGACTCTTGAAAATCCTCTCTATCTCTTTGCTGATGACTCTACTCTCTGTCGCTCCATTCTTCATCCCTCAGATCGACAGTCTGCAGCCTCCTCACTCTCTGCAGACCTGGACAAAATCACAGTCTGGGCAAACAAGTGGCACATGTCTTTCAATCCTGACAAATCTCACACTCTTACAATGTCTCTCCGAAAAGACCGACTGGACAACCCTCCCATCTACTTTCTGAATAATCCTCTCCAAGAAGTTCTGTCACTCAAACTTTTGGGTCTCACTATCTGCCATGATCTTTCCTGGGAAAACCACATTTCAAATCTGGCCTCCAAAGCAGTCGCCGACTGGGCATCCTCCGTCGTGCGAAGTCCTTCCTTGGCACACCTGAGCTCCTCACCACGTACAAGGCTTTCATCCGCAGCTCAATGGAATACTGCTCTCCCCTCTGGGCTGGTGCTCCTGCCTCACACCTAGCTCGTCTTCACGCTGTTGAAAGCAAAGCATTCAGAATCATTGGAATCTCCCGCGATGAAGCTAACTCCAAGGGCCTTTCACTCACTCACCGCAGGCAGGTTGGTGGTCTTTCCGTCTTCTACCGACTCCTCTCTGGCCTTGCCCCCCCAGCTCTCTCTGGGCTCTGTCCCGCAAATATTCCTACAGGTCGCACAAGATCTGCCTGCAACCCTCTTATGGTTAAACTGCCAAAATCAAGACTCTCTGCTCACCTTCGCTCCTTCATTCCTCTTTTCTCCCGCCTCTGGAACAAACTCCCTCACTCTCTTCAATCCCATTCCACCCTCCAGGTCTTTAAAACAGCTGTTCACCACCATCTCTTATCTTCCCCCATCCAAAACCTTGATCTTTTCTATCCCCGATAATTTCACCCCAATTCCACTTTTTGAAATACCAACTTCTGACCTGGAAGTCCTTGGTGTCCTTGTGTTTTATACTTCTCCCACCCCCCACCCCCCCCACCCCTTCCCACGCCTCCTCCCCCCGAGCCCTCTCCCTCCCACACATCTCCCTGCTCTCAAATGTTGTGTGCTCTCAAGTGTTTGTGTGCTTCCCATTCTCTTGTCTTCCGCTCCCTCTTTTTATATATTTTGTTTGTCTGGTTGATTTGTTTGTGAAGTAAATGTCAGCTCTTTCACGAGCCTCGATTAAGTACACAAAAAAAAAAAAAAAAAAAAAAGGGAGGGGAGAAGGGGGAGGGTGAGGGGCGAGAGGAGAAGGGGAAGGGGTAGGAGGGAGGGGGAGGACGGAGGGGGAAGGGAGGAGGAGGACGGACGGGGGAGGGGGAAGGGGGAGGGAAGGGGAGGGCCAGTCAACAATGACGTTGCAGTTCTCATGGTCAGAGAGCAGCACAACAATCGCGACATCATCCTGCATCTTCGCAAGAGCACGAAGCGGATTTTGGAGACACCGATCCTGTGACCCACGCCCTCCAGTACCGGCGTTGCCGGGTGGGGGAGGGGAGATCCGTACATTCCCAACCCGTACATTCGCCCTCTCGACTCAAGCTCGTATTCGATTCATATTCGAAATCGAAAGCGGAAATGGGAAATCCTTCGTATTCGAATTCGTAAACACGAAATATGAATTAAAATGTAATTCATATCGCACAAAATCGACACAAAACACGATCGCATAAAGGTGAAAAAACGCAATGGCTTTTCGCCCTGAATTACGTGCAAACATGTGACGTGTGACGGGATGGAACATCACGTGATCGCTCTGAGCGAATCAGCGAGCTACTCGCACTGGCTGAGATTAGCGGGTACTTCGCTGAAATGCGCTGAGGTAAATATGAATAAAAAATATGGATCTCGTCAAATATTGTCTCGGCCATGTTCGTCCCAGGCTCAATGGCCATGTCTATGCCAAATATCAAGCACGTGAGCCTCTCCGTTTCGGAGTCTATCGGTAACATTACACACACACACACACACAAACTGTGTTTTATATATATAGAGAATATTATTTTATACCATTCGCGTGTGTTTTGCTGTGCGTGTACAACAATTTTTTGTCAGTGTTTAAGGGTTAGACGTGTGTTGACAAGACGCTCGCTAAACGACTTTAGTAAATTCGGTCCGATGTTTTGATTTAAATCGCTTAATTCTTAAACAAGGGCTGGCAGGTACACAAACTCGGCTCCAAGCTGTCTACCCTGGGTTCGAATCCCAACCAAGCTATAAAGTGGCATCGTGGTGATTCATAGGCAGTGTGAATCATCATTTCCAGGATCGACGTTAAACGGGAATCCCGTCTGCTGGCGTTAGTTGGTAGACCCCACGCCACGGTGTCCTTCAATATTTAATACAGCATGTCATTCTATTCTTCAACCGATCTTCTTCCTGTGACTTCTTCTTCATTAGCCCACCTTTCTTGAGGGGTCGGCCGGGGGAAGCTTGGTCTGAGTTTGTCACGAACCGGTTGGCCAGGCCTGACGTTCCACTAGTCAGGGCAAGGATTTGTAATTTGTTGAGTGTGCCTGCGATAGCTCGCCTACTCTTCGCGAAGGACACCTTGAGGTATTTAACGTCCACAAACGAACGTCGGCAGACGGGACGTCCGTTTAACGTCCATCTGAGGGATCGTAAACACATTTATGACATTTTATAGCTGCGTCGGGAATCGAACTCACGACTGGCTGCGATCGATGGTCGCAGGTCGCCACGATTGATCGTACAATCGGTCGCTGATCGCCACCACTAGTCGCACGATTACCTACGATTGATCTTGCGATTGATCTTCTCCAATCGTTAGTGATCGCACGACCACGCGTACCACCAATCATACGATGACCTACCATAAGTCCTAAGAGCAATCGCTGTTTGCGATCGCAAATGGAGAGCGTAGCAAACATTGACGATTGGTCGTATCTCGGCCAGATTGCCATCAATCGCACGATCCAGAAATCGTACGATCCAGTGTGACTGAGGCCTAAAACGCTAACCTACACCCATTAAGGAACATATATATTTAATATTGTCACGTCCCCAGGTTTAACATCCCAAGAGGACGAATGACCGAAACGAGCTTTAACTCCGAGGTGTATTTCAAACTTGGCGTGATTATCTTTTCGCGCTCGCGGGAAGGTTTGAAGCCTAACCTGATCGGACGGCCGAAACTGGGTTAATCCGAACCCACAAACAAAGAAACGAAACAAGACAAGAAATTGACAATCAACAACTAATGATTTAATGAAAATAATGAAAGCAAAATAAAAATGTTGAGGTAAAAACTAATAGTAATAGGCTAAGGTGTGGGGCCCTCCAAACAGACTCAATTACAGACACAGGGAGAAATAAAATAAAATAAAATGATTTGGTAATTGGCCAGCACTCAGCTTTGCAGTTCAACCGAGGACTTGTCAACGTTTGTCGCCTCCAAACCACCACGCGGAAGTGCACAAAATTGCGCAGAGTTGCGCTCCTCAACGTCCCAATGTGAGGTACTTCTCACGATGCCGACTGCCCCGAACCTCCCTGGTTCAGTCTCTTTCCACAAGCACCATGAGTCAAAGATGCGCCACCACCCACGACCAAGCCAGAACAAAGAGAAAATGTGACCACCTCCAACAACCACCAGCACAAAGAAGCGAAATGCGACTGCCTCCAACAAACGGCAGGACAAAGAGAAGCGAAATGCGACCGACTCCAACAAACGGCAGGATAAAGAGAAGCGAAATGCGACCGACTCCAACAAACGGCAGGACAAAGAGAAGCGAAATGCGACTGTCTCCAACAAACACCAGGACAAAGAGAAGCGAAATGCGACTGTCTCCAACAAACACCAGGACAAAGAGAAGCGAAATGCGACTGTCTCCAACAAACACCAGGACAAAGAGAAGCGAAATGCGACTGTCTCCAACAAACACCAGGACAAAGAGAAGCGAAATGCGACTGTCTCCAACAAACACCAGGACAAAGAGAAGCGGAACGTGACTGCCTCCAACAAACACCAGGACAAAGAGAAGCGGAACGTGACTGCCTCCAACAAACACCAGGACAAAGAGAAGCAGAACGTGACTGCCTCCAACAAACACCAGGACAAAGAGAAGCGAAATGTGACTGCCTCCAACAAACGGCAGGACAAAGAGAGGCAAAATGAGACTGTCTCCAACAAACGGCAGGACAAAGAGACCAAGATGGCGAGACAGCTTCTCTTTCCTTCAGCTCTCCAATGTTCCACTGCTGACGTTATACTCTGTCCAATCACACAGCGCTATTCCATCATCCATCTCGCCTCCACCAATCACAAAGGCCCGGGAGTGGCCTATTCATTACGAGTCGTCAGGGGGCGGAGTCTAATCTCTGTTCGGGAATGTGCGGATGACGTCGTTCCCTTGCCGATCAGCAAATGCTGTTTCTGTCGGACCTGGCAGCGTGGTGAGCGAATGAGTCCATTACATTGCTGTCGTTGTTTTACTGAGTCCTCAATTTCCTGGCTGGCCGAATGTAATGAAACTGAAGGGAAGACCACAGGAGGCAAATTACACACTGGGAAATTAAGCTTTAAGCCCTATAATTAATTAGCACAAAAGCCACGCCCCTTATGGCGACACGCAAACGCTCTTACCCGGGCAGACAGCCGATTTACGTACAATCAGATGGATTTTTCACGGCATACGGAGCATTCTAAACCTACACGATTCTAACTTTCCTAAGGTATTCCATCATTTCCATGCCTATCCCCACAAACGTAACACTTTTAATAACACACACACTAATTAAGGGAAATTTAATATTACCTTTCACATAGCTACAAAGGCTCAGTCACATATAGAGCGATTTTTTTTAATCCCCCCCAAAAATCGAACTTTTCTTTTTTCAAAAATTTACATTTTTTTTTTTGGCCTAAAACACTCCCCAGCACGCACTGATGAACCTCCAAAAGTATGACAAAGATCCGCTCAGCCATCTCTGATAATGGCGACACACCCGCACACACGGATCTCTCATAGTAAAGAAGATTGTGTTAATGATTGGATGCTACAAATGAAAAATATAATCCTGATCAAAACTGTACATCATGTTTTAAATTGACGAGGTTTCTATTCGTGTTAGCAAGACGATCACATTAGATATGTACATCTTGTTCAAAAACAATTTTACATATTTTTGTACTCTCCTATATACAATGAATTTCATTTGGAAATACAATTGAAAAACCTTCCTTAGATTATTTGTATCTATTACAGAAGTTATGCAGTTGTCTCTACGTTAAGGTGGATTTAATAAGCAATTTTTTTTTCTTTTTAAAAAAGTTTAACTCTTCTAGGATTCAAACAGATAGTTTATACATGTGCAGTCAATTTTCTGTTCTTGTGCAACATACAATTTAATCTCTGATCTCCTCTTGGCTCAGTAGCATAGCAATGTACAGTATATGTAAGATATGTAAAAGCAAAATCCCAGTACAATGGATGATAAAGTGGGTAGAAGATTTACATCATGTTCCAAGACCTACAGCGATATAAATGCATCGGAAATAAAATAAACATATGAAGTCAGTTTTCAGACCATGGCTAATATTATATATATATATATATATATATATACACACACACACACATATACATATACTGTTGAAGGTATGGTGTTTGAAGTTTGGGTTGATGCCACGAGCATTGTGGCCATTGATGATGTATGATATTGCGATTGGGCATGTAGAGAGGATGGAGGTTGTGGTGATCGGGCTTGTGAGGAGGTGGTTGGGAGTGCCACGCTGTTTGACGAACATTGCCTTTTATGGTCAGGGTGGAAAACTCCAGTTTCCCTTGACATCATTAACCGAGGAGTTTAAGGTGGTGAGGGTGCGGGAGTTCATGATGTTGCGGGATTCAAGTGATGCAGTGGTAAAGAATGCTCTCCCAGAGAAGAAGGGAAGTCGGAAGTGGAATGCAACAGTAGAGGTGGACGAGGTGGAGGAGCGGTTTCAACAGGAGGAGGTCATGGGGATGGTACAGCACGGGAAGCATGGCTTGGGGTGGATGGAGCATGAGCGATGGGGAAAGGCATGTGTGAAAGAGAGGAGGAAGATGGTTGAGAGGGAGTTGAGAAGAAAGGAAGAGGAGGGGAGATATGTGAAAGCAGTCGGTCAGGCACAGCAAGGTGCTTGGACTAAGTGGGAAGGTGTGCGGGTGAGGATATTGAAGTGGCAAGAGATTTGGAGGATGGAGCCAATATTGTTGAATTTCCTGTTGCGGGCAACTTATGATGTGCTTCCGTCACCAGTAAACTTCAGATTGTGGGGGTTGTTGCAGGAGGAGAGATGTTATTTGTGTGGAGGTGTGGGAACGGTGCACGATGCACTGAGTGCATGCTCAGTAGCATTGGCAGCAGGAAGATACAGGTGGCGACATGATCAGGTGCTGGCGGTGGTGGTGCAGATGGTGCAACAAGAGGTGCTGAGATCGAGAGAGAGAGAAGAGTGGAGAAGGAGACTGATGGGGGAGAGGTATGGTTTGTCAAAGAGGGCCAAGTGGAAAGAGGAGGACGAGGTGGAAAGCAAGAGGGCTGTCAGATGCTTGTGATTGGCAGGTGGTGGCAGACCTAAAGCCACAATTAGTATTCCCAGAGGAGATCTGTGTGACAAGGTTGCGGCCTGACCTTGTCATTTGGTCAAGTGCAACAAGACAGGTCATCTTAGGAGAGTTGTCGGTACCTTGGGAAGAGAACATGGAGGAGGTGCACGAGAGGAAGAGAGGAAAGTACAGTGAGCTGGGGGCAGAGTGCTGGGAGAAGGGTTGGCGCGTTTCGTTTCAGCCATTTGAGGTGGGGTGTAGAGGGTATATTGGCAATTCCTTTTCTGCATTTCTTGCTAGGCTGGGAGTGTGTGGGACAGAAAGAAGGAGGATGTGTGACAACGTGGCCCAGGTTGCCATGAAAGGCTCATTTTGGATATGGAGGAAGTTTATGGAGGCACGTCGAACGGCGTAGGTTGGTTGTGTGTGTTTTTTTTGTTTTTGTTTTTTTTGTTACCATTATCACTTCTTATTTTGTGTATATGAGTGAGTGGGTGAGGGTGTGTGTTTTTGCATGAATTAATTTTTGCATGAGTGTGTTTTTGTGTGTTGAGTGGTGTATGATGTAAGTGTAGATGGTTGTTTGGTTGGTGTTCTGTATGTATGTGTGTGTATGGGTGTGTCTGTGTGTGTATGAATGATCTGGTGTGTTTTGTTGGTGAGTGGTGAAGGGTATAAAGGTGGGTGTTTTGAGTGTTCCACCATGTTTGTTTGGTGCTGTGGAATCTGGATGTGGATTTGTTGTTGTTGTTGTTGTTCGCACTGGCTGGGGGTGGGGGTATGTACGCATCCCGGTGCAGTTGCTGCATGTGGATGTGGATGTGTACGTGCCCCTGCTGGCCCACCTTAGCTGACCGTATCGAGATTGAAGGGCCGAAACGGGATGATGCTGAGGACCTCGACTGAGGACCCGGTCAGTGCGGCACACTTGTGACCAGGTGTGTTTTGAACTTATATATATATATTTATATATTGTGCTGTGGATGACTATCAAGACGGAGCACCCACGGATGACCAATTGAGCTTACTTTGAGGCGTTATTCAATGGTGGATTTCACTATACAAGAGGAAGGGGGGTGAAGGGGGGGGGGGAGGGGGAGGGGGGAGAAAGAGGAAGAAGGAGCGGGAGCTTTTATCTGACGCGATCTGGGCAGTCTTCAATCCTGCGGAAATTAATCTCAAACGAAATGGAATTAAATGTACAAAAATAAGATTTATTAAACCAAACCCGAAACAAGGACGCGATGGCAAACAAATGTCCTAAATCGAGATCCATCACATCAGACGTATCAACAAACAAAGGAGGATATAAATTAAAAGAACGTTGTGTGTGTGTGTGTGTGTTTGTACTGGGCTTAGCTCTGTCCGCAGTGTGTAAGGGATCGTCAGGCTCCGAGCGCAGTCGTCTGACGCAGCTCCGGTTGGCGGGAACAAGGCCCCGACGCGCCCCCATTTACTAGGCCTCGATAAGGCCTCTCGCGCCAATTGAGCGAGCGGGTGTGCAACCCACCTCCTCAGCCGTGCGATGCTTTCCCAGATTCGGCACGGTCACAGTGCGTTGCACCCAATGTTCGGATCCGAAGGGAGAGAGAGTCAAGGGTGAAGGAAGGCGTGAGGGCAGCAGGAGAACCCAGGAAAAGCGTCTACGGTGAGGGGAAGGACGTCCGGGCGTGAAGGAATCCAGAAACGAGAAGAAGCAAATGTCAGTCAGCCAATTCTTTTACAGCCCGTCGTCTGACCTCATCGATCCTCCCTTTCAATCCCTGCCGGCCAACATCACAGGCTCAATTCTCTACCCTGCCAATCGGCGGCCTTCGTCCTACCTTTGTGTCTTCCTTCCACCCATCAATGGCCAGCTTCTTGTCCCCATCCCGACCAATCACGAGTCCTTCTGGGCATGGCTATTGCCTGGGCTTGCTCGATGTGTGTTGCTATGCCAGCTGTTGATGTGGCTGGCTGTGGCTCCAGCGGCAGTTCCCCGAACTGGCTTCCAGTGAGTTTTATTGTTATTGTGGCGGAGAGGAATTTAAGTAGTGTGTGTGGTAAAACTAATGGGCCTAACTAATGTCTATGGTGCGTTGCCATATGGGACAAAGGAATGATCACAAAGGGGATGATGTACGTACAAGGGAATTTTACCCTCATGCCCTAATCTAGTTAACAAGCCCCGCCCCCTTGTGCCGGGGACAAAGACAGAAGCTTAATCCGACATTCTGGCTACAAAACGTATTACATTGAGATTCCCTATCACGACAACCGGAGCATGATACCGACACAGATCCACCTGAATCTATATATGTCCCTACCCTAAAATTCATAACAGTGTCCCCCCCCCCCCCCCCTCCCCCCTCCCTCCCTGGAACCGTAGCCGCTGCTAGGTTCACTGCAGGTGCTACCATTCCAGTCTTAACACTCACTGTCTCACACTTAATTAACCTATGAAATTAACTCATGAGGGCTGTGGGAAGTGAACCGAAGCTACCTGCCTCTTCTCCTTAACATGCTATCCCCTTAAACAATCATCACATTTCAAATATTTACAAAATTATTATTCATCGTTCCTGTAAAAAACCTATCTTAACCACAAACTCCCGCGGTGACGCTATCTCCGAGGGCCTTTCACTTAATCACCGCAGGCAGGTTGGTGGTCTTTCCGTCTTCTACCGACTCCTCTCCGGCCTTGCTCCCCCAGCTCTCTCTGGGCTCTGTCCCCCAAATATTCCTGCAGGTCGCACAAGATCTGCCTGCAACCCTCTTATGGTTAAACTGCCAAAATCAAGACTCTCTGCTCACCTTCACTCCTTCATTCTTCTTTTCTCCCGCCTCTGGAACAAACTCCCTCACTCTCTTCAATCCCACTCCTCCCTCCAGGTCTTTAAAACAGCTGTTCACCACCATCTCTTATCTTCCCCCATCAAAAACCTTGATCTTTTCTACCCCCGTTAATTCACCCCAAATCCACCTTTTTCAAATGCCGTTTTCTTTCCTGAAACTCCTAATTGTGTCCATTTGTTTTATCCTGTGTACTCCACCCCAGCCCTCTGCCCTCCACAGATCTACCGATGTTCTCAAGTGTTGTACTTCCCTTTATCTCCCTCTCTCGTCTCCCGCTCCCTTTATTATACGTTTTAGGTGTTAGCTCTTATACGAACCTCGGCTACACCAAAAAAATACCATACATTCATTACCGAGTTGCAATTTCTATTGTTTGCGACTCCTGTCTGTGAATCACTAGTGTGGATAAGTTCTTGTGATGCAGTATGGATAAGTTCCAAATTAACATTCCAAGGCAGAAAAAAGACAATTTGCCATGAAAAGCACATTATTCAGTTTTATGGGTTTAAATTTTTTTTCTTTAAAATGTTTTTTAAAACATTTAAAATTTTAAAAACAAAAAATTTAACAAACATTTTAAATGTTTTGCCAATAACTTTGCTGATAAAACAACAAGTTCCCATCAGGCTTTTAAAATTTAATAGCAAAAGAAAAAGTAATTGAGAAGTTTTACTGCAATACAGTTGTTTGTTTATGTCTGACAGAGTGGTCAAGGCTATAGAGACTTTAAAGACCTTCATGCCAGCTGACATTCCCAGCTTCCAAGGGTTCCAGTTGGATGTGAGTCAAGAGCTGAAACTAATCTCTAACTTGTCCTTTTGGAAAGGTAAGTGGCAAAGGAACAAGGCAAGTATTGAGAAGAAAATGCTCTACTGTCATTACACCTATTAGTGCTTTTAATGCACCTCTCACCCTTCACCTTAGACAACACACACAGGAGAACACAAATCCTTTCTTGAGCAGAAATATATATATATATATATATATATCAGATGCCTCAGGAAGGCGGACCTGACACTTAAAGTGAAGCAGGAAGAGGGTTTATTAGCCCATCCCCCGCACAGTGAGACATGGGGTTTTGCAATTGTGTGTGTGTGTGTGTGTGTGTGTGTGTGTGTGTGTGTGTGTGTGTGTGTGTGTGTGTGTGTGTGTGTGTGTGTGTGTGTGTGTGCGCGTGTGTGTGTGTGTGTCTCCATATGTGCGTCCGTCTGTCAATCCAGGCCATAACTTTATTTTATTTTTTACCAATTAAGCTTTTGTCATCAAATATTTAACAAACCTTTATTATGAGAATATGGAGAGAACACAAATGAATAAAATGTACAATTTTTAAACTGTCATTTTCGTCAATTGGGAGGGGGGGAGGGGGAGGGGGAAAGGGGAGGGGGGGTAAAGGGGCGGGGAAGGGGAGGGGGAAAGGAGGGGGATGGGGGAAAGGGGAGGGGCGGGAAATGGGGGGGGGGAAGGGAGGGCGAAAAGGGTTTCCCCCTTGACTTCCGTTTCCGGTCCCTGGAGCAAGGAAGCGTCTTGGAGCTCTCTGCACGGCAGCAAAAGTTATAGTATTTTTTCCATTCGTGTTTTTTTTTTTTTTTTTAATACAACATCGAGGCTCGTGAAAGAGCCAACATTAATCACACAAAAAGACAAACCGACACACAAAACACAAAAAACAAGGGGAGCGCGGCAGACAAGATGGGGAGAGAGGGGGAAGGACACAAAAGAGAGGGGGAAGAGGGGGAAGGACACAAACACAACATTTGAGAGCAGCGCAGGGACATCGGGTGTTCGTCAATCGTCAATGATCGTCAATCAGTGTTCGTCAATTCCTACTGGTTTTTTTATTGTGCATGTGTTGCAGGGTGTTTTCCAGTTGGTGTTGATTTGCAATTCTTGCAAACTTTTGTATAATTTAATCGTTTTCTGTCCCACCGCGTGCGCGGCCTAGTTTATCTCGGCTTCCCCACCCCCATAGGTGTTCTGTGAATTTAAGTTCTTTCCTTCGCTGTATTGCTTATTTCTTAGATTTTCGCTTCTCCCCCTAACTTCCCCGAACATCGACCACTTGTCTAACGTTTTAAATCTCTTCAAAGTCTCTTCACGTCTCTTCTCGTCTCGGGAAGTAACGTGACGTCACGTCTCTTCAAAGCTGTGCATGCGCGCACGCTTTCGAAGTTAATAAGTAACTGTTCACAATTGTGTTTTTGTCGTAATACCGGCTTTACCACAGGTCGAAACTTTATCTTTCTTTCGGTGTGTAGGTAACTATTGGTGTGTCTCTAATAGTATTCTTGGTGTTGGTTTTTCATACCTGTGTACAGAATCGTCGGTTTCCTTTCGGCGCTCGCAATTCCTTTCGGTCTCTATTTTTCACGTTCCACGTTCGGTCTCTGTCTTTGTTTTCATCCCAACTCAAAAAAATAAAAAAAATAAAAAAATAGATATATATATATTCCCTTCTCTGTTCTTATCCGTTTCGTTCTTATTTGTTCGTTCGTTCTTTGTTCACGTCGTTAAAAAATGTTCCATCTGTCCCCTGAAGAATGGTATTCTGTCATAAACTATAACACCTTTTTCTTCTTCTTCTATAAAAGGATGCTTTCGACTTGCTCACCAAATCTATTCATTCCAAAAAAAAAATCCATCTCTTAGAGTGCATCTTTCATTCATTCCCTAAACTCTCCAGAACTCCACCCATCCTTCAGCATCCTCAAACGTATTTTTGACTCGAAGGTCGCAAGAATCTCATTTTGCAAGAAATGTTCGTTTCCCATTAATCGTACATTTTTCAAAATCCAATCTCACCCCTCCCCTCCAAATCTTCCCCATCACCCATCCCTTTCAAATCTTCCCCTTTGCCCCTCCCCTCCAAATCTTCCCCATCACCCATCCCTTTCAGATCTCCCCCCTTGCCCCTTCCCTCCTAAACTCCCCCCACACCCCTCCCCTCTGAGACCCTCCCTCACTCCTCCCCTCCTAGACTCCCCTCTCACCCCTCCTCCTCAAAGCGTCCTCCCCGCTTCTTCCCCCTTCCAACTCTCACCTTCAGCTCCCTCAACCTTCTGCCTCACTCTTCCCCCTCCTCAAACAACACCTCACTGCGCCTCACCCATTCACCATCAAACCTTTTGTCCGCCCCATACTTCCCTTTCTCCAAGCTGTTCTGAAATCTCTGACGCACCTTCAACAGCTCTCCCTACCTCTTCCTCCTCTTCCACATCATACCGTACCGCTCCCCCCCCCCGTTCTGTATCCGATGCTCCCCCTTCCTCTTCTTTAACAGTATGGACCTCAAACATCCGGGGCCTTCGCTCAAACTTGACTGATCTCTCCATACAGGTTGCTTCTGACAAACCAGACGTGATCTGCTTAACAGAAACTTTCCTCCTTCATGATGTCTCTGATTCCTTGGTGTCTCTCCCAGGTTACTCCCTCCTCCGGTATGATAGACCTGAGCCTCGTCCTGGAGGGGGGGTTGCTATCTTTATAAAAAACTATCTTCCTCACTCGCCCTGCACTGCCCTCTCTCCACCTCACCCCCAGGAATACCTTTGGCTACGGCTTCCCCTTCGCTCCCACCTTTTGTTCATATGTGTGTTGTACCATCCACCAAACAGTGATGACTCCATCTACATCTCGCTGTCTGATAACATGGACCAACTTCTATCTACCCATCCCAACTCTCTCTTCCTCATATGTGGTGATTTCAATTGTCACCATGCCAGTTGGCTGGGTGTGGGTACCTCTCTCACCAGCCATGGCTCTTCAGCAAAGGACTTCTGTGACTCACTGGGACTGACACAATCTGTCAATTTCCCGACCCGGATCTCAATCAATGGAGCATCTTCTCTTCTGGACTTGGTTATGACTAACTTCCCTGAAAATGTCTGCTGCTCTTCTTCTGCTCCAATCGGCTCATCTGATCATGTGCTTGTTAAAGTGGACATCTCTCTGACCATTCTCAGAGAGCCTCCTCAGCGTCGACGAGTCTGGCATTTCACTCAGGCCAACTGGCATGGTCTTCAAGCAGCCATCAATCATCTGGACTGGTCTCCCATCTCTACCGCCTCTGACATCAACTCATCCTGGGAATTCTTCCAAAGTAAACTGCTCTCTCTCATGCACAGATTTATCCCATCTCGTCTTCAGTTGTCATACCCTTCCTCCCGTCCATGGTACACGGAATCTTGTGGTGAGGCTATTGCCCAGAAACAACTTGCTTTCGTCTCCTGGAAAGCAAATCCAACGGAAGGAAATCTCATTTCCTTTCACAAAGCCCGAAACAAGTGTGTGTCCACCCTCAGGAGAGCCAGGAAACAATATCTATCCGTTCTCAGGACAGAACTCTCTTATCTGTCTCCCTCTTCCAAATCCTGGTGGCGTCTGGTCAAATCTGTTTCTGGTGTTTGTTCCCCCTCCATCCCCTCCCTCACCTCAAACGGCCACACGGCTGACTCTGCGCGTGAAAAAGCTGAATGCCTCAACTCTGTGTTTGCCTCTAAATCTTGTTTTCCAAACCCATCCCTCTCTGTACCCACCGTACCCAGTCGTACCCAGCTGCTCCTGGACTCTGTGTCCTTTCCTCCTGACAAGGTGGAAAAGTTTCTGTCAACCCTCGACTCTGATTCTGCAACTGGACCTGACGGCATCAGCCCACGCGTCCTAAAATCTTGTTCTTCCGCTCTTTCACTCCCTCTCTCTGTTCTCTTCACACTCTCTTTTGCTCAAGGTCATCTGCCATCTGCTTGGAAATCTGCCAACATCACCGCTTTGCACAAAAAAGGTGCAAAAACAGATCCTAGCAACTACAGACCAATCAGCCTTCTCTCAATTATCAGTAAAGTCATGGAATCCATCATTGCTTCAGATATGAAATCTTTCCTCTTCTCCAATGGCTTGATCTCTGATCATCAATTTGGTTTCAGACCTGGTCACTCTACTCTGGACATGCTGCTTCTGCTTTCTCAGCAATGGATGGAGGTCCTCAATGCCAAACAGGAAATTCGAGCTGTCTCCCTTGACATATCACGTGCCTTCGATACGGTCTGGCACCCCGCCCTGCTCACCAAACTCTCCTCTGTTGGTATCCATGGAAATCTCCACGCATGGCTGGCGGACTTCCTCTCTAGTCGTAGTCAACGTGTGGCCCTGAATGGGTTTCTCTCATCTCCTCTTCCTGTTCAGGCTGGAGTTCCCCAAGGCAGTGTTCTGGGCCCTGTGCTTTTTCTGGTCTTCATCAATGATCTCCCCGACTCTTGAAAATCCTCTCTATCTCTTTGCTGATGACTCTACTCTCTGTCGCTCCATTCTTCATCCCTCAGATCGACAGTCTGCAGCCTCCTCACTCTCTGCAGACCTGGACAAAATCACAGTCTGGGCAAACAAGTGGCACATGTCTTTCAATCCTGACAAATCTCACACTCTTACAATGTCTCTCCGAAAAGACCGACTGGACAACCCTCCCATCTACTTTCTGAATAATCCTCTCCAAGAAGTTCTGTCACTCAAACTTTTGGGTCTCACTATCTGCCATGATCTTTCCTGGGAAAACCACATTTCAAATCTGGCCTCCAAAGCAGTCGCCGACTGGGCATCCTCCGTCGTGCGAAGTCCTTCCTTGGCACACCTGAGCTCCTCACCACGTACAAGGCTTTCATCCGCAGCTCAATGGAATACTGCTCTCCCCTCTGGGCTGGTGCTCCTGCCTCACACCTAGCTCGTCTTCACGCTGTTGAAAGCAAAGCATTCAGAATCATTGGAATCTCCCGCGATGAAGCTAACTCCAAGGGCCTTTCACTCACTCACCGCAGGCAGGTTGGTGGTCTTTCCGTCTTCTACCGACTCCTCTCTGGCCTTGCCCCCCCAGCTCTCTCTGGGCTCTGTCCCGCAAATATTCCTACAGGTCGCACAAGATCTGCCTGCAACCCTCTTATGGTTAAACTGCCAAAATCAAGACTCTCTGCTCACCTTCGCTCCTTCATTCCTCTTTTCTCCCGCCTCTGGAACAAACTCCCTCACTCTCTTCAATCCCATTCCACCCTCCAGGTCTTTAAAACAGCTGTTCACCACCATCTCTTATCTTCCCCCATCCAAAACCTTGATCTTTTCTATCCCCGATAATTTCACCCCAATTCCACTTTTTGAAATACCAACTTCTGACCTGGAAGTCCTTGGTGTCCTTGTGTTTTATACTTCTCCCACCCCCCACCCCCCCACCCCTTCCCACGCCTCCTCCCCCCCGAGCCCTCTCCCTCCCACACATCTCCCTGCTCTCAAATGTTGTGTGCTCTCAAGTGTTTGTGTGCTTCCCATTCTCTTGTCTTCCGCTCCCTCTTTTTATATATTTTGTTTGTCTGGTTGATTTGTTTGTGAAGTAAATGTCAGCTCTTTCACGAGCCTCGATTAAGTACACAAAAAAAAAAAAAAAAAAAAAAGGGAGGGGAGAAGGGGGAGGGTGAGGGGCGAGAGGAGAAGGGGAAGGGGTAGGAGGGAGGGGGAGGACGGAGGGGGAAGGGAGGAGGAGGACGGACGGGGGAGGGGGAAGGGGGAGGGAAGGGGAGGGCCAGTCAACAATGACGTTGCAGTTCTCATGGTCAGAGAGCAGCACAACAATCGCGACATCGTCCTGCATCTTCGCAAGAGCACGAAGCGGATTTTGGAGACACCGATCCTGTGACCCACGCCCTCCAGTACCGGCGTTGCCGGGTGGGGGAGGGGAGATCCGTACATTCCCAACCCGTACATTCGCCCTCTCGACTCAAGCTCGTATTCGATTCATATTCGAAATCGAAAGCGGAAATGGGAAATCCTTCGTATTCGAATTCGTAAACACGAAATATGAATTAAAATGTAATTCATATCGCACAAAATCGACACAAAACACGATCGCATAAAGGTGAAAAAACGCAATGGCTTTTCGCCCTGAATTACGTGCAAACATGTGACGTGTGACGGGATGGAACATCACGTGATCGCTCTGAGCGAATCAGCGAGCTACTCGCACTGGCTGAGATTAGCGGGTACTTCGCTGAAATGCGCTGAGGTAAATATGAATAAAAAATATGGATCTCGTCAAATATTGTCTCGGCCATGTTCGTCCCAGGCTCAATGGCCATGTCTATGCCAAATATCAAGCACGTGAGCCTCTCCGTTTCGGAGTCTATCGGTAACATTACACACACACACACACACACACACACACACACACACACACACACACACACACACACACACACACACACACACACACACACACACACACACACACAAACTGTGTTTTATATATATAGAGAATATTATTTTATACCATTCGCGTGTGTTTTGCTGTGCGTGTACAACAATTTTTTGTCAGTGTTTAAGGGTTAGACGTGTGTTGACAAGACGCTCGCTAAACGACTTTAGTAAATTCGGTCCGATGTTTTGATTTAAATCGCTTAATTCTTAAACAAGGGCTGGCAGGTACACAAACTCGGCTCCAAGCTGTCTACCCTGGGTTCGAATCCCAACCAAGCTATAAAGTGGCATCGTGGTGATTCATAGGCAGTGTGAATCATCATTTCCAGGATCGACGTTAAACGGGAATCCCGTCTGCTGGCGTTAGTTGGTAGACCCCACGCCACGGTGTCCTTCAATATTTAATACAGCATGTCATTCTATTCTTCAACCGATCTTCTTCCTGTGACTTCTTCTTCATTAGCCCACCTTTCTTGAGGGGTCGGCCGGGGGAAGCTTGGTCTGAGTTTGTCACGAACCGGTTGGCCAGGCCTGACGTTCCACTAGTCAGGGCAAGGATTTGTAATTTGTTGAGTGTGCCTGCGATAGCTCGCCTACTCTTCGCGAAGGACACCTTGAGGTATTTAACGTCCACAAACGAACGTCGGCAGACGGGACGTCCGTTTAACGTCCATCTGAGGGATCGTAAACACATTTATGACATTTTATAGCTGCGTCGGGAATCGAACTCACGACTGGCTGCGATCGATGGTCGCAGGTCGCCACGATTGATCGTACAATCGGTCGCTGATCGCCACCACTAGTCGCACGATTACCTACGATTGATCTTGCGATTGATCTTCTCCAATCGTTAGTGATCGCACGACCACGCGTACCACCAATCATACGATGACCTACCATAAGTCCTAAGAGCAATCGCTGTTTGCGATCGCAAATGGAGAGCGTAGCAAACATTGACGATTGGTCGTATCTCGGCCAGATTGCCATCAATCGCACGATCCAGAAATCGTACGATCCAGTGTGACTGAGGCCTAAAACGCTAACCTACACCCATTAAGGAACATATATATTTAATATTGTCACGTCCCCAGGTTTAACATCCCAAGAGGACGAATGACCGAAACGAGCTTTAACTCCGAGGTGTATTTCAAACTTGGCGTGATTATCTTTTCGCGCTCGCGGGAAGGTTTGAAGCCTAACCTGATCGGACGGCCGAAACTGGGTTAATCCGAACCCACAAACAAAGAAACGAAACAAGACAAGAAATTGACAATCAACAACTAATGATTTAATGAAAATAATGAAAGCAAAATAAAAATGTTGAGGTAAAAACTAATAGTAATAGGCTAAGGTGTGGGGCCCTCCAAACAGACTCAATTACAGACACAGGGAGAAATAAAATAAAATAAAATGATTTGGTAATTGGCCAGCACTCAGCTTTGCAGTTCAACCGAGGACTTGTCAACGTTTGTCGCCTCCAAACCACCACGCGGAAGTGCACAAAATTGCGCAGAGTTGCGCTCCTCAACGTCCCAATGTGAGGTACTTCTCACGATGCCGACTGCCCCGAACCTCCCTGGTTCAGTCTCTTTCCACAAGCACCATGAGTCAAAGATGCGCCACCACCCACGACCAAGCCAGAACAAAGAGAAAATGTGACCACCTCCAACAACCACCAGCACAAAGAAGCGAAATGCGACTGCCTCCAACAAACGGCAGGACAAAGAGAAGCGAAATGCGACCGACTCCAACAAACGGCAGGATAAAGAGAAGCGAAATGCGACCGACTCCAACAAACGGCAGGACAAAGAGAAGCGAAATGCGACTGTCTCCAACAAACACCAGGACAAAGAGAAGCGAAATGCGACTGTCTCCAACAAACACCAGGACAAAGAGAAGCGAAATGCGACTGTCTCCAACAAACACCAGGACAAAGAGAAGCGAAATGCGACTGTCTCCAACAAACACCAGGACAAAGAGAAGCGAAATGCGACTGTCTCCAACAAACACCAGGACAAAGAGAAGCGGAACGTGACTGCCTCCAACAAACACCAGGACAAAGAGAAGCGGAACGTGACTGCCTCCAACAAACACCAGGACAAAGAGAAGCAGAACGTGACTGCCTCCAACAAACACCAGGACAAAGAGAAGCGAAATGTGACTGCCTCCAACAAACGGCAGGACAAAGAGAGGCAAAATGAGACTGTCTCCAACAAACGGCAGGACAAAGAGACCAAGATGGCGAGACAGCTTCTCTTTCCTTCAGCTCTCCAATGTTCCACTGCTGACGTTATACTCTGTCCAATCACACAGCGCTATTCCATCATCCATCTCGCCTCCACCAATCACAAAGGCCCGGGAGTGGCCTATTCATTACGAGTCGTCAGGGGGCGGAGTCTAATCTCTGTTCGGGAATGTGCGGATGACGTCGTTCCCTTGCCGATCAGCAAATGCTGTTTCTGTCGGACCTGGCAGCGTGGTGAGCGAATGAGTCCATTACATTGCTGTCGTTGTTTTACTGAGTCCTCAATTTCCTGGCTGGCCGAATGTAATGAAACTGAAGGGAAGACCACAGGAGGCAAATTACACACTGGGAAATTAAGCTTTAAGCCCTATAATTAATTAGCACAAAAGCCACGCCCCTTATGGCGACACGCAAACGCTCTTACCCGGGCAGACAGCCGATTTACGTACAATCAGATGGATTTTTCACGGCATACGGAGCATTCTAAACCTACACGATTCTAACTTTCCTAAGGTATTCCATCATTTCCATGCCTATCCCCACAAACGTAACACTTTTAATAACACACACACTAATTAAGGGAAATTTAATATTACCTTTCACATAGCTACAAAGGCTCAGTCACATATAGAGCGATTTTTTTTAATCCCCCCCAAAAATCGAACTTTTCTTTTTTCAAAAATTTACATTTTTTTTTTTGGCCTAAAACACTCCCCAGCACGCACTGATGAACCTCCAAAAGTATGACAAAGATCCGCTCAGCCATCTCTGATAATGGCGACACACCCGCACACACGGATCTCTCATAGTAAAGAAGATTGTGTTAATGATTGGATGCTACAAATGAAAAATATAATCCTGATCAAAACTGTACATCATGTTTTAAATTGACGAGGTTCCTATTCGTGTTAGCAAGACGATCACATTAGATATGTACATCTTGTTCAAAAACAATTTTACATATTTTTGTACTCTCCTATATACAATGAATTTCATTTGGAAATACAATTGAAAAACCTTCCTTAGATTATTTGTATCTATTACAGAAGTTATGCAGTTGTCTCTACGTTAAGGTGGATTTAATAAGCAATTTTTTTTTCTTTTTAAAAAAGTTTAACTCTTCTAGGATTCAAACAGATAGTTTATACATGTGCAGTCAATTTTCTGTTCTTGTGCAACATACAATTTAATCTCTGATCTCCTCTTGGCTCAGTAGCATAGCAATGTACAGTATATGCTAAGAGATATGCAAAAGCAAAATCCCAGTACAATGGATGATAAAGTGGGTAGAAGATTTACATCATGTTCCAAGACCTACAGCGATATAAATGCATCGGAAATAAAATAAACATATGAAGTCAGTTTTCAGACCATGGCTAATATTATATATATATATATATATATATATACACACACACACACATATACATATACTGTTGAAGGTATGGTGTTTGAAGTTTGGGTTGATGCCACGAGCATTGTGGCCATTGATGATGTATGATATTGCGATTGGGCATGTAGAGAGGATGGAGGTTGTGGTGATCGGGCTTGTGAGGAGGTGGTTGGGAGTGCCACGCTGTTTGACGAACATTGCCTTTTATGGTCAGGGTGGAAAACTCCAGTTTCCCTTGACATCATTAACCGAGGAGTTTAAGGTGGTGAGGGTGCGGGAGTTCATGATGTTGCGGGATTCAAGTGATGCAGTGGTAAAGAATGCTCTCCCAGAGAAGAAGGGAAGTCGGAAGTGGAATGCAACAGTAGAGGTGGACGAGGTGGAGGAGCGGTTTCAACAGGAGGAGGTCATGGGGATGGTACAGCACGGGAAGCATGGCTTGGGGTGGATGGAGCATGAGCGATGGGGAAAGGCATGTGTGAAAGAGAGGAGGAAGATGGTTGAGAGGGAGTTGAGAAGAAAGGAAGAGGAGGGGAGATATGTGAAAGCAGTCGGTCAGGCACAGCAAGGTGCTTGGACTAAGTGGGAAGGTGTGCGGGTGAGGATATTGAAGTGGCAAGAGATTTGGAGGATGGAGCCAATATTGTTGAATTTCCTGTTGCGGGCAACTTATGATGTGCTTCCGTCACCAGTAAACTTCAGATTGTGGGGGTTGTTGCAGGAGGAGAGATGTTATTTGTGTGGAGGTGTGGGAACGGTGCACGATGCACTGAGTGCATGCTCAGTAGCATTGGCAGCAGGAAGATACAGGTGGCGACATGATCAGGTGCTGGCGGTGGTGGTGCAGATGGTGCAACAAGAGGTGCTGAGATCGAGAGAGAGAGAAGAGTGGAGAAGGAGACTGATGGGGGAGAGGTATGGTTTGTCAAAGAGGGCCAAGTGGAAAGAGGAGGACGAGGTGGAAAGCAAGAGGGCTGTCAGATGCTTGTGATTGGCAGGTGGTGGCAGACCTAAAGCCACAATTAGTATTCCCAGAGGAGATCTGTGTGACAAGGTTGCGGCCTGACCTTGTCATTTGGTCAAGTGCAACAAGACAGGTCATCTTAGGAGAGTTGTCGGTACCTTGGGAAGAGAACATGGAGGAGGTGCACGAGAGGAAGAGAGGAAAGTACAGTGAGCTGGGGGCAGAGTGCTGGGAGAAGGATTGGCGCGTTTCGTTTCAGCCATTTGAGGTGGGGTGTAGAGGGTATATTGGCAATTCCTTTTCTGCATTTCTTGCTAGGCTGGGAGTGTGTGGGACAGAAAGAAGGAGGATGTGTGACAACGTGGCCCAGGTTGCCATGAAAGGCTCATTTTGGATATGGAGGAAGTTTATGGAGGCACGTCGAACGGCGTAGGTTGGTTGTGTGTGTTTTTTTTGTTTTTGTTTTTTTTGTTACCATTATCACTTCTTATTTTGTGTATATGAGTGAGTGGGTGAGGGTGTGTGTTTTTGCATGAATTAATTTTTGCATGAGTGTGTTTTTGTGTGTTGAGTGGTGTATGATGTAAGTGTAGATGGTTGTTTGGTTGGTGTTCTGTATGTATGTGTGTGTATGGGTGTGTCTGTGTGTGTATGAATGATCTGGTGTGTTTTGTTGGTGAGTGGTGAAGGGTATAAAGGTGGGTGTTTTGAGTGTTCCACCATGTTTGTTTGGTGCTGTGGAATCTGGATGTGGATTTGTTGTTGTTGTTGTTGTTCGCACTGGCTGGGGGTGGGGGTATGTACGCATCCCGGTGCAGTTGCTGCATGTGGATGTGGATGTGTACGTGCCCCTGCTGGCCCACCTTAGCTGACCGTATCGAGATTGAAGGGCCGAAACGGGATGATGCTGAGGACCTCGACTGAGGACCCGGTCAGTGCGGCACACTTGTGACCAGGTGTGTTTTGAACTTATATATATATATTTATATATTGTGCTGTGGATGACTATCAAGACGGAGCACCCACGGATGACCAATTGAGCTTACTTTGAGGCGTTATTCAATGGTGGATTTCACTATACAAGAGGAAGGGGGGTGAAGGGGGGGGGGGAGGGGGAGGGGGGAGAAAGAGGAAGAAGGAGCGGGAGCTTTTATCTGACGCGATCTGGGCAGTCTTCAATCCTGCGGAAATTAATCTCAAACGAAATGGAATTAAATGTACAAAAATAAGATTTATTAAACCAAACCCGAAACAAGGACGCGATGGCAAACAAATGTCCTAAATCGAGATCCATCACATCAGACGTATCAACAAACAAAGGAGGATATAAATTAAAAGAACGTTGTGTGTGTGTGTGTGTGTTTGTACTGGGCTTAGCTCTGTCCGCAGTGTGTAAGGGATCGTCAGGCTCCGAGCGCAGTCGTCTGACGCAGCTCCGGTTGGCGGGAACAAGGCCCCGACGCGCCCCCATTTACTAGGCCTCGATAAGGCCTCTCGCGCCAATTGAGCGAGCGGGTGTGCAACCCACCTCCTCAGCCGTGCGATGCTTTCCCAGATTCGGCACGGTCACAGTGCGTTGCACCCAATGTTCGGATCCGAAGGGAGAGAGAGTCAAGGGTGAAGGAAGGCGTGAGGGCAGCAGGAGAACCCAGGAAAAGCGTCTACGGTGAGGGGAAGGACGTCCGGGCGTGAAGGAATCCAGAAACGAGAAGAAGCAAATGTCAGTCAGCCAATTCTTTTACAGCCCGTCGTCTGACCTCATCGATCCTCCCTTTCAATCCCTGCCGGCCAACATCACAGGCTCAATTCTCTACCCTGCCAATCGGCGGCCTTCGTCCTACCTTTGTGTCTTCCTTCCACCCATCAATGGCCAGCTTCTTGTCCCCATCCCGACCAATCACGAGTCCTTCTGGGCATGGCTATTGCCTGGGCTTGCTCGATGTGTGTTGCTATGCCAGCTGTTGATGTGGCTGGCTGTGGCTCCAGCGGCAGTTCCCCGAACTGGCTTCCAGTGAGTTTTATTGTTATTGTGGCGGAGAGGAATTTAAGTAGTGTGTGTGGTAAAACTAATGGGCCTAACTAATGTCTATGGTGCGTTGCCATATGGGACAAAGGAATGATCACAAAGGGGATGATGTACGTACAAGGGAATTTTACCCTCATGCCCTAATCTAGTTAACAAGCCCCGCCCCCTTGTGCCGGGGACAAAGACAGAAGCTTAATCCGACATTCTGGCTACAAAACGTATTACATTGAGATTCCCTATCACGACAACCGGAGCATGATACCGACACAGATCCACCTGAATCTATATATGTCCCTACCCTAAAATTCATAACAGTGTCCCCCCCCCCCCCTCCCCCCTCCCTCCCTGGAACCGTAGCCGCTGCTAGGTTCACTGCAGGTGCTACCATTCCAGTCTTAACACTCACTGTCTCACACTTAATTAACCTATGAAATTAACTCATGAGGGCTGTGGGAAGTGAACCGAAGCTACCTGCCTCTTCTCCTTAACATGCTATCCCCTTAAACAATCATCACATTTCAAATATTTACAAAATTATTATTCATCGTTCCTGTAAAAAACCTATCTTAACCACAAACTCCCGCGGTGACGCTATCTCCGAGGGCCTTTCACTTAATCACCGCAGGCAGGTTGGTGGTCTTTCCGTCTTCTACCGACTCCTCTCCGGCCTTGCTCCCCCAGCTCTCTCTGGGCTCTGTCCCCCAAATATTCCTGCAGGTCGCACAAGATCTGCCTGCAACCCTCTTATGGTTAAACTGCCAAAATCAAGACTCTCTGCTCACCTTCACTCCTTCATTCCTCTTTTCTCCCACCTCTGGAACAAACTCCCTCGCTCTCTTCAATCCCACTCCTCCCTCCAGGTCTTTAAAACGGCTGTTCACCACCATCTCTTATCTTCCCCAATCCAAAACCTTTATCTTTTCTACCCCTGCTAATTTCACCCCAAATCCACTTTTTTGAGGTGACTTTTGACTTCTTTCCTGGAAGTCCTTGGTGTCCTTGCGTTTTATACCTATCCTGCCTCCCCCCAGGCCCTCTCCCTCCAAAAACATCTCCCGATGTCCCTGCTCTCAAATGTTGTGTTTGTGTGCTTCCTCCCCTTCTCGCCCAATCTTGTCGACCGCTCCCCTTTTTATATACTTTGTTTGCTTGTTTGTTTGTTTGATAAATGTTAGCTCTTTCACGAGCCTCGACTCTGTATACAAAAAAACAAAAACAAAAAAAACCTTAACCGAAAACTTGCAAAATTTCAAAAACTCCACGAAACATTTGTACAACCCCTTCCTACAGACCGCATCCCCCGGTGGATGCCACAAGACTCAACGTTACCTGCGGGGCCATCCCATGGCACCCCAAATTTTGCAAAGCACCCCATCCCAATGCTTGTTGCACGAGCGACAAGCCCGCACCTCCTGGATTCCCCATGCTGAGTTGTTTACCATGAGCCACGTTTCAATTGTTTCCATTGAGCAGTTTCGGAGATTTAGAGGTCCAAAGTTTTTCGGTTTTCCAAGAGTAGACACATGGTGAAAATTTAGTGTCAATCGGACCAACATCTGCCGAGAAAATGAATTTAAACAAGATGGTGCCTGTACCACGTGACCTATGACGTCATAATTATCACATAAAATTATACATGAGTGGATGCATACAAAAGTTCCTCGTCAATCAGACCAACTGTTGAAAAGATTTTTTTTTAATGCAGACACGTACGTACGCAGGCCGATTGCTTGACCCCGCTTTTCGCTTCGCAAGCGCAGGGTAATAACTAGAAAGCATCTGAAAATGCAAACTCAATCTGCATCCCCTTTGTAATCAGACATCTTCTTCTTCCAAATGCTAAACATGACAAAAACATCAAAAAAAATACAAAATTAAAATTCACGATTTTATGCAACCTTGACCTTTGACCTAAAATTAATCGGTTTCTAGTTTTTGATTAGTGAACCAATTAAATGATCCAATATGCGTATTGTTAATATTTCATGTCAATTGGATAAAAATTGGAGATTTTATGTGATGCTGACCTTTT
Source organism: Myxine glutinosa (assembly GCF_964187855.1). Taxonomy (NCBI): domain Eukaryota; kingdom Metazoa; phylum Chordata; class Myxini; order Myxiniformes; family Myxinidae; genus Myxine; species Myxine glutinosa. The sequence continues at coordinate 8,127,140 of NC_136271.1, forward strand.
GACCTTTTGCCAAAAATTTCAATTTGTATTCTCCACATTTTCTTAATAAAACTTTGTTGAAATTTTGATGACAAAACTCAAATGGTAAAAAGTAATGGCCCAGACACACACACACACAAACACACACACAAACACACACAGCTAGATACTTTGAGACCTGTAGATACTTCACTTCCACCTTCCAAAACCCAAATTATGTATTATGGAAATAACAACCAATGACACACACACACACACACACACACACACACACACACACACACACACACACACACACACACACACACACACACACACACACACACACACACAGTGTTATTTGGAGAGAGAGAGCAGTTTCGTATGGGTGGAAATCACAATTGTTTTGAGAAATTTATAAAACCACGCATCTTAGGACACCTGCGAGAACCCCAAATGGTTTCACAGAAAGTTTGGTGGGGCAAGCCTCAAAACTGAGGGAATAGTTCAGGGACAGACAGACAGACAGACCTGCTTTAATATATAGATATATGAAGAGAAAGGCAAATCCAACCAAAAAAGTAACTGGATCTGCTCCGCTAATTTAAGTAACAAACAAGCAAGAGCAGACCTGATCTCAGGCTACGTTTCACCTGCTTCTCAGTGAACTTCTTCAGGCCAACAGAGGAAGCTCGCTGCGAAACAGGTAGCCTATATAAGGTAAAATAAGGTAATAATAAGGTAATAATACATAAGGTAAAAAGTATTCACAAATAAAATCCTTTTTTTTGGTTCAATACAGATAGCATAGTTAATACAGATCTTCAAGGAGGCACACACTATTTAAAATCAATACATTTTGTCCTCTTTTTTGACAAATTCAACCTCCACCACCCGATGTTGCACCAACATTTCACGGTGAGCAGTATACGTAGCTCAGAACTTTGGATCTGAGTGAACCCAATAGTGCAACACAATGAACTTTTTAAATGTCCATGAAATAATTTAAGTTGACGGATTAACGTAAACTTTTCCCATTACTGGGGACGGGTACTTTTCCTAGTAATTTATACTCCACACGTGGACTTTAAAAAAACAACTAAGAACCAGAATTTATACTTATTGTATTCAAATAAAAAGAGAAAAGTTTCAGCTGCATTAAATAAATGAGAAAACAGTTATTTTAATTTATCCACTTTTTGGTTCGGTCTTCATTCTGTCTGTGATTAACATATTTTATCTTTGTAAATTTCTGTGGTGATAGAATATCGTGGTGTAATGTTACGTATTTCAAAATTCTGCTGCAAACATCTCTTGCTGTTGGACATCTAACATCCTAACTCTCTCATCTTGACCCTTAGCTCCCTTTCCCCCAGAACTCGACACCAAGAAGTGTTCAGCTTACGGAGGGCTGAACATCCACTGGTCTTTACCCCTAGACTCGGGTCCTGCTAAAAGCTTCCGATTAGAGTACCAGCTCATTGGCTTCTACGAAGCAGAGTCTTCAGCTAATGAGGCAGTCTGCATTGAAGAGCTCGACGTGCCCAAAGATTCCAGGGTAGGAATGAAGGAGAACCATCAGGAGTGGATTTGTGGACCACTTGTTGAGGGATCTGGAGCAGCAGTGGCGAGCGTGACGGCTGTTTCTCCAGCTAGTGCTTATGCTGTGAGGGTGCAGGCCTTTGGGCCCGCGGGGTCCAGTGACTACAGTCAAGAACTGATTATCTATACTACTCCTGCTGAAGGTGAGATCTCCACAGCAAATTACCATGGACCACCACCCAGAAGGAGCATTTTGCAAAGGTCACATGGATTGTCACAAGTTCACATTAACACCTTCCTGGGCAGCCCAGTATCTGTCTTAATGGTTTCGTCAACAGAACTAAATGTTTACTAAACCTTCCATTTAAGTGTAATTATTTTTTTTGTAACCTACTCCCATTCCACCACCAACCAATCCAAACCATCCTCCTTATATGCATAGCCTAAAATACCCCTCCCCATGCCATCACCACAATCTCATGAATCTGTAATATGCCTCTTACCTGACCTAGTCTTACCGTTCCATTTACTCTCCCTTGATTGGTAAACTTTCATCCCAAACATGGTTCATGCTAACACGAACACAAACCCAAATTTAATTTGTTAATCAAAACAAGACAAATCCTAACCATTTTGCTGCATTTGTTTTACATCCCGGCCTAGTGCTATGGTTCCGACTTGACGACCGCAGTGGCTACAATAAAGACTCCCTAGAGCTCAGTGAAGACCGGAGGACCGTCTGCAGCCAAGCACCATTGGGCATCGTCGCCCAGCTGGCTGAACGCCCGTGCCCAACTGGCACCTTTCTTCCTGTTGATCACATCGTGGGCGACTTCGCCATCACCAGGGGCCGCCACGCATGGGTTGTCGATGTAGACCCGTCGTCGTGTGTAGTACGTGTTGGTGTGGTGAATGCGACCAAGCTTCCCGACTGGTTCTCAACATCACGCCAGCTATCTAGCCCCAGGTGCTCCATCCGCTATCACTTTCACACAAAGTAATGAGGCAGAAAATAAGAGGTGTTAATCAAATATATTTTGAACCACATTTTTAAAGAAAGCACAGGTGATTGGGAAATCTAAATTTCGGTTTTTTTAACCCACCCCTTGCCCGAGGAGGGATATGATACTGAAGTAATAATCTAATAAAACTATTTGCAGCAGCAGAGACAATGGTGTTGAGGTTTTAGCCTCCTGAAACCGTGTCCAGCTCACAGTTGTCCCCGACCTTGACCTTAACCCACATGATCAATCTTCCCATGCAAGACCATCCTCTGGCTGCCTGCTAGCTCGGGAAACGACGGTCCGCAAGCTAAAACGCTGTGGCTGTGTGCCATGGTAAGGCCCACTCGCATCCTCTAAGCTTGTTGTTTTTAATCTGTAAAGCTCTTTCCTAACATATGTGGCTGTCCTGGTTTCCTTTCTGGGAAAAAGCAAACTTTTCTCGACCGGTGGTGGTTAATGGCCTGCGGCTGGTTGGGTTCAAGGAAAGGACTATTGATGCCATCTCAATGCCTTTGTCTCTGCTGCCTATTGTGCATTTCTTTTGTCAGTCTGTTCAACATCTTTAAGCGTCATCATCGTGTCTTTCTTATGATGTATTTGAAATACTGTATTGTTTATAATTGATATTGTAGACAAAGGTCACTCCCTCATCTACCTACGTGTTACCCCCCTAACCGCGGTCCTGGACGGACGATGCAATCGAACCTCTATCTTTTTTCATCTTGCAGGTTTGAACAAGACAGTGGGCACGACAGCGGAAGTGAGGAAGTCGAGACAGCACAGCCCTCTCTTCTCATCACCATCGCCCGTGGACGTCTCTTTCTCCCTCGAGGTCAAACGGTGTCTGCAGCCGGGTCGACCAACATGGCCACCGAAGCTCTGCCCCTACCTCGCCGCTTAACGGTCTGCCTAGATCACGATGAAGGTTGGGTCGCCTTCTACAATTCCGACGGAACTCCCAGCTGTTTCTGCCGCAGGCTGGTCGACTGTTCAGGCCCGGTTTATCCAGCTTTTGGAATGTTGGGTGGTGGGAAACTTCGAATCCACCCACTTGATCTGGGCTAATTGTGACATTATTTAGATCGTATTTTGCCTCCATAAGAGACATCTAAAGCAGCATGCGTTTCCGATATTTTACTGGTGAGGGAGTTTGGACTTCCTGATCAATTTACAATTAGTAGGAGATTTTGATTAATTAAAATTACATCAAAACTGATGAGGCATTTGGGACCACCTGATCAAAGAACACCTGGTGTGAGAGTGAATGGGTTATGGTTTGCATAAAACTTTGGTGCTGAGGGCAGAATCCTGCATAAAACTTGGGAAGAAAAACATCGTTACTTATGATTATAATCATTAGAATGATACAATTAACTTATTATGCTGAGGCAAAAGCATGGAAATTGTGGACGGTGCGATGTGCCGAAGCACATGTCGGGTCCTCAATAAGGAAGTGAAAACATGGAATGGTTTCTGTTTTAGACTCTACACCTGTTACTTTGTCACCCCACTGATACTTTTATATCTCTGATACTAATAATTTTATATTACCAGTTTGTTTTATGTTCCCAGGGATCAAATGTTACAGCGGGTGTTTTTTGGTTTTTTTCCAAGTTGCAAAATTCAATTCTCATTGAGTCATGAATAATACACCGCAGTAAAGGCCTAGTACACCACATTAAAGGCCTAATACACCGCAGTAAAGGCCTAATACACTGCAATAAAGGCCTAACACACCGCAGTAAATGCCTAATACACCGCAGTAAAGGCCTAATACACCGCAGTAGAGGCCTAGTACACCACATTAAAGGCCTAATACACCGCAGTAAAGGCCTAATACACTGCAGTAAAGGCCTAACACACCGCAGTAAATGCCTAATACACCGCAGTAAAGGCCTAATACACCGCAGTAGAGGCCTAGTACACCACATTAAAGGCCTAACACACTGCAGTAGAGGCCTAGTACACCACATTAAAGGCCTAATACACTGCAGTAAAGGCCTAATACACCGCAGTAGAGGCCTAGTACCCCACATTAAAGGCCTAATACACCGCAGTAGAGGCCTAGCACACCACATTAAAGGCCTAATACACCGCAGTAAAGGCCAAGTACACCGTAGTAAAGGCCTAGCCTAGCGCGAGACGTAAGGCCGTAATGACGTCCCAGACATAATTCCATAATGACGACCCCGTAAAAAGAGTGTGACAGACAGAGGGACAGATAAATATGGATACTTTAATGTACAAATGAAGATATCGGTGCACGTACTTGATATTTGAAGAAGAGGAAGAAACACTTAATGGAATTGTTCAAGGCCTTGTTGCTAAAATGGAACCACCCTTGTGATTTGGGACCATTGTGTCCTTGATTAATTACTTTCTGTCATCTCGGTTAAGTCCAAACGAATCTGTCTCATCTGTAAAGGAAACGATAAGAGAGACCAAGCCATTGTGAGTGAACTAAAAACATAGCAGAACTCGTCTGACGTGCTTCTGATAGCCATAATTAGCACGTAATTAACTTGTTATTAATCCTATAGTGAAAGGAAGTGATCCGCACTAATTCATTAAAATGTCCATTCCTTTATTGTTTCAAGAAATGTGAAACTATCAGCGTCAGCTTGCTCACCTTGACATTAATTATTTAATTTTGGTCTTCACTCTAGACCTCCTTTACCAGTTCACCATTAATTTGTGAAACTTCCTGTTGTTGATGAACAATTTGCTTCCCAGCTGGACTATCCATGTGTTCTCTTTCTCCATCTCCACATTTTGAGTAGTTATGGGTTACAGTAGGGGAGAGGACTGATCTATGCATTGTTTTGTAAATCTAAAACAGTCACGTGATAATTTAACCGAAGCTCCAATGGTTGCTCTTTACTTTCCTTAATTCAATTATGAGACTGGTTGTAATTTGACCGAGGTTTCATTGATAAAAGGCTGAGTAGTGTATGTAGGGTAATACTGCCTCTATAGTGTTTTTTTGTTGTTTTTTTTTGTTTTTTTTTGTATACTGAATCGAGGATCGTGAAAGAGCGAACATTTATTTCACAAACAAATCAACCAGACAAACAAAATATATGAAAAGAGGGAGCGGAAAACAAGATGGGGAGAGAAGGGGAAGCACACAAACACAACATCCGAGAGCAGGGAGATGTGTGGAAGGGAGAGGGCTTGGGGGGGAGTTGGCAAGCAACACCCATTGCCTGCTTTCCCATGGTATACCATGGTATAAACCAATACCCATGGTATAAACAAAGGTTCACCAGACTCGGTGGTGTAATAGTCAGAGTCCGCTCAGAGTTTGAGGGGTCAGTGGTTCAAACTGCGGCCGAGTCATACCAAAGACCTTTATAAAAATGGTCCGTGCTGCTTCCTTGCTTGATGCTCAGCATTAAAAAGGATAGAGTATGCACAAAGCACTGGAGAGGCAATGGCAAACCACCCAGGATAACCCTTGCAAACTGTCTCAGCAGCACCGACGCTGGTGTGGTACAGGAGTATGGTACAGGATAAACAAACGATCAGGTCAAACTGGAACCACCCAGGTGGGCATGACACCTTCCTGATCAATAAATCATGATTTCTGATTCATTTTCCACCTTTTGCGTCCATCGCAGGATGTAGCTACAGAGAATCGCAGACACAACATGAGCTCATAGGTACCGGCACTAAATTTTTGTCACTAAATTGTAATTATGCACTAAATAATTCCTATTTTTATCCCCACGATTTAAAAAAATAACTCGGGGATATTGGAATCTGTTCCGTCCATCCGTCCGTCATGTTATCTCCTGAACGGTTTGGCAGAAATTCACTAAACTTGGTAGTTATGATTTACCATGTGGCAAGAAGGTGCAAGAGCAGTGTCATTTTGGCCCCGCCTCCTGGGGTGGGGTCAAAAGGTCAAATCCCGAAAAATGCAATTACGTGCACATTTTTAAATGAGACTTTGCACATGCGATCAACATTGAGGGACGCATGACATATGTAACGATTTTTTGGATTTGATCCCTGATTCATGCCCCAGGGGGTGGGGGCTTGAGGTCGTAGGGGCGAAAAAAGGGGGGGATTTTTTTTTTAACTGAAACTTTGATATTGGGTCATTGCTGATGGAACGTTTTGCCATATTTCAACTTTGCTGTTGAGGTGAAGTGTGGGGATTTGTGATGGCAAATCATCAACTTCCCTCGAGTTGTATTTTCAAAGGCAAATTATTGTTCTTTCATCATGGGGCAAACATACATTATGAAATATATACATTATATATACATCATGGGGCATATATACATTATGATATATATACATTATATATACACATCATGGGGCATATATACATTATGATATATATATACATTATATATACATCATGGGGCATATATACATTATGATATATATACATTATATATACACATCGTGGGGCATATATACATTATGATATATATATATACATTATATATATACATCATGTGGCATATATACATTATATATACTTCATGGGGCATATATACTTCATATATATATATATATATATATATATATATATATATATATATATATATATATACTTCAAGCATATATATACTTATATATATATATACTTCAAGGGTTCCTCGGGCGAGTGAGGCGTGCTTCGAGCTCTCCACGGCATCGAAGTTTGAGTGTTTTCCCATTCTTGTCTTTGTCAAATTTCCACTGGTTATTTTGCTGTGTACGTGTTATTGTGTGTTTCTAGTTGGTGTTGGTTTGTGGTTCGTGCAAACTTGTGTGTAGTTAATCGTTTTCTGAGTCGTATCTCGTGCGCGGCCTGGTGACTTGGGGCTTCCCTCCCCCCGTCGGTGTTTTGTCGGTTTGGGTTATTTCCTTCGCTGTATTGCTTGTTTCTTTTATTTTATTTTCTCCCCCTCACCTCACCTCCTGAGACAAAGAATTATATATTGATTCTTTCTCTCTTCCCGGACACGTGCTTGTTCGCTCTCCTCCTCGTCTCGGCTTGTGCCCCGCCCCCTGTATCTCGTTTTCTTCCGCCTCTGCTCCTTCTTTCTCAAATCGACGTTCTCGCTTGGAGACTTTTCCCGGATTGTTTTTTTTTTCATGGTTCTGTTTGGATATTGTTGGATTATGTTTAAACCGCAGCCGTGATGCTGACGCCTCCCCCCCCCCCCCCCCACCCCCAGAATTTACATGTTTTAAACGTTTCCCAGTGTGTACCCTGGTCAGAATAGGTACACCGTATCCCTGTGTGTCGTAAGAGACGACTAAGAGGGTTGGCGTCAGGAAGGACATCCGGCCATAAAAACATTGCCTCAAAAAGAGAACCATGACAATCACAAGTACATATGGGCAGGGTGCAGCCCGAAGTGGAGATCGGTTTCTGAGGTTTGGGACATGGAATGTGGGGACAATGACAGGGAGATCAGGAGAAGTGGTGGAAGTATTGGTCAGAAGAAGAGTGGACATATGTTGTGTGCAAGAGACGAGATGGAAGGGAAGTGGTGTGAGAATGGTGAAGGGTAGGCAGGGACAGAAATACAAGTTTGTGTGGCAAGGGTGCCCGGAGGGCGTGAATGGTGTTGGTGTCCTGTTTTCTGAGGAGTTTGTAGACAGTGTGGTGAGTGTGACTAGAGTGAGTGATAGGTTGATGATGGTGAAAATGATGATTGGAAAGCTCTTGGTGAACGTCATCTCGGGATATGCTCCGCAGGTTGGTCGAAGCGATGAAGAGAAGGACAAGTTCTGGTGTGCGATAGAGAAGCTGATGGAAAACGTGAAAGATGAGGAAGTTGTTGTGGTGGGAGGAGACCTGAATGGACATGTGGGAAGGAGTATGGATGGTTTTGAGGGAGTTCATGGGGGTTACGGATATGGTGTGAGAAATGGAGAAGGTGAAAGGATTTTGGAGTTTGCTGATGGAGCTGATTTGTTGATTTGTAATACTCAGTTCCAGAAAGAGGACAATAAGCTTGTTACATACACGTCAGGTGGGTCGACGACAACCGTTGACTACCTGATGGTGCGTCGGCGAGATAGGGGGCACCTCCGGGACACAAAGGTGATCCCGGGGGAGGAGGCTGTTTCACAGCACCACTTGGTTGTCTGCGACATAAGGGTGAAAGGTGCGAGGAGAGCTCGGCGGGTGAAGTACCAACCGAGAATGAAGGTGTGGAGGTTGAAAGAAGTGACAGTAAGGGAGGCATTAAAAGAGAGGCTGAGTAGGGTAGAGGATGATGTGGTTGAGCTTGAAAGTGGTTGGATGTCAATGAAAGCTAGTCTGTTGGGAGCCGTTGGTGAGGTATGTGGATGGACAAAAGGACCACCGAGGCACTCGGAAACATGGTGGTGGGATGAGGAAGTTGGAAAGAGGATTGACGAGAAGAGGAAGAAGTTCAAGGAGTGGCAGAAGGCGAAGGGTACGGGAGCAGAAACAGCAGAGCATGAAAGTTATAAGGCAGCCAAGAAGGCTGCAAAGAAATAGGTAGAAAAGATGCAGGAGGCATGGAGGAAAATGTTCAGAGAAAGCTTGGATTCGGAAGAGGGTCAGAGAGCGGTATTCAGGATTGCAAAGCAGATAGCGAAAGAGAGGTGTGATGTGATGGGGGTGAGTTGCTTGAAGGATGAAGTGGGACAAATCGTTGTGGACCCAGATGGAATTAAAGGAAGATGGAAAAGATATATGGAAATGCTGTTGAATACAGAGAATGAATGGGATGGCAACATAGAGAGTAACCCAGTTTTAGGACCGGCAGAGAAGATAACTGAGAAGGAAGTTGAGGAAGCGATCAAAGCAATGAAGAGTAGAAAAGCGGGAGGGCCGACGGGAGTTGTGGGAGATATGTTGAAGGCAGCAGGAAGTTGGGGTGTGAAGAGAATGACAGAGATCTGTAATCTGGTGGTGAAAGAAGGCCGCATTCCAGTGGATTGGGAACTGAGTACCCTCGTCCCTCTATACAAGGGGAAAGGTGACCCTCTGGACTGTGGCTCGTATCGAGCGATAAAGTTATTGGAGCATGGAATGAAGGTATTGGAAAGGGTGTTGGAGAGGAGGATAAGGAAGAAAGTGAAGATCGACGAAATGCAGTTTGGATTTATGCCAGGAAGAGGAACGACAGACGCGCTCTTTATTGTAAGGCAGTTGCAGGAGAAGTACATGGAGAAGAAGAAGAAGAAGAAGTTGTTTCTTGGGTTTGTTGATCTGGAGAAAGTATTCGATAGGGTTCCATGTTCGATGCCGAGATGTTCTTGAAATCGATGTTGATCGTTAATGAGCTCTGAATTTGCTTTAACAAGTTCGGGTTTTTGGCAAAATTGTGGCTTTTCTTGATTATAATGAGTTGTTCATTATTTACAACATTTGGTCAATGAAGCGCATTGTAAACATCAAAGAGTTTGACCTTTTTTATACATTATAATAAGCTCTTCAACCGTCATTATTTTGCATTCTCAGACAATGGAATACATGTTTTACCTAGAACGGCACTCTGTAGAGGGCGGACCTCCACCAGGTGACTCTTTACGTTTTGCATCCCACCTATAGGCCGGACCTGGATCCGGACCTGAATCCAAATCGAATCGGCTTGTTCTTGCCACCTGACCAAGTCATCCTCCTAGTTTTGGCACAAGTCGTCCATAACTTTTTGAGATATCGTGCGATATATCGTCTTTAGCCCAATCACTCAATAGAGAAGAATCACTGAAAAACATTTCTCTGATCCGGATCCGAATTCGAATCTTCATCAAAATTCAATCAATTATTCTGTGTCACAAACCTAACCTCTCCACCAAGTTTCGTCCTAATTAGTTGACAACTTTTTGACATATCAAGTTGTACATCGAAATATCTATAAAGCTCAGTTGACTTTTTGCTGCACCAAATAACAGCGAAACGGAGTTGAGTAAAAGGGTGAAAATTCTACAGATGCTGTGATAAATAACTACCTCTGTCGGTTTGAATGTTTCAAAGAGAATCGACGTCTGGATCAATTTTTGAATTAAATTTAAATCCCGATTTATATATATACTGTATATATAAACGCGAGTTGTCTGTGTGTCCGCGTTTTATTCAGAGATGGCTGAACGGATCTTCATCAAACTTTCAGAGGTTCATCAGTGCGTGCCTGGGAGTGTTTTAGGCAAAAAAAAAAAAAAAAAGTTCGTTTTTTTGGAGTTTAAAAATAATAAAATAAAATAAAATCGCTCGATAGTGCCGAAGCCTTTTTAAATGAATGACAGTTATACACAAGTCCACATTCGCATAAATAAATACAAAACAATCACCAGACATTTGAATACAAATAAATCAAACAATTCCGGAAGTGTACGATTTTGGTAGTATGGCTTCTTCTTCTTCCTAATCGGCATCACACTTAACTAATAAACGTGAGCCACTTCCCTTCCTCTCCTGCCTCCCCCCTCCTCTCCCCTTTCCCCCTCCCCTCCTCCCATCCCCCCTCCCATCCACTTCCCCCCTCCCCTCCCCTTTAAGAGATAAATTCTCTGTAAAAGGGCTTCCACTTATGAATGCTCCCCTTCTCCCTCTCCCCACCCTTCTCCCCTCCTTCCCCCCTCCCCTTCCCCCCTCCCCTCCACTTCCCTCCCTCCCCTCACCCTCCCCCTCCCCCCTCCCCTTCCCCTCCCCCCTTCCCCTCCCCCCTTCCCCTAGAGTCTAGACCTTTAAGATATAAATTCTCCGTAAAAGAGCTTCCACTTCTGACTGCTCCCCATTCCCCCCTCCCCCCCGGTTCCCCTCCCGTCCCCCGCCCGGCAACGCCGGGTACTTCTGCTTGTATATATATACAGTCACGTGAAAAAGTAAGTACATTCATTCATTCACACCATGTAAAGTTTTGACTTTTTCAACATATTTCAACATGCAGCTATTTGATCTTCATTTCAACAATATTGATAGATAAAGGTGATATAATATAACAAATATCATGAAACATTTACATTTTGTAGTCCATTGTATAATTTAAATAAACATAAATGCAAATTTCGCATGTGGAAAAAGTAAGTACACCCTTGGCTCTAATAGGTGGTATTGCCCCCTTTGGCAGAAACAACCTCAAGTAGGCGTTTCTTATAACTGTCCACCAGTCTCTGACATCGACTGGGAGAAATGTTTGCCCACTCCTCCATGCAGATTTCTTTCAGCTGTGCGATGTTTGAGGGGTTTCTTGCATGCACACCTCGTTTCAAATCCCCCCACAACATCTCGATGGGATTTCGATCCGGGCTTTGACTTGGCCATTCCAGAACCCTCCATTTCTTTCTTTTCAGCCATTCCTTGGTGGATTTACTGGTATGTTTAGGGTCATTGTCATGTTGCAAGGTCCGCCTTCGGTTGAGCTTCAAATTTCCGACAGATGGCCTCACATTATCCTCAAGCACCCTCTGGTACAATGAAGAATTCATAGTGGATTCTATGATGGTGAGCTGCCCAGGCCCTGATGCAGCAAAGCTGCCCCAAACCATAATATTTCCACCACCACGCTTTACAGTTGGTATCAGGTTCTTGTGGGCAAATTCTGTCTTTGGTTTTCGCCAAACATGTCTTCTGGTACTGTGGCCAAATAGCTCTACCTTTGACTCATCTGTCCAGAGCACATTGTTCCAGGAGTGCTCGTCTTTGCCAAGGTGTTCATTGGCAAACTTTAGTCTTGCCCTGATGTTCTTTCTGGACAGGAAAGGTTTCCTCCTGGCACACCTCCCATGCAGATCAAATTTGTGCAGCCTCTTTCTAATGGTAGACTCGTGCACTTTGACATCAACTGTGGCAAGAGCTACCTGTAGGTCCCGTGATGACATTCTGGGGTTCTTAGAGACTTCTTTCAGCATCTCGCGGTCTGCTCTTGGGCTGGACTTGCTGGGGAGGCCTGGCCTGAACAAGTTGGCAGTTGTTTGGAATCTTCTCCACTTGAAGATGATCTTCCAGACAGTCGAATGATTGATTTCAAATTGTTTGGAGATCTTTTAAAATCCCTTCCCAGACTCGTAGGCATCTATAAGCTTCTTTCTGAATGCATCAGAGAGCTGTTTTGATCGAGGCATGGTGACGTCGCAGACTTCAACAACAAAGAGCAAACCAAACTAAATGTCTGAGGTTTAAATGAGACAGGTTCCTCCAATATCCTCTCTAACAATGTTCTAATCATTTGCACCTGAGCTGGTGCACCTGATTCTAATTTTAGGTATTTGAAGTAGTGATAAATGTAGGGGTGTACTTACTTTTTCCACATGCGAAATTTGCATTCATGTTTATTTAAATTATACAATGGACTACAAAATGTAAATGTTTCATGATATTTGTTATATTATATCACCTTTATCTCTCAATATTGTTGAAATGAAGATCAAATAGCTGGATGTTGCAATATGTTGAAAAAGTCAAAACTTTACATGGGGTGTACTTACTTTTTCACGTGACTGTATACTAACTTGGCTCGGGCTCACTGCGCTCGCCTCACCATGCATCGTTACTGAGGAACGGGCTTATTTTAGCTGGGGATAATGACTGTATCTAAGTTGCTGTGTTGTCATGATTTACACCAATCATAAATTCAAACAATTATTTTGCACAAATTTATTGGTCATGTTTGTGATATTACATTTTTATAAGCAATTTAGGTTGAGGATTTAGGTTGAAAAAATATATAAAATTCAAAAACGAACCGCTCAGCACATAAATACGGGAGGGGTAGGTGCACACTGGAAGTTTGGGACGATTACACCTCACCCCCATGTAATTCAAAACACCTCACCACCATGTAATTCAAAACGCCTCACCACCACGTAATTCAAAACACCTCACCCCCATGTAATTCAAAACACCTCACCACCATGTAATTCAAAACACCTCACCCCCATGTAATTCAAAACACCTCACCCCCATGTAATTCAAAACACCTCACCACCATGTAATTCAAAACGCCTCACCACCACGTAATTCAAAACACCTCACCCCCATGTAATTTAAAATACCTCACCCCCACATAATCCAAAACACCTCACCCCCATGTAAATCAAAACACCTTACCACCACGTAATTTAAAACACCTCAACACCAAGTAATTCAAAACACCTCATAATTAAAAACACCTCACCACCAAGTAATTCAAAACACCTCACCACCACTTAATTCAAAACACCACACCATCACGTAATTCAAAATACCACACCATCACGTCATTCAAAACACCTCACCACCAAGTTATCAAAAGAGCTCATCACCAACTAATTCAAAACACCTCACCACCACATAATTAAAAACACCTCACGATCACGTAATTCAAAACACCTCATCACCAACTAATTCAAAACACCTCACTACCACATAATTAAAAACACCTCACCACCACATAATTAAAAACACCTCACCACCACATAATTATAAATACCTCACCACCATGTAATTCAAAACACCTCACCACCACATAATTATAAATACCTCACCATCATGTAATTCAAAACACCTCATCACCAACTAATTCAAAACACCTCACCACCACATAATTATAAATACCTCACCATCATGTAATTCAAAACACCTCATCACCAACTAATTCAAAACACCTCACCACCATGTAATTAAAAACACCTCACCACCATGTAATTAAAAACACCTCACCACCACATAATTAAAAACACCTCACCATGTAATTCAAAACACCTCATCACCAACTAATTCAAAACACCTCACCACCACGTAATTCAAAACACCTTACCACCATGTAAATCAAAACACCTCACCACCATGTAATTCAAAACACCTCACCACCAAGTAATTCAAAACACCTCACCACAACATAAATATAAACACCTCACGATCACGTAATTCAAAACACCTCATCACCAACTAATTCAAAACACCTCACCACCACATAATTAAAAACACCTCACCACCATGTAATTCAAAATACCTCACCCCCAAGTGATTCAACACCACCACCACGTTATTAAAAACACTTCACAACCACGGAAACAAAAGTTTCAGGGAGTTGTTCATTGACAACAGACACTGCCCAGGTATGTAGATATATAGATAAATGACTGTACCTGTGTTGCTGTTTTGTCATGGTTTACACCAATCATAATTCAAACAATCATAATGCACAAATGTATTTGTAATGTACGTGATATTACATTTTATAAACAATTGAAGTTGAAAACTTAAGTTGAATTTCCCCCCCACCCCCCCAAAAAAAAATTGGAAAATATTTCTTAAAAAATACCCTTAGGACATACCGACGGGAGAGATAGGTGCATACCAGAAGTTTGGTAGGATTTCACAAAAGTTTGAGGGAGTAGTTCAGTGACAACACAGGACAACACAACACAAGACACTGCATATATATATATATTAGGGTGGTCCACAGATATATGTAATATTTAATACTATTAAAAATCCATGCTCCACAAGGCTGCCCTTGTTCCATGAGGTCAATTGGAACTTATTTAGAGGTTGCTCAAAAAATAACATTTTTAATTTATCCTGTTTTTTTCAGATGGCAGAAACTCGCAGCTCTTCCACAGTTTGGTTGCTGGGCAAGTCTGAAAAGGAAATAATATTAGGGGGACTACCATCCAAAGGACACACATTGCAGAAAATGGTGTACCATCACATACAAGAACACCATACAGTTCGTGAAAGTGCCAAACTTAGTGTACAAGCTGTGTGTGCACACTGGGAGAAAGCACGAATTCCAGTACAGAGAGTAGATTCCTGTGAGCACCAACTTTTGGAGTTGTATGATGCCTACAAACTGGTAAAGAACAATAGAACCAAGACATTCGAAAACTATAGAGTGAAGCAGCAGATGTTCAAAGATGATCTTCAATCCCTCTTCGATATCTCACCAAATGTTGCGCTTGACAAAATGACGTATGAAGAAGACAAAGCATTCCTTATCATGCAGCGTGAGGATCCCTCAAGTTCATGTATGGGATATGTGGACAACACTCTGGCAGTCAAGGAGAACAGAAAGCATATCAGGCTTGAGAATGAAGATAAAAGAAAGAAGAAACATGCTGCTGAGACTCTAACAACAATGCAATCTGTTCCATCAACATCGGCTGCGGTTGATGATGAGTCTGAGATCGAAAGCTCCGATTCAGGGGACGATGAATTCAAACTCCAAAGTCCATCTTCTGCCAAACAGGCGAAAAAGGCTCCCATCGAGGTGATCACTCCAGCAATAGTGGCAACTCTGGACAGAGTAAATCTCTCAGATCAGCGTGCTATGTTTGTGGCCAGTGCTTTTGCACAATCTCTTGGTCATACCATTGAAGACATTTCTCTGTCACGCAGTGGAATTCGTCGTGCTCGAATTCGTGGAAGGGAAATAATGGCCACTGAAGAAAAGGCAAATTTCTCATGTAATAGCCCACTCCTACTACATGGAATGGGAAACTGCTCCCTGATTATACTGGCAATCACAAATAATTTGTTGATCGGGTAGTAATACTTGTAACTGGTATGAATACCGAGAAGTTTCTTGGAGTCCCAAAAATTCCCCAAGGCACTGGTGCAGCACAAGCAAATGCATGCATACAACTTCTTGAGGAGTCCAATGTCAAACAGTTGGTGAAAGGCATCGTGTTTGATCCCACTGCATCCAACACAGGGCTGAGAAATGGAGCATGTACCCTCATTGAAGCAGCTTTGGATGCTAAGCTTGTCTGGATTGCGTGTTGTCATCATGTGTTTGAAGTAATGCTCTCTGATGTTACAACTAAAGTCATAGGACCCACTGGCGGACCTGAGATCAGACTGTTCAAGAGGTTTCAGAAACAGTGGCCTTTAATTGACAGGAAGAGGTTCCAAGTCGGAGAAGATAAAATATTTTCCGATAACCTTGTTGAACGTCAGAATATGATACATTTTTATGCAGCTGCACTCGAAGAACAACACCCACGTGATGACTATGAAGAACTTCTGAGACTATGCCATACATTTCTGGGTGGAAGTGAGGCCAGAGGGGTGAAATTCCGTGCCCCAGGAGCTATGCACAATGCCCGCTGGATGATGAAAGCCATATACAGTCATGTGAAAAAGTAAGTACACCCCATGTAAAGTTTTGACTTTTTCCAACATATTTCAACATACAGCTATTTGATCTTCATTTCAACAATATTGATAGATAGATGTGATATAATATAACAAATATCATGAAACATTTACATTTTGTAGTCCATTGTATAATTTAAATAAACATAAATGCAAATTTCGCATGTGGAAAAAGTAAGTACACCCTTGGCTCTAAGAGGTGTTATTGCCCCTTTTGGCAGAAACAACCTCAAGTAGGCGTTTCTTATAACTGTCTACCAGTCTCTGAATCGACTGGGAGAAATTTTTGTCCACTCCTCCATGCAGAATTCTTTCAGCTGTGCAATGTTTGAGGGGTTTCTTGCATGCACAGCTCGTTTCAAATCCCCCACAACATCTCGATGGGATTTAGACCCGGGCTTTGACTTGGCCATTCCAGAACCCTCCATTTCTTTCTTTTCAGCCATTCCTTGGTGGATTTACTGGTATGTTTAGGGTCATTGTCATGTTGCAAGGTACAACTTCGGTTGAGCTTCAACTTTCCCACAGATGGCCTCACATTATTCTCAAGCACCCTCTGGTACAATGAAGAATTCATCGTGGATTCTATGATGGTGAGCTGCCCAGGCCCTGATGCAGCAAAGCTGCCCCAAACCATAATATTTCCACCACCATGCTTTACAGTTGGTATCAGGTTCTTGTGGTCAAATGCTGTCTTTGGTTTTCACCAAACATGTCTTCTGGTACTGTGACCAAATAGCTCTACCTTTGACTCATCTGTCCAGAGCACATTGTTCCAGAAGTGCTGGTGTTTGCCTGGGTGCTCATTGGCAAACTTTAGTCTTGCCCTGATGTTCTTTCTGGACAGCAAAGGTTTCCTCCTGGCACACCTCCCATGTAGATCAAATTTGTGCAGCCTCTTTCTAATGGTAGACTCATGCACTTTGACATCAACAGTGGCAAGAGCTACCTGTAGGTCCCGTGATGACATTCTGGGGTTCTTAGAGACGTCTTTCAGCATCTTACGGTCTGCTCTCGGGCTGAACTTGCTGGGGCGGCCTGGCCTGAACAAGTTGTCAGTTGTTTGGAATCTTCTCCACTTGTAGATGATCTTCCGGACAGTCGAATGATTGATTTCAAATTGTTTGGAGATCTTTTTACATCCCTCCCCAGACTCATAGGCATCTATAACCTTCTTTCTGAAGGCCTCAGAGAGCTCTTTTGATCTAGGCATGGTGACGCCGCACACTTCAACAACAAAGAGCAAACCAAACTAAATGTCTGAGGATTAAATAAGACAGGTTCCTCCAAGATCCTCTATAACGATGTTCTAATCATTTGCACCTGAGCTGGTGCACCTGATTCTAATTTTAGGTATTTGAAGTAGTGATAAATGTGGGGGTGTACTTACTTTTTCCACATGCGAAATTTGCTTTTATATTTATTTAAATTATACAATGGACTACAAAATGTAAATGTTTCATGATATTTGTTATATTATATCACCTTTATCTATCAATATTGTTGAAATGAAGATCAAATTGCTGTATGTTGAAATATGTTGAAAAAGTCAAAACTTTACATGGGGTGTACTTACTTTTTCACGTGACTGTATGCTCTCAAGATGGCTCTCTTCAAAGACCAAATAAAGCTAACATCACGTGAATTGAAGGGAATCACACAGATTGCTCTTTTTGTTGCACTTGTGTATGCGAGATTCTGGCATGAGGCGCTGCTACCTACAAAGGCACCTCTCAATGATTTGCTTCTTCTTTCAACCCTTGATTCTTACCCAGATATGGTTGTCCGTGAAACTGCTGTCAAAGCATTCACTAGACACCTCTGGTATTTGTCAGAACACCTTGCTGCATTCGCTCTTTTTGATAGCCGGGTGGATGATGAGACAAAGGCAAAGATGTTGAAGAACTTCAAGCGGGCTCCAAAGCCAAACAATCTTCATCGGATAGATGCTAAAGCCTTCAGGCTTTGACTCAGTGGACACCTACATCACAAGTCGATCTCTTGAATTATTTGGTGTTGTCATCTCAGAGTCTGACAAAGAAGTATCACTGAGTTTTATGGAAAAGGAGCCACACCTCTGGAACACAGACAACTCATACCAAGAGCTTGAAAAGAAGATACGCAGCATGAAGGTTATCAATGACTGTGCTGAGTGAGGTGTTGCTCTCATCCAAACTTTCCATGACACTGACCAAGAATGAAGAGCAGAAGCAATTTGTGTTGAGAGTTGTGAAACTTCATCGTGAAAACTTTCCAGTGTCAACCAAAGCCATCTTGTCAAAGAAGTAGGTAATGTTTTGAAACACAAGTTTCTGAAAACAATGTTACGTAAAATCATTCAAATTATGTGTATTCTGATGTTTACTTTGTTTTAATTGTTCTGATAGTTTTGTTTTATCGTCTCTGATAGATAATTATATTTTCTGTTGGATGATTTATTTTTTCCGATAAATGATTTATTGTCAAATTAATACATGAATGTTTAACCTACTGTTTTGTTTTTAATCTTAATTTGACTATATGAATGAACATTGAACAATGAACAATGAACAATTGAACATACATGTACATTGTACAATGGTACATTGTACATAATTATTTATTAGTTTACAAACAAACAACAACAATAACAATAATAAATAATTTGAGTAATTGAAAATAGATAATTATCTATGAATTGATGGATGATGCTAAAAATTCTGTATCTTATTATTCATTAAAACTTTGTCAACATTTTGAGCAACCTCTAAATATTGTCCAATGAAGCTCAAATTTTCACCACAAACTACATTTTTCAATAGGAATAGGGGCAGGCTTGTGGAGAAATGAAAATCCAATCTTCAAATTTTTTTACCACCCTAATATATGTATATAATATATATATATATATATATATATATATATATATAAATATATATATATATATATTTATATATATATATATATATATATACAGTAGTGACCCCTAATTCCGAACGCCCCTCATCTCGAACTACTCTAATTCCGAACCGTAAATTCGAGAAAATTTTGTCCCTAATTCCGAATGTATTTCTATAACCGAACCGCCAACATAGCGTTAGCGTCGTTCATATTTCCCGCCGCGAGCGTCGTTCATATTTCCAGTGCTGAAATTAGAGAACTGTGCTTCCATTGGTCTAAAACACAGGCCATTGTTGAAAACTGGCACCCTAATAAAGCAGTGGTTAACAGGAGCATTAACTTGAAAAGTTAAGAAAAGTCGCCAACACCAGGCAACTTTGGAGAGGTGGTTCTCTAAAGAAAGCAAGCCTTGTGAGCCCCAACCCTCTACAAGTGGTGTTAAGAGACAAAGAGAGCAAACACCAGAAGCACAGTCATCTGATGTTAGCTTGGAAGGTGCCTCACCTTCCAAGCAATAAAACCCTCTCCCTCCTTCCTCCTCTCCAGCTTCCACATGCACCATCAGAACTCTCCACTAAGGTAAATGCAGTTATTTTCATGTTAGTACATTTATTTCTTTTTTTTATTATTATTATTATTAGATATTTAGGGCAATTACTCATCTTATTTTACCTTGAATCATGTGTATTTGCAGTTAACAGTGTCTTGATAATGGGTTTTTGGGGTCCAGGAACGGATTAATTCACTTTCCATTATTTCTTATGAGGAAAATAGTTTCTAATTCCGAACTTTTCCCAATCCGAACTGCCGCTGGAACGAATTAAATTCGGATTTAGAGGTCCCACTGTATATATATATATATATATATATGTATATATATGTATATGTATATATATATATATATATATATATATATATATATATATATGTATATATATATATATATATATATATAGATTTTGCCCTATCTGTCAATGGTGATGAATCACATCAAAAATTATCGGATCCAGATCCGGATCCGGATCCATATCTTCGACAAAATCTAATAATTTTGTCCGTGTCACATAATCAAGCTCTCGATCAAATGTCGTCTAAATCTGTCCCCACCTTTTGGAGATATATTGTTCACAAACAAACAGATAGACAAACAGACAGGGGGTGAAAACATAACCTCCATTCACCTTGGGTGGTGGAAGTAATAAAGTAGCATAAATAAGAAAAGGATTTAAATGTGAGGGCAATTTAGGTAAATAAAGATATCTGTCAAAATAAAAATATTTTGTGGGAAGTCAAATTTGCTAAAACTTTATTTTTATTTCACCAATCCCAAAATAGTACACCAAAAATGTATTCATTCATTCATGTACCATACTCTGCACAGAGCGTTGGGTCTGCTGCAGCAGTTTCTTGGCTACAATTGCAATCCTGGAATGGTCGTCCCTCTGACACAAAATGCCAGGGTGGGAATTTGGAACTTGTCGATGGTGCTGATGAAAGCTTGCAGTGTCACTCCTAAAACCCTCTCAAAGCTTACATGACTAGAACCTTCGGTTATACAACTTACACGACTAGAATCTTCAGATACATGACTAGAACCATAGCTTACACAGCTAGAACCTTTGGTTACACGACTTACATGACTAGAACCTTCAGATATATGACTTACATGACTAGAACCTTAGCTTACACAACTAGAACCTTTGGTTACACGACTTACATGACTAGAACCTTCGGTTATACAACTTACACGACTAGAACCTTTGGTTGCATGACTTGTATGACTAGAACCTTTGGTTACACGACTTGTACGATAGAACCTTCGGTTACATGACTTGTACGACTAGAACCTTCGTTTATATAACTTACATGACGAGAACCCTCAAATACACGACTTACATGACTAGAACATTAGCTTACACAACTAGAACCTTTGGTTCCATGACTTACACGACTATAACTTTCGGTTACACGACTTACATGACTAGAACCTTTGGTTTCATGACTTGTATGACTAGAACATTCGGTTACATGACTTACACGAATAGAACCTTCGGTTACACGACTTGTATGACTAGAACCTTCGGTGACATGACTTGTACGACGAGAACCTTCGGTTATACGACTTGTACGACCAGAACCTTCGGTTACATGACTTGTATGACGAGAACCTTTGGTTACACGACTTGTACGACTAGAACCTTCGGTTACACGACTTGTACGACGAGAACCTTTGGTTAAATGATTAGAACATTCGGTTACATGACTAGAACCTTCAGATACATGACTTGTACGACAAGAACCTTCGGATACACAACTAGAACTTTCGGTTATACAACTAGAAACTTTCGGTTACAAGACATACACAACTAGAATCTTTGGATACACGACTTACATGAGTAGAACCTTCAGATACACGACTAGAACCCTCGCTTATATTTACCATCGTGATGGACATCGTGGGATACT
This sequence comes from Myxine glutinosa, assembly GCF_964187855.1. Classification (NCBI taxonomy): domain Eukaryota; kingdom Metazoa; phylum Chordata; class Myxini; order Myxiniformes; family Myxinidae; genus Myxine; species Myxine glutinosa. The sequence continues at coordinate 8,149,052 of NC_136271.1, forward strand.
TAATATCCACCAACGTCCAGAGCCGGCTGTCCTCCTGCTTATATACATACCTTTGGCTAGGCTATCCTGTGTAAATAAGCGAAGACTGAAACCTACATCACATGTTCCATTTTGATTACATAATTGACCCACTGCTGAAACTTCATCAAGATGAACTCGTTTTAGGTGCATCAATAGACGTTTACAGGTGTCCACATAGGTAAGCAAAAATAGATGCTTGAAAAAGAAGATTTTTGATGCAAGCGATGGGAGTCATAAAATTACAGCAAATGTTACCAAACTGCTGGAGCTCATTGAAAAAAGGTGTTTTAAAAGCTAGTGAGATAGAATATAATATATCCCTCATTATACAACTGGAAAATTTCACATTCTGTTTAAATCTCCATCTGTACAGATATCTGTAAAATGGGGGGGGGGGGGGGGGGGGAACTTCTGACTAATGTCTTATGTGAAAACAGGAAAACATGTGAATCAGGACATTCGAGTTTTTGTTAAAGCTGTGAAATAGCTTCTTCATTGGCGGCCATTGAAAGAACACAATCCTCAATGTCTTACAACATATTGTGCAAATAACAGTGGGAGAAAAATCGGACTAACATATTAAGAGAAAATACAAAAAATCTTCCTGAATAACCTAGAGGTAAACACACTCGCCTCTGAGCTGTGTAGCCTGGGTTTGAATCCAAATCCAGCTATAAACTGTCATCCAGGTGTTTCACAGGCAGGTGAATCATCAATGTGTGTGCCATCCCTTGGATGGATGCCAAACTGGGAATCCCATCTGCCAACATTAGTTGGAGGACGTTAAAGATCCTCCACGGTGTTTTTGGTGAAGAGCACCCTGAACAAATTATAAATTCCTACATTGATTACACCATCGGAGTGGTTACCTGTCCAGTGTTGGCTGATCTCACCTAAAAACATTTCTTGGTTTGTCATGATATGTCCCGGAGTTCTGTAAAGAGTATAGGCCTCTAATTAACCAATTGTTATTATTATTACTAGCAACGGTACCTGCCCTATGGGCGGGGCTTCAATTGGGAGGCCCAAATGAAAAGGTAAAATATCACAAATTGAAGGATTTTTTTATTTTAAACGATTTATATAAACATCCGTTAAATCATATCACACGCAAATCATCAAAATCTAAACAGTATTTGTAGAATTTCAATAAAAGCCACATCACCGTTCATATCGGTAAATATTATTCCATCGTGTTTGGAAAAACTGGAAAATTGGAAAAATTGGAAAATTGGAAAAAATTTGGAAAAACAACATAGCCTATTTTACTCCAGGGGGTCCCAGGATTACCCGCCCAAAATTTCGTTGCGATCGGTTGAGCCGTTTTTTGCGGTACCTGGGAACAGACAGACAGACATTTGGTGAATTATCGTAAGATTTGCCGCCTATAGTTTTATCCCTGCGACTAGTTATTGCTGCCTGGCGCGTATAGTTCCACAGAACAGCGATAAACAGTTTGTTGTTGGAACAACCTAGCTTGGAGAACTTAACGTCACAAAAGGTTACCAACTTGTGAGTTTAGTCTCATTTGCCAGGATTATTCAGCTGCAGGAATAAAGCTTTTACTTCGCTCACTTTTGCAAACCGAGAGATCCTTTGGGTCACATCTGAAATGTGAATTAATTAATTAATATTAAAATGTAATCATGTATTATTTATTTATTTACTTATTTATGTTTTATTATCCTTACTGCCACTACTAATGATGACGTAAAAATTGAATGAACTGTTTGCATGGCTAACTACCAAGCTCAGGGTGATTAGTAAATGTTGTCGCGTGACCTTGCATCACACTTCTGCATAATTTGGCTCGTGTATTTAAGTTGATGCCAGGAAAACGAAGACATTGCTGTGGATTTTATGAGAGCGGTTGAATTTGGCATCACCCAGTACTGGGGATTTGAATCGTTTTATAAGAAACGAAACCTGATCTCTTACTTAAGAGTGTCGTTCAGTGAATGACATCACACATCCATCAATGCATACTGGTCATTGAACATGACAATGTTAAATGAGTTGGTCGCATGTGATACATATTCCGCCAGCAATTTTCATGAAAAAATGGAGGAGATAAATGGCTGTATTGATTGTACAATGTATATGGTATGCATTGTAATGGGCCTATGTAAATAAGTCTGGGCACTGGACATACAAGTGCTTTGTCGTGGAGTGGGTGAAGTCTTATTGCATTGCTCTCACTGGCTTGGGTTGGATACCTGCTCTGCAGAAATTTCTACAACCAGCGAAGGATTAGCAACCTGCTCAGTCCTGGACTGGTTCTTTGCCAAGGAAACTTTCCCAACTCATCGTGAATGCCTCGATGCTTTGTCAAGAGTATGGGCCTTCATCATCATCACCATCACCACTACTACTGGTGAAGTGGTAGAATTAAATACAAGGCAGCTCGTACAATGACCATCCATATCATGTGAAGAACCTCGTCTTCACGCTGTTGAAAGCAAAGCATTCAGAATCATTGGAATCTCCTGCGATGAAGCTAACTCCGAGGGCCTCTCACTCACTCACCGCAGGCAGGTTGGTGGTCTTTCTGTCTTCGACCGACTCCTCTCTGGCCTTGCCCCCCCAGCTCTCTCTGGGCTTTGTCCCGCAAATATTCCTGCAGGTCGCACAAGATCTGCCTGCAACCCTCTTATGGTCAAACTGCCAAAATCAAGACTCTCTGCTCACCTTCACTCCTTCATTCCTCTTTTCTCCCGCCTCTGGAACAAACTCCCTCACTCTCTTCAATCCCACTCCACCCTCCAGGTCTTTTAAACAGCTGTTCACCACCATCTCTTATCTTCCCCCATCCAAAACCTTGATCTTTTCTACCCCCGCTAATTTCTCCCCAATTCCACTTTTTGAAATACCAACTTCTGTCCTGGAAGTCCTTGGTGTCCTTGTGTTTTATACTTCTCCCACCCCCCCCCCCCCCTTCCCACGCGTCCTCCCCCAAGCCCTCTCCCTCCCACACATCTCCCTGCTCTTAAATGTTGTGTGCTCTCAAGTGTTTGCGTGCTTCTCATTCTCTTGTTTTCCGCTCCCTCTTTTTATATATTTTGTTTGTCTGGTTGATTTGTTTGTGAAGTAAATGTCAGCTCTTTCACGAGCCTCGATTCAGTATACAAAAAAAACCAAAAAAAAAACCTTGGAAAGTACGAAATACATGTCGACTGCAGTGCTGAAGAAAGAGGATCAAACTACAACTCTTAGAGGAGACTTGTTCTGATGCGTAAATGGTCGCCATTTTGCAAGTAAGAGAGAGTATCCCTTGAATAACTCCACATTCTTGGTCTCCTTAATGGTATTACCTTTTGAGATACCAAAACTAGTGTGACATACTGTTCCACATCCGTCAGTCATACCGGATCTACATTCGAGGTGTCCTGGCAGTTTTCACTTTGATATGGGGAGCAGCACTACTCCTGCAGAAACAGCCAAAATACTTGAGTTGAATACTGGTTACAAAAGATGTTGATCACAAGGAGATTCATTGGAAAATAGGAAGAGAAAGGAAAAGGAAGGAAGGAAAAATATAGGAAGAAAGTTTGATGATTGTGAGACGAGGGAATTAATGTATGTTCAGTTTGGAGCAGTCCATCTGTTTTTGACCATTGCTACTCGTATTTACATGTATGTGAGGTTGTCAAATGTGAATGTTGCTTGAAGTTTTATTCTTTTCAAAAAATAACCTTTTCCTCCAATAAACTTTGAACTGACCCAATTATTTCCCACGGGAAATTTTAAAGGATAATTGTCACATAGAAGAATTATCACATAGGATATAACGGCCTTGTAATTATAACAGGAGCTCATGATTTAGAATTGCAATCAATAAACAGTAGATATTGTACAAAGAAAGGAATACGATAAGAGAAAGTTAAAATTTTAACACGTGTATCCTTGTAGTTATCGAACGAAACTGGCACACTTTCTTTATTCTTTTCTGCACGTTAATGGAACCGACAATCATAAAATTTGGCTGTAAGGAATAAAATCATCAAATGGCAACCCAGTTGCTGAAACATTATTCTTATACACATCGCTCAGCAAGTTTTATCAATAGAGTAATGACCATTAATTTACCATATTAATGATTTCTTAGCTGAAACCTGTGCAACGCAAAATCTCGGAAATAACCCGATGTCACTCGACTATATATGTACATACATACAGTTGAGTACAAAAGTCTGAGTCCAGCAGCAAATATATTAAAATGAATTAAATAAATTTTATCAAAGTAAAATAAATAATTAATAATTATTAAATAAAAAGTAAAATAATAAAATAAAATAAATTAAATATAAAGTAAAATAAACAAGCGTTACGCCTAGGTCCCCCGTCGGTGAAGTGATGAGTTGACAAAGTGGAAGATGCAAGGCGGCCATCTTGAATTTTGACGTGGCGACCCAATTTTCAATAGTGTTCTTCCTTTTGCCTAGATACACCCACACACCAGATTAGAAGTTGGTACTTCGCTTATTTTTCAAGATATTCTGCTCACAAGGTTCAGACATACATGGCGGCGGCCATCTTGAATTTTGACGTGGCGACCCAATTTTCAATAGAGTTCTTCCTTATGCCTAGATACACCGACACGCCAGATTAGAAGTTGGTACTTCGCTTATTTTTCAAGATATTCTGCTCACAAGGTTCAGACATACATGGCGGTGGCCATCTTGAATTTTGACGTGGCGACCCAATTTTCAATAGTGTTCTTCCTTTTGCCTAGATCCACCCACACACCAGATTAGAAGTTGGTACTTCGCTTATTTTTCAAGATATTCTGCTCACAAGGTTCAGACATACATGGCGGTGGCCATCTTGGATTTTGACGTGGGTTGCACCCACACACCAAATTATAATTCGGTCCTTCGCTTACGCACGCATGCACGCACGCACATTCGCACGCATGCCCGCACGCACGGACACACGCACGCATGGACGCACGCACACACGGACGGAGGGGAAAACCATAGTCCCCCTTTCGCTCCGTGGTGCGACGGGGGACAATAATTATACAGTAAAACAAAATGCACTTTCAAGGGATTTCCATGAACCCTTAAGGATATAGTAAAACTTATAAAAGTGTGACCCCCTTTTACTTTAAGAAATGCCTAAATTCTTCGGCACGAATTGAATTGCTTTATGAATTATTCCTGTTAATATTTTCCCAACAGTTTTGTAATGCACTCCAGAGCTTAATCAGACTGCTCACATATATTTTAACTCTCTATCAAATGTATTGACCCTTCATTTATTCTGATAAGACAATGTTTCAGTCAATAATAACTATAATAAATACAAGTACAGATACATTCAAAGTACACCGCCCCCATGCCAAATAATTAAATATCCTACAGCGCGGCATTGCCAGAGCGCCTCCGGCGCCCAGCAATACCGCAGTGCAGCTCATAGAGATTACATTGGGAGGGAGAGGTGTACAATAATTGATCGATTAATTGCATAATTCACATAATCGCAGCATAATCCATGGTCACATTTTGGACCTTGTCTGCTCCACTGGATTAAATTTGCACCATCTCTCTGGCTCCGACCTCACCCTCTCTGACCACTTAGCTATCACTATGACCATCAACATCCCCACCCCACACCAAGACATTATCGCACTATCACCTTCTGTAAGCTAAACGCTCTTTCACCGACCTCATTCTCATCCACCCTCTCTGAAAAAATGTCCACTTCTCCCTTCTTTGACCTCCACACCCCTTCCGACCTCACTGACTACTACAACCACACTCTCTCCTCCTGCCTTGACCAGCTTGCACCTGTAAAAACCAAAACAGTTTCTTTCACCCATTCTGCTCCCTGGTTTACCCCTGAACTCCGCCTGATGAAAACTCGTGCTCGCCAACTTGAAAGACTCCACAATAAAACAGGTCTCACATTTCACTCCCAAGCCTACAAGGACCACCTACAACACTACAAAGATGCCCTCTCCCGCGCCCACTCCGCCTACTACTCTCAAATTATCCACTCTGGCTCCGGAAACCCAAAAGCACTCTTCTCGACAATAAACAAACTCCTCCGCCCCCTGAACACCACGACCCAGTCATTCACAGTAGACAACTGCATCTCCTTCCTCTCTTTCTTCCAACGCAAAATTGACAACATCTACAACAGCTTGACCACCGCCGCACCCGCTCCCCCTCCAACCACCTGCCCCTCCTTGTCCTGCCATCCCCTGTCTCGGTTCTCCCCAATCTCCCCTACTGACCTCTCTGAACTCCTCATAGGAATGAAAACTGCCACCTGCACTCTTGACCCCATCCCCTCCAGCTTTGTCAGGGCCTCCCTCCCTGCTCTCTCTCCACTGATCATTGCAACAATAATCTCCTCCCTGTCTACAGGCATCGTCCCACCTTCCCTCAAAATTGCTGCTGTTACCCCCATTCTAGAAAAACCTGGACTAAACCCTGACACCCTAAATAACTTCAGACCCATCTCCAACCTACCCTTTCTGTCAAAAGTTTTGGAACGCGGTGTAGCCACTCAACTCAAACATCACCTCTCTGCCAATAATCTGTATGAAACATTCCAATCCGGGTTCCGCTCCAACCACAGTACTGAAACTGCTCTCCTCAAAATCACCAACGACCTTCTCCTCTCCTCTGACGCTGGCAACCTCAACATTCTCGTCCTCCTCGACCTCAGTGCTGCCTTTGACACCATCGATCACACCATCCTCCTCACCCGACTTGAATCCACCTTTAACGTTACCGGCACTGCCCTCTCTTGGATTAAATCATACCTCTCTGACAGACGCCAGTTCATCTCCATCAATAACTGCAAATCCCCCACTGCTCCCCTCCCCCAAGTTGTCCCCCAAGGTTCAGTTCTTGGCCCCCCTCCTCTTCATCCTTTACCTGTCCCCCCTTGGTCACTTAATCCGCCGTCATGGTCTCCAATTCCACTGCTTCGCCGATGACATCCAGCTTTTCATCTCCACCAAGTCCATCTCCACCGCCACCCACTCTATCCTGACAAACTGCATCACTGAAATATAATCCTGGCTTCAAATCAACTTCCTCAAACTTAACTGTGATAAATCTGAAATAATCATCATTGGCCCAAAAACGCTCACAAAATCCACCCATAACTTTGCCTTCAACATCGATGGTATCCCAGTATCCACCTCCCCTCACATCCGGAATCTTGGCGTCATCTTTGACCAAACCCTCTCCTTCGACAAATACACTAAACAGATCACAAAGTCAGCCTTCTTTCACCTGAAAAACATTGCCCGTCTCCGCTCATCCCTCTCCTCCACGGCTGCAGAAACTCTCATCCACGCCTTCATCACCTCCCGTCTGGACTACTGCAATAGCCTCCTCTATGGTTCACCCTCAAAAATTACCAATAAACTCCAATACATTCAGAACTCCGCTGCCCGTCTACTCACCCATTCCCGGACCCGTGACCACATCACCCCCGTCCTTTACAAGCTTCACTGGCTCCCCATCCCCCAGAGAATCCAGTACAAAATCCTCCTCTTGACATACAAAGCCCTCCATAACCTGGCCCCATCCTACCTGGCTGACCTCCTCTCCAGACACACTCCCACCCGCAACCTCCACTCTGCTGGTACCAACCTCCTGACCCCCTCCATCCGGACCAAATTCAGATCCTGGGGGGACAGGGCCTTCTCCATCGCTGCTCCCACCCTCTGGAACTCACTACCTCACACCATCAGAGACTCCTCCTCACTCACCACATTCAAAACATCACTAAAGACCCACCTGTTCAACACTGCATTCAACATTCAACCCACAGCATTTAACCCCTGATTATCTCCTCTCCTTCTCCCTCCTTTTGCTTTAAATATTTCCCTATTAATTCTTGTCTTTTTGCAATTGTTGTTTTCATGTATTGTTATGCATTGTGTTTTCCACTCTGTCAAAGCGCCTTTGGGCTTCTTGAAAAGCGCTATACAAAATAAATGAAATTATTATTATTATTATAATTAAAACACCTTTAGAGGACATTTTTCCTCACAGAGCAGGGGTTGGCCTTTTTTGGGCACCGTGGTCCCCTTTTTGAAGCAATGTTTTATGGCCAGATGCCCTTCCTGCCGACCAACCCTGTTAGTCGCCTTTTGCGACACACAGGGGAATTACCAGTGAACTGGTACTCAATTTTGCCGACCTCGGGAGGATGACAGGCTGAGTCAACCCCCTTGGCGTTAATTCAGCGATTGACTGGGATTCGAACCCAGGATCCTAGGATCCCAAGCAAGCACCCTAACCGCTAAGCCAACACCAGGCTTAATTGCATAATTAACATCAATAAAAGATTATCATTAAATATTTTCTTAATCAATTGGCTAATAGCATAACTAAACCACTAGTGCTACATCCGAAGATGTATCTTTTAGAAATTTAATTAAATAAGTCATTAATAAAAAATAATTAATTGATTAATCAATAAATAATTAATCGATTAAATAATTAATCAATAAATCAAAAATATCCTTTGTAGTCACATTACGTGGTCACTGTCATGTCCAAATATTAGCTTCCTAGCTCAAAAGGTGCCTGAGATATTGCCGATGAGAAAGAAAATAAATAAATGATTAATAATGAAAATAAATAAAGAATAATCATAAAAAAATTAAATAGTTAATCAATTGGCTCATAGAATACATAAACCACCACCATTTCATCCGAATCTGTAACTTAAAAAAAAAAAAAAAAATTAAGTCATTCATTGAATAATTAAATAATTAATCGATTAATTAATTAATCAAAAAATCAAAAATACCCTTTACACCCAAATCACTTGGTCATTGTCATGTCCAAATATCAGCTCACTGGCTCAAAAGGTGCCTGAGATATTGCCCAGAGAAGAAATAAAATTAATAAATAATTAATAATGAAAATAAATAAATAATAATCATAAAAAAATGAAATAATTAATCAATTCGCTAATAGAGCACGTAATCCACCACCATTCCATCAGAATCTGTAACTTAAAAAAAAAAAATTTTAGTCATTAATCGAATAATTAAATAATTAATCGATTAATTGATTAACTGATTAATCAATAAATCAAAAATATCTTTTGCAGCCAAATCGCCTGGTCATTGGCATGTCCAAATATCATCTTCCTAACTCAAAAGGTGCCTGAGATCATGGCCAGAAGAGAAAGGAAATAAATAAGGACTTAATTAATCGCTAATAATTAAATAACATCAATTAATTGATTAATCAAAAAACAAAAAATAACCTTTTTGACAAAGTACTTCCTCACTATTGTGCCGAAATTTCAGCTTCCTAGCTCAAAGGATGGCTGAGATATCGCCCGGACAAACAAACAAACAAGAAAGAAAGCAAGAAAACAACCAGAGTGAAAACTGAGTACTCCCTTTCAGCGTGCGTCACTGCCGAGCCCCCTTCGGTGGGGGGGGGGGGGGGGGGAAGCCCTTCGTCATCCTGTCAAGTTTGGTTGAGATTGAATAAGTAACGACAATGTATTGGCGTCAAAAATTCATCACACAGAAACAAATGTCTTATTTTAGTATGATGGGGGTGAGGAAGGTTGGCATTGATTTCAGTGAACTCAGACTTTTATACAGTACTGTATGTGTGTGTATGTATATTATAATATGCAGAATGGTTTGAAAAAACCTTCAAAGTCAGGCACTGGCTTTTCGGATGTACACCATAGGATGACAACTATACAACTGGAACAACAACCATGACAAAACTATACCTTTAGAGCAGCAAGATGGCGGTTATCACCAGACGAAATCGACCCACATATTCCACATAAAAAAACAAGCTAAATCAAGACAGGGAAAGTTCAAAACGGTCAATGGTAAAACAAAGTTGCCATGAAGCCTTTGAGACAACCGAAGGGGGCATAGACAGCAACACGCCAAAGGACGTAGGCACAGAACGTCCACCCCTTAGCGTATTAGAACAAAAGATACTTTTAAACTAAGCCTCAATGATCCCAAAAATTTTTTTTATTTCAAAAGTTAATCCTGAAGTCAATACTTTGGCAACAATGTTCCATCAAAAATATTTGTTATATACACGACATAATTTGGCCATATTGCAAACCAAAAATCCAAACACACAAGTTCACATCATATTTACAAAAAGGAATATAAACTTAGAATAACATAAATGTTTACAAATTGGGGGTAAGATCATCATCCTTTAATTCCATGAGAAACATCGATATTTTTCACATTTGCTTTAATATACAAAGAACAAGAAGAAACTTCACAATTGACAAGGATTCACTTCCTGTTACTTTTCAGTTTTGACCCTTGAGATAAAACTACAAGAGCACGTAACAATGTACTGAACAATGTGGTCATTGTAATGGTTATAATTTACTCTTCATTGTTTCATTGTCATCCATGACGGTGTAGTGGTTTATTAATGTGGAGAAGAATGTGCATTGTAACAAGTAAGGCGTAATTGAAGTGAGTTTGTTGGAAAATATTGTGTGTTCACAATAAAGTGGTTTAAGGTGACTGTCCGCATTCTTGTCTCCTATTTGGTAAACAAAATTCAGGTAGTAAAGTAATGTTGCCAAGGTTCCATTTGTCCACTATAACTTGAAGGTTCTTGTAGGAGAAGGACAAAGAAGTAAAAATGGATGAGGCAATAGATAACAAAGGAAGTAGGTGTCAAATTTTAATAGATTTACAACTACCCATGAGCTCCGAAACAGGCCTTCTTCCTCTTCCATGTGACATCTGATGAACTCGACTTTTGTTGGACAGAATTATGATTATTATTCCATTACATCAACTAGTGAGGTAGCACGGGTGGGAGGCCGGAAGCAAACAGACAATGCAGAAATGGCGAATGCTAAAGCGTGAAACCAATAAATTCCACATTCCTGTAGCACCTTCAGTCGCACGTCAGACATGGACAGCAAGTTCGTGAAGGACTTCCATGAAAAACGTACCCGTTTGCAAACAAATGGGTACGTTTGTTACATACCCAGTGTTACGGATTCGTCACTTCCGTTGTGGTGGCTTTCATCCACTTGAGACATTTCTGGTTCCATGTATTATTATTATTGTTGTTTGAGGGAAATAGCAATTTTTTTTTTTTTTTTTTTTTTTTTTTTGTATACAAGGTCGAGGCTCGTGAAAGAGCGAACATTAATCACACAGAAAGACAAACCGACACATAAAACATATAACATAGGGAGCGGTAGACAAGATGGGGAGAGAGGGGGAAGGACACAAACACAACATTTGAGAGCAGTGACCGAGAGACATGGAGACATCGAGAGATCTGAGAGAGGGCGAGGGCTTGGGGGGGGGGGGCGTGGGAAGGGGGCGGTGGGAGAGGTATAAAACATATGGACACTGCCAGGACTTCCAGGAAAGAAGTTGGAATTTCAAACAAGGTGGATCTGGGGTGAATTAGCGGGGGTAGAAAAGATCAAGGTTTTGGATGGGGGAAGATAAGAGATGGTGGTGAACAGCTGTTTTTTTGTCCAACAGCTGTTTTGTTTTTTTGTTATTATTGTCAAAAGGTAAAAGGAATGTTTTAAAAATGAAACCGGATCGGGAACCGGAAGACGAAGAAGAAGAGGGTGAAAAAAGGGCGGAGCGAATGAGTCGGACAAGAAAGCCGAGTTGCTCCGGGTTCTGAAGCGAACGTTGGCGAGCCAGAGTCACTGGCGAACTTTCAGGTTTCCAGGAGAGGAATTCCTACGACAGAGTTGTCATCGCTGTGACCGGTCAACCTGCATGTCAGGATTCATGAGAGAATCATCACCGTGCCGTGCGCCACGAGACCGGGTCATCGGCCATTTTGACTCGCGCAGGATTTGTGCTTCGCTCGCGCTTTCGTTTCTTTTCCACCATTTTCACCGCATTCAGACGTCGATCTGGGGCGTGTGTGTGACGCAGATTTTTGAAGGCTAATTCGTCCATACCCGAGGGTGTGATCTCTCGGTCGCCTGTAGGGCGCCTTTGGATTTCCCAGTCGCCTTGAGGGCGCCGTAGTACAGCTTCGGCTGTGTGACTGCCCTGGCCACCCGCACGGGATTCTGGTCGTTTGGACATCGTTCTAGCGATCGCTGGAGCGAATCAACTTCGTCTTGCAGCCGGGAATAAGAGACATTGGGGAATGTCCTTGTTACACTCACTTGGAGCACAGTGAGTTATATATTGCAAAACTGATGGTACCATCATAGGACATATTGATTGTACTTTTGAATACTATTGTTGTTGTACCGTTATTCTTGTGTGATCTCAATACAATATTTGTTTGTGAGTAACAATTGGGGTGGCTTCTCCATTGATCTTTGACACACAGATAACACATTTTTCTGCTGTGACTCCTCTCGTGGCTCGGAGGTACACCGTACGTGACCAGGGGGTCGGGGAGGAGCACGTAACACCAGTCAATGGCGAATCTGCACTTGACGATCTGCGAATATCATGCTTAGAATGTAAAACCGTCACGGCATTCCGTCATTCACTTGAACTCCATATCTCTTTTTTCATTCTAAACAGCATCACTCAAATCACAAATTAAATAGCATTAATATAAAAAATAAACTTTTAACAACATTCGTGACATAAACATATATTAAAATCCTGATGTGAAGTTCCGTACGGTTGGGTGAATACAATTATGAATTCAAAATCGTAATTGTATTCACTCAATTCCAATCATCATTTGATACTTTAACAAAATACTGTTTTAAATGACGGTTGTATCGGGATATTAGCAAACCAGCTCATTGCCGTCATCTGTCCACTTCCGCATTCGCGGCAGGTTCATAATTCTCATCAAAATCTAAACAGTATTTGTAGAATTTCAATAAGAGCCACATCACTGTTCATGTCGGTAAATATTATTCCATCGTGTTTGGAAAAACTGGAAAATTGGAAAAACAATATAGCCTATTTTACTCCAGGGGGTCCCAGGATTACCCACCCAAAATATCATTGCGATCGGTTCAGCCGTTTTTGCGGTACCTGCGAACGGACGGACGGACAGACATTTGGTAAATTATAGTAAGACAAGTGAATAAAAATTTTTTATGCTAAATTAAAAAGGCAATGTAGGGACAATAATGTAGGGACAGTGTTTGTAGAAGCTTGAAGCAATAATTGATGAAGTGTAAATGAGGCAGTGATGTAGGGATTGTTATGCGATGGCAATACTGTTAGCTACTCTCTAAACTAAACCATCATCATCCCTATCTTGTTTAGGACCCTTTTTAGACTGTAGTTTGTCATTCCTACATTGCATTTTTATCCCTTTGAGTACGGATGACGTCCAGTGCCGCAACCCGTGAAAAAGTTTTGTGTCCAGACGACGTTACTACACGTCATCGACTCTACCTATAAATAGATCGTCAGTACGTGGTTGCATTCCCGTACCAAAATGCCAAATTAATCCCATACCTTTGTATTTTTATCAAAAAAAATCCCGTACTCAAAGTTAATTTCGCATAAATATTTTTATTCACTTGTTTCTGTAATTTTTTTGCAATGTGGAATAACACAATGGTATGGTACTCAGAGGATACCCAATCTTGGAGCAAAAGTGCCAAGATATCTTCATCAGCAAAGTCAAACACTGCACATGTTCCTATATTGTCTTACGTAACCCTGAATGTATCTTGCAGCTCTGTCTTATTGCTCGTTTCTCAGAGTAATGTCTTCGTCCAGCCTAAGGCCACACAAGGACCTGCACTTAGAAACGGCCAAAATATCTACTGTGGATTTACAGTCGAGAGAACAACCTCAAAGTGATCATGCTGCAGCCTGATGTACATAGCCATCTGCGTGACATTTTCATGCAAATTTTCGTCAACATGCATAGGGGAGTACCTCACCTAATCCATACTCTCGCTGTTGTACACATACACTGGGGTATTCAGCAAATGTGCGAGAGTAAGAATTTCGTTTTCTGTACCCCAAGTACCTGCACTGTCCATACGAGAAGCTCTTATGTAGGCTTCAACACTGGGCACACCAGTGGAAAGTATGAATGGCTCAATATCAGACATGTGTGTGACAATTGCACAACGCACAGCTCTATGTTGTTGTTGCGAGCCAGTGATGATATGTGCAACTGAGCGAAATAAACTGTTCCCGTCGCCTTTGATTTTTTGAAGTCTGTGATGATCTAAACATGTAAGAATCACATCTGGACCACCACAACTCAGACCGTTGGACCTGATGAAAACGAGACCGAGCATATTGCAAGCTGAGCGCTGCCATTCCTCAGTGATGGAATAGTACTGATGATCAGGTCATTCCTGTATATTGGCTGTCTGGGGGTTACTGTTTTTAACAGGTTTCTTTTTCTTGTCTGACTTTCCATCATTGACATTCTGCTGTGAATTGGTGCGTTTGTTTTTCCCAGGTGGGTTGGCACTTGAACTGCGAACCTCTTTAGTCGAAATGACCACATCATAATGACTGCCCGTGTGTCTCAGGTAGATGGACTTAGCTGCAACATCGACAGCCAACCTTCTGTCCACATTGTGGAGTGCATATCGGTTCCGGTTCCATGGTACCACTGAGTAGGAAACCACACACGTTTTGGTCAAATGTGCAAAGGGAGGTAGTTCGAGATCCGTGCCCCAGGCATACCTGGCCATCTTGCTTTGCTGGATGTACTCATCCATGCTTGAACAAGTGCTCAGTCCCGAATAGCTTTTGATATGTCCCAGCATACAGGGAGCAATATCTCTCATGTGCTGGACTATTTTAGCACGGACTGCCTCGTAGTGGTCTTCAGAACCTGTCACGACATATGACAGCGAGCGGAACATGCAGTTCCCATCTGGCATTATACCTTTGATCTTACGCATGTCTGGACGAGTGAGAGGCAAGTGATGACCACCAGCACTCACTCCATTTGGTTTCTCAAATGGAAGATATAAAGCTGCACAAGCATCGCGCTGCCACTCTGCATCAACTGAGTGGAATTGAAATGGCCAAACTCTCTTCTCAGGCTCAGTGTTTCCTTGTGGCTTCTCATTCCACAACTTAGATTTACCTTTGTCAATTTCAGTCTGAGCAGAGTTAGAAGACTTTCGCTCTGCAACACGGGCATGAAGCTTCATCTTGGCAGAGTTGGAAGCGTTTCGCTCTGCCGCAGAGGTACGTTGCTTTTTTGCAGCTGGCTCGTCATTTTGGCGCACACACCAATAAGCTTGCGCTTTTTGGTGGCAGATGCAGCAGGGATGTCATACAAGGGAAGGTCTTTTCTGTGGAGTCCCCTCAATCAGTTTATCTCCTTGACACATTTTGTATTGATCCGAATAGATGCTGGGTCAAATGAAACGAGGTGCAACCCTACCAGCGTTTCACTCTAGATAGTGCAACATAGGCCATTCCGTCAGCAAACACCTTATCGGAAAGGTTAACAATTGCACAATCCAAAGACAGCCCTTGACATTTGTGTATAGTCACAGCATAAGCCAAAATAAGTGGGAACTGGGTGCGATACACAAAGTAGTTTTTCATCACTATGAATTTTCCCTTCACTTTCTCAATGTCGCAAGGACTGCTCAGGTGGTCAAACCTGACAGATATGCAACCTGGTAGTTCATCAAGATGGTGCCTATGGCACCATTGACATTTAATTTGTGCCCGAGCATGACTCTCGCACCAACTGCTATGTTCAAAACAGCTTCCAGTTCTGTTGTGTTGTTGCAGTCATTATTGAGGTTGTTATTGTCATTGAGGTTGTTATTGTCATTATTGAG
Organism: Myxine glutinosa; assembly: GCF_964187855.1. Lineage (NCBI taxonomy): Eukaryota > Metazoa > Chordata > Myxini > Myxiniformes > Myxinidae > Myxine > Myxine glutinosa. The sequence continues at coordinate 8,164,805 of NC_136271.1, forward strand.
GTTGTTATTGTCATTATTGAGGTTGTTATTGTCATTATTGAGGTTGTTATCATTATTGAGGTTGTTATTGTCGTTATTGAGGTTGTTATTATCATTATTGAGGTTGTTATTGTCATTATTGAGGTTGTTATTGTCATTATTGAGGTTGTTATTGTCATTATTGAGGTTGTTATTGTCATTATTGAGGTTGTTATTGTCATTATTGAGGTTGTTATTGTCATTATTGAGGTTGTCCAATAATATGTAATTGATGGACGTAGTCAAGGTCCAATAATAAGTGATTAATGGATGTAGTCAAGTTCCAATAAATTATTAATTAATGGACGTAGTCAAGGTCCAATAATAAGTAATTAATGGATTTAGTCAAGGTCCAATAATAAGTAATTAATGGACGTAGTCAAGTTCCAATAAATTAGTAATTCATGGATGTAGTCAAGGTCCAATAATAAGTAATTAATGGATTTAGTCAAGGTCCAATAATAAGTAATTAATGGACGTAGTCAAGTTCCAATAAATTAGTAATTCATGGACGTAGTCAAGGTCCAATAATAAGTAATTAATGGACGTAGTCAAGGTCCAATAATAAGTAATTAATGGACGTAGTCAAGGTCCAATAATAAGTAATTAATGGATGTAGTCAAGGTCCAATAATAAGTAATTAATGGATGTCAACGTCCAATAATAAGTAATTAATGGATGTAGTCAAGGTCCAATAAGAAGTAATTAATGGATGTAGTCAAGGTCCAATAATAAGTAATTAATGGATGTAGTCAAGGTCCAATAATAAGTAATTAATGGATGTCGTCAAGGTCCAATAATAAGTAATTAATGGATGTAGTCAAGGTTCAATAATAAGTAATTAATGGATGTAGTCAAGGTCCAATAATAAGTAATTAATGGATGTAGTCAAGGTCCAATAATAAGTAATTAATGGACGTAGTCAAGGTCCAATAATAAGTAATTAATGGATGTAGTCAAGGTCCAATAATAAGTAATTAATGGATGTAGTCAAGGTCCAATAATAAGTAATTAATGGATGTCCTCAAGGTCCAATAATAAGTAATTCATGGATGTAGTCAAGATACAATAATAAGTAACTAGCAACGGTACCTGCCCTATGGGCGGGGCTTCAATTGGGAAGCCGAAATGAAAAGGCAAAATATCAGAAATTAAAGGCTTTTTTTATTTTAAACGATTTATATAAACATCCGTTGAATCATATCACAGGCAAATCATCAAAATCTAAACAGTATTTGTAGAATTTCAATAAAAGCCACATCACTGTTCATATCGGTAAATATTATTCCATCATGTTTCAAATCGTGATATCAACTGTACACTTTTCTTTAGGAAAAATAATTGAATGATTTTGTACCTCTTCTTCAGCTTAGAACTTCAGGATAGACGACATTGCTGATAAAAGTTCCTTTTCTCTCTTTGAAGTTCTTGGCAAACATTTTTATATTTTCGCTGCTGCCAACGCGACTCATGGCGACATAAAGCTGTCCATGGCTGAGAAATCTGTCTTTAGGTAGATGCCTACCTTTTCCAAAGTCTGACCTTGAGCCTTGTTACTGGTAATTGCAAAGCAGAGTCAGACAGGGAATTGTTTTCGCTGCATCTGGAAGGGGAACAGGTTTTCGGATGGAATGATTGGAATCCTCGGTATGAAGATCTTGTTTCCAGCATGAGGCCCAGTAGCTAGTGTCGCATCAATGAGATTCGGCATCAGGTTGTCCACGATGTTACGACTCCCATTGCAGTGGCCATTTTTAGGGTCAACGTTTCGCAGCAGCATGATCGGAGCTCCCTTCTTGAGGCAGAGTTTGTGAGGAGGCATTCCTGATGCGCATATCGAGTTAAGGAATTCAACTGGATATTGGTGTCTGTTCTCTACTTCCATTATCCCAGTGCTTTTTATCCAAGTGCTTCCAAGTGCTTAAATACATCATGGTAGGTGATCTTCACTTCAGTATTCTGGTTCAGCTTGAAGAATTATGTGAGCTTTGTTTTCGGTGGACCATTGTTGACGATGTCATGCAGATCTTCTGGTTGGAACAGGATGAGTTGCTCATCTTCCAAGTGGATTGGAAGCTTCTGCACGGGAGGCTTCATCTGCTGGATAGGGAACTCTTACAGGCGCCAGTAAGCTGCAGAGGCACTGATGTATCTCGCACCCACAAAGCACTGTATTTCGTCATTGGTGATATCTCTTTCTTCTCCGTTGGCCAGCTTTATGGTAACACAGTCGCTGCCCTTGGTCACATATTTATATATGTATTTGACACTGGATTCTGAGTTCACAACCTCGACGTTTATGTGGGCGTTGTATTTCAAAGACAGCAGCGGGTTGAAGGGCACAATCCATTGGTTGTTGATCTCGACATCCTGTCCTCGCACCTTCTTCTTGTGTGTCTGACCACCTTGGGCTGGTGAACAGCGCCGATAGATTGGGTACGTAGAGTCCGTCACCATGGTATGCTCTACAAAGCGTTTTGGGAAGTTTTTCTCGCATTCCCGTTGTGGAGACATGCATGGTGAACTTTGGTTTAGAGCACCGCACGGCCCATGGATGTTGTTGCGTGTGATTATATCATGTCGTTTTGGGTTGATATGAGGATCAGGAATCTCTGCTGACACGATGCGATCAATGTCCTTGGGCTCACGTGGCTTGTCTTCATCAGCAAGTATCAGCAGGATGTGGCAGTGTGGGAGTCCACGTTTCTGATCCTCGTTCATGCCGAAGTGGCCCACCGCTTCTCCAAGCATTCCGCTCTTCAGATCCGCCATGAGAGATTTAAGCTTGATACTGAAGACGCGTGCAGTTAGGTCAGGCCTGTCGCAGGGCTGCTGTTCTGGGAAAAGTAAATTTCTGATCTCTGGCCACTGTGGGTTGTAGGTAAACGTCACAAACAGATCAGGTTTCCCAAGGGATCGGACAATAGCCATATCATCTTGAAAGGCTTCAGCGTACCATCGGGGAGAGCCATAGATGGATGGTGGTCGGATAATCTTTGTTCCAGCCTGCATCTCTTCTTGGTGATCTATAGCATCCATCAGTCCTTGGTACTTGTCTGCACGGACCGTCTTCTGGTTGTTCCTTGCCCACCGAAGTTTTGACGCTTCAGCCTTGGCATACTGATCGCATGCGTACTGCTGAGTAAGTCGTCGACACCTCATGACCTGATTGAAATTTTGATCTCTGATCTGAAGGCGGAACCTTGCTAACTCACTTGGGGATATAGTGCCTCGGCCTTTTGCATGAGGGATGTCGATCTTGAATCCTTCTTCACCATGTGGGAACATCAGCACATAGTGAAGAGGATCGTAGCTCCAGTGCAGCTCCGTGATGGTTTGAAGTCTACCTTCACGCTTTTAGAGGATGACGTTCAAATGGTCCACATGCTCGCCGGGTATGATGATGGATACCTCGCTTGCCTGCGGGAGGTTGTAACGTCGAGCATGCTCACCTGAAGGACGCTTTCTTGCATCCAGAACCATGGTGATGTTGTTGTCTGCTTCCATCAACTCAAGGGCAGATTTCAGAGACTGGATGTTGGGATTGTTCTGACGCAGCCAGTCTTGGAGAGTCTTCAGAATGTCAATATTACCGTTGAGCTATTCATTAAATCGCAGTCGGTTTTCCAGTTCGTCACTGTCATGGAACCATATTTGAGCGAACGTTGGATGCGATTGATCACGTTCTGGCTGGAGTGGTCCAATGCGATGGTAGACTTTACCTTGATGCTTCACCATGGGGCTGAATCCTGGCATGAAGTGCTCCTTGATTCCAATCGATGCCATGGCCAAGCCATTGTTGAACTGGCGTATCTTCTCAATAAACTCCTTTCCGTCGAACAGAACTTTGAAATCTTCAGGGTAGGTCTTGAGCAGATTGATTGCAATTTTGCCCTTTTCACAGCGGAATCCAGGTCATTCGTCATTCCAGCAGTGGGCCTTGCAGAAGGGGCACTTAGGTCCTGTATCATGCAGACTTGGCATCTTGTGACCTTGCTGCTTTGCTGGATAGTCAGCTTCTTCACAGTGCTGGACATGAAACACTGCTCCAATCCTCCTCTTTTGCGTTAGAGCCACTTTAAGCTGGACTTTCCTAGCGCTCTGGTGTGCAGCTGTGTTACGTACTTGTTCAGCAGATCTGTATTCCTCGGACTGCCTCCGAGACTGGTGTGCAGCTGTGTTACATCCTTGTTCAGCAGATCTGTATTCCTCGGACTGCCTCCGAGACTGGTGTGCAGCTGTGTCACGTCCTTGTTCACCAGATCCACATGATTCGGTGGTGGTCTTTCCATCTTCTACCGACTCCTCTCCGGCCTTGCTCCCCCAGCTCTATCTGGGCTCTGTCCCCCAAATATTCCTACAGGTCGCACAAGATCTGCCAGCAACGCTCTTATGGTTAAACTACCAAAATCAAGACTCTCTGCTCACCTTCACTCCTTCATTCCTCCTTTCTCCCGCCTCTGGAACAAACTCCCTCACTCTCTTCAATCCCCCTCCACCCTCCAGGTCTTTAAAACGGCTGTTCACCACCATCTCTTATCTTCCCCAATCCAAAACCTTGATCTTTTCTACCCCTGCTAATTTCACCCCAAATCCACTTTTTGAGGTGCCGACTTCTTTCCTGGAAGTCCTTGGTGTCCTTGCATTTTATACCTATCCTGCCCCCCCCCCCCCCAGGCCCTATCCCTCCCACACATCTCCCGATGTCCCTGCTCTCAAATGTTGTGTTTGTGTGCTTCCTCCCCTTCTCTCCCCACCTTGTCGACCGCTCACCTTTTTATATACTTTGTTTGCTTGTTTGTTTGATTTGTTTGTTTGATAAATGTTAGCTCTTTCACAAGCCTCGACTCTGTATACAAAAAAAAAAAGAAAAAAGAAAAAAAAACTGTATTCCTCGGACTGCCTCCGAGACTGGTGTGCAGCTGTGTCACGTCCTTGTTCACCAGATCGGTATTGCTCGGACTGCCTCCGAGACTGGTGTGCAGCTGTGTCACGTCCTTGTTCACCAGATCGGTATTGCTCGGACTGCCTCCGAGACTGGTGTGCAGCTGTGTCACGTCCTTGTTCACCAGATCTGCATTCCTCGGACTGTCTCCGAGACTGGTGTGCAGCTGTGTCACGTCCTTGTTCACCAGATCGGTATTCCTCAGACTGCCTCCGAGACTGGTGTGCAGCTGTGTCACGTCCTTGTTCACCAGATCTGCATTCCTCGGACTGCCTCCGAGACTGGTGTGCAGCTGTGTCACGTCCTTGTTCACCAGATCGGTATTCCTCGGACTGCCTCCGAGACTGGTGTGTAGCTGTGTTACGTACTTGTTCCTGCCTCCGATAGTCCTCGTCTAGGCGAGCCTTCTTTCTTGCAACAGCTTCCTTGGGCATTTTCGTTAATGAGGCTTTCCGTCAGGGAGGCATTTTACTGCTTTATCTGAAACGGTGCAGCAGTGCAGCGATCGGTGCAGCCCTATGTGCGGCACCCGGGAAAACAACATCGTCACAACGAGAACAAGGCAAATTGTACGGTTTGCCGTCGAGCTTTTTCGATCGCCCATGGTGGACTGTCTGACGTGAAGCAGCATGCAGCAGGTGATAACCATGTCTGAGCAGCACGCAGCAGGTGATAACCATGTCCGAGCAGCACGCAGCAGGTGATAACCATGTCTGAGCAGCCTGCAGCAGGTGATAACCATGTCTGAGCAGCATGCAGCAGGTGATAACCATGTCTGAGCAGCACGCAGCAGGTGATAACGATGTCTGAGCAGCATTCAGCAGGTGATAACCGTGTCCAATCAGCACGCAGCAGGTGATAACCATGTCCGAGCAGCACGCAGCAGGTGATAACCATGTCCGAGCAGCATGCAGCAGGTGATAACCATGTCTGAGCAGCAGGTGATAAGCATGTCCGAGCAGCATGCAGCAGGTGATAACCATGTCCGAGCAGCATGCAGCAGGTGATATCCATGTCCGAGCAGCATGCAGCAGGTGATATCCATGTCCGAGCAGCATGCAGCAGGTGATAACCATGTCTGAGCAGCATGCAGCAGGTGATAACCATGTCCGAGCAGCATGCAGCAGGTGATAACCATGTCTGAGCAGCCATGCAGCAGGTGATATCCATGTCCGAGCAGCATGCAGCAGGTGATAACCATGTCTGAGCAGCATGCAGCAGGTGATAACCATGTCCGAGCAGCATGCAGCAGGTGATAACCATGTCTGAGCAGCATGCAGCAGGTGATAACCATGTCCGAGCAGCACGCAGCAGGTGATAGCCATGTCCGAGCAGCACGCAGCAGGTGATAACCATGTCTGAGCAGCATGCAGCAGGTGATAACCATGTCTGAGCAGCATGCAGCAGGTGATAACCATGTCTGAGCAGCATGCAGCAGGTGATAACCATGTCCGAGCAGCATGCAGCAGGTGATATCCATGTCTGAGCAGCACGCAGCAGGTGATAACCATGTCTGAGCAGCATGCAGCAGGTGATAACCATGTCCGAGCAGCATGCAGCAGGTGATATCCATGTCTGAGCAGCACGCAGCAGGTGATAACCATGTCTGAGCAGCATGCAGCAGGTGATAACCATGTCCGAGCAGCATGCAGCAGGTGATAACCATGTCTGAGCAGCATGCAGCAGGTGATAACCATGTCTGAGCAGCATGCAGCAGGTGATATCCATGAGTAGTGTATATATGTTGATCCTGGACCCCATTGACTTACATGTTAATTTTCCTCAAATCAAACGCCTCTATATCTCCACCCCAAATCCCCATTAACACCTATCCTTCATTAGACCACTCAAACAATGATCCTTCTATATGATGGGTCTATAATCCTTCTGACCTTATGAACCAAGTATCAACGATCCTAGACCACCCATTAACACCTATCCTCAATCCTCCTTCATTAGACCACTCATAAACAAATATTTACCCTTGTGGACCTATGATCCTTCTGGCCTTATGAACCTATGATCCAACAGCTAATGTTCTTATCTACACCATTTTTAAACCTCCATTAGTCTGGTTGATAGGAAAAAAAAGGCAGCGGTAGCCCCTTAAAATCCCTAACCCATTATATATATAACTTATCACTTATATATCTTATCATTATCACTTATATCTTATCACTTATATACTTATGACCATAAGGGAGACTATCAATTCCATTTTTAAAAATAAACCTCTCATCATCACAAGCCCCCAATGCTTTCTTATTTATCTCTTCTGAATATAATTGATGTTTATAACTTCTTATTCCATTAATCTTTCTAAACTCTTCTTTCTTTGTTGTTATTATCTGTTTACTTGTGTTTTTTGTAATTCTTTTGAGTAAAATGCACCCAAGATTTCTTCCCCATTCATATCATATAATTTGTAAGTCCAAGGGACTGTATCCATTACATTAACAATTTTAAATAATTCACGAGTCCATTTTTGTGTATAACCTTTCTCAAAATGGCTTTTCCATTTGTATATTCTTACAATATCACCAACTTTGAACTTAGGTTTTCTCAAATTAATCTCCTTTTCATATTCTAATTTTGTAAATGTTTCCGATGGTTTTGATTTTGTTGATGAATGAACTGTATTATTGTAATTATCTACAATATCCTCAATTAAATATACCCACTGTTGAGAACCGAGTTGTGTGAATTTTTTATATAATTTCTCTTTCAAAGTACGATTAAAACGCTCAACAACAACTGCCTTTCCTTCATTAAAGGTGCTGTATAATTTAATACCCTCCCCCTTTAGAAATTTCATAAATATTTTGTTATAGAACTCTGTTCCCTCATCAGTCCATAATTTCTTTGGTTTCCTTTTACTTTTATTAAATATTTGTTGGAAGGCTAACATTAAAGTATCACCCTTTTTATTTTTTAAAGGAACAACCCAAGCATATCTACTCCTCAAATCAATAACGGTTAAAGCATACCTGTATCCCTTATCATTATTTAGTTCGATAAAATCAGCGGACCATATGTGATCGGTGTATTTAGAATAAACTTTCCTTCTTTTAAACGTTGTGATTATAGGTTTGTGTAATTCATTAGCCAAAAGCTCCTCAGTCTTAATAACATCATTAGAGCCTAATAGTTTTTTGAGGAATAACCAAGACCAAGTTTCAATTTAGCACTTATCATTTTTTTTACAATAAACCTATCAACTTTCTCTCTCAACGTAGGATTTCATATCAAAGACAAATTATACAACATTTCTCTGTCTGCTTCATGTTTTTCATCCAATGTGGTGGTATTCCCATAAGCAATATCATGCTCCATACACACTTCATCAACCCTATTTTTAGGTTTAGACCAAGGTTTAGGATTGTCAACCTCATCTAATCTTTTATCCAGGTTTGTTCCTGGACCACAGAAAGAATATCCAGGTCGATGTAGTTCCCCTGGAATTCCAGTTGTTGTAAATTTACTTCCTGACAGAAACTTTTGTATGTCTCCTCCACTTTTAGGAGAGATGAATTGGCACTTTTTAGAGCCACACACTTGACATATTCCTTTTTGATAAACTCTATTATTTTTAGCTTTAACATACAATACACTTTTAGATTTGGTTTTCTTTTTACATTTGAGACAATAACTCATATTTATTTATCAGAAAAATTCCGACAGAGTATCAAAACCTTTTTGATTTTTAACATATACATTTCAATCTTAATTTTTAAAACAAAAAGAATCCTTAGGAATGCCTTCACTCTCTCCTCCATTTATTTACAAATAAAAACTAACTAAAGTCAATAACCCCAACATCATCAACCACATAATCTTTTCCTTCTTCTTTTTCACCACTTTCTCGTTTAGATCTACTCCCTGAAATACCACCAGTCAATGCTCCCGCCGCTATTTTTGAAACCATTATCCTTAAAAGAGTCATTAATTCTTTATTTTCCTCTTCGGTGCGTTGAGATTGATTTATTTGCTGTAATACATCCACTCTTTTTTGAATCTCTCTGATATCCATCTTTTTATATTTTTCCTCCCTCTCTCTTTCCTCCTTCTCCTCCTTCTCCTCCTCCTCTTCCGTTTTTGAAACCAATATTTCCATTAGACTTTTTATTTCTTTAATTTCCTCTTCGGTGAGTTGAGATTGATTTATTTGTTGTAATACATTCAATCTTTTACGAATCTCACTGATTTCCATCTTTTTTATTTTTTCCTCCCTCTCTCTTTCTTCCCTCTCTTCAACTCCTTCCTCATCCCTTGCTACCCTTGAGTTTGGACCCCAAAGAATATTATACATATATTCATCTGGATTTTGAGATATTCTTGTATCTGTAATTATTTTTCTCATAATAGGATACCAATAAGATTTGTTGATGATTTCTAAAAGAGTTTTATATTTCATAACTTTGAGAAGTTGATTTTTATTTAATATTTTAATCAAGTCTCTATTTGTAGGTTTAGCAATATCAGTATAAGGCCAGTTTTTAATAACAAATTGACCATGTGTATGTTCCAATTCATACGGTATATAAAACCGAGCACCCTTTTCTTGTAGGTATCCTTGAATACAAAAATTATAATTCTCTTGTAGTCTTCTTCCTGCCATTTATGTATTATAAATATATGTGAGATTAATATTATGACAGGCAATTCCACCCCATCTTCCCACTACCAAATCGGTTTGTATTCCTCGACTTTCTATCCTTATCTCATTACCTTCCTTCTTTGTCAAGCTAACCATCGCTATACTATCATATATTTTTTTATTCTTAAAATCACGTATTTGTTGTTTACTAATTGTACTTCCACATAACTCCTTAACCCCACCAAGCAGATAATATTCTTCTTTACGAGACTGATTAAAACCATGTAGGTCTTCTAAGTTTATTGAAAAAAAACCAATTATACCCGAAATCAGGCATATCATACCCCCATTTATTAATTCTCATATTAACTATATGTCCTTCTTTATAAAATTCAATTGTAATCAGATAGTTAAATTGAATGAGGAAAGGTGTATGGTCAGTATAACCAGGTGTTGTGGTTGTAAATTGTACTTGTTTAACAAAACGTGCTGTTTTCTTTAGAGATAAATCACTTAATCTCACCAAGTCATTCACGTTAGTAGGACCCGGATAATTGATTAATTTATAAGTATTCTTCATATTAATATTTTTACTTATACTATATTTTTGTCGTTCAGCCTGTGCCTTTGTATAATAATTTGATAAATCAATATCCTGAGAGGATTCTCCAAAGATAGAACCATCTTTTCCAACATAAGTCATTTATATTAGATTAAAAATGATATCATAAAAATTTTCATTATTGTTGAGTTGAAATAATACATATAAACATAATTGACCACAACATTTAGAATTAATTTCTTGAACTTGAAACGTTTGATAAACACCATTCTGTAAGAATTGTATTACTTCAACAGGTGGTGGTATACCATAACAATCAAAATAATATTTATCCTGACTATTATGAATACAAACCCAATGAGTACCATTCTGGGTGTCTAAATTCATAATAATATTCTTTGTATTCTTATTTATATGTATTAATTCATCTCTCATACAAATAACCACATTATCAATTTTTTGTTTTTTACAATATTTAGTAAGTTCTATATTTGACGTTGTATTCTTTCCAAATTGTTTAAACCATTTATCCATTTATTTATGAGAAAGATATAACCCATTACCCCTTTTAGTTAGTTTAACACCCGCTTGAGCGATAGAGGAAAGCATTTCTCCAACCAACAATCTAGCTTTATCAGGCAGTAGGTGAGTAAAATCCACAATTACACCACTTCCACTAATTTGTTTCTCCAACTCCTTGTTATGTCTTTCCAATTCTTTTTGAGCTTTTAGTTGTGCCTTCCTTTCGTTAGCAGTTTTTACCGCTGTTGAAATACCACCAGTCAATGCTCCCGCCGCATTTAAACTAGCAAGTAAAGGAATTAGAAACGGGAGAAATCCTCCACTCGTTTCCCGTGTTGAATATTTCTTTAACATAGGTTTTGTCATTTTAATTTTAAGTGATCCAGCATCATTTAGTGTTTTTACCTGCTCTCTTGTGAGTAAAACATCAATTCTTACTGCTCCTTTTCTTTGAATTGTATTAACATTAATAATACAAGGCTTTTGATTTTGAATACAAGATGTTAATTTATTAAGATTGATTTGATTAACATATACCCCTACCATTTATTTATGAGAAAAAACCTATGTGATATTAATCATAACACCATTATCTCTATTAATCTGTAATTCTGTTTCTTCCAAAAGTAAACAATATGCGTTAACTTCTTCATTCTCTCCTCTTTCAATGTATAGAGAAGTATCCACTCTATTAGACTTTATAGTTTCTTTTTGTGAACTCAGGTCAATTGTATAGATTGTATAAAGTTTTTTTAAATGCAACCATATCCAAAATAGGATCATTATTACCATTACTTTCACACACCTTTTGGTAAGACTTGTAGGCTTCCCCATAATCATTTTTTTCCCAATCAATTTCCAATCTATCTCGTGGATAAAATGTACCATCAAGAGAAACCCGAAGTTGTTTCACCTTAGCATTATCACTCAGTGCATTATTCTTATCAGTACCCTCCTCTCCATCTGGTTTCTTAAAAATGAGCCAGAGGTATCGTGGCTTTCCTTCAAGAACACCCAAATTCCAAGTGTCGGTAGTGTGTTCCAGTTTAACGTGTTGACATCTTCTTTTAAGGTATGATACATTTAGTGGGGTCTTTGAGTTAAGTCTTCTATTTAACATCTCTTCCGTTTTAAGATTAGGAGTATATTCACTGATATACCAACACAAATCATTAATAACAAATTTATTGTTGTCTCCAAAAGCATTTTCAACCCCAAAAAGCAACCTATTTACATTATCATTCCTTTGTAGTTGAAATCTAATTTTAAGACCATACAAAACTTTGTCATAATCACAAAATCCAAATATACCTTTCAGAGGTACTGCTACGGTAAAACTATTCTCTGGTTTTGTGTCATCATTATACATTGCCTTCCTTTGACTATAACCAGGGTCTGTGTTTGTACCCGTTGACATATCAGGAATAAAACCTTCAACAGCTCCCTTACCCATTCTATCACTAAACGAATATAGTGTAAATTTCATCATTTCAGATGTAGCAGCGACATAATCAACCGCTTCAACCTCTTGTGTTCCAATATACAGTCGGACACTATCAAACATTTTCCAGAAGAAATCATTCACGAGTGTAGCATTAGTGTTATTCGCAGCCTTAGTGAATTTAAATTTACACAGCAAGAAACTATCAGCTATATTTAAGTAAGTTTGTTGATTATTTATTTCAAAACTTTTTGTTCCATTTGAATTCCAGTCTGTTCCTGTTATAGCATTCACCTTAAAATAATCTTCCTTTTTAGTGGAGTTTGAAATGATAATTGTATCATCCAAATCATAAATACTATCAATCGCTTCCATACTTGTATTTATATAGTATTAAAATCGTTGAAACCCTGACCCAAGTATTTTAATGATTTTTTGCCGTTCTTGTGAAGATAGTTGAGTTTTACCTTTTTTAATTTCTTTGATTGCTTGTAATTTATGAGACTCTTTTTGAGCATCTTTTATACTCTTTACAGCACCCGCTACATTTCCCACGATAGAAGCAGTTGAACCAATTAGGTCTTTATGTTTAAGAATGGTTGAACCAATACCCATTAGAGTATCAATTATCCCATCTCCTTTATTTCTAAATTGATGTCCCACACCCCGTTGTCTCTTTGGTTTATAGTATCCTTTACCCACATACCTTGTATAGTATGGTGAAAGGAACATGCCCTCCCCTGTGATTATTTTATATTTTCCCAACTCGTGTTTTCTCACAATAACCATTATTTATTTATCAAAAAAAACTTCACGAAGGTGAATTCTGATGGATATAATTTCATCATTAAAGGATATCATACGATTATCTTGGTCGGTTATCCTAAAATTTACTCTGTATATGGTTTTTCCTGACACAGGTAAATAGACAAGATTTTTTGGTTCCATATTAAATTTATAACCAATCGGGGTTGAGTATGCACTGAATGAAAATATTGTATTTGTTCTTATTCCATCGTTATAAGCACCATCAATCAAATCACAATGAATTAATACCGAATTTATACCGGAGGATATTTGAATGACATTATCACTGTAAACCGTCCCGTTAGTTTCAATCTTTTTTGAAGAGAAACCCAACAGCTCTCTAAACGATTTTTCAATCGTGAAATCACCTTTATAATTATTTTTAAGTTTAATCGTTGATTTTGAAGTGTGTTTTTGAATATCTATTACCATATTTTTTGGTTCATCACCTTGTTCTTTCATAGGGCGAGAGACTTCAGAAGATATTTGAGAAATCTCGTAAGCTCCAGGTGAAATGGTTACAGTTTACAGTAAATTTACAGTAAATGGTTACAGTAAATAATCATCATTGGCCCAAAAACGCTCACCAAGTCCACCCATAACTTTGCCCTCAACATCGACGGTTTCCCAGTATCCACCTCCCCTCACATCCGGAATCTTGGCATCATCTTTGACCAAACCCTCTCCTTCGACAAATACACTAAACAGATCACAAAGACAGCCTTCTTTCACCTGAAAAACATCGCCCGTCTCCGTCCATCCCTCTCCTCCGTGGCTGCAGAAACCCTCATCCACACCTTCATCACTTCCCGTCTGGACTACTGCAATAGCCTCCTTTATGGTTCACCCTCAACAATCACCAATAAACTCCAATACATTCAGAACTCCGCTGCCCGTCTACTCACCCATTCCCGGACCCGTGACCACATCACCCCCGTCCTTTACAAGCTTCACTGGCTCCCCATCTCCCAGAGAATCCAGTACAAAATCCTCCTCTTGACCTACAAAGCCCTCCATAACCTGGCCTACAAAGCCCTCCATAACCTGGCCCCATCCTACCTGGCTGACCTCCTCTCCAGACACACTCCCACCCGCAACCTCCGCTCTGCTGGTACCAACCTCCTGACCCCCCCCCCCCCCCATCCGGACCAAATTTAGATCCTGGGGGGACAGGGCCTTCTCCATCGCTGCTCCCACCCTCTGGAACTCGCTACCTCACACCATCAGAGACTCCTCCTCACTCACCACATTCAAAACATCACTCAAGACCCACCTGTTCAACACTGCATTCAACATTTAACCCACAGCATCTAACCCCTGACTATCTCCTCTCCTTCTCCCTCCTTTGTGCTTTGAATATTTCCCTATTGATTCTTCTTTTTTTGCAATTGTTTTTATGTTTTGCTATGCATTATGTTTTGCACTCTGTCAAAGCGTCTTTGGGCTTCCTGAAAAGCGCTATATAAAATAAATGCATTATTATTATTATTATTTTATATCCACTTCCTGGATTATAACTAAACTTGTTGTTTTTCTCTGTGATATTAAACAAGGTATTATAAGTTTCCATCGACAACAAAGAAGCCTTATATGAGGCAAGGGGGTCAAGTTGTAGTGGGTAAGGGAATGAAGCTGTATAATCACTCGTTGTGAAATTAAAACTAAGAATTGTGCTTCTCATCTTATTTAATATCTAATAAAATATCTTTGTATTGACATTTATTAATTATTTTCATATTTATCAACTGATCTAAAATGGCGGATGTTTCATTAAAACAATTGTTGTTTCCAGCCTTCTTACTACCTAACAACAATAATAACCTATTAACTAATTGTGATGGGTCATTTGGAAGAAAACTTACACCCGAACCAATCTTACTTAAAGCATCAATAATATGTTTCTCCTTCTCATTCTTCTTTCTTTTACCAGCAACAGAAACTCCATAATCAAGTGAGTTTAGTAAATCAATATATACCCTATCTTCCTCTCTTTCCATATCAAGTGGTTCCTCAAAATATTTTGAACTGTTTAATCCAGAGTTTGTTAGAAGAAACTTTAATCTTGGAGTTAATTCAACATTTGGTTGAGTAGAACTTAAGAACACCAATTTATCATTAAATATCAATACCTTTTCTTTCACAAGATAAAACTGTGCTGGTTGTTCTGTTGGAATGAGACCTGCTCTGGTTTTTGAACCCACCGAATATTCATTGTTTTGAAGAGCTTCCACAACATAATTAGGGGGTTGATTTACCTCCTCAAGTTTCCGAAATAATCCTTCGTCATCATATTCTAATTCCCCAAGTTCTTGCTCCGTCATTTGACTAAAATCTTTGAGCATTTGAAGTTTTTTCGGAGTAAATTCTACCGTGGGAACTGTAGGTGAAATGGAAAGAGACTGTTGAGTTTTTAAAAGTGGTTTAAAAAATTTCTCTTGTTTTCTTTCAAAGGCTTCTTCACCAGTTAGTTTTTGTCTCCGTTTCTTCTTTATCTCTTCCTGTTGCTTTACAACTTTTGAAACCAACTCTTGATGTTCTTTAAACTTCCTTGCTCTTTCTTCGGTATTCATTTAGTATTGAAAAATATCATTTAGTATCTCATCTTGTTTCACAACAATATATTTATATTTTCCAATCGTGCGTTTCATGTACCCCTCAAATTCCTTCTTACTACATAACGTAGAACAATTATCTCTCCAAAAATTATTTACATCTGTTGAATTCAACTTAAATAAAATAAAAGTATTGGCATTGTTTCTTATTGAGCGTCGAGGGAGTTGAAAATATGACTGACTGCGATAAATACAATTACAGGAAGAATGTCTCCCTCTTGTATAATAGCTATCCATTACCGTTTGGTTTCTCTCATTAACACAATCGTCAAAGATAACGAGATTCTTTTTTGATTTATCTAAATCTTGAGGTGAAGGTATATCATCCGTATTATCACTGAGAATACAAGTTATGGGTTTTGGTTTAGGTTTCTGTGTATCACAAAATAATTGTATTATATCATCAATATTATAATCATTTAGTTCGTTTTGAAGTTTAAATAAACCAATAATGTCTTCCTTTTTAAGACCCGCATTAAAACCCTGTGAGAGTAGTTGATACTCGGGTTGAAAACTTGACTTTGTAAAAATTATTAAATTATCATAATCTAAAAAATTAGGACTAAGGAGCATCTTTAAAAGCAAACAGGTTTTTCCACATCCGCTTGATCTGACTATTAGACATCTTAATGAATTTGGAAGATTTTTATGGTTGTTAAATTTTATCTTGTTTTCCCAAACGGGTAAAAAATCATTCATTTATATATTTGAAAAACAAGTCATCTAACTTTTTTTGAGCTTTTTTAGAAACCCAATATCTTATCCTGAGTTCAGGTTTAATTTCAAGATAATCCATTATTTTATTTATAAAGTATCTTGCATTAACATTTCCATTAAAATTATTTTGAATCATAAATAACAATAAACCCTTATACATTTCCCCAATACAAATAGTCTCTTCCCTTGAAAGAAATGGTGTATTATCACCATAATACTTAACATTCATCTCTCTTATTAATCCTGTAAAGTATTTCATTTTTGGTTCTAATTTAAAAGAGTTATATATTTTTCTATATTTTTTATTATCATTAATTAGAAGATAATCACAGAATAAACATTGTTTATATGAATCCTCATCATTAAGTCCCACTCTATCACAAGCCGGACAATTCTCTAATTTATCATACTAGGGCATGCCCGTACTATATATATGCCCGTACTATATATCTATCTAAAATTATATCCCCCCCCTCTATTTACATGAAATGGTTTGGTTCATTCGCAACGCCAAAGCGAACGGCGAACGGCTTGCGAGTACAGTGACAATCCCCCCCCTCTATTTACATGAATGGTTTGGTCCATTCGCAACGACCACAGAACCCCCCCCCTCTATTTACATGCAATGGTTTGGTCCAAAGCGAACGGCTTCCGGAGTTTGGTAAAGCAATCGCCATCGCGTGCACAAACGCGCAGGAAAGCGAATGAATCGCAAATTCGTTTTTATTAGTTTTAAAACTTTATTAAAACATAGTTTAACGCCAACATAGTTTGCAAACGTGAAATAAATGAATACGCTCTCAAATGTGCCATCCGAGGCAGAGTGTGCCCGCCACGTTCGGCACACGCGATCGTTCGCTGCTCTCTGATTGGTTGAATCGTTTTTTGGACATAGCTCGGTAAGTAATTGTCCGATTAATATGAAACCTTGAAAAGGCACATCCTCGGGTCCCCAGCAATATACCTGGCAAGTTAAAAGTATATCGGACCCGTGGTTGTCGAGAAACAGCGGTCACAGACAAACGTACAGACAGACAGACAGAGATTACTGGAATTATAGATAGATGGAGAGTCTGGAAATTCTAAATATCCTTCTATCATATTTATATAGTAAATTTTTACTTAAACTAAATGTGTTTTTTTTAGCTAATAAATACAATGTTTCAAAACACAAAAGACAAATTTCAATCAATCTCTACTTCAACGGAAGATATAGAAAAATATGTCAAAGATGTTAAATTGAATAAAGATAAATATGGCAATTTTTGGAAAAAAACAGTTATGGAAAATAACATGAGTTCCTCTATTTCATTTAAAGGACAAAGAGCTATGTTAATTAATAACTCCATTAAAGTAAATTTAACAAAAGTTTCTCCTCTACTCCTGGTAATTTATTCAAAGCTTGAAAAAGTGATCGATCATGATACTTTGAAAAAGAATGATAAGACCATTAATAATTCCAGAGGAGACATTTGTATTTTCTTTAATAATCCAAAGGGTGTAGATCTAAGTAAAATGAATGATGTTAATATTTCTGGTGAAATGTCATTTCGTTCTATGATAGTTAGAGATTATTTAAAGATAACTTTTGATATTAAAAATGTAGAGATTGAATCTGTTAATGAAAGAAAGTATATAGATATTGATGGGAATATTTTTCCTGCTAATTAAATATGAGTCATTACAGCAGTGAAGATTTTACTATTTTATTGAACTCGGACGATAGTGATGATAGTATTTCATTGAACTCAGATGATAGTTATGATACTAATAGTTTGTACTCAAATGATAGTTATGATCGTAGTTTTATTGATGACAATAGTGAATCAATGAGTGATAGTATTGATGATCTTATTGTTGAATTTTGTGATGGTAGCTTTGTTGATGATAATTTTATTGTTAAATTTAGTTATGATATTGAAGATGATAATTCAGACTCTGATGCTGATAGTATGGAAGAAAGTGATTCAGAATAAGGGCTTCTTGCGATTTATGTTTAAGTAAAAATACATAGATAAAATGAATCAAATTTCTCACTGTACAAAATGTCAAAAGAATGTTAAGAATCTTCTCAGACATGAGATGACTTGGGAACATCTACTTCCAAAGAAAACGACACATTGCGATACCTATCATAATGATGTTATCCACTTTAAGAAGCAAACAAAGGAGTGGAGAATGAGACAGGATTGGTATATTAATGGAAAACATAATGAGTGTGAAAAGTACCAAATTAAACAGTTGGAGATGATAATGAAACAAAAGGTTCTTAAAACACATATAAGGTTAAATATTAAGACTGGTTTCTTTGGTTATGAAAGGGATTATGAGTGGACGGAGAACTTTGATGGTTTTCAAATAATTGATGGAATAACAGTTTATTATAATTTGAAAATGATATGTGGAAGAGGTGGATCTCAAACAAGGTCTCTTAGAGAAGTATATCATTTTATAGAAGCTCAAAAGAAGAATAGTGATCCCAGGGTTTTGTTTGTAAATATTCTAGATGGAGATGGGATTAAATATGAGTCATTATAAAGATTTTATGACTCAGATGATTCTGAGTGAAAAAGTGTTTTAGTTTAAGTGTAGTTTCATATATAAAACGAGCTGTGAAGCTCAAAAGTGTTTTAGTTTAAGTATAGTTTCATATATAAAACGAGCTGTAAAGCTCAAAAGTGTTTTAGTTTAAGTATAGTGATATATATAAAACACTACACTTTCTCACCCTTTAAATATGGTTTATTGTGATACTTGCGAGAAGGAAGTAAAATATTACAAGCGTCATATTCTCACCGCAAAACATACATACAACATTCTTAACAAACTTTCCCCTCTTCCACCTAAAACGAAACATTGTAAGGTCTGTAAAACAACCATTCTCAAGAAGGGGTTTAAAGCTCATCTTAAAACTCACAAACACTTGTCTAAATTGTCAAAATTGTTTACTATTAGGATCACTGATGGTGCTTACAAAGGTCATATCAGAACACGCATATTTGACTTTCATCCTCCTGGCCCCAACTCAATTGTTGAGGCTGTGGATATCATCAAACCCTCTGTGAAAGACCTTATTGAAAAGACTCTTATTGAGTTGAAACCAATCAAGTTCTATATGGGTATTAAAATGAAAATCTCAAAAGCAGATCCAATCACTGGTGATTATTACACTGATGAGGCTTACATGAGAACTAAGGCACACTTTATATCTTCATATCAAGATTTTAAAACAACAGGAGTCTATGGTCAACTGATTGCACAAGAACAAGAACTTGAACACACGATTACTGGAAGTGGTTGGAATATAAATGAGATACTATATATTGATATTCATATTCTTAAATCAGATCCTCTAAAAGCTTATTCTTACATTGATTTACCCAGTGTTATCAAAAATAGAAAAGCAGTTATCAATATCAAAAATAAAGACAATAAATGTTTTCTCTGGTCTATCCTGGCACATTTACATCCTGCTGGTGATCATGTAGAAAGAGTATCTCATTATGAAAAATATGAGAATATATTAAATATGAAAGATCTAAAGTTTCCTATGGCTTTAAATGATATTCCTAAATTTGAAAAGATGAATAATTTATCAGTTAATGTTTATGGTCTAACAGAAACAAACAAAGTCCAGATTCTGAAACTTACTGATGATCATAAATCTTGTCATGTTAATCTTCTATATTTTAATTCGGAGGACAATTCACATTATACATACATTAAAGATCTTTCCAAATTGGTTTGTACACAAGTATGTAAAAGGACAAATAAAAGATTTGTTTGTATGCATTGTCTTAACTTTTTCCATTCACAAGAAAGATTAGATAAACACTCAGAGTATTGTGGAGAACATAAATCAACGGTAATCAATATGTCTAAAAAAGGCTCAAAGATTTCATTCAAAGATGAAAAGAAAACAATGAAACATCCATTTGTTATATATGCTGATTTTGAAAGTATTCTAGAAAAAATTAACACGTGTCAACCTAATTCTAAAAAATCATACACAAATAAATATCAAAAACATACTCCTTGCGGTTTTTGTTATCATATCAAATCATCTGTTTGGTGATGAATATAACAAGTTAGAAACGTATAGAGGTTCAAATACCTTAGAGGAGTTTGTGAAACGACTAGAAAAAGACTGTGTTGATTAACCAAGATAATGAGAAAAACCAATAAACCAATGTCCTTGACGAGTAAAGAGAAAAGGGAATTTAAAAAAAGCAATGTCTGCCATATTTGTGAGGAGGAAATTGGTGAAGGTCCAAAGGTTAGAGATCATTGCCATCTCACTGGTAAATATAGAGGTCCGGCTCATCAAAGTTGTAATATTAATTATAAACTCCCCTCTTTCATTCCTGTCTTTCTTCATAACAATGCTAATTATGATACTCATCTATTTATTAATGAACTTTCAAAGACCCCTGGGTCTATAAGTGCCATTCCAAACACGGATCAGAAATACATTTCATTCACAAAAACAATCTTTATAAAAACAGGATTTAACTTTGAGAAAAATAAAAATACTTATGATATAACCAATATTAGATTTCTTGATACATTTAAATTCATGGCTAGTTCACTGAAGGAATTGGTTAAAAATATCAAAGAGTTTCCATGTCTTACCGAATATTTTCCTGATAATGATTTACTTACAAAAAAGGGAATTTATCCCTATGACTATATGGATATGTTTGAGAAGTTTAATGAGACAAAGCTTCCATCAAAAGAAAATTTCTACAACAAATTAAATGACAAACATTTAAAAGATAAAAAATATTTACATGCTCAAAATGTTTGGAAAAAATATAACATCAAGAATCTTGGTGAGTACCATGATTTGTATGTAAAAACTGATGTTCTTCTTCTAGCTGATGTGTTTGAGGCTTTCAGAACAATCTGTCATTCTGGATATGGATTGGATCCTGCTCACTATTACACTGCTCCTGGTCTTGCTTGGAGCACGGTGTTGAAAATGACAAAACAAGTTTGGATTTAATAACAGATGTTGACATGCTCTTGATGATTGAAAAGTCAAAAAGAGGTGGAATTTCACAAGTCTGTTCAAAGAGATATGTTAAAGCAAATAACAATTGCATTCCAAATTATGATCCATCGGTAGAGAGCTCCTACTTGATGTATTATGATGCGAATAGCTTGTATGGTTGGGCAATGTCTCAAGCACTTCCTTATGGTGGTTTAGAATGGGTGGATGAAAGTGAATATGATGACGTTTTAACAGATCTAAAAAATTTAACACAGGAAGAATTAGATGAATCAAATGTTGGTTATTATTTTGAAGTTGATTTGAAATATCCAGAGGAACTCCATAACCAACACAAAGATCTCCCATTTGCTTGTGAAAAGGAAAGTCCAAAGAAGGAGTGGTTAAGTGATTATCAACAATCATTTAATGTAAAGGGTAAATCAACAGAGAAACTTCTTACTACACTTTATGATAAGAAAAATTATGTTATCCATCAAAGAAATTTGAGACAATGTCTTTCATAGGGCCTCCGTGTTGAAAAGATACATAGGATTCTCAAGTTTAATCAGAGTCATTGGTTGAAAAAGTACATTGACTACAACACCAAAATGAGAACAAATGCTACAAATGAGTTTGAGAAAAACTTTTATAAGTTAATGATGAACTCTGTATTTGGAAAAACGATGGAGAATGTTAGAAAGAGACAAAACATTCGTATATCAACATCATGGGAACAAGCATCAAAATTGATTAACAGACCAAGCTTCTCGAGAGTAGAAGTTTTTACAGAAAACCTTTGTGCGGTACATTTGATGAAAGAAAGCGTTGAGATGGACAAACCTATTTACATTGGTACCTCAATACTTGATTTATCAAAGTCCTTGATGTACGATTACTTTTATAATAACTTGAAAAAGACATATCAAAATGATGTTAATCTACTCTATATGGATACAGATAGTTTTATTTTAAAAATTAATACTGATGATGTTTATTCTGATATGAAAAAAGACATTGATACTTATGACACTAGTAATTATAGTGAAAAGAGTGAGTTGTTCTCTAAGAAAAATAAAAAGGTGATTGGAAAGTTTAAGGATGAATTAGGAGGAAGTGTTACGAGTGAATTTGTGGGATTGAGGTCTAAGGCTTATGCTTATAAATACATTGGAGAGATTGATAAGAAGTTAAAGGATAAGAAATTGAAGGGAATCAAAAAGAGTGTAATAAAACAAACTATAAATTTTAATAATTATTATACATGTTTAACAACAAAGAAAGAAGAGTTTAGAAAGATTAATGGAATAAGAAGTTATAAACATCAATTATATTCAGAAGAGATAAATAAGAAAGCATTGGGGGCTTTTGATGATAAGAGGTTTATTTTTAAAAATGGAATTGATAGTCTCCCTTATGGTCATAAGATATAAGTGATAAGTTATAGATATATATAATGGGTTAAGGATTTTAAGGGGCGACCGCCGCCTTTTTTCCTATCAACCAGACTAATGGAGGTTTTAAAATGGTGTAGATAAGAACATTAGCTGTTGGATCATAGGTTCATAAGGCCAGAAGGATCATAGGTCCATAAGGGTAAATATTTGTTTATGAGTGGTCTAATGAAGGAGGATTGAGGATAGGTGTTAATGGGTGGTCTAGGATCGTTGATACTTGGTTCATAAGGTCAGAAGGATTATAGACCCATCATATAGAAGGATCATTGTTTGAGTGGTCTAATGAAGGATAGGTGTTAATGGGGATTTGGGGTGGAGATATAGAGGCGTTTGATTTGAGGAAAATTAACATGTAAGTCAATGGGGTCCAGGATCAACATATATACACTACTTCCATGTCTGAGCAGCATGCAGCAGGTGATATCCATGTCCGAGCAGCACGCAGCAGGTGATAACCATGTCCGAGCAGCACGCAGCAGGTGATAACCATGTCCGAGCAGCACGCAGCAGGTGATAACCATGTCCGAGCAGCATGCAGCAGGTGATATCCATACCCAAGCAGCATGCAGCAGGTGATAACCATGTCCGAGCAGCATGCAGCAGGTGATATCCATGTCCGAGCAGCATGCAGCAGGTGATATCCATGTCCGAGCAGCATGCAGCAGGTGATAACGATGTCCGAGCAGCACGCAGCAGGTGATAACAATGTCTCAGCAGCACGCAGCAGGTGATAACCATGTCCGAGCAGCATGCAGCAGGTGATATCCATGTCCGAGCAGCATGCAGCAGGTGATAACCATGTCTGAGCAGCATGCAGCAGGTGATAACCATGTCCGAGCAGCACGCAGCAGGTGATAACCATGTCTGAGCAGCACGCAGCAGGTGATAACCATGTCCAAGCAGCATGCAGCAGGTGATATCCATGTCTGAGCAGCATGCAGCAGGTGATAACCATGTCCAAGCAGCATGCAGCAGGTGATAACCATGTCTGAGCAGCATGCAGCAGGTGATAACCATGTCCGAGCAGCACGCAGCAGGTGATAACCATGTCTGAGCAGCACGCAGCAGGTGATAACCATGTCCGAGCAGCATGCAGCAGGTGATATCCATGTCTGAGCAGCATGCAGCAGGTGATAACCATGTCCGAGCAGCATGCAGCAGGTGATATCCATGTCCGAGCAGCACGCAGCAGGTGATAACCATGTCTGAGCAGCATGTAGCAGGTGATAACCATGTCTGAGCAGCATGCAGCAGGTGATATCCATGTCCGAGCAGCATGCAGCAGGTGATAACCATGTCCGAGCAGCATCCAGCAGGTGACATCCATGTCTGAGCAGCATGCAGCAGGTGATAACCATGTCTGAGCAGCATGCAGCAGGTGATAACCATGTCTGAGCAGCATGCAGCAGGTGATAACCATGTCCGAGCAGCATCCAGCAGGTGACATCCATGTCTGAGCAGCATGCAGCAGGTGATAACCATGTCTGAGCAGCATGCAGCAGGTGATATCCATGTCTGAGCAGCACGCAGCAGGTGATAACCATGTCTGAGCAGCATGCAGCAGGTGATATCCATGTCTGAGCAGCATGCAGCAGGTGATATCCATGTCTGAGCAGCATGCAGCAGGTGATAACCATGTCCGAGCAGCATGCAGCAGGTGATATCCATGTCCGAGCAGCACGCAGCAGGTGATAACCATGTCTGAGCAGCTGTAGCAGGTGATAACCATGTCCGAGCAGCATGCAGCAGGTGATAACCATGTCTGAGCAGCATGCAGCAGGTGATAACCATGTCCGAGCAGCATCCAGCAGGTGATATCCATGTCTGAGCAGCATGCAGCAGGTGATAACCATGTCTGAGCAGCATGCAGCAGGTGATATCCATGTCCGAGCAGAATGCAGCAGGTGATAACCATGTCTGAGCAGCATGCAGCAGGTGATAGCCATGTCCGAGCAGCATCCAGCAGGTGATAACCATGTCCGAGCAGCATGCAGCAGGTGATAACCATGTCCGAGCAGCATGCAGCAGGTGATAACCATGTCCGAGCAGCATGCAGCAGGTGATAACCATGTCCGAGCAGCATGCAGCAGGTGATAACCATGTCCGAGCAGCATGCAGCAGGTGATAACCATGTCCGAGCAGCATGCAGCAGGTGATATCCATGCCCGAGCAGCGAAAGAGCAGAAGACGCGGAGTGTAATCGCTCAATTCCTTTTACCTCAGACATCCCCTGAGGCAGATATGGTTGGTTGTTGTTTCGGCTAATTTATGTACTGTTCTGATTATATATTTGATTGAATGATTTCCTGAATATTATAATAGTGAGAAATGAATAGGCTGGCATAATTTCTACATCTCATTCCCCTCTCCTCCCCCGCACCCCCCCCCCATCCTCACTCCCCTGCCCCATCCTCATTGGCAGTGCAATTCTTCACACCTGAAACTGGTATGGTGAATAAAATGGTTGACTTCATGGAGAATTCCAATGACTCAGCAGAAGGAATTGTGCAATTCATACTGCACTCTCTCGAAACACTTGGGCTGTCATCTTACTATAATTCACCAAATGTCTGTCTGTCTGTCTGTCCGTCTGTTCGAAGGTACCGTAAAAACTGCTGAACCGATCGCAAAGATATTTTGGGTGGATAATCCTGGGATCTCCAGGAGTAAAATAGGCTATTTAGTTTTCCCAATTTCAGCTTTAGTCTCCAGCATTCTCAGGTTTGGACTCCCGCATAACATTCGCGTTCGCATAACGTTCATTGTGACGATGTTGTTTTCCCGGGTGCCGCACAAATGGCTGCACCGATCGCTGCACGGCTGCAGCGATCGAACTCGGTGACCTCGGACAAAGACCTTTTATAAGGACATGGGTTGAATCCCTGCTTGGGAGAATTCTAACCCATTTCAACATCCGTTAAATCATATCACACGCATATCATCAAAATCTAAACAGTATCTTACTATAATTCACCAAATGTCCCACAGTGATCGATACACTATGATCGTGATGATTGTGGTGATCGTGATCGTGAATCGTGATCGATAATTGTGTTCACAATCGCTATGTCGTATGTACTCCCGATACGTGTTTCCTTCAGTTGAAATGGGTTAGAATTCTCCCAAGCAGGGATTCAACCCGTGTCCTTATAAAAGGTCTTTGTCCGAGGTCACCAAGTTCGATCGGTGCAGCCGTGCAGCGATCGGTGCAGCCGTTTGTGCGGCACCCGGGAAAACAACATCGTCACAATGAGAACAATGAACGTTATGCAAACGCGAATGTTATGCGGGAGTCCAAACCTGAGAATGCTGGAGACTAAAGCTGAAATTGGGAAAACTAAATAGCCTATTTTACTCCTGGAGATCCCAGGATTATCCACCCAAAATATCGTTGAGATCGGTTCAGCAGTTTTTACGGTACCTTCGAACAGACAGACAGACAGACAGACATTTGGTGAATTATAGTAAGATACTGTTTAGATTTTGATGATTTGCGTGTGATATGATTTAACGGATGTGTATATGAATCGTTTAAAAAAAAAAAAGCCTTCAATTTCTGATATTTTACCTTTTCATTTGGGCCTCACAATTGAAGCCCCGCCCATAGGGCGGGTACCTTTGCTAGTTAGGTCAAATTTCAGCTTTCAGCGCTGACAACACGAGTGTGAACTACGGGATCCACAACTCAGTCGACACCATATTAAAGAAAAGCCAAAACAACCTGCTTCAGGGTAACTGCCATGCCCATATTTTGCATAACACAGTCAAGCATGCACTCGACAACTTGAGCATTGATGTTGAGAATGTGGTTCTGAAAGTCTGTAGCCACTTCTCCATATCAGCCAAAAGAAGAGAGGCACTGAAGGAGTTTTGCGAGTTCTGTGAGATAGAGTTCCGAGAAGTCCTGCGGCATGTCACAACAAGATGGCTTTCCCTCAATCCAGCCATCTCTCGACTCATGCAAAACTGGTCCGCACTGAAGACCCACTTCATCAGCCTTGGGGATGAGTGCCCCAGGCAAATCAGCACTGTGTTGAAGCTCAGGCTGCTCAGCCCTGATTCTGGAGTACAGGAGGATGATGGTGATGTTGTGGAGGTTTACCTTCTCTTCTGTAATAACATTCTCTCCCTCTTCGAAGATGTTGTTAAGAAGCTTGAGGCCAATGCGACCCCCTGTCTAGAGCTCTATCCCATCATGCATTCCTTTACAGACAAACTCAGACAGAGGTGAGATGACCAGTTCTATGGATACCTCACAAAAGTGAAGCTGCAGTGTCTCTCTCCAGTTGATGCAGGCAAGGCAAGGGAGGAATTCACTGCATTCATTGACACTGCCCTAAGGTACATTGAAAAATGGTTTGACTTTTCCGACAGCAACTGGCTTCACTGTCTTACACCTCTATTTTTACCTTCAGTGACCTTGAAAAGATCTGTGAAAAGCTCAACCTCATTACCAGCCTGAACATGGATGAACTGTACGATGAGTGCACTACAGCAAGCAGCCTTGTGGAGAAGCTCCAGGAGGGCGATCAATGGAAGACCTGAACATGGATGAACTGTACGATGAGTGCACTACAGCAAGCAGCCTTGTGGAGGAGCTCCAGGAGGGTGATCAATGGAAGACCTGAACATGGATGAACTGTACGATGAGTGCACTACAGCAAGCAGCCTTGTGGAGAAGCTCCAGGAGGTTGATCAATGGAAGACCTGAACATGGATGAACTGTACGATGAGTGCACTACAGCAAGCAGCCTTGTGGAGAAGCTCCAGGAGGGTGATCAATGGAAGACCTGAACATGGATGAACCATACGATGAGTGCACTACAGCAAGCAGCCTTGTAGAGAAGCTCCAGGAGGGTGATCAATGGAAGACCTGAACATGGATGAACCATACGATGAGTGCACTACAGCAAGCAGCCTTGTGGAGAAGCTCCAGGAGGGTGATCAATGGAAGACCTGAACATGGATGAACTGTACGATGAGTGCACTACAGCAAGCAGCCTTGTGGAGGAGCTCCAGGAGGGTGATCAATGGAAGACCTGAACATGGATGAACTGTACGATGAGTGCACTACAGCAAGCAGCCTTGTGGAGAAGCTCCAGGAGGTTGATCAATGGAAGACCTGAACATGGATGAACTGTACGATGAGTGCACTACAGCAAGCAGCCTTGTGGAGAAGCTCCAGGAGGGTGATCAATGGAAGACCTGAACATGGATGAACCATACGATGAGTGCACTACAGCAAGCAGCCTTGTGGAAAAGCTCCAGGAGCGCGATCAATGGAAGACCACAGACGTGGCTGCCAAGTGGATGGCTGTATTTCAGGCAGCTGATCTCCCAAATATGCTGTCAGTCATTTCCTACCTACTGAGCGTACCAGCCTCAACAGGGTTTGTGGAGAGAATATTCTCCAGAATGGCCTACAAATGGAGTGACTTCCGGAATAGATGCTCTGTGGAGCTCATGAAGAGTGAGCTACTGGTCTCACTCAACTTTTGAAGGACAAGCCATTGCTTCAGGCTGCAAGGAGCGACAAAAAGTACACATGGAAGAGAAAGTAATGAGAGAGAGAGAGAGAAGGGGGGGGGGGGTGGGGCAGGGGTGTTCAGAGCACTGAGGTGCTAAACTGCAAATATTTAAATATTTATATGTAAATATATTAGGCCTGTTCAATCGGCTAAATTAAAGTTCTTTAAATTGTACACCAAATGGGTAGTTGGTCTAATGGCAACACTTGTGCTGTCTCCACTTTTGTTTAGTTCAACTGATTGAAATATAAATCTGTAAATTACAATAGTAAGTTGTTTTTTCAATCAATTAATTGATGTGGTTTTGAGTAAAAGGAAAACTTACACAAATCTGCTCTTCAGGAATGCACATACTGTATGTGAGATTTAACTGAGATATTGACTGAATCTCATTATCTTCAAAATGTTCTAGTGGGGGGCGGTGGGGTGTCCCTTATTTTTCCACATTGAAGGTGGCAACCCTAGTGGGAGGGAGAGGGCTTGGGGGGAGGAGGCATGGGAAGGGGGGAGGAG
The DNA here is from genome assembly GCF_964187855.1 of Myxine glutinosa. Classification (NCBI taxonomy): domain Eukaryota; kingdom Metazoa; phylum Chordata; class Myxini; order Myxiniformes; family Myxinidae; genus Myxine; species Myxine glutinosa. Next base: position 8,193,514 of record NC_136271.1, read on the forward strand.
GCATGGGCAGGGGGGAGGAGGGGTGGAGAGGTATAAAACACATGGACACTGCAAGGACTTCCAGGAAAGAAGTTGAAAATTCATAAAAGTGGATCTTGGGTGAATTAATAGGGGTAGAAAAGATCAAGGTTTTGGATGGGAGAAGATAAGAGATGGTGGTGAACAGCTGTTTTAAAGACCTGGAGGGAGGAGTGTGATTGAAGGGAGTGGGGGAGTTTGTTCCAGAGGCGGGAGAAAAGAGGAATGAAAGAGTGAAGGTGAGCAGAGAGTCTTGATTTTGGCAGTTTAACCATAAGAGGGTTGCTGGCAGATATTGTGCGACCTGTAGGAATATTTGGGGGACAGAGCACAGACACAGCTGGGGGAGCAAGGCCGGAGAGGAGTCGGTAGAAGAGAGAAACACCAACAACCTGCCTGCGGTGAGTAACTGAAAGGCCGTCGGAGTTAGCTTCATCGCGGGAGATTCCATTGATTTTGAAAGCTTTGGTTTCAACATGGTGAAGCCGAGCTAGGTGTGAGGCAGGAGCACCGGCCCAGAGGGGAGAGCAGTATTCCATTGACCTGCAGATGAAAGCCTTGTATGTGGTGAGGAGCTCAGGTGTGCCAAGGAAGGACTTCGCACGACGGAGGATGCCCAGTCGGCGATTGGCTTTGAAGGCCAGCTTGGAAATGTGGTTTTCCCAAGAAAGATCATGGCAGATAGTGACACCCAAAAGCTTGAGTGACAGAACTTCTTGGAGAGGATTATTGAGAAAGTGGATGGGAGGGTTGTCCAGTCGGTCTTTTCGGAGAGACAAAGTGAGAGTGTGAGATTTGTCAGGATTGAAAGACATGTTCCACTTGTTTGACCAGTCTGTGATTTTGTCCAGGTCTGCAGAGAGTGAGGAGGCTGCAGACTGCCGATCTGAGGGATGAGGTGTGGAGCGGCAGAGAGTGGAGTCATCAGAAAAGAGATAGAGAGGATTTTCCAGAGAGTTGGAGAGATCATTGATGAAGACCAGACAAAGCACACGGCCCAGAACACTGCCTTGGGGAACTCCAGCCAGAACAGGCAGGGGAGATGAGAGAAACCCATTCATGGCCAAACGTTGACTTTTTTAGAATTTTTTTTACCCGTGGGTTGATGGCGTCTGGTCCATTAAGAGAGGTGATTCGTCATGTTAGTAAAAATGGGTGATTAAGAGAGGTGATTCGTCATGTTAGTAAAAATGGGTGATGAAAAGACGTGCTTCGTCATGTTAGTAAAAATGGGTGATTGAGAGAGGTGCTTCGTCATGTTAGTAAAAATGGGTGATTCGGAGAGGTGCTTCGTCATGTCAGTAAAAATGGGTGATTAAGAGAGGTGTTTCGTCATGTTAGTAAAAATGTGTGATTAAGAGAGGTGCTTCGTCATGTTCGTAAAAATGGGTGATTAGGAGACGTGCTTCGTCATGTTAGTAAAAATGGCTGATTCAGGGAGGTGCTTCGTCATGTGAGTAAAAATGGGTGATTAAGAGACGTGCTTCGTCATGTCAGTAAAAATGGGTGATTAAGAGACGTGCTTCGTCATGTTACTAAAAATGGGTGATGCGGAGAGGTGCTTCGTCATGTTAGTAAAAATGGGTGATTAAGAGAGGTGCTTTGTCATGTTAGTAAAAATGGGTGATTAAGAGACGTGCTTCGTCATGTTACTAAAAATGGGTGATGCGTAGAGGTGCTTCGTCATGTTAGTAAAAATGGGTGATTAAGAGACGTGCTTCGTCATGTTAGTAAAAATGGGTGATTAAGAGAGGTGCTTCATCATGTTAGTAAAAATGGGTGATTAAGAGACGTGCTTCGTCATGTTAGTAAAAATGGGTGATTAATAGACGTGCTTCGTCATGTTAGTAAAATGGGTGATTAAGAGACGTGCTTCGTCATGTTAGTAAAAATGGGTGATTCAGAGAGGTGCTTCGTCATGTTAGTAAAAATGGGGGATTAAGGGAAGTGCTTCGTCATGTTAGTAAAAATGGGTGATTAAGAGAGGTGCTTCGTCATGTTAGCAAAAATGGGTGATTAAGAGAGGTGCTTCGTCATGTTAGTAAAAATGGGTGATTAAGGGAAGTGCTTCGTCATGTTAGTAAAAATGGGTGATTAAGAGAGGTGATTCGTCATGTTAGTAAAAATGGGTGATTAAGGGAAGTGCTTCGTCATGTTAGTAAAAATGGGTGATTAAGAGAGGTGCTTCGTCATGTTGGCAAAAATGGGTGATTAAGAGAGGTGCTTCGTCATGTTAGTAAAAATGGGTGATTAAGAGAGGTGCTTCGTCATGTTGGTAAAGAGAGGTGCTTCGTCATGTTAGTAAAAATGGGTAATTAAAAGACGTGCTTCGTCATGTTAGTAAAAATAGGTGATTAAGGGAAGTGCTTCGTCATGTTAGTAAAAATGGGTGATTCAGAGAGGTGCTTCGTCATGTTAGTAAAAATGGGTGATGAAGAGAGGTGCTTCGTCATGTTAGTAAAAATGGGTGATTAAGAGAGGTGCTTCGTCATGTTAGTAAAAATGGGTGATTCAGAGAAGTTTTACAGACATGGGTGATTGGGTAAAAATTTTAGACATGGGTAAAAATGGGTGATTTTCAGACACGACAGCTCTGTTATGACAGACAGCTGTGTCACGTCCTTGTTCACCAGATCTGTATTTCTTGGACTGCCTCCGAGACTGGTGTGCAGTTGTGTCACGTCCTTGTTCACCAGATCTGTATTCGTCGGACTCCCTCCGAGACTGGTGTGCAGCTGTGTTACGTCGTTGTTCACCAGATCTGTATTCCTCGGTCTGCCTCCGAGACTGGTGTGCAGCTGTGTCACGTCGTTGTTCACCAGATCTGTATTCCTCGGTCTGCCTCCGAGACTGGTGTGCAGCTGTGTTACGTCCTTGTTCACCAGATCTGTATACCTTGGACTGCCTCCGAGACTGGTGTGTAGCTGTGTCACGTCCTTGTTCACCAGATCTGTATTCCTTGGACTGCCTCCGAGACTGGTGTGCAGCTGTGTCACGTCCTTGTTCACCAGATCTGTATTCCTTGGACTGCCTCCGAGACTGGTGTGCAGCTGTGTTACGTCGTTGTTCACCAGATCTGTATTCCTTGGACTGCCTCCGAGACTGGTGTGTAGCTGTGTCACGTCCTTGTTCACCAGATCTGTATTTATTGGACTGCCTCCGAGACTGGTGTGCAGTTGTGTCACGTCCTTGTTCACCAGATCTGTATTCCTCGGACTCCCTCCGAGACTGGTGTGCAGCTGTGTTACGTCGTTGTTCACCAGATCTGTATTCCTTGGACTGCCTCCGAGACTGGTGTGCAGCTGTGTCACGTCCTTGTTCACCAGATCTGTATTCCTTGGACTGCCTCCGAGACTGGTGTGCAGCTGTGTTACGTCCTTGTTCACCAGATCTGTATTCCTTGGACTGCCTCCGAGACTGGTGTGTCGCTGTGTCACGTCCTTGTTCACCAGATCTGTATTCCTTGGACTGCCTCCGAGACTGGTGTGCAGCTGTGTCACGTCCTTGTTCACCAGATCTGTATTCCTTGGACTGCCTCCGAGACTGATGTGCAGCTGTGTTACGTCGTTGTTCACCAGATCTGTATTCCTTGGACTGCCTCCGAGACTGGTGTGTAGCTGTGTCACGTCCTTGTTCACCAGATCTGTATTTATTGGACTGCCTCCGAGACTGGTGTGCAGTTGTGTCACGTCCTTGTTCACCAGATCTGTATTCCTCGGACTCCCTCCGAGACTGGTGTGCAGCTGTGTTACGTCGTTGTTCACCAGATCTGTATTCCTCGGACTGCCTCCGAGACTGGTGTGTAGCTGTGTCACGTCCTTGTTCACCAGATCTGTATTCCTTGGACTGCCTCCGAGACTGGTGTGCAGCTGTGTTACGTCCTTGTTCACCAGATCTGTATTCCTCGGTCTGCCTCCGAGACTGGTGTGTAGCTGTGTCACGTCCTTGTTCACCAGATCTGTATTCCTTGGACTGCCTCCGAGACTGGTGTGCAGCTGTGTCACGTCCTTGTTCACCAGATCTGTATTCCTTGGACTGCCTCTGAGACTGGTGTGCAGCTGTGTTACGTCGTTGTTCACCAGATCTGTATTCCTCGGTCTGCCTCCGAGACTGGTGTGCAGCTGTGTCACGTCCTTGTTCACCAGATCTGTATTCCTTGGACTGCCTCCGAGACTGGTGTGCAGCTGTGTTACATCGTTGTTCACCAGATCTGCATTCCTCGGACTGCCTCCGAGACTGGTGTGCAGCGGTGTCACGTCCTTGTTCACCAGATCTGTATTCCTCGGACTGCCTCCGAGACTGGTGTGCAGCGGTGTCACGTCCTTGTTCACCAGATCTCTATTCCTTGGACTGCCTCCGAGACTGGTGTGCAGCTGTTTCACGTCCTTGTTCAGAAGATCTGTATTCCTCGGACTGCCTCTGAGACTGGTGTGCAGCTGTGTCACGTCCTTGTTCACCAGATCTGTATTCCTCGGACTGCCTCCGAGACTGGTGTGCAGCTGTGTCACGTCCTTGTTCACCAGATCTGTATTCCTCGGACTGCCTACGAGACTGGTGTGCAGCTGTGTCACGTCCTTGTTCACCAGATCTGTATTCCTCGGACTGCCTCCGAGACTGGTGTGCAGCTGTGTTACGTCGTTGTTCACCAGATCTGCATTCCTCGGACTGCCTCCGAGACTGGAGTGCAGCTGTGTCACGTCCTTGTTCACCAGATCGGTATTCCTCGGACTGCCTCCGAGACTGGTGTGCAGCTGTGTTACGTACTTGTTCCTGCCTCCGATAGTCCTCGTCTAGGAGAGCCTTCTTTATTGCAACAGCTTCCTTGGACATTTTCGTTAATGAGGCTTTCTGTCAGGGAGGCATTTTACTGCTTTATCTAAAACGGTGCAGCAGTGCAGCGATCGGTGCATCCGTTGGTGCGGCACCCGGGAAAACAACATCGTCACAATGAGAATATCGTCACAATGAGCGTTATATGAACGCGAATGTTATGCGGGAGTCCAAACCTGAGAATACTGGAGACTAAAGCTGAAATTGGGAAAACTAAATAGCCTATTTTACTCCTGGAGATCCCAGGATTACCAACCCAAAATATCGTTGAGATCGGTTCGGCAGTTTCTCGGAGGGGGTACCTTCGAACGGACAGACGGACAGACAGATGGACGGACATTATTTTGGTGAATTTTTGTGAGATTAGTGGGCGTGGCCACAGTCCACGAGTCCAGTGTGACGTCATCGTGATTGTCCCCCGTCACAAAGACAATTGTGACTCAGTCTCCATTTCGTGGATTTGCGCACGAGAGATGTGGTGGCTTCAAGGTGTTGTGTTCACGTTTGTCGGTTTCGTCATGTTCCGACCACCACAGCAGGTAAGCACGGGGATTGTAAGAGATAAATACCTTGGTGAATTACACGTTATCTTTCTCTTGAGAGGGAATTCGATTGAACGAAACAGCCGTGCAAGGTGTGAGTGACTCCCATCAGGTGTGATACAAATATGAAACGTTTTAAAGAAAATTACCTTGAGTTCGCGTCAGGGCGTCGATCGCTCGTGAAAAGCACGGCATTCTGACCTGTCATGGCCGCTTCTGCCGCCTTTTCCGAGGAAATTATTTTCGTGCGATTCAGGAGGTTTTCTCCGAAACCCCTCCGTCTGAATTTCCGGGATGTGTTCCGTTAACAAGCCGCTTGCCCGCCCACATCTCGTCGTTCCGGATCAACAGCTTTGTAAGCCGCTCGCGAATCCGCTCGCGAATCCGCTCGACAAACGGAGCAAGCGATTTGTTTTGGTGTACAAGATGGAGGCTCGTGTAAGGGTGAAGATTAATCATAAAAAAACAAACTGACACATGAAAACATAAAATAAAGGGAGGGGGAGAAAAGATGGGGAGAGAGAGGGAAGCACACAAGTACAACAGTTGAGAGCAGGGAAATTGGGGGATCTGTGGGAGGGAGAGGGCATGGGGGGAGGGGGCATGGGAAGGGGGGAGGAGGCATGGGAAGGGGGGAGGAGGGCTGGAGAGGCATAAAACACATGGACACTGCTAGGACATCCAGGAAAGAGGTTGGAAATTCAAAAAAGTGGATCTGGGGTGAATTAACAGGGGTAGAAAAGATCAAGGTTTTGGATGGGGGAAGATAAGAGATGGTGGTGAACAGCTGTTTTAAAGACCTGGAGGGAGGAGTGGGATTGAAGGGGGTGGGGGAGTTTGTTCCAGAGGCGGGAGAAAAGAGGAATGAAAGAGAGAAGGTGAGAAGAGAGTCTTGATTTTGGCAGTTTAACCATAAGAGGGTTGCTGGCAGATATTGTGCGTGCTGTAGGAATATTTGGGGGACAGAGCCCAGAGAGAGCTGGGGGAGCAAGGCCGGAGAAGAGTCGGTAGAAGACAGAAAGCCCACCTACCTGCCTGCGGTGAGTGAGTGAAAGACCCTCGGAGTTAGCTTCATCGCAAGAGATTCCATTGATTCTGAAAGCTTTGGTTTCAACAGCTTGAAGACAAGCCTAGGTGTGAGGAAGGAGCACCAGCCCAGAGGGGAGAGCAGTATTCCATTGACCTGCAGATGAAAGCCTTGTATGTGGTGAGGAGCTCAGGTGTGCCAAGGAAGGACTTCGCACGACGGAGGATGCCCAGTCGGCGACTGGCTTTGGAGGCCAGCTTGGAAATGTGGTTTTCCCAAGAAAGATCATGGCAGATAGTGAGACCCAAAAGCTTGAGTGACAGAACTTCTTGGAGAGGATTGTTGAGAAAGTGGATGGGATGGTTATCCAGTCGGTCTTGTCGGAGAGATATAGTAAGAGTGTGAGATTGGTCAGGATTGAACGACATGTTCCACTTGTTTGACCAGACTGTGATTTTGTCCAGGTCTGCAGAGAGTGAGGAGGCTGCAGACTGCTGATCTGAGGGTTGAGGTGTGGAGCGGCACAGCGTGGAGTCATCAGCAAAGAGATAGAGAGGATTTTCCAGAGAGTCGGAGAGATCATTGATGAAGACCAGACAAAGCACACGGCCCAGAACACTGCCTTGGGGAGCTCCAGCCAGAACAGGAAGGGGAGATGAGAGAAACCCATTCAGGGCCAAACGTTGACTTTTTTAGAATTGTTGTACCCGTGGGTTGATGGCGTCTGGTCCATTAAGAGAGGTGATTCGTCATGTTAGTAAAAATGGGTGATTAAGAGACGTGCTTCGTCATGTTAGTAAAAATGGGTGATGAAGAGAGGTGCTTCGTCATGTTAGTAAAAATGGGTGATGAAGAGAGCTGCTTCGTCATGTTAGTCAAAATGGGTGATTGAGAGAGGTGCTTCATCATGTTAGTCAAAATGGGTGATGAAGAGACGTGCTTCGTCATGTTAGTCAAAATGGGTGATTGAGAGAGGTGCTTCATCATGTTAGTCAAAATGGGTGATTAAGAGACGTGCTTCGTCATGTTAGTAAAAATGGGTGATGAAGAGAGGTGCTTCGTCATGTTAGTAAAAATGGGTGATTCAGAGAGGTGCTTCGTCATGTTAGTAAAAATGGGTGATTCAGAGAAGTTTTACAGACATGGGTAAAAATGGGTGATTTACAGACACGACAGGTGTGTTACGACAGCTGTGTTATTACAGACAGCTGTGTTACGTCCTTGTTCAGCAGATCTGTATTCCTCGGACTGCCTCAGAGACTGGTGTGCAGCTGTGTCACGTCCTTGTTCAGAAGATCTGTATTCCTCGGACTCCCTCCGAGACTGGTGTGCAGCTGTGTCACGTCCTTGTTCACCAGATCTGTATTCCTCGGACTCCCTCCGAGACTGGTGTGCAGCTGTGTCACGTCCTTGTTCACCAGATCTGTATTCCTTGGACTGCCTGCGAGACTGGTGTGCAGCTGTGTTACATCGTTGTTCACCAGATCTGTATTCCTCGGTCTGCCTCCGAGACTGGTGTGCAGCTGTGTCACGTCCTTGTTCACCAGATCTGTATTCCTTGGACTGCCTCCGAGACTGGTGTGCAGCTGTTTCCCATCCTTGTCCACCAGATCTGTATTCCTCGGACTGCCTACGAGACTGGTGTGCAGCTGTTTCACGTCCTTGTTCACCAGATCTGTATTCCTCGGTCTGCCTCCGAGACTGGTGTGTGGCTGTGTCACGTCCTTGTTCACCAGATCTGTATTCCTCGGACTACCTCCGAGACTGGTGTGCAGCTGTGTTACGTCCTTGTTCACCAGATCGGTATTCCTCGGACTGCCTCCGAGACTGGTGTGCAGCTGTGTCACGTCCTTGTTCACCAGATCGGTATTACTCGGACTGCCTCCGAGACTGGTGTGCAGCTGTGTTACGTACTTGTTCCTGCCTCCGATAGTCCTCGTCTAGGCGAGCCTCTTTATTGCAACAGCTTCCTTGGACATTTTCGTTAATGAGGCTTTCTGTCAGGGTGGCATTTTACTGCTTTATCTGAAACTGTGCAGCAGTGCAGCGATCGGTGCATCCGTTGGTGCGGCACCCGGGAAAACAACATCGTCACAATGAGAATATCGTCACAATGAGCGTTATGCGAACGCGAATGTTATGCGGGAGTCCAAACCTGAGAATACTGGAGACCAAAGCTGAAATTGGGAAAACTAAATGGCCTATTTTACTCCTGGAGATCCCAGGATTACCAATACAAAATATCGTTGAGATAGGTACAGCAGTTTTTACACGGACAGACAGACGGACGGACATTATTTTGGTAAATTATAGTGAGATTAATGGGCGTGGCCACAGTCCATGAGTACAGTGTGACGTCATCGTGATTGTCCCCCGTCACAAAGACAATTGTGACTCAGTCTCCATTTCGTGGATTTGCGCACGAGAGATGTGGTGGCTTCAAGGTGTTGTGTTTACGTTTGTCGGTTTCGTCATGTTCCGACCACCACAGCAGGTAAGCACGGGGATTGTAAGAGATAAATACCTTGGTGAATTACACGTTATCTTTCTCTTGAGAGGGAATTCGATTGGACGAAACAGCCGTGCAAGGTGTGAGTGACTCCCATCAGGTGTGATACAAATATGAAACGTTTTAAAGAAAATTACCTTGAGTTCGCGTCAGGGCGTCGATCGCTCGTGAAAAGCGCGGCATTCTGACCTGTCATGGCCGCTTCTGCCGCCTTTTCCGAGGAAATTATTTTCGTGCGATTCAGGAGGTTTTCTCCGAAACCCCTCCGTCTGAATTTCCGGGATGTGTTCCGTTAACAAGCCGCTTGCCCGCCCACATCTCGTCGTTCCGGATCAACAGCTTTGTAAGCCGCTCGCGAACCCGCTCGCGAATCCGCTCGACAAACGGAGCAAGCGATTTGTTTTGGTATACAAGATGGAGGCTCGTGTAAGGGCGAAGATTAATCATAAAAAAACAAACTGACACATGAAAACATAAAATAAAGGGAGGGGGAGACAAGATGGGGAGAGAGAGGGAAGCACACAAGTACAACAGTTGAGAGCAGGGAAATTGGGGGATCTGTGGGAGGGAGAGGGCATGGGGGGAGGAGGCATGGGAAGGGGGGAGGAGGCATGGGAAGGGGGGAGGAGGGCTCTAGAGGCATAAAAGACATGGACATTGCTAGGACTTCCAGGAAAGAGGTTGGAAATTCAAAAAAGTGGATCTGGGGTGAATTAACAGGGGTAGAAAAGATCAAGGTTTTGGATGGGGGAAGATAAGAGATGGTGGTGAACAGCTGTTTTAAAGACCTGGAGGAAGGAGTGGGATTGAAGGGGGTGGGGGAGTTTGTTCCAGAGGCGGGAGAAAAGAGGAATGAAAGAGAGACGGTGAGAAGAGAGTCTTGATTTTGGCAGTTTAACCATAAGAGGGTTGGTTGCAGGCAGATCTTGTGCGTGCTGTAGGAATATTTGGGGGACAGAGCCCAGAGAGAGCTGGGGGAGCAAGGCCGGAGAAGAGTCGGTAGAAGACAGAAAGCCCACCTACCTGCCTGCGGTGAGTGAGTGAAAGACCCTTGGAGTTAGCTTCATCGCAAGAGATTCCATTGATTCTGAAAGCTTTGGTTTCAACAGCTTGAAGACGAGCTAGGTGTGAGGCAGGAGCACCAGACCAGAGGGGAGAGCAGTATTCCATAGAGCTGCGGATGAAAGATTGATTATGAAGAGAATGAATGAAGTCCATTCTGATTATGAAGTGATTGTCTGGTCGTCTGGTCCATTATGAAGAGAGGTGATTCGTCATGTTAGTAAAAATGGGTGATTAAGAGAGGTGATTCGTCATGTTAGTAAAAATGTGTGATTAAGAGACGTGCTTCGTCATGTTAGTAAAAATGCGTGATTAAGAGAGGTGCTTCGTCATGTTAGTAAAAATGGGTGATTAAGAGAGGTGCTTCGTCATGCCAGTAAAAATGGATGATTAAGAGAGGTGCTTCGTCATGTTAGTCAAAATGGGTGATTGAGAGAGGTGCTTCGTCATGTTAGTAAAAATGGGTGATTAAGAGAGGTGCTTCGTCATGTTAGTAAAAATGGGTGATGAAGAGAGGTGCTTCGTCATGTTAGTAAAAATGGGTGATTCAGAGAGGTGCTTCGTCATGTTAGTAAAAATGGGTGATTCAGAGAAGTTTTACAGACATGGGTAAAAATGGGTGATTTACAGACACGACAGGTGTGTTACGACAGCTGTGTTATTACAGACAGCTGTGTTACGTCCTTGTTCAGCAGATCTGTATTCCTCGGACTGCCTCAGAGACTGGTGTGCAGCTGTGTCACGTCCTTGTTCAGAAGATCTGTATTCCTCGGACTCCCTCCGAGACTGGTGTGCAGCTGTGTCACGTCCTTGTTCACCAGATCTGTATTCCTCGGACTCCCTCCGAGACTGGTGTGCAGCTGTGTCACGTCCTTGTTCACCAGATCTGTATTCATTGGACTGCCTGCGAGACTGGTGTGCAGCTGTGTTACATCGTTGTTCACCAGATCTGTATTCCTCGGTCTGCCTCCGAGACTGGTGTGCAGCTGTGTCACGTCCTTGTTCACCAGATCTGTATTCCTTGGACTGCCTCCGAGACTGGTGTGCAGCTGTTTCCCATCCTTGTCCACCAGATCTGTATTCCTCGGACTGCCTACGAGACTGGTGTGCAGCTGTTTCACGTCCTTGTTCACCAGATCTGTATTCCTCGGTCTGCCTCCGAGACTGGTGTGTGGCTGTGTCACGTCCTTGTTCACCAGATCTGTATTCCTCGGACTACCTCCGAGACTGGTGTGCAGCTGTGTTACGTCCTTGTTCACCAGATCGGTATTCCTCGGACTGCCTCCGAGACTGGTGTGCAGCTGTGTCACGTCCTTGTTCACCAGATCGGTATTACTCGGACTGCCTCCGAGACTGGTGTGCAGCTGTGTTACGTACTTGTTCCTGCCTCCGATAGTCCTCGTCTAGGCGAGCCTCTTTATTGCAACAGCTTCCTTGGACATTTTCGTTAATGAGGCTTTCTGTCAGGGTGGCATTTTACTGCTTTATCTGAAACTGTGCAGCAGTGCAGCGATCGGTGCATCCGTTGGTGCGGCACCCGGGAAAACAACATCGTCACAATGAGAATATCGTCACAATGAGCGTTATGCGAACGCGAATGTTATGCGGGAGTCCAAACCTGAGAATACTGGAGACCAAAGCTGAAATTGGGAAAACTAAATGGCCTATTTTACTCCTGGAGATCCCAGGATTACCAATACAAAATATCGTTGAGATAGGTACAGCAGTTTTTACACGGACAGACAGACGGACGGACATTATTTTGGTAAATTATAGTGAGATTAATGGGCGTGGCCACAGTCCATGAGTACAGTGTGACGTCATCGTGATTGTCCCCCGTCACAAAGACAATTGTGACTCAGTCTCCATTTCGTGGATTTGCGCACGAGAGATGTGGTGGCTTCAAGGTGTTGTGTTTACGTTTGTCGGTTTCGTCATGTTCCGACCACCACAGCAGGTAAGCACGGGGATTGTAAGAGATAAATACCTTGGTGAATTACACGTTATCTTTCTCTTGAGAGGGAATTCGATTGGACGAAACAGCCGTGCAAGGTGTGAGTGACTCCCATCAGGTGTGATACAAATATGAAACGTTTTAAAGAAAATTACCTTGAGTTCGCGTCAGGGCGTCGATCGCTCGTGAAAAGCGCGGCATTCTGACCTGTCATGGCCGCTTCTGCCGCCTTTTCCGAGGAAATTATTTTCGTGCGATTCAGGAGGTTTTCTCCGAAACCCCTCCGTCTGAATTTCCGGGATGTGTTCCGTTAACAAGCCGCTTGCCCGCCCACATCTCGTCGTTCCGGATCAACAGCTTTGTAAGCCGCTCGCGAACCCGCTCGCGAATCCGCTCGACAAACGGAGCAAGCGATTTGTTTTGGTATACAAGATGGAGGCTCGTGTAAGGGCGAAGATTAATCATAAAAAAACAAACTGACACATGAAAACATAAAATAAAGGGAGGGGGAGACAAGATGGGGAGAGAGAGGGAAGCACACAAGTACAACAGTTGAGAGCAGGGAAATTGGGGGATCTGTGGGAGGGAGAGGGCATGGGGGGAGGAGGCATGGGAAGGGGGGAGGAGGCATGGGAAGGGGGGAGGAGGGCTCTAGAGGCATAAAAGACATGGACATTGCTAGGACTTCCAGGAAAGAGGTTGGAAATTCAAAAAAGTGGATCTGGGGTGAATTAACAGGGGTAGAAAAGATCAAGGTTTTGGATGGGGGAAGATAAGAGATGGTGGTGAACAGCTGTTTTAAAGACCTGGAGGAAGGAGTGGGATTGAAGGGGGTGGGGGAGTTTGTTCCAGAGGCGGGAGAAAAGAGGAATGAAAGAGAGACGGTGAGAAGAGAGTCTTGATTTTGGCAGTTTAACCATAAGAGGGTTGGTTGCAGGCAGATCTTGTGCGTGCTGTAGGAATATTTGGGGGACAGAGCCCAGAGAGAGCTGGGGGAGCAAGGCCGGAGAAGAGTCGGTAGAAGACAGAAAGCCCACCTACCTGCCTGCGGTGAGTGAGTGAAAGACCCTTGGAGTTAGCTTCATCGCAAGAGATTCCATTGATTCTGAAAGCTTTGGTTTCAACAGCTTGAAGACGAGCTAGGTGTGAGGCAGGAGCACCAGACCAGAGGGGAGAGCAGTATTCCATAGAGCTGCGGATGAAAGATTGATTATGAAGAGAATGAATGAAGTCCATTCTGATTATGAAGTGATTGTCTGGTCGTCTGGTCCATTATGAAGAGAGGTGATTCGTCATGTTAGTAAAAATGGGTGATTAAGAGAGGTGATTCGTCATGTTAGTAAAAATGTGTGATTAAGAGACGTGCTTCGTCATGTTAGTAAAAATGCGTGATTAAGAGAGGTGCTTCGTCATGTTAGTAAAAATGGGTGATTAAGAGAGGTGCTTCGTCATGCCAGTAAAAATGGATGATTAAGAGAGGTGCTTCGTCATGTTAGTCAAAATGGGTGATTGAGAGAGGTGCTTCGTCATGTTAGTAAAAATGGGTGATTAAGAGAGGTGCTTCGTCATGTTAGTAAAAATGGGTGATGAAGAGAGGTGCTTCGTCATGTTAGTAAAAATGGGTGATTCAGAGAAGTTTTACAGACATGGGTAAAAATGGGTGATTTACAGACACGACAGGTGTGTTACGACAGCTGTGTTATTACAGACAGCTGTGTTACGTCCTTGTTCAGCAGATCTGTATTCCTCGGACTGCCTCAGAGACTGGTGTGCAGCTGTGTCACGTCCTTGTTCAGAAGATCTGTATTCCTCGGACTCCCTCCGAGACTGGTGTGCAGCTGTGTCACGTCCTTGTTCACCAGATCTGTATTCCTCGGACTCCCTCCGAGACTGGTGTGCAGCTGTGTCACGTCCTTGTTCACCAGATCTGTATTCCTTGGACTGCCTGCGAGACTGGTGTGCAGCTGTGTTACATCGTTGTTCACCAGATCTGTATTCCTCGGTCTGCCTCCGAGACTGGTGTGCAGCTGTGTCACGTCCTTGTTCACCAGATCTGTATTCCTTGGACTGCCTCCGAGACTGGTGTGCAGCTGTTTCCCATCCTTGTCCACCAGATCTGTATTCCTCGGACTGCCTACGAGACTGGTGTGCAGCTGTTTCACGTCCTTGTTCACCAGATCTGTATTCCTCGGTCTGCCTCCGAGACTGGTGTGTGGCTGTGTCACGTCCTTGTTCACCAGATCTGTATTCCTCGGACTACCTCCGAGACTGGTGTGCAGCTGTGTTACGTCCTTGTTCACCAGATCGGTATTCCTCGGACTGCCTCCGAGACTGGTGTGCAGCTGTGTCACGTCCTTGTTCACCAGATCGGTATTACTCGGACTGCCTCCGAGACTGGTGTGCAGCTGTGTTACGTACTTGTTCCTGCCTCCGATAGTCCTCGTCTAGGCGAGCCTCTTTATTGCAACAGCTTCCTTGGACATTTTCGTTAATGAGGCTTTCTGTCAGGGTGGCATTTTACTGCTTTATCTGAAACTGTGCAGCAGTGCAGCGATCGGTGCATCCGTTGGTGCGGCACCCGGGAAAACAACATCGTCACAATGAGAATATCGTCACAATGAGCGTTATGCGAACGCGAATGTTATGCGGGAGTCCAAACCTGAGAATACTGGAGACCAAAGCTGAAATTGGGAAAACTAAATGGCCTATTTTACTCCTGGAGATCCCAGGATTACCAATACAAAATATCGTTGAGATAGGTACAGCAGTTTTTACACGGACAGACAGACGGACGGACATTATTTTGGTAAATTATAGTGAGATTAATGGGCGTGGCCACAGTCCATGAGTACAGTGTGACGTCATCGTGATTGTCCCCCGTCACAAAGACAATTGTGACTCAGTCTCCATTTCGTGGATTTGCGCACGAGAGATGTGGTGGCTTCAAGGTGTTGTGTTTACGTTTGTCGGTTTCGTCATGTTCCGACCACCACAGCAGGTAAGCACGGGGATTGTAAGAGATAAATACCTTGGTGAATTACACGTTATCTTTCTCTTGAGAGGGAATTCGATTGGACGAAACAGCCGTGCAAGGTGTGAGTGACTCCCATCAGGTGTGATACAAATATGAAACGTTTTAAAGAAAATTACCTTGAGTTCGCGTCAGGGCGTCGATCGCTCGTGAAAAGCGCGGCATTCTGACCTGTCATGGCCGCTTCTGCCGCCTTTTCCGAGGAAATTATTTTCGTGCGATTCAGGAGGTTTTCTCCGAAACCCCTCCGTCTGAATTTCCGGGATGTGTTCCGTTAACAAGCCGCTTGCCCGCCCACATCTCGTCGTTCCGGATCAACAGCTTTGTAAGCCGCTCGCGAACCCGCTCGCGAATCCGCTCGACAAACGGAGCAAGCGATTTGTTTTGGTATACAAGATGGAGGCTCGTGTAAGGGCGAAGATTAATCATAAAAAAACAAACTGACACATGAAAACATAAAATAAAGGGAGGGGGAGACAAGATGGGGAGAGAGAGGGAAGCACACAAGTACAACAGTTGAGAGCAGGGAAATTGGGGGATCTGTGGGAGGGAGAGGGCATGGGGGGAGGAGGCATGGGAAGGGGGGAGGAGGCATGGGAAGGGGGGAGGAGGGCTCTAGAGGCATAAAAGACATGGACATTGCTAGGACTTCCAGGAAAGAGGTTGGAAATTCAAAAAAGTGGATCTGGGGTGAATTAACAGGGGTAGAAAAGATCAAGGTTTTGGATGGGGGAAGATAAGAGATGGTGGTGAACAGCTGTTTTAAAGACCTGGAGGAAGGAGTGGGATTGAAGGGGGTGGGGGAGTTTGTTCCAGAGGCGGGAGAAAAGAGGAATGAAAGAGAGACGGTGAGAAGAGAGTCTTGATTTTGGCAGTTTAACCATAAGAGGGTTGGTTGCAGGCAGATCTTGTGCGTGCTGTAGGAATATTTGGGGGACAGAGCCCAGAGAGAGCTGGGGGAGCAAGGCCGGAGAAGAGTCGGTAGAAGACAGAAAGCCCACCTACCTGCCTGCGGTGAGTGAGTGAAAGACCCTTGGAGTTAGCTTCATCGCAAGAGATTCCATTGATTCTGAAAGCTTTGGTTTCAACAGCTTGAAGACGAGCTAGGTGTGAGGCAGGAGCACCAGACCAGAGGGGAGAGCAGTATTCCATAGAGCTGCGGATGAAAGATTGATTATGAAGAGAATGAATGAAGTCCATTCTGATTATGAAGTGATTGTCTGGTCGTCTGGTCCATTATGAAGAGAGGTGATTCGTCATGTTAGTAAAAATGGGTGATTAAGAGAGGTGATTCGTCATGTTAGTAAAAATGTGTGATTAAGAGACGTGCTTCGTCATGTTAGTAAAAATGCGTGATTAAGAGAGGTGCTTCGTCATGTTAGTAAAAATGGGTGATTAAGAGAGGTGCTTCGTCATGCCAGTAAAAATGGATGATTAAGAGAGGTGCTTCGTCATGTTAGTCAAAATGGGTGATTGAGAGAGGTGCTTCGTCATGTTAGTAAAAATGGGTGATTAAGAGAGGTGCTTCGTCATGTTAGTAAAAATGGGTGATGAAGAGAGGTGCTTCGTCATGTTAGTAAAAATGGGTGATTCAGAGAGGTGCTTCGTCATGTTAGTAAAAATGGGTGATTCAGAGAAGTTTTACAGACATGGGTAAAAATGGGTGATTTACAGACACGACAGGTGTGTTACGACAGCTGTGTTATTACAGACAGCTGTGTTACGTCCTTGTTCAGCAGATCTGTATTCCTCGGACTGCCTCAGAGACTGGTGTGCAGCTGTGTCACGTCCTTGTTCAGAAGATCTGTATTCCTCGGACTCCCTCCGAGACTGGTGTGCAGCTGTGTCACGTCCTTGTTCACCAGATCTGTATTCCTCGGACTCCCTCCGAGACTGGTGTGCAGCTGTGTCACGTCCTTGTTCACCAGATCTGTATTCCTTGGACTGCCTGCGAGACTGGTGTGCAGCTGTGTTACATCGTTGTTCACCAGATCTGTATTCCTCGGTCTGCCTCCGAGACTGGTGTGCAGCTGTGTCACGTCCTTGTTCACCAGATCTGTATTCCTTGGACTGCCTCCGAGACTGGTGTGCAGCTGTTTCCCATCCTTGTCCACCAGATCTGTATTCCTCGGACTGCCTACGAGACTGGTGTGCAGCTGTTTCACGTCCTTGTTCACCAGATCTGTATTCCTCGGTCTGCCTCCGAGACTGGTGTGTGGCTGTGTCACGTCCTTGTTCACCAGATCTGTATTCCTCGGACTACCTCCGAGACTGGTGTGCAGCTGTGTTACGTCCTTGTTCACCAGATCGGTATTCCTCGGACTGCCTCCGAGACTGGTGTGCAGCTGTGTCACGTCCTTGTTCACCAGATCGGTATTACTCGGACTGCCTCCGAGACTGGTGTGCAGCTGTGTTACGTACTTGTTCCTGCCTCCGATAGTCCTCGTCTAGGCGAGCCTCTTTATTGCAACAGCTTCCTTGGACATTTTCGTTAATGAGGCTTTCTGTCAGGGTGGCATTTTACTGCTTTATCTGAAACTGTGCAGCAGTGCAGCGATCGGTGCATCCGTTGGTGCGGCACCCGGGAAAACAACATCGTCACAATGAGAATATCGTCACAATGAGCGTTATGCGAACGCGAATGTTATGCGGGAGTCCAAACCTGAGAATACTGGAGACCAAAGCTGAAATTGGGAAAACTAAATGGCCTATTTTACTCCTGGAGATCCCAGGATTACCAATACAAAATATCGTTGAGATAGGTACAGCAGTTTTTACACGGACAGACAGACGGACGGACATTATTTTGGTAAATTATAGTGAGATTAATGGGCGTGGCCACAGTCCATGAGTACAGTGTGACGTCATCGTGATTGTCCCCCGTCACAAAGACAATTGTGACTCAGTCTCCATTTCGTGGATTTGCGCACGAGAGATGTGGTGGCTTCAAGGTGTTGTGTTTACGTTTGTCGGTTTCGTCATGTTCCGACCACCACAGCAGGTAAGCACGGGGATTGTAAGAGATAAATACCTTGGTGAATTACACGTTATCTTTCTCTTGAGAGGGAATTCGATTGGACGAAACAGCCGTGCAAGGTGTGAGTGACTCCCATCAGGTGTGATACAAATATGAAACGTTTTAAAGAAAATTACCTTGAGTTCGCGTCAGGGCGTCGATCGCTCGTGAAAAGCGCGGCATTCTGACCTGTCATGGCCGCTTCTGCCGCCTTTTCCGAGGAAATTATTTTCGTGCGATTCAGGAGGTTTTCTCCGAAACCCCTCCGTCTGAATTTCCGGGATGTGTTCCGTTAACAAGCCGCTTGCCCGCCCACATCTCGTCGTTCCGGATCAACAGCTTTGTAAGCCGCTCGCGAACCCGCTCGCGAATCCGCTCGACAAACGGAGCAAGCGATTTGTTTTGGTATACAAGATGGAGGCTCGTGTAAGGGCGAAGATTAATCATAAAAAAACAAACTGACACATGAAAACATAAAATAAAGGGAGGGGGAGACAAGATGGGGAGAGAGAGGGAAGCACACAAGTACAACAGTTGAGAGCAGGGAAATTGGGGGATCTGTGGGAGGGAGAGGGCATGGGGGGAGGAGGCATGGGAAGGGGGGAGGAGGCATGGGAAGGGGGGAGGAGGGCTCTAGAGGCATAAAACACATGGACATTGCTAGGACTTCCAGGAAAGAGGTTGGAAATTCAAAAAAGTGGATCTGGGGTGAATTAACAGGGGTAGAAAAGATCAAGGTTTTGGATGGGGGAAGATAAGAGATGGTGGTGAACAGCTGTTTTAAAGACCTGGAGGAAGGAGTGGGATTGAAGGGGGTGGGGGAGTTTGTTCCAGAGGCGGGAGAAAAGAGGAATGAAAGAGAGACGGTGAGAAGAGAGTCTTGATTTTGGCAGTTTAACCATAAGAGGGTTGGTTGCAGGCAGATCTTGTGCGTGCTGTAGGAATATTTGGGGGACAGAGCCCAGAGAGAGCTGGGGGAGCAAGGCCGGAGAAGAGTCGGTAGAAGACAGAAAGCCCACCTACCTGCCTGCGGTGAGTGAGTGAAAGACCCTTGGAGTTAGCTTCATCGCAAGAGATTCCATTGATTCTGAAAGCTTTGGTTTCAACAGCTTGAAGACGAGCTAGGTGTGAGGCAGGAGCACCAGACCAGAGGGGAGAGCAGTATTCCATAGAGCTGCGGATGAAAGATTGATTATGAAGAGAATGAATGAAGTCCATTCTGATTATGAAGTGATTGTCTGGTCGTCTGGTCCATTATGAAGAGAGGTGATTCGTCATGTTAGTAAAAATGGGTGATTAAGAGAGGTGATTCGTCATGTTAGTAAAAATGTGTGATTAAGAGACGTGCTTCGTCATGTTAGTAAAAATGCGTGATTAAGAGAGGTGCTTCGTCATGTTAGTAAAAATGGGTGATTAAGAGAGGTGCTTCGTCATGCCAGTAAAAATGGATGATTAAGAGAGGTGCTTCGTCATGTTAGTCAAAATGGGTGATTGAGAGAGGTGCTTCGTCATGTTAGTAAAAATGGGTGATTAAGAGAGGTGCTTCGTCATGTTAGTAAAAATGGGTGATTGAGAGAGGTGCTTCATCATGTTAGTAAAAATGGGTGATTAAGAGAGGTGCTACGTCATGTTAGTAAAAATGGGTGATTGAGAGGGGTGCTTCATCATGTTAGTAAAAATGGGTGATTAGGAGAGGTGCTTCGTCATGTTCGTAAAAATGGGTGATTGAGAGAGGTGCTTCATCATGTTAGTAAAAATGGGTGATTGAGAGAGATGCTTCATCATGTTAGTAAAAATGGGTGATTAGGAGAGGTGCTTCATCATGTTAGTCAAAATGGGTGATTGAGAGGGGTGCTTCATCATGTTAGTAAAAATGGGTGATTAGGAGAGGTGCTTCGTCATGTTAGTAAAAATGGGTGATTGAGAGAGGTGCTTCATCATGTTAGTCAAAATGGGTGATTGAGAGAGATGCTTCATCATGTTAGTAAAAATGGGTGATTAAGAGAGGTGCTACGTCATGTTCGCAAAAATGGGTGATTGAGAGAGGTGCTTCGTCATGTTAGTAAAAATGGGTGATTAAGAGAGGTGCTTCGTCATGTTAGTAAAAATGGGTGATTGAGAGAGGTGCTTCATCATGTTCGTAAAAATGGGTGATTAAGAGAGGTGCTTCGTCATGTTAGTAAAAATGGGTGATTAGGAGAGGTGCTTCGTCATGTTAGTAAAAATGGGTGATTAAGAGACGTGCTTCGTCATGTTAGTCAAAATGGGTGATTGAGAGAGGTGCTTCATCATGTGAGTAAAAATGGGTGATTAAGAGAGGTGCTTCGTCATGTGAGTAAAAATGGGTGATTAAGAGAGGTGCTTCGTCATGTTCGTCAAAATGGGTGATTGAGAGAGGTGCTTCATCATGTTAGTAAAAATGGGTGATTAAGAGAGGTGCTACGTCATGTTAGTAAAAATGGGTGATTGAGAGAGGTGCTTCGTCATGTTAGTTAAAATGGGTGATTAAGAGAGGTGCTTCATCATGTTAGTATAAATGGGTGATTAAGAGACGTGCTTCGTCATGTTAGTGAAAATGGGTGATTGAGAGAGGTGCTTCATCATGTTCGTAAAAATGGGTGATTAAGAGAGGTGCTTCGTCATGTTAGTAAAAATGGGTGATTAGGAGAGGTGCTTCGTCATGTCAGTAAAAATGGGTGATTAAGAGACGTGCTTCGTCATGTTGATAAAAATGGGTGATTGAGAGAGGTGCTTCATCATGTCAGTAAAAATGGGTGATTGAGAGAGGTGCTTCATCATGTTAGTAAAAATGGGTGATTGAGAGAGGTGCTATGTCATGTTAGTAAAAATGGGTGATTAAGAGAGGTGCTTCGTCATGTTCGTCAAAATGGGTGATTGAGAGAGGTGCTTCATCATGTTAGTAAAAATGGGTGATTAAGAGAGGTGCTACGTCATGTTAGTAAAAATGGGTGATTGAGAGAGGTGCTTCGTCATGTTAGTTAAAATGAGTGATTAAGAGAGGTGCTTCATCATGTTAGTAAAAATGGGTGATTAAGAGACGTGCTTCGTCATGTTAGTGAAAATGGGTGATTGAGAGAGGTGCTTCATCATGTTCGTAAAAATGGGTGATTAAGAGAGGTGCTTCGTCATGTTAGTAAAAATGGGTGATTAGGAGAGGTGCTTCGTCATGTCAGTAAAAATGGGTGATTAAGAGACGTGCTTCGTCATGTTGATAAAAATGGGTGATTGAGAGAGGTGCTTCATCATGTCAGTAAAAATGGGTGATTGAGAGAGGTGCTTCATCATGTTAGTAAAAATGGGTGATTGAGAGAGGTGCTATGTCATGTTAGTAAAAATGGGTGATTAAGAGAGGTGCTTCGTCATGTTAGTAAAAATGGGTGATTAAGAGACGTGCTTCGTCATGTTAGTAAAAATGGGTGATTAAGAGACGTGCTTCGTCATGTTAGTAAAAATGGGTGATTGAGAGAGGTGCTTCGTCATGTTAGTAAAAATGGGTGATTAGGAGAGGTGCTTCGTCATGTAAGTAAAAATGGGTGATTGAGAGAGGTGCTTCATCATGTTAGTAAAAATGGGTGATTGAGAGAGGTGCTTCGTCTTGTTCGTAAAAATGGGTGATTGGGAGAGGTGCTTCGTCATGTTAGTAAAAATGGGTGATTCAGAGAGGTGCTTCGTCATGTTAGTAAAAATGGGTGATTAAGAGACGTGCTTCGTCATGTTAGTAAAAATGGGTGATGAAGAGAGCTGCTTCGTCATGTTAGTCAAAATGGGTGATTGAGAGAGGTGCTTCATCATGTTAGTCAAAATGGGTGATGAAGAGACGTGCTTCGTCATGTAAGTCAAAATGGGTGATTGAGAGAGGTGCTTCATCATGTTAGTCAAAATGGGTGATTAAGAGACGTGCTTCTTCATGTTAGTAAAAATGGGTGATGAAGAGAGGTGCTTCGTCATGTTAGTAAAAATGGGTGATTCAGAGAGGTGCTTCGTCATGTTAGTAAAAATGGGTGATTCAGAGAAGTTTTACAGACATGGGTAAAAATGGGTGATTTACAGACACGACAGGTGTGTTACGACAGCTGTGTTATTACAGACAGCTGTGTTACGTCCTTGTTCAGCAGATCTGTATTCCTCGGACTGCCTCAGAGACTGGTGTGCAGCTGTGTCACGTCCTTGTTCAGAAGATCTGTATTCCTCGGACTCCCTCCGAGACTGGTGTGCAGCTGTGTCACGTCCTTGTTCACCAGATCTGTATTCCTCGGACTCCCTCCGAGACTGGTGTGCAGCTGTGTCACGTCCTTGTTCACCAGATCTGTATTCCTTGGACTGCCTGCGAGACTGGTGTGCAGCTGTGTTACATCGTTGTTCACCAGATCTGTATTCCTCGGTCTGCCTCCAAGACTGGTGTGTGGCTGTGTCACGTCCTTGTTCACCAGATCTGTATTCCTCGGACTACCTCCGAGACTGGTGTGCAGCTGTGTTACGTCCTTGTTCACCAGATCGGTATTCTTCGGACTGCCTCCGAGACTGGTGTGCAGCTGTGTCACGTCCTTGTTCACCAGATCGGTATTCCTCGGACTGCCTCCGAGACTGGTGTGCAGCTGTGTTACGTACTTGTTCCTGCCTCCGATAGTCCTCGTCTAGGCGAGCCTCTTTATTGCAACAGCTTCCTTGGACATTTTCGTTAATGAGGCTTTCTGTCAGGGTGGCATTTTACTGCTTTATCTGAAACTGTGCAGCAGTGCAGCGATCGGTGCATCCGTTGGTGCGGCACCCGGGAAAACAACATCGTCACAATGAGAATATCGTCACAATGAGCGTTATGCGAACGCGAATGTTATGCGGGAGTCCAAACCTGAGAATACTGGAGACCAAAGCTGAAATTGGGAAAACTAAATGGCCTATTTTACTCCTGGAGATCCCAGGATTACCAATACAAAATATCGTTGAGATCGGTTCAGCAGTTTTTACACGGACAGACAGACGGACGGACATTATTTTGGTAAATTATAGTGAGATTAATGGGCGTGGCCACAGTCCATGAGTACAGTGTGACGTCATCGTGATTGTCCCCCGTCACAAAGACAATTGTGACTCAGTCTCCATTTCGTGGATTTGCGCACGAGAGATGTGGTGGCTTCAAGGTGTTGTGTTCACGTTTGTCGGTTTCGTCATGTTCCGACCACCACAGCAGGTAAGCACGGGGATTGTAAGAGATAAATACCTTGGTGAATTACACGTTATCTTTCTCTTGAGAGGGAATTCGATTGGACGAAACAGCCGTGCAAGGTGTGAGTGACTCCCATCAGGTGTGATACAAATATGAAACGTTTTAAAGAAAATTACCTTGAGTTCGCGTCAGGGCGTCGATCGCTCGTGAAAAGCACGGCATTCTGACCTGTCATGGCCGCTTCTGCCGCCTTTTCCGAGGAAATTATTTTCGTGCGATTCAGGAGGTTTTCTCCGAAACCCCTCCGTCTGAATTTCCGGGATGTGTTCCGTTAACAAGCCGCTTGCCCGCCCACATCTCGTCGTTCCGGATCAACAGCTTTGTAAGCCGCTCGCGAATCCACTCGCGAATCCGCTCGACAAACGGAGCAAGCGATTTGTTTTGGTGTACAAGATGGAGGCTCGTGTAAGGGCGAAGATTAATCATAAAAAAACAAACTGACACATGAAAACATAAAATAAAGGGAGGGGGAGAAAAGATGGGGAGAGAGAGGGAAGCACACAAGTACAACAGTTGAGAGCAGGGAAATTGGGGGATCTGTGGGAGGGAGAGGGCATGGGGGGAGGGGGCATGGGAAGGGGGGAGGAGGCATGGGAAGGGGGGAGGAGGGCTGGAGAGGCATAAAACACATGGACACTGCTAGGACTTCCAGGAAAGAGGTTGGAAATTCAAAAAAGTGGATCTGGGGTGAATTAACAGGGGTAGAAAAGATCAAGGTTTTGGATGGGGGAAGATAAGAGATGGTGGTGAACAGCTGTTTTAAAGACCTGGAGGGAGGAGTGGGATTGAAGGGGGTGGGGGAGTTTGTTCCAGAGGCGGGAGAAAAGAGGAATGAAAGAGAGAAGGTGAGAAGAGATGTCTTGATTTTGGCAGTTTAACCATAAGAGGGTTGCTGGCAGATCTTGTGCGTGCTGTAGGAATATTTGGGGGACAGAGCCCAGAGAGAGCTGGGGGAGCAAGGCCGGAGAAGAGTCGGTAGAAGACAGAAAGCCCACCTACCTGCCTGCCTGCGGTGAGTGAGTGAAAGACCCTCGGAGTTAGCTTCATCGCAGGAGATTCCCTTGATTCTGAAAGCTTTGGTTTCAACAGCTTGAAGACGAGCTAGGTGTGAGGCAGGAGCACCAGCCCAGAGGGGAGAGCAGTATTCCATTGACCTGCAGATGAAAGCCTTGTATGTGGTGAGGAGCTCAGGTGTGCCAAGGAAGGACTTCGCACGACGGAGGATGCCCAGTCGGCGACTGGCTTTGGAGGCCAGCTTGGAAATGTGGTTTTCCCAAGAAAGATCATGGCAGATAGTGAGACCCAAAAGCTTGAGTGACAGAACTTCTTGGAGAGGATTGTTGAGAAAGTGGATGGGATGGTTATCCAGTCGGTCTTGTCGGAGAGATATAGTAAGAGTGTGAGATTTGTCAGGATTGAACGACATGTTCCACTTGTTTGACCAGTCTGTGATTTTGTCCAGGTCTGCAGAGAGTGAGGAGGCTGCAGACTGCTGATCTGAGGGTTGAGGTGTGGAGCGGCACAGCGTGGAGTCATCAGCAAAGAGATAGAGAGGATTTTCCAGAGAGTCGGAGAGATCATTGATGAAGACCAGACAAAGCACACGGCCCAGAACACTGCCTTGGGGAACTCCAGCCAGAACAGGAAGGGGAGATGAGAGAAACCCATTCAGGGCCAAACGTTGACTTTTTTAGAATTGTTGTACCCGTGGGTTGATGGCGTCTGGTCCATTAAGAGAGGTGATTCGTCATGTTAGTAAAAATGGGTGATTAAGAGACGTGCTTCGTCATGTTAGTCAAAATGGGTGATTGAGAGAGGTGCTTCATCATGTTAGTAAAAATGGGTGATGAAGAGAGGTGCTTCGTCATGTTAGTAAAAATGGGTGATGAAGAGAGGTGCTTCGTCATGTTAGTAAAAATGGGTGATTCAGAGAGGTGCTTCGTCATGTTAGTAAAAATGGGTGATTCAGAGAAGTTTTACAGACATGGGTAAAAATGGGTGATTTACAGACACGACAGGTGTGTTACGACAGCTGTGTTATTACAGACAGCTGTGTTACGTCCTTGTTCAACAGATCTGTATTCCTCGGACTGCCTCAGAGACTGGTGTGCAGCTGTGTCACGTCCTTGTTCAGAAGATCTGTATTCCTCGGACTCCCTCCGAGACTGGTGTGCAGCTGTGTCACGTCCTTGTTCACCAGATCTGTATTCCTCGGACTCCCTCCGAGACTGGTGTGCAGCTGTGTCACGTCCTTGTTCACCAGATCTGTATTCCTTGGACTGCCTGCGAGACTGGTGTGCAGCTGTGTTACATCGTTGTTCACCAGATCTGTATTCCTCGGTCTGCCTCCGAGACTGGTGTGCAGCTGTGTCACGTCCTTGTTCACCAGATCTGTATTCCTTGGACTGCCTCCGAGACTGGTGTGCAGCTGTTTCCCATCCTTGTCCACCAGATCTGTATTCCTCGGACTGCCTACGAGACTGGTGTGCAGCTGTTTCACGTCCTTGTTCACCAGATCTGTATTCCTCGGTCTGCCTCCGAGACTGGTGTGTGGCTGTGTCACGTCCTTGTTCACCAGATCTGTATTCCTCGGACTACCTCCGAGACTGGTGTGCAGCTGTGTTACGTCCTTGTTCACCAGATCGGTATTCCTCGGACTGCCTCCGAGACTGGTGTGCAGCTGTGTCACGTCCTTGTTCACCAGATCGGTATTCCTCGGACTGCCTCCGAGACTGGTGTGCAGCTGTGTTACGTACTTGTTCCTGCCTCCGATAGTCCTCGTCTAGGCGAGCCTCTTTATTGCAACAGCTTCCTTGGACATTTTCGTTAATGAGGCTTTCTGTCAGGGTGGCATTTTACTGCTTTATCTGAAACTGTGCAGCAGTGCAGCGATCGGTGCATCCGTTGGTGCGGCACCCGGGAAAACAACATCGTCACAATGAGAATATCGTCACAATGAGCGTTATGCGAACGCGAATGTTATGCGGGAGTCCAAACCTGAGAATACTGGAGACCAAAGCTGAAATTGGGAAAACTAAATGGCCTATTTTACTCCTGGAGATCCCAGGATTACCAATACAAAATATCGTTGAGATCGGTACAGCAGTTTTTACACGGACAGACAGACGGACGGACATTATTTTGGTAAATTATAGTGAGATTAATGGGCGTGGCCACAGTCCATGAGTACAGTGTGACGTCATCGTGATTGTCCCCCGTCACAAAGACAATTGTGACTCAGTCTCCATTTCGTGGATTTGCGCACGAGAGATGTGGTGGCTTCAAGGTGTTGTGTTCACGTTTGTCGGTTTCGTCATGTTCCGACCACCACAGCAGGTAAGCACGGGGATTGTAAGAGATAAATACCTTGGTGAATTACACGTTATCTTTCTCTTGAGAGGGAATTCGATTGGACGAAACAGCCGTGCAAGGTGTGAGTGACTCCCATCAGGTGTGATACAAATATGAAACGTTTTAAAGAAAATTACCTTGAGTTCGCGTCAGGGCGTCGATCGCTCGTGAAAAGCGCGGCATTCTGACCTGTCATGGCCGCTTCTGCCGCCTTTTCCGAGGAAATTATTTTCGTGCGATTCAGGAGGTTTTCTCCGAAACCCCTCCGTCTGAATTTCCGGGATGTGTTCCGTTAACAAGCCGCTTGCCCGCCCACATCTCGTCGTTCCGGATCAACAGCTTTGTAAGCCGCTCGCGAATCCGCTCGCGAATCCGCTCGACAAACGGAGCAAGCGATTTGTTTTGGTATACAAGATGGAGGCTCGTGTAAGGGCGAAGATTAATCATAAAAAAACAAACTGACACATGAAAACATAAAATAAAGGGAGGGGGAGACAAGATGGGGAGAGAGAGGGAAGCACACAAGTACAACAGTTGAGAGCAGGGAAATTGGGGGATCTGTGGGAGGGAGAGGGCATGGGGGGAGGAGGCATGGGAAGGGGGGAGGAGGCATGGGAAGGGGGGAGGAGGGCTCTAGAGGCATAAAAGACATGGACATTGCTAGGACTTCCAGGAAAGAGGTTGGAAATTCAAAAAAGTGGATCTGGGGTGAATTAACAGGGGTAGAAAAGATCAAGGTTTTGGATGGGGGAAGATAAGAGATGGTGGTGAACAGCTGTTTTAAAGACCTGGAGGGAGGAGTGGGATTGAAGGGGGTGGGGGAGTTTGTTCCAGAGGCGGGAGAAAAGAGGAATGAAAGAGAGACGGTGAGAAGAGAGTCTTGATTTTGGCAGTTTAACCATAAGAGGGTTGGTTGCAGGCAGATCTTGTGCGTGCTGTAGGAATATTTGGGGGACAGAGCCCAGAGAGAGCTGGGGGAGCAAGGCCGGAGAAGAGTCGGTAGAAGACAGAAAGCCCACCTACCTGCCTGCGGTGAGTGAGTGAAAGACCCTTGGAGTTAGCTTCATCGCAAGAGATTCCATTGATTCTGAAAGCTTTGGTTTCAACAGCTTGAAGACGAGCTAGGTGTGAGGCAGGAGCACCAGACCAGAGGGGAGAGCAGTATTCCATAGAGCTGCGGATGAAAGATTGATTATGAAGAGAATGAATGAAGTCCATTCTGATTATGAAGTGATTGTCTGGTCGTCTGGTCCATTATGAAGAGAGGTGATTCGTCATGTTAGTAAAAATGGGTGATTAAGAGAGGTGATTCGTCATGTTAGTAAAAATGTGTGATTAAGAGACGTGCTTCGTCATGTTAGTAAAAATGGGTGATTAAGAGAGGTGCTTCGTCATGTTAGTAAAAATGGGTGATTAAGAGAGGTGCTTCGTCATGCCAGTAAAAATGGATGATTAAGAGAGGTGCTTCGTCATGTTAGTCAAAATGGGTGATTGAGAGAGGTGCTTCGTCATGTTAGTAAAAATGGGTGATTAAGAGAGGTGCTTCGTCATGTTAGTAAAAATGGGTGATTGAGAGAGGTGCTTCATCATGTTAGTAAAAATGGGTGATTAAGAGAGGTGCTACGTCATGTTAGTAAAAATGGGTGATTGAGAGGGGTGCTTCATCATGTTAGTAAAAATGGGTGATTAGGAGAGGTGCTTCATCATGTTAGTAAAAATGGGTGATTGAGAGAGGTGCTTCATCATGTTAGTAAAAATGGGTGATTGAGAGAGATGCTTCATCATGTTAGTAAAAATGGGTGATTAGGAGAGGTGCTTCGTCATGTTAGTCAAAATGGGTGATTGAGAGCGGTGCTTCATCATGTTAGTAAAAATGGGTGATTAGGAGAGGTGCTTCGTCATGTTAGTAAAAATGGGTGATTGAGAGAGGTGCTTCATCATGTTAGTCAAAATGGGTGATTGAGAGAGATGCTTCATCATGTTAGTAAAAATGGGTGATTAAGAGAGGTGCTACGTCATGTTCGCAAAAATGGGTGATTGAGAGAGGTGCTTCGTCATGTTAGTAAAAATGGGTGATTAAGAGAGGTGCTTCGTCATGTTAGTAAAAATGGGTGATTGAGAGAGGTGCTTCATCATGTTCGTAAAAATGGGTGATTAAGAGAGGTGCTTCGTCATGTTAGTAAAAATGGGTGATTAGGAGAGGTGCTTCGTCATGTTAGTAAAAATGGGTGATTAAGAGACGTGCTTCGTCATGTTAGTCAAAATGGGTGATTGAGAGAGGTGCTTCATCATGTTAGTAAAAATGGGTGATTAAGAGAGGTGCTTCGTCATGTGAGTAAAAATGGGTGATTAAGAGAGGTGCTTCGTCATGTTCGTCAAAATGGGTGATTGAGAGAGGTGCTTCATCATGTTAGTAAAAATGGGTGATTAAGAGAGGTGCTACGTCATGTTAGTAAAAATGGGTGATTGAGAGAGGTGCTTCGTCATGTTAGTTAAAATGGGTGATTAAGAGAGGTGCTTCATCATGTTAGTAAAAATGGGTGATTAAGAGACGTGCTTCGTCATGTTAGTGAAAATGGGTGATTGAGAGAGGTGCTTCATCATGTTCGTAAAAATGGGTGATTAAGAGAGGTGCTTCGTCATGTTAGTAAAAATGGGTGATTAGGAGAGGTGCTTCGTCATGTCAGTAAAAATGGGTGATTAAGAGACGTGCTTCGTCATGTTGATAAAAATGGGTGATTGAGAGAGGTGCTTCATCATGTCAGTAAAAATGGGTGATTGAGAGAGGTGCTTCATCATGTTAGTAAAAATGGGTGATTGAGAGAGGTGCTATGTCATGTTAGTAAAAATGGGTGATTAAGAGAGGTGCTTCGTCATGTTAGTAAAAATGGGTGATTAAGAGACGTGCTTCGTCATGTTAGTAAAAATGGGTGATTAAGAGACGTGCTTCGTCATGTTAGTAAAAATGGGTGATTGAGAGAGGTGCTTCGTCATGTTAGTAAAAATGGGTGATTAGGAGAGGTGCTTCGTCATGTAAGTAAAAATGGGTGATTGAGAGAGGTGCTTCATCATGTTAGTAAAAATGGGTGATTGAGAGAGGTGCTTCGTCTTGTTCGTAAAAATGGGTGATTGGGAGAGGTGCTTCGTCATGTTAGTAAAAATGGGTGATTCAGAGAGGTGCTTCGTCATGTTAGTAAAAATGGGTGATTAAGAGACGTGCTTCGTCATGTTAGTAAAAATGGGTGATTAAGAGACGTGCTTCGTCATGTTAGTAAAAATGGGTGATTAAGAGAGGTGCTTCGTCATGTTAGTAAAAATGGGTGATGAAGAGACGTGCTTCGTCATGTTAGTAAAAATGGGTGATTAAGAGAGGTGCTTCGTCATGTTAGTAAAAATGGGTGATTAAGAGAGGTGCTTCGTCATGTTGGTAAAAATGGGTGATTAAGAGACGTGCTTCGTCATGTTAGTAAAAATGGGTGATTGAGAGACGTGCTTCATCATGTTAGTAAAAATGGGTGATTAAGAGAGGTGCTTCATCATGTCAGTAAAAATGGGTGATTAAGAGACGTGCTTCGTCATGTTAGTAAAAATGGGTGATTAGGAGAGGTGCTTCGTCATGTTAGTAAAAATGGGTGATTAAGAGACGTGCTTCGTCATGTTAGTAAAAATGGCCGCCATAGTCGTGTTCAAAACAATACGACATCTCATGAAATGTTCACAAACATATCCTTGTTATGTTTATTCATAATATTCTTGAAATGTTCTTTTCATACTTTAATTGGTATTTCGACGATTTCATTGGTTGTCATGTTGTTTTGCATGTGCTTTGGCAAAAACTGTATTTCTCTTTTTACGATTAATCAATTAATTGAACAATTCATTTATTATTATCGATTAATTAAGAACTTATTTATTTCCTTTCTCATCTGGGCAATATCTCAGGCACCTTTTGAGTTATGAAGCTGATATTTGGACACGACAGTGACCAAGTGATTTGGCTATGAAGGTTATTTTGATTTATTGATTAATGAGTTAATCGATTTATTCTTACATTTTTCGATTAATTATTAAATTTTCAGAAAGTTACAGATTTGGATGAAGCAGTCATGGTTGATGTATGCTATTAGCCAATAAATTAAGAAATTAATGATTTTATGATTCTTAGTTATTTTAGTTATGCAATTAATCAATCAATTTTTATGCACTGCTCCCTCCTAATTCCGTCTGCATACGTTGATAGCTGAGATATCGCCCGGACAAATAAACAAACAAGAAACTTGAGTGAAAACCTGGTACTCCCTTTCACGATGCGTCATTGCCAGGCCCCCTTCGGTGCCCGGCCCCCTTCGGTGCCCGGCGATGACGTCATGCGACGCCTGGAGATTGAATAGGAAAGGAGCGGTGCACCGTTACGTCTCAAACCATCCCTCTTGCAAACTTGCACTTGGCAACTGTGGTACAAATGATAAACTCTCGTATATTCTACGAGCCATTGCGTTTGTACTTTTCAAGATCATCTTGTTCTAATTTTGTCATTAAGTTTTGAATTTTGTAAAATAATTGTAAAAATGTTGTTGAGTTTAATTTCAAATGAAATGAACATTTCTCCTGTTCCTGCCCTTGTCTCTTTCCATATATTCTCCAGAATGTTGCTGTGGAGGAAGGAGTGATGTGCAAGGTTTGCGATGTGGCGTTTGTCATATTTGCCTTGTTGTTGTTCGCATGGGTAAATTCATTTGAACCATCATGTTGGTTCAGGAAGGAGAGACACAAAAAAAAGAGCTGCACTCACGGGTAAAGAACACAAGTGATTTTTAATCAATATTTATAATACCTTCATCCAAGGTGACAAGATAGCTCAGAAATGTGAAACGAGTTTGCCTTGAATGATCACAAGTAATCAAGTCTGACAAACGAATGCCTGGTCCATTGACAACAGGGAGTACCTGAACATGAAGCATACTACTCTCCTTGACAGGTGACATTGAGTCACCAGTGATACTCGTCATGGAAACATGAAATCATGTTCGTTGTCCGGAACCGGGCCAGTTTCTTGTCTGAATCCTGACAAACCATGATTAAAGTGGTCATGTGCTGGTCCACCCTCCTGTTCAGATGCTCCGCCATGAGTCGAGGTCTTGTATGCCGCTCCACCGCACGTTGGTGAAATGTTTGAGCCGATTGAGCGCCGTGCTGGTACTTCCCTAATGCCCATACCGACAATGCACAAAGAGAAAACCGTGTAGCCCCCACAGTGTGGACCGAGTCTCCGCCTGGTCCCCTTTTCACCCATCTTTATCCCTTTGGTGCACACTCCACCTTGTGACGTCATGCAGCTACTCCCCTAAGGCACTTATTGGTCTTTTGGCCATTCATCAGGGGGAACCCCTCCCCTGAGCTTCTCCTTGATTCTTCCGAAAATCTCCGGGGCTCACTCTCCCACCAAAACATGTGCCTTTTACAGCACATTTCGGACAGATTACAAAGGAAATAACATAAACAAGGGATTTTCCACAAAAGTGGTTTTAGACACATATTTAGGAGGGGAGGTGACAGCTCTGTACAAATATCGACGCACAATCCTACATCACAATTAAATTACCTCACTCTTATGCTAATACATACAATATGGAAATAACTATTGCCCAGCTTTGGAATATTATCCCCTTTGAGCCATTCCCACAACACTATGATTCTGTCTTTCATCAGCATCATCCCTTGAGTCACTCTTTTGAATATATCCAGTCTTCTTCTTCTTCTTCTCCTTTAATGGCCACTATTACTCCCACGTTATTGTGGGGTTCCCCGGGGGAAGTCTACTCTTCATGAAGGACACTGTGGGATCTTTCCCGTTTAGTTGAATGTCCATCCGAGGGGATGCACACACATTGATAGCTGAACACCTCATTGGGGAGTGTGCTTACCTCTAAGTCTAAGACATCCTACCAGCTACCTGAATGGAAACTCTCTCTGCTTCAGGAAATATTCTTGGCTTAATTAGCAATTATGGTCTCAGTTTGTTATTTTGGAAGAGGAAAAGCAAGGAAGAGGAAATGAGGAAAAGGGATGAGGAAGCGCAGGAGTAATTATTTTGGTGAAACCTTTAACTACTCACAATGAAGTTAGAACCTTTCAAAGGTAGATCAGAGCTTCATCATTTCGTATGCATCCAGTGGCTGCTGGTTGCATCATTGATCGGAACGTGCCAAAACCACTGATGCAGTGCCCCCTATTTCCAGTAAGCTGGTACCCATTTTGCCAACCTTGGAAGGATGGCAGTTGAGTCAGTCCACCTGGGGTTATTTAACGGCACGACAGGGGCTCAAACCCAAGACCATAAGATTGAAAGCCAGACACCTTAACCGTTAAGCGAACACCTGCCTTACCAGCAAGCTCAATGTTTTACATCCTGTAACAATGCTACACTCATGGAACATGCTTTTCATCTTTTCTCAAACTGACAAACATTGTCTTTGTTTCTGCAGTTTTCGACGTGGCTGGAAGAATGAACAGAAAAAACAGGTAAGGAAAGAGCGGCCGTTGGTCCAGGAGTTTCAATAAAAGGAAGTAGTGGAGATGCGAGGAGTAAAGGAAGAGGAGAATCAGGGAAAGGAAGAAAAAAATGCATTACTAGCTAAACGAGAGGTGCAGAAGGAACAGAAAAAAGAACACCAATTAGAGCTTGAATCCACTAATTACCACTAATTACCAACTAATTATCATTATCGTTGCTTGTATGTGTGAATTATTATCTTCATTACAATATTTCTGTCTCTTCATGAGCGCAATGTTTCTACCACACAGGTTGAGGTTCTTTCACAATGCTTGAGCATTAAAGATGATCAATTCGATGAGATCACCATGAAAAACAACAAACTTTCGGAGGATCTCAAAAAAGTTTCCAACAGTTTGTCCGAAGTGCAACTTCAGCTCGAGGAGCAGCAACAACAACATGAGGAACAGCAACAGAAGAACATTGAGAGCTGCCAACAGGTAAATAACCGTTATCAAACATGTGGGACGACAGATGGCCATGGGGGTGAACATCATGCTAACCTGCACATGTTCTGATGAGTTTTAACAACTTGCAGGGTTCATGCTGGTCATGAGACTTTCACAAATGGAAGACTGTTGATTGGAATTTGTGAAACTAGTACACCTGCTAACTATGGGAGGGGCAGGAAGGGTCATTCCTCTTTGGGGTATATAGATTACAGTAGATCTATGGTCCATTCAAAACCGTTAAGGAACGGCTGGCTTGGCAAGCGCTACCTAGCTGCTTGGTAAAGGAGCACAACCCGAGCTTGTCCATTTCAGTTTCGTGTTAAACAGAAGGAGCGAGTTTCAAAAGTTCACTACGAAAAACGCCACGTTAGCGCCAGGAAAGGCCATGTTATTACCCCAACACTTGTGGGTTATATAGAGTACAGTAGATCTTCGCTCAGTTCTGTAAGTAAACCTTACTTCACAGATGTCGGGATTCCTCCAAATTTCTTCATTTGTGTTATAAACAGCATTAGCGACTGTTTAAAAAGCTAATCATACGTGTTTGTAGTTTATAATATTTTTTACTTCCTGTTGAAGCCGTTGCTCCCACAGAAACGCCATGATAACTATAAGCTATTTATACACGTTATCACTGCAGAAAAAACGCCTTGGGGAAGTGGGACATTTGTAATGTATGTTTGAAGTGCATGCAATTGAAAAGCAACTACATGGTTGTTGTTGTTGGTTGTTGTTGTTGGTTGTTGTTGTTGGTTGTTGTTGGTTGTCCCGAGGGACCCAGAAAATTAAACGGACTTCCGGCGCAGACCGGATGGCCTGACATTGGAGTTTTGCTTATGTTACATTGTTGTAAAAACCAGAGTTACAACATTGTCTCAGATCTGATCAACATTGTCTCCCCTTGTCCCTTCCCTCCCAAACTCCCCCCTCACCCCTCCCCTTCAAATCTCCCCACCCTCATTGCTTCTCAATTTCCCCCCTCTCACTCCCCCTCCTCAAAGCGTCCTCCCCGCTTCTTCCCCCTTCAAACTCTCACCTCCATCTCCCCCAACCTTCTGCCTC
Organism: Myxine glutinosa; assembly: GCF_964187855.1. NCBI lineage: Eukaryota > Metazoa > Chordata > Myxini > Myxiniformes > Myxinidae > Myxine > Myxine glutinosa. The sequence continues at coordinate 8,228,166 of NC_136271.1, forward strand.
GCTCTTCCCCCTCCTCAAATAACACCTCATTGTGGCTCACCCAATCACCATCAAACCTTTTGTCCGCCCCATCCTTCCCTTTCTCCGAGCTATTCTGAAATCTCTGACACACCTTCAACAGCTCTCCCTACCTCTTCCACCTCTTCCACATCTTACCCTACCCCTCCTCCCCCCTGTTCTATATCTGATGCTCCCCCTTCCTCTTCATTAACGGTATGGACCTCAAACATCCGGGGCCTTCGTTCAAACTTAACTGATCTCTCCATACAGGTTGCTTCTGTCAAACCAGACGTGATCTGCTTAACAGAAACTTTCCTCCTTTATGATGTCTCTGATTCCATAGTATCTCTCCCGGGCTACTCCCTCCTCCGGTATGATAGACCTGAGCCTCGTCCTGGAGGCGGGGTTGCTATCTTTATCAAAAACTCTCTTCCTCACTCGCCCTGCACTGCACTCTCTCCACCTCACCCCCAGGAATACCTCTGGCTACGGCTTCCCCTTCGCTCCCACCTCTTGTTCATATGTGTGTTGTACCGTCCACCAAACAGTGATGACTCCATCTACATATCGCTGTCTGATGATATGGACCAACTTCTATCTACTCATCCCAACTCTCTCTTCCTCATATGTGGTGATTTCAACTGTCATCATGCCAGTTGGCTGGGTGTGGGTACCTCTCTCACCAGCCATGGCTCCTCAGCAAAGGACTTCTGCGACTCACTGGGACTGACACAATCTGTCAATTTCCCGACCCGGATCTCAGTCAACGGAACATCTTCTCTTCTGGACTTGGTAATGACTAACTTCCCTGAAAATGTCTGCTGCTCTTCTTCTGCTCCGATCGGATCATCTGATCATGTCCTTGTTAAAGTGGACATCTCTCTGACCATCCTCAGGGAGCCTGCTCAGCGTCGACGAGTCTGGCATTTCACTCAGGCCAACTGGCACGGTCTTCAAGCAGCCATCAATCATCTGGACTGGTCTCCCATCTCTACCACCTCTGACATCAACTCATCCTGGGAATTCTTCCAAAGCAAATTGCTCTCTCTCATGCACAGATTTATCCCATCTCGTCTTCAGTTGTCATACCCTTCCTCCCGTCCATGGTACACGGAATCTTGTGGTGAGGCTGTTGCCCAGAAACAACTTGCCTTCGTCTCCTGGAAAGCAAATCCAACGGAAGGAAATCTCATTTCCTTTCACAAAGCCCGAAACAAGTGTGTGTCCACCCTCAGGAGAGCCAGGAAACAATATCTCTCCGTTCTCAAGACCGAACTCTCTTATCTGTCTCCCTCTTCCAAATCCTGGTGGCGTCTGGTCAAATCCGTTTCTGGTGTTTGTTCCCCCTCCATCCCCTCCCTTACCTCAAACGGCTACACGGCTGACTCCGCACGTGAAAAAGCTGAATGCCTCAACTCTGTGTTTGCCTCTAAATCTTGTGTCCCAAACCCATCCCTCTCTGTACCCACCATACCCAGTCGTACCCTGCTGCTCCTGGACTCCGTGTCCTTTCCTCCTGACAAGGTGGAAAAATTTCTGTCAACCCTTGACTCTGATTCTGCAACTGGACCCGACGGCATCAGCCCACGGGTCCTAAAATCCTGCTCTGCTGCTCTATCTCACCCTCTCTCTGTTCTCTTCACCCTCTCTTTTGCTCAAGGTCAACTGCCATCTGCTTGGAAATCAGCCAACATCACCGCTTTGCACAAAAAAGGTGCAAAAACAGATCCTAGCAACTACAGACCAATCAGCCTTCTCCCAATTATCAGCAAAGTCATGGAATCCATCATTGCTTCGGATATGAAATCTTTCCTCTTCTCCAATGGCTTGATCTCTGATCATCAATTTGGTTTCAGACCAGGTCACTCTACTCTGGACATGCTGCTTCTGCTGTCTCAACAATGGATGGAGGTCCTCAATGCCAAACAGGAAATTAGAGCTGTCTCCCTCGACATATCACGTGCCTTCGACACGGTCTGGCACCCCGCTCTGCTCACCAAACTCTCCTCCTTTGGTATCCATGGAAAATCTCCACGCATGGCTGGCGGACTTCCTCTCTAGTCGTCGTCAACGTGTGGCCCTGAATGGGTTTCTCTCATCTCCTCTTCCTGTTCAGGCTGGAGTTCCCCAAGGCAGTGTTCTGGGCCCCGTGCTTTTTCTGGTCTTCATCAATGATCTCTCTGACTCTCTCGAAAATCCTCTCTATCTCTTTGCTGATGACTCCACTCTCTGCCGCTCCATTCCTCTTCCCTCAGATCGGCAGTCTGCTGCCTCCTCACTCTCTGAAGACCTGGACAAAATCACAGACTGGTCAAACAAGTGGAACATGTCTTTCAATCCTGACAAATCTCACACTCTTACTATGTCTCTCCGAAAAGATCGACTGGACAACCCTCCCATCTACTTTCTCAACAATCCTCTCCAAGAAGTTCTGTCGCTCAAGATTTTGGGTCTCACTATCTGCCATGATCTTTCTTGGGAAAACCACATTTCCAAGCTGGCCTCCAAAGCCAGTCGCCGACTGGGCATCCTCCGTCGTGCGAAGTCCTTCCTCGGCACACCTGAGCTCCTCACCACATACAAGGCTTTCATCCGCAGCTCAATGGAATACTGTTCTCCCCTATGGGCCGGTGCTCCTGCCTCACACCTAGCTCGGCTTCACGCTGTTGAAACCAAAGCTTTCAGAATTATTGGAATCTCCCGCGATGAAGCTATCTCTGAGGGCCTTTCACTCACTCACCGCAGGCAGGTAGGTGGTCTTTCTGTCTTCTACCGACTCCTCTCCGGCCTTGCACCCCCAGCTCTCTCTGTGCTCTGTCCCCCAAATATTCCTACAGGTCGCACAAGATCTGCCAGCAACCCTCTGATGGTTAAACTGCCGAAATCTCGGCTCTCTGCTCACCTTCACTCTTTCATTCCTCTTTTCTCCCGCCTCTGGAACAAACTCCCTCACTCCCTTCAATCCCACTCCTCCCTCCAGGTCTTTAAAACAGCTGTTCACCACCATCTCTTATCTTCCCCCATCCAAAACCTTGATCTTTTCTACCCCCGCTAATTCACCCCAGATCCACGTTGTTTGAAATTCCAACTTCTTTCCTGGAAGTCCTGGCAGTGTCCATATGTTTTATACCTCTCCCACCGCCCCCTTCCCACGCCCCCCCCCCCCAAAGCCCTCGCCCTCTCTCAGATCTCTCGATGTCTCCATGTCTCTCGGTCCCTGCTCTCAAATGTTGTGTTTGTGTCCTTCCCCCTCTCTCCCCATCTTGTCTACCGCTCCCTATGTTATATGTTTTATGTGTCGGTTTGTCTTTCTGTGTGATTAATGTTCGCTCTTTCACGAGCCTCGATCTTGTATAGAAAAATAAAAATAAAAAATAAAAAAATCGTGAGTTTAATTCTGAATCGATCTCTAGCAATACCTGTAAAGAAATCCAGCAAGCATCATATCAATATTCAGCATTCATAGGAATCAGTAATGGGTTTGCAAACTAGCACAAGGAAGCCTGGAACAAAAGTGATTATACGCACCATCTATTTATGCACCACAACATACAATAAATGTCACAGGAATGATCGTAGCGCTGACTGTCCGAGTTCTTATAACAGCCGCGCAGTGGACGGAAGTCGCATGACACCTGGGTTCAAACTTAGACACAATTTCACAACATTCTCCCCGGCGTTAAAACTACACTACCCCTAGTGGTGGAAACCAAGCTAGCAAGCTTGACATCACTCAACACTCAATTGGGCGAGGTTTCGTGTATTCGCAGCTCTCCACGCTCTCCATCGAAATCGAAGTTAAGTAATTGTTCCCATTTGTATTTTCGTTATAACTGTATTTATTTTATGGTGTGTGTACGTATATTGTGTCCCGAGGAAGATTTTCGGTGCAAATCTTTCATACCTGTACTGAAAATCGTGTTAATTCATGTCGTGTCTTGAGGCCTTGTACAGTGTACAACCTTGAGGCTTTGTTTTTCTCTCAGCGGTCCGTCGTTTGTGCTCCAATAACTTTCGTTCTCTGCTTTTCCCAGCCTTTTCACCCCATAGCCTACTTCCTTGTGTAAATCTCAACTCAGAAAAAACCAAGAAAAAAAAAAAACCAACATTTCCTTCTCTGTTCTTATTCTTTGTTCTCATTCGTTTATTCGTTCTTATTCGTTCGTTCGTTCTTCGACCACGTGTTTCTCCCCCATTTCCCCAGATAGTTTTCACCTTACAATGTTTACACTTTCCCCTCAAGTTCTGTATTCTGTCGTATATTATAACACCTTTTCTTCTTCTTCTTTAAATGGTTGCTTTCGACTTGCTCACCAAATCTATTCATCCCCCAAAAAAATTCCATCTCCGATAGTGCCTTTTTTCTACATTCCCTAAACTCTCCTGCACTCCATCCTCCATCCAGCGTCCTTAAACGTATTTTGGACTCGAAGGTCACAAGAAACTCATTTTGCAATAAATGTTCGTTTCCCATTAATCGTACACTTTCTAAAATCCAATCTCACCCCTCCCCTCCAAATCTTCCCCATAACCCCTCCCCTCCAAATCTTCCCCATCACCCCTCCCCTCCAAATCTTCCCCATCACCCATCCCTTTCAAATCTTCCCCCTTTCCCCTCCCCTCCTAATCCTCCCCATCACCCACCCCTTTCAAATCTCCCCCTTGCACCCTCCCTCCTAAACTACCCCCTCACCCCTCCCCTCCAAGACTCCTCCCTCACTCCTCCCCTCCAAATCTCCCCCATATCCCATCCCTTTCAAATCCCTCCCCTTGTCCCTTCCCTCCCAAACTCCCCCCTCCCCCCTCCCCTTCAAATCTCCCCACCCTCATTTCTTCTCAATTTCCCCCCTCTCACTCCCCCTCCTCAAAGCGTCCTCCCCGCTTCTTCCCCCTTCCAACTCTCACCTCCATCTCCCCCAACCTTCTGCCTCGCTCTTCCCCCTCCTCAAATAACACCTCATTGTGCCTCACCCAATCACCATCAAACCTTTTGTCCGCCCCATCCTTCCCTTTCTCCGAGCTATTCTGAAATCTCTGACACTCCTTCAACAGCTCTCCCTTACCTCTTCCACCTCTTCCACATCTTACCCTACCCATCCTCCCCCGTGTTCTGTATCCGATGCTGCCCCTTCCTCTTCATTAACGGTATGGTCCTCAAACATCCGGGGCCTTCATTCAAACTTAACTGATCTCTCCATACAGGTTGCTTCTGTCAAACCAGACTTGATCTGCTTAACAGAAACATTCCTCCTTCATGATGGCTCTGATTCCTTAGTATCTCTCCCGGGTTACTCCCTCCTCCGGTATGATAGACCTGAGCCTCGTCCTGGAGGTGGGGTTGCTATCTTTATCAAAAACTCTCTTCCTCACTCGCCCTGCACTGCACTCTCTCCACCTCACCCCCAGGAATACCTTTGGCTCCGGCTTCCCCTTCGCTCCCACCTCTTGTTCATATGTGTGTTGTACCGTCCACCAAACAGTGATGACTCCATCTACATCTCGCTGTCTGATAATATGGACCAACTTCTATCTACTCATCCCAACTCTCTCTTCCTCATATGTGGTGATTTCAATTGTCACCATGCCAGTTGGCTGGGTGTGGGTACCCCTCTCTCACCAGCCATGGCTCCTCAGCAAAGGACTTCTGCGACTCACTGGGACTGACACAATCTGTCAATTTCCCGACCCGGATCTCAGTCAACGGAGCATCTTCTCTTCTGGACTTGGTTATGACTAGAGTCCCTGTATAAAGAGAGTTGCGCCATGCGCTGACCCGAGATTTCTGGTCACGTGATTTCGTGGCGCCATTTTGTGTCTAACTTCACCGTGCGTGAACGTCAGCTTGGTACGGGAATGTTGTTTATTGCCAAACAAAATGACTGGTTGTTCTGCTTTTGGTTGTTCAAACCAATCTGGGAAATATAAGATGTATCAATTTCCAAGTGATAAAGTCAGAAGACAAATTTGGGAAGCGAAAGTCAGACGAAAGAGCTGGAAAGCGATCGACTCCTCGAGACTCTGCCAGGTAGGCCCACGCCGCTTGATGATCGATGTTCAAAAGCAATTCTATCTGCTCGGTTTTTTTTTGGTTGTCTGTCCGTTGAAAACCCTTTTAAAGGGAAGTGATTTGTGTTTGTTTATAATCTTCAAGGAGCTGACCAAAAATGCATTTCCGTGGGAAGAACCCTGCTCAATTTTTTTCGGGTAGTCCTAGCGGACCGCATATTGTCATTGATTGATGAAATGTCCCGGTACAGTGACATTGCCTGGTCTGCGGTTGGGTAGTCTGCGGGCAATGTCACTGTACTTTTTCAGAGGGAATTAATTTTGATTTTATAGGGGTGGGAAACCCATGGTCCGTTTTGTTTTCAGTTGTCTGTCCGTCCATTCAAAACTTATTCCGAGGCAAGTTATTTTTTTGGTTTAAAATCTTTAGCCTAATCGGCAATCATAAAAGCAATTTTAGGGGGGGACCTGCTCAATTTTTTTGCGGGTTGTGCAGCCATCCATACGTCCAAAATTTGACGAGCTATTGTTTGCTTTGTACAGTGCTCATGCGTCTTGTGGCATATTTGCTCAAATATTTCCCACCCCGGGATTTATGGCCAAATTGTAGTGATGGAAGATTTTGCACATTGGACAATCCCTATATATTTAACCTGGTGACAGCTATCGTTCCCAAAACATACAATATTTCTAGGTGATTAATGCAGTAAAACAGGTGTATTTGTGTACCCACATTTAAAACTGGCTCAACTTTCAAAAGCTGTTATCCCTGTTTGATATCAATATACATGTGGTCCATAGAGCTAGCGATTTGTCTGGCCATCTTCCGGAAGATTGTCCATGTGATTTTCTGTTGTGGAAGTACTAGTACAATGGAAATTGAATATAAATGTCGATAAAACGAAAGTTGTACACTATAGAAATATGGCAATACCACATACAGAATTTGTTTTAAGTGTGTTAGACTATATGTCGGCTGGAAGTCCTACACCGGAATTGCTCTCGGCACCCTTTAAAAAATATTGGATATGCCCACACTCCTTTCTAAAAGTTATTAAAATTCAGAGAACGACAGCATTGGTTTGTCTTACTTATAATGTTAGCTCTTATATGCAGTGTTGGCTTGTAATATGCATTGCCATACCACTTTTAATATCACCACACAGCTCTTTTTCACGGCAATAGCTGAGTTTTTGACAAAACAAATATCACCTGTATGTAATAAAATAAGACTAAATATGTGCAGTAAATTTTTTTTTAGCAGGTTTAGAATATATCACCCCATATCGCGAATGTACATGTATATCTAATCCGACACACTTAGACACAAAATGGCGTCCAAATTTGAGTTGACACAACTCTCTATATACAGGGACTCTAGTTTTTTTTTTTTTTTTTTTTTTTTTTTTTTTTGTATACAATATCGAGGCTCGTGAAAGAGCGAACATTAATCACATGAACACACAGAAAGACAAACCGACACATAAAACATATAACATAGGAGTAGGTGATAAATGTTGCTTCTGGGACACCTCCGTTTAACATGGGAAATCCCTATCTAATGTCATTTACCCCCCTGTTTTAAAAAAAATCATAAACACCTCTATTTCTCCCTCTATGAACCTATAATCCTTCTCGCCTTATGAACCTATAATCCTTCTCGCCTTATGAACCTATAATCCTTCTCGCCTTATGAACCTATAATCCTTCTCACCTTATGAACCTATAATCCTTCTCACCTTATGAACCTATAATCCTTCTCGCCTTATGAACCTATGATTTTCTTCCTTTATGAACCTATAATCCTTCTAGCCTTATGAACCTATGATCATTCTCACTTCCATGTAATTTTTACCCTATTCCCCCCACTAGCCCCTTAATGTAGTTCCTTAGACCACTCTGCTAATGAGCCTATAAATATATTATCTCTTTCTAACTTTTTTAAGAGTTCCATTCTCCTATAGAACTCATCCCCATCAAGTATATTTATAAAGTATACAGGTTCCTTAACCTTTTGTTGTGAAAGTATAAAGTGGTATGTTTCACGGAGGGTTCTTGTTTGACCTCCTCCTCTCCCACATACCATTTTAAAATTATAATATTTATTATCCGATTGATAACCATTAAAGTTCTCACTCCACTCTAATATATTTTTCTTCCCACCCTCCATTACCCCACTTAACAAATGAATACGTTTATCCGTCTTGAGAACCTTCTGACCAGTGATTCTCTCAACCTCTTGAATCTGATATTTTTCACATTCGTTATGTTTTCCATTTATATACCAAGGTTGATTACACCTCCACTCTTTAGTCTGGTTGATACTTGGTTCTATCATTTATATAATAGTAAAAAAGGTGGCGGTAGCCCGTTAAAATCCCTAACCCCCCTTTTTAACTTATCACTTATATATATATATATCTTATATACTTATATAACCATAAGGGAGACGATCAATTCCATTTTCTAAAATAAACCTCTTATCATCAAAAGCCCCCAATGCTTTCTTATGTGTGGGCGGGGTCTGTGTGGGTGTGGTCTGTGTGGGTGTGGTCTGTGTGGGTGTGGTCTGTGTGGGTGGGGTCTGTGTGGGTGGGGTTTGTGGGTGGGGTCTGTGTGGGTGTGGCTTATGATTTTTTTTTATTTTTTTTTATTACTACTAATTAAATTAGCTAATCTGGGTGGATGAAAGTATGGATGGTTGTTGTTTAATGAATTATCAGTTTTGTTTTTTGTAATTCTTGTGAGTAAAATGAACCCAAGATTTCTTCCCAATTCATATCATATAATTTGTAAGTCCAAGGCATAGTATCCATTACATCAACGATTTTGAATAATTCATTAGTCCATCTCTTTGTATAACCTTTCTCAAAATGACTTTTCCATCTGTATATTCTTACAATATCACCAACTTTGAACTTGGGCTTTCTCAAATTAATCTCCTTTTCATATTCTAATTTTGTAAATGTTTCTGATGGTTTTGATTTTGTTGATGAATGAACTGTATTATTGTAATTATCTACAATATCCTGAATAAAATACACCCATTTTTGGGAACCGAGTTGTGTGAATTTTTTATATAATTTCTCTTTTAAAGTACGATTAAAACGCTCAATAACAACTGCTTTTCCTTCATTAAAGGTGCTGTATAATTTAATACCCTCCCCCTTAAGAAATTTCATAAATATTTTGTTATAGAACTCTGTTCCCTCATCGGTCCACAGTTTCTTTGGTTTTCTTTTACTTTTATTAAATATCTGTTGGAAGGCTAACTTCAGAGTATAACCTCTCTTGTTTTTCAAAGGAACAACCCAAGCAAATCTACTCCTCAAATCAATAACGGTTAAAGCATACTTGTATCCCTTATCATTTTTTAGTTCGATTAAATCAGCGGACCATATGTGGTCGGTGTATTTAGAATAAACTTTCCTTCTTTTAAACTTTGTGATTATAGGTTTATGTAATTCATCAGCCAAAAGCTCCTCAGTCTTGATGACATCATGAGAGCCTAATAGTTTTTTGAGGGTGAATAACCAAGGCCAAGTTTCAATTTAGCATTTATCAAATTTCTCACAATAAACCTATCAACTTTCTCTCTCAACGTTGGATTTTGTATCAAAGACAAATTATACAACATTTCTCTGTCGGCTTTATGTTTTTCAGTCAATGTAGTGGTTTTCCCATAAGCAATATCATGCTTCATACACACTTCATCAACCCTATTTGTAGGTTTAGACCAAGGTTTAGGATTGTCAGCCTCATCTAATCTTTTATCCAAGTTTGTTCCTGGGCCACAGAAAGAATACCCTGGAAGGTGTAATTCCCCTGGAATTCCAGTTGTTGTAAATTTGCTACCTGACAAAAACTTTTGTATGTCTCCTCCACTTTTAGGAGAGATGAATTGACACTTTTTAGAACCACACACTTGACATATTCCTTTTTGATAAACTCTATTATTTTTAGCTTTAACATAAGAGATATTTTTAGATTTAGTTTTCTTTTTACATTTGAGACAATAACTCATATTTATTTATGAGAAAAAGTTCTACATAGTGCCAAAACCTTTTTGGTTTTCAACATATACATTTCTATCTTGATTTTTAAAACATAAAGAATCCTTAGAAATGACTTCACTCTCTCCTCCATTTATTTACAAATAAAACTAACTAAAGTCAATAACACCAACATCATCAACTATATGTTGTATATCTGCGCTCTGAATTCATTATAGCAAATTTAAAAACCAATAAGTTCGGAAGAGTCATTAATTCTTTATTTTCCTCTTCAGTGCGTTGAGATTTATTTATTTGTCGTAATACCTTCAATCTTTCATTAATCTCAGGAATGGTCATATTTTTATATTTTTCCTCCCTCTCCTCCTCCTCCTTTTTCTCCCTTTCCTCCCTCTCCTCCTTCTCCTTTTTCTCCCTTTCATCCTTCTCCTCCTTCTCCTTTTCCTCCCTCTCCTCCTTCTCTTCTTCAACTCCTTCCTCCTTCTCTTCTTCAACTCCTTCCTCATCCCTTGCTACCCTTGAGTTTGAACCCCAAAGAATATTATACATATACTCATCTGGATTTTGAGATATTCTTGTATCTATAATTATTTTTCTCATAATAGGATACCAATAAGATTTGTTGACGATTTCTAAAAGAGTTTTATATTTCATAACTTTGAGAAGTTCATTTTTATTTAATATTTTAAACAAGTCTCTATTTGTGGGTTTAACAATATCAGTATAAGGCCAGTTTTTAATGACAAAATTCCCATGTATATGCTCCAAATCATAAGGTATGTAATACCGAGCACCCTTTTCTTGTAGGTATCCTTGAATACAAAAATTATAATTCTCTTGTAGTCTTCTTCCTGCCATTTATGTATCAGAAATATATGTGAGATTAATATTATGACAGGTAATACCACCCCATCTTCCCACTACCAAATCGGTTTGTATTCCTCGGCTTTCTATCCTTATCTCATTACCTTCCTTCTTTGTCATGCGAACCATCGCTATACTATCATATATTTTTCTTTTCTTAAAATCACGTATTTGTTGTTTGCTAATTGTACTTCCACATAAATCCTTATCTTCACCAAGTGGATAATATTCTTCTTTACGAGACTGATTTAAATCATGTAGGTCTTCTATGTTTATTGAAAAAGACCAATTATACCCTAAATCAGGCATATCATACCCCCATTTATTAATTCGCATATTAACTAAATGTCCTTCTTTATAAAATTCAATTGTAAGCAGGTAGTTAAATTCAATGAGGAAAGGTGTATGGTCAGTATAACCAGGTGTTGTGGTTGTAAATTTTACTTGTTTAACAAAACGTGCTGTTTTCTTTAAAAATATATATTGTGATAAATCACTTAATCTAATTAAGTCATTCGCATCTGTAGGGTTTGGATAATTGATTAATTTATAAGTATTCTTCATATTAATATTTTTACTTACACTATATTTTTGTCGTTCAGCCTGTGCCTTTGTATAATAATTTGATAAATCAATATCCTGAGAGGATTTTCCAAAGATAGAACCATCTTTTCCAACATAAGTCATTTATATTAGATTAAAAATGATATCATAAAAATTTTCATTATTGTTGAGTTTAAATAATACATATAAACATAATTGACCACAACATTTAGAATTAATTTCTTGAACTTGAAATGTTTGATAAACACCATTCTGTAAGAATTGTAATACTTCAACAGGTGGTGGCATACCATAACTATCAAAATAATATTTATCCTGACTATTATGAATACAAACCCAATGAGAACCATTCTGTGTGTCTAAATTCATAATAATATTCTTTGTATTCTTATTTATATGTATTAATTCATCTCTCATACAAATAACCACATTATCAATTTTTAGTGTTTTACAATACTTAGCGAGTTCTATATTTGACGTTGTATTCTTTCCAAATTGTTTAAACCATTTATCCATTTATTTATGAGAAAGATACAATCCATTACCCCGTTTAGTTAGTTTAACACCCGCTTGAGCGATAGAGGAAAGCATATCTCCAACTAACAATCTAGCTTTATCAGGTAGACTTTCAAGTTTTTGAGCAAAATCTACAATTACACCACTTCCACTAATTTGTTTCTCCAACTCCTTGTTATGTCTTTCCAATTCTTTTTGAGCTTTTAGTTGTGCCTTCCTTTCGTTAGCAGTTTTTATCGCTGCTGAAATACCACCAGTCAATGCTCCCGCCGCACTTAAACCAGCAAATAAAGGAATTAGAAATGGGAGAAATCCTCCTCTTGACTCGTCTATTGAATATTTCTTTAACATAGGTTTTGTCATTTTAATTTTAAGTGATCCAACATCATTTAGTGTTTTCACCTGCTCTCTTGTGAGTAAAACATCAATTCTTACAGCTCCTTTTCTTTGAAATGTATTAACATTAATAATACAAGGCTTTTGATTTTGAATACAAGATGTTAATTTATCAAGATTGATTTGATTAACATATACCCCTACCATTTATTTATGAGAAAAAACCTATGTGATATTAATCATAACACCATTATCTGTATTAATCTGTAATTCTGTTTCCTCCAAAAGCAAACAATAAGCATCAACTTCTTCATTCTCTCCTCTTTCAATGTATAGAGAAGTATCCACTCGATTAGACTTTATAGTTTCCTTTTGAGAACTCAGGTCAATTGCGTAGATTGTATATAAACCTTTAAATGCAACCATATCCAAAATAGGATCATTATTACCATTACTTTCACACACTTTTTGGTAGGACTTGTAGGCTTCCGCATAATCATTTTTTTCCCAATCAATTTCCAATCTATCTCGCGGATAAAATGTCCCATCAAGAGAAACCCGAAGTTGTTTCACCTTAGCATTATCACTCAGGGCATTATTCTTATTAGTACCGTCCTCTCCATCTGGTTTCTTAAAAATGAGCCATAGGTATCGTGGCTTTCCTTCAAGAACACCCAAATTCCAAGTGTAGGTAGTGTGTTCCAGTTTAACGTGTTGACATCTTCTTTTAAGGTATGATACATTTAGCGGTTTCTTTGAGTTAAGTCTTCTATTTAACATCTCTTCCGTTTTAAGATTAGGAGTATATTCACTAATATACCAACACAAATCATTAATAACAAATTTATTATTGTCGCCAAAAGCATTTTCAACCCCAAAAAGCAACCTATTTACATTATCATTCCTTTGTAGTTGAAATCTAATTTTAAGCCCATACAAAACTTTATCATAATCACAAAATCCAAATATACCTTTCAGAGGTACTGCTACCGTAAAACTATTCTCTGCTTTTGCGTCATCATTATACATTGACTTCCTTTGACTATAACCAGGGTCTGCGTTTGTTCCTGTTGACATATCAGGAATAAAACCTTCAACAGCTCCCTTACCCATTCTATCACTAAACGAATATAGTGTAAATTTCATCATTTCAGATGTAGCAGAGACATAATCAACCGCTTCAACCTCTTGTGTTCCAATATACAGGCGGACACTGTCAAACATTTTCCAGAAGAAATCATTTACGAGTGTAGCATTAGTATTATTCGCAGCCTTAGTGAATTTAAATTTACACAGCAAGAAACTATCAGCTATATTCAAGTAAGTTTGTTGATTATTTATTTCAAAACTTTTTGTTCCGTTTGAATTCCAGTCTGTTCCTGTTATAGCATTTACCTTAAAATAGTCTTCCTTTTTAGTGGAGTTTGAAATGATAATCGTATCATCCAAATCATAGATACTATCAATCGCTTCCATACTTGTATTTATATAGCATTAAAATTGTTGAAACCCTGACCCAAGTATTTTAATGATTTTTTGTCGTTCTTGTGAAGATAGTTGAGTTTTACCTTTTTTAATTTCTTTGATTGCTTGTAATTTATGAGACTCCTTTTGAGCATCTTTTATACTCTTTATAGCACCCACAACTGAGCCCACGGCAGAAGCAGTTGAACCAATTAGGTCTTTATGTTTAAGGATGGTTGAACCAATACCCATTAGAGTATCAATTATCCCATCTCCTTTATTTCTAAATTGATGTCCCACACCCCGTTGTCTCTTTGGTTTATAGTATCCTCTCCCAAGAAACATACCTTCACCCTTATAGTATGGTGAAAGGAACATCCCATCCCCTGTAATTATTTTATATTTTCCCAACTCGTGTTTTCTCACAATAACCATTATTTATTTATTGAAAAACTTCACGTAGGTGAATTCTGATGGATATAATTTCATCATTAAAGGATATCATACGATTATCTTGGTCGGTTATCCTAAAATTTACTCTGTATATGGTTTTTCCTGACACAGGTAAATAGACAAGATTTTTTGGTTCCATATTAAATTTATAACCAATCGGGGTTGAGTATGCGCTGAATGAAAATATTGTATTTGTTCTTATTCCATCGTTATAAGCACCATCAATCAAATCACAATGAATTAATACTGAATTTATACCGGAGGATATTTGAATGACATTATCACTGTAAGACGTCCCGTTAGTTTCAACCTTTTTTGAAGAGAAACCCAATAGCTCTCTAAACGATTTTTCAATGGTGAAATCAACTTTATAATTATTTTTAAGTTTAATAGTTGATTTTGAAGTGTGTTTTTGAATATCTATTACAATATTTTTTGGTTCATCACCTTTTTCTTTCATAAGGCGAGAGACTTCTGAAGATATTTGAGAAATCTCGTAAGCACCGGGTGAAACGGTTATAGTTTTATATCCACTTCCTGGATTATAACTAAACTTGTTGTTTTTCTCTGTGATATTAAACAAGGTATTATAAGTCTCCATTGACAACAAAGAAGCCTCATATTCTTTTTTGGGGTCAAGTTGTAGTGGGTAAGGGAATGAAGCTGTGTAATCACTCGTTGTGAAATTAAAACTAAGAATTGTGCTTCTCATCTTATTTAATATCTAATAAAATATCTTTGTATTGACATTTATTAATTATTTTCATATTCATCAACTGATCTAAAATGGCGGATGCTTCATTAAAACAATTGTTGTTTCCAGCCTTCTTACTACCTAACAACAATAATAACCTATTAACTAATTGTGATGGGTCATTTGGAAGAAAACTAACACCCGAACCAAGCTTACTTAAAGCATCAATAATATGTTTCTCCTTCTCATTCTTCTTACTTTTACCAGCAACAGAAACTCCATAATCAAGTGTGTTTAGCAACTCAATATACTCTCTATCTTCCTCTCTTTCCATTTCAAGCGGTTCATCAAAATAAGGTGAATTAGAATGTCCATCTTTTGTTAGAAGAAACATTAATCTTGGGGTTAATTCAACATTTGGTTGGTCAGAACTTAAGAACACCAATTTATCATTAAATATCAATAACTTTTCTTTCACAAGATGGAACTGTGCTGGTTCTTCTGTTGGAATGAGACCTGCTCTGGTTTTTGAACCCTTCAAATATTCATTGTTTTGAAGAGCTTCTACAATATAATTGGAAAGTTTATTTACCTTCTCAAGATGCCGAAATAATCCTTCATCATCATATTCTAATTCTCCAAGTTCTTGCTCTGTCATTTGACTAAAATCTTTGAGCATTTGAAATTTTTTTGGAGTAAATTCTACCATGGGAACTGTAGGTGAAATCGTTTGTTGAGTTTTTAAAAGTGGTTTAAAAAATTTCTCTTGTTTTCTTTCAAAGGCTTCTTCACCAGTTAGTTTCTGTCTCCTTTTCTTCTTTATGTCTTCCTGTTGCTTTACAACTTTTGAAAGCAACTCTTGATGTTCTTTAAACTTTCTTACTCTTTCTTCGGTATTCATTTTCTGTATTTATTTATTGAAAAATATCATTTAGTATCTCATCTTGTTTCACAACAATATATTTATATTTTCCGATCGTGTGTTTCATATTATTTTCAAATTCCTTCTTACTACGTAATGTAGAACAATTATCTCTCCAAAAATTATTTGTATCTATTGAATTTAACTTAAATAAAATAAAAGTATTAGCATTGTTTCTTATTGAGCGCCGAGGGAGTTGAAAATATGACTGACTAAGATAAATACAATTACAAGAAGAATGTCTCCCTCTTGTATAGTAGCTATCCATTACTGTTTGGTTTCTCTCATTAACACAATCATCAAAGATAACGAGGTTCTTTTTTGATTTATCTAAATCTTGAGGTGAAGGTATATCATCCGTATTATCACTGAGAATACAAGTTATGGGTTTTAGTTTTGATTTTGATTTCTGTGTATCACAAAATAATTGTATTATATCATCAATATTATAATCATTTAGTTTGTTTTGAAGTTTAAATAAACCGATAATGTCTTCCTTTTTAAGACCCGCATTAAAACCCTGTGAGAGTAGTTGATACTCAGGTTGAAAACTTGACTTTGTAAAAATTATTAAATTATCATAATCTAAAAAATTAGGACTAAGGAGCATCTTTAAAAGTAAACAGGTTTTTCCACATCCGCTTGAACCGACTATTAGACATCTCAATGAATTTGGAAGATTTTTATGGTTATTAAATTTTATCTTATTTTCCCAAACAGGTAAAAAATCATTCATTTATATATTTGGAAAACAAGTCATCTAACTTTTTTTGAGTTTTTTGAGAAACTCTATATTTTATCCTGAGTTCAGGTTTAATTTCAAAATAATCCATTATTTTGTTTATATAGTATCTTGTATTAACATTTCCATTAAAATTATTTTGAATAATAAATATCATTAAACCCTTATACATTTCCTCAATACAAATAGTCTCTTCCCTTGTAAGAAATGGTGTATTATCCCCATAATACTTAACATTCATCTCTCTTATTAATCTTGTAAAGTAATTCATTTTTGGTTCTAATTTAAAAGAGTTATATATTTTTCTATATTTTTTATTATCATTAATTAGAAGATAATCACAGAAAATACATTGTTTATATGCTTCTGATTCTGTATTAAGCCCCACTCTACCACAAGCCGGACAATTCTCTAATTTATCATATGGAGAGTCTGGAAATTCTAAATATCCTTCAGAATTTATCATATTTATATAGTAAAATTATACTTAAAACAAAGTGCCTTTTTTAGAGGCTTTTTTAAAGATGAAACTGTGCTTAAAGTAAAACACCTTTGAGCTTTTCAACTCGTTTTATGTATATAACTTTACTTAAACTAAACGCAAATTTATTAGCTAATAAATACAATGTTTCAAAACACAAAAGACAAATTTCAATCAATCTCTACTTCGGTGGAAGATATAGAAAAATATGTCAAAGATGTTAAATTGAACAAAGATAAATATGGAAATTTTTGGATTAAACCCATAATGGAGAATAACATGTGTCCTTTTATTAAATTTACAGGACAAGCTATGTTAATTAATAACTCTATTAAAGTAAATTTGACAAAAGTTTCTCCACTACTACTAACAATTTACTCAAAGCTTGAAAAGATCATTGATAAAGAAGCTTTGAAAATGAATGATAAAACCATCAACGATTCTAGAGGAAACATTTGTATATTCTTTAATAGACCCAAAGATGTGGGTGAAATTAATAATATGAATATTAGTGGTGAACTATCATTCCGTACTCTGATTATTAGAGATTATTTGAAAATAACATTTAATGTAAAAAATATTGTGGTTATTAGTTCTAATGAAAGAAAATATATAGATATTGATGGAAGTTTAATGGTATGTAAATGAGTGATATTAACAGTCAATACTCTGAGAGTTATTATACTGAGAGTCTAGGATCTGAAGATAGTTATGATACTAATAGTTTGTGTTCAAATGATAGTTATGAGAGTAGCTTTATTGATGACTCAGATAGTGAAATTGAAATTGATGAACTAGAGTATCTAAACTTTCTGGCTAATACATAGACGCTTTACTTTAAGTAAAGTTATATACATAAAACGTGTTGAAAAGCTCAAAGGTGCTATTTTCTGGCTTTCTGGGCCCTGTGCTATTTCTGGTCTTCATCAATGATCTCTCTGACTCTCTTGAAAATCCTCTCTATCTCTTTGCTGATGACTCTACTCTATGTCGCTCCATTCCTCATCCCTCAGATCAGCAGTCTGCAGCCTCCTCACTCTCTGCAGACCTGGACAAAATCACAGACTGGGCAAACAAATGGAACATGTCTTTCAATCCTGATAAATCTCACACTCTTACGATGTCTCTCCGAAAGGACCGACTGGACAACCCTCCCATCTACTTTCTCAACAATCCTCTCCAAGAAGTTCTGTCGCTCAAGCTTTTGGGTCTCACTATCTGCCATGATCTTTCTTGGGAAAACCACATTTCCAAGCTCGCCTCCAAAGCCAGTCGCCGACTGGGCATCCTTCGTCGTGCGAAGTCCTTCCTTGGCACACCTGAGCTCCTCACCACATACAAGGCTTTCATCCGCAGCTCAATGGAATACTGTTCCCCCTCTGGGCTGGTGCTCCTGCCTCACACCTTGCTCGGCTTCACGCTGTTGAGGCCAAAGCTTTCAGAATCATTGGAATCTCCTGCGATGTAGTCAACTCCGAGGGCCTTTCACTCACTCACCGCAGGCAGGTTGGTGGTCTTTCTGTCTTCTACCGACTCCTCTCTGGCCTTGCTCCCCCAGAGAGGAGTTGGTTTGTCTTTTTTGTGATTATTGTTAGCTCTTTCACGAGCCTCGATCTTGTATACAAAAAAAAAAAAAAAAAAAAAAAAAAAAAAAAAAAAAAAAAAAAAAATAATAATAAAAAAAAAAAAAAAAAAAAAAAAAGGTGTTTTACTTTAAGTAAAGTTATATACATAAAACGAGTTGAAAAGCTCAAAGGTGTTTTACTTTAAGTAAAGTTATATGCATAAAACGAGTTGAAAAGCTCAAAGGTGTTTTACTTTAAGTAAAGTTATATACATAAAACGAGTTGAAAAGCTCAAAGGTGTTTTACTTTAAGTAAAGTTATATACATAAAACGAGTTGAAAAGCTCAAAGGTGTTTTACTTTAAGTAAAGTTATATACATAAAACGAGTTGAAAAGCTCAAAGGTGTTTTACTTTAAGTAAAGTTATATACATAAAACGAGTTGAAAAGCTCAAAGGTATTTTACTTTAAGTAAAGTTATATACATAAAACGAGTTGAAAAACTCAAAGGTGTTTTACTTTAAGTAAAGTTATATACATAAAACGAGTTGAAAAGCTCAAAGGTGTTTACTTTAAGCACAGTTTCATCTTTTAAAAAGCCTCTAAAAAAGGCACTTTGTTTTAAGTATAATTTTACTATATAAATAAATATGATCAAAGCAACGTATTGCGATGTTTGTGAACAAGAATATAAACAATACAAAAGACACCTTAAAACTAACAAACACACATTTAATCTACTTCACCTACTATCTCCTATTCAGAAGGAAACAAAACACTGTTCTGCATGTAATAAAAATATCCTCAAGAAAGGCTTCGAAATACATCTTAAAACAATTCTACATTTATCAAATTTTATCACAACTAAAAACTCTGATGGCGCATTCAAAGAACATATTAAAATAAGAGTCTTTAACTTCAAACCTCCTGAACCAGAGTCTATAGTTGATGCTGTAGAAAGAGTTAAACCTGTTGTTCAAACGTTGATTGAAAAAACACTAAAAGAAATGAAACCACTTAAATTTTATATGGGAGTAAAATTAGAAATGACAAAGGACGAAGGAGTTATAGATACACCATACATGAGAACTGAGCCACACTTTATATCTTCATATCAAGATTTTAAAACATCAGGAGTCTATGATGAACTTATTAAACAAGAGCAAGATGTGGATAATTCAATCGTAGGAAGTGGATTCAATATAGGAAAAATTATTTACATAGACATTCATATTCTTAAATCAGATCCTCTAAAAGCTTCTTCCTACATTGATTTACCCAGTGTTATCAAAAATAGAAAAGCAGTTATCAATATCAAAAATAAAGACAATAAATGTTTTCTCTGGTCTATTCTAGCACACTTACATCCTCCACATTTTCATGATGAAAGAGTATCTCATTATAAAAAATATGAGAATACATTAAATACGAAAGATCTAAAGTTTCCGATGGCTTTAAATGATATTCCTAAATTTGAAAAGATAAATAATTTATCAGTTAATGTTTATGGTCTAACAGAAACAAACAGCATTCAGGTTTTAAAGCTTTCTGACAATTGTAAACAAACTCATATTAATCTTCTATATTTTAATTCAGAGGAAAATTCACATTATACATACATTAAAGATATTGCTAAATTAATAAAACCACAAGTATGTAAAAGAACAAATAAAATATATATTTGTTTGCGTTGTCTTAACTTCTTCCATACACAAGAAAGATTAGATAAACATTCAAATTATTGTGGTGAACATAAATCAACGGTAATCAATATGCCTAAAGAAGGCTCAAATATCACATTCAAAGATGAAAAGAAAAAGATCAAACATCCATTTGTTATATATGCTGATTTTGAAAGTATTCTAGAAAAAATAGATACTGCTTCTCCAGATCCAAAAGATTCATACACAAATAAATATCAAAAACATACTCCTTGCGGTTTTTGTTATTATATCAAATCATCCGTTGGTGATAAATATAACAAGTTAGAGGAGTATAGAGGCTCAAATACCCCAGAGGAGTTTGTGAAACGACTAGAAAAAGACTGTGTCCGATTAACCAAGATAATGAGAGAAACTAATAAACCAATGTCTTTGACGAGTGAACAGAAAAGGGAATTTAGAAAAAACAATGTTTGTCATATTTGTGAGGAAAAAATTGGTGAAGGTCTAAAGGTTAGAGATCATTGTCATCTCACTGGTAAATATAGAGGTCCAGCTCATCAAAGTTGTAATATTAATTATCAACTCCCCTCTTTCATTCCTGTCTTTCTTCATAACAATGCTCATTATGATACGCATCTATTTATTAATGAACTTTCAAAGACATCTGGACACATTTCAGCAATTCCTAACACAGATCAGAAATACATTTCATTCACAAAAACAATTCACACATCTCCTATTACTCATATCAGATTTCTTGATACATTTAAATTCATGGCAAGTCCATTGGCTAACTTGGTTCAAAATCTAAAAGAGTTTCCATGTCTTTCAGAGTATTTTTCAGATAAAGATTTTCTAACACAAAAGGGAATTTACCCCTATGACTATATGGACTCATTTGAGAGATTCAATGAAACACAACTTCCTTTAAAAGAAAATTTCGATAACAAATTAAACAACAGTCATATATCTGATAAAGATTATGTACACGCACAAAATGTTTGGGAAAAATATAACATCAAGAATCTTGGTGAGTATCACGATTTGTATCTCAAAACTGATGTGCTTTTATTGGCCGATGTATTTGAAGCCTTTAGATCTGTTTGTCGCACTGGATATGGATTGGATCCTGCTCACTACTACACAGCACCTGGATTGGCTTGGAGCGCGATGTTGAAAATGACAAAACAAGATTTGGATTTGATAACCGATGTCGATATGCTTTTGATGATTGAAAAGGCAAAAAGAGGTGGAATTTCACAAGTATGCTCGAGCAGCTACTCAAAAGCAAATAACAAATATCTTCCAAATTATGATTCAACGAAAGAGAGTTCTTACTTGATGTACTATGACGCAAACAACTTGTATGGCTGGGCAATGTCTCAAGCTCTTCCTTATGGGAAACTAAGATGGGTAAAGGAAAAAGACTACACAAAGGTTTTACAAGATGTATGTATCTCTACACAAAAACAATTGGATGATTCAAAGGTTGGTTATTATTTTGAGGTTGATTTAAAATATCCTGAAGAACTTCATATCAAACATAAAGATCTTCCATTTGCTTGTGAGAAAGAAAGTCCAAAGAAAGAATGGTTGAGTGATTATCAACGATCGTTTGATATAGGTGAATCAACAGAAAAATTACTTACTACATTATATAACAAGAAAAATTATGTACTACACCAAAGAAATTTGCGACAATATTTATCAAAAGGTCTAAGAGTAGAGAAGATCCACAGGGTTCTAAAGTTCAATCAAAGTCATTGGTTAAAGGGGTACATTGATTTTAATACACAAAGAAGAACAGAGTCAAAAACAGATTTTGAGAAAGACTTTTATAAATTAATGAATAATGCGGTCTTTGGTAAGACCATGGAGAATGTGAGGAAAAGACAAAATATCAGACTAGCAACATCTTGGGAACAAGCATCAAAATTAATTAATAGACCGAGTTTTACTAGAGCTGAGGTCTTTACTGAGAACTTTTGTGCGATCCATTTGGTTAAAGAGAGTATTGAAATGGACAAACCTATTTACATTGGAACATCAATTCTTGACTTGTCAAAGTCATTAATGTATGATTACTTTTATATTAATCTAAAATCAAAGTATAAGGATAATGTGTCATTGTTGTATATGGATACTGATAGTTTTATTTTGAAAATTAATACTGATGATGTTTATTCAGATATGAAAAAGGACATTAATATCTATGATACAAGTAATTACAGTCCAGAGAGTGAGTTGTTCTCTTCTAAAAATAAAAAGGTGATTGGAAAGTTCAAGGATGAATTGGGAGGAAATGTTATGAGTGAATTTGTGGGATTGAGGTCGAAGGCTTATGCTTATAAATACATTGTGAATAACGTTGAAAAGACTGATAAGAAGTTAAAAGGTATAAAGAAAAATGTCATTAAAGAAACAATAAACTTTAAGGATTATTATAACTGTTTAACAACAAAGAAAGAAGAGTTTAGAAAGATTAATGGAATAAGAAGTTATAAACATCAATTATATTCAGAAGAGGTGAATAAGAAAGCATTGGGGGCTTTTGATGATAAGAGGTTTATTTTAGAAAATGGAATTGATCGTCTCCCTTATGGTTATATAAGTATATAAGATATATATATATATAAGTGATAAGTTAAAAAGGGGGGTTAGGGATTTTAACGGGCTACCGCCACCTTTTTTACTATTATATAAATGATAGAACCAAGTATCAACCAGACTAAAGAGTGGAGGTGTAATCAACCTTGGTATATAAATGGAAAACATAACGAATGTGAAAAATATCAGATTCAAGAGGTTGAGAGAATCACTGGTCAGAAGGTTCTCAAGACGGATAAACGTATTCATTTGTTAAGTGGGGTAATGGAGGGTGGGAAGAAAAATATATTAGAGTGGAGTGAGAACTTTAATGGTTATCAATCGGATAATAAATATTATAATTTTAAAATGGTATGTGGGAGAGGAGGAGGTCAAACAAGAACCCTCCGTGAAACATACCACTTTATACTTTCACAACAAAAGGTTAAGGAACCTGTATACTTTATAAATATACTTGATGGGGATGAGTTCTATAGGAGAATGGAACTCTTAAAAAAGTTAGAAAGAGATAATATATTTATAGGCTCATTAGCAGAGTGGTCTAAGGAACTACATTAAGGGGGTAGTGGGGGGAATAGGGTAAAATTTACATGGAAGTGAGAATGATCATAGGTTCATAAGGCTAGAAGGATTATAGGTTCATAAAGGAAGAAAATCATAGGTTCATAAGGCGAGAAGGATTATAGGTTCATAAGGTGAGAAGGATTATAGGTTCATAAGGTGAGAAGGATTATAGGTTCATAAGGCGAGAAGGATTATAGGTTCATAAGGCGAGAAGGATTATAGGTTCATAAGGCGAGAAGGATTATAGGTTCATAGAGGGAGAAATAGAGGTGTTTATGATTTTTTTTAAAACAGGGGGGTAAATGACATTAGATAGGGATTTCCCATGTTAAACGGAGGTGTCCCAGAAGCAACATTTATCACCTACTCATAGGGAGCGGTAGACAAGATGGGGAGAGAGGGGGAAGGACACAAACACAACATTTGAGAGCAGGGACCGAGAGACATGGAGACATCGAGAGATCTGAGAGAGGGCGAGGGCTTTGGGGGGGGGGGGCGTGGGAAGGGGGCAGTGGGAGAGGTATAAAACATATGGACACTGCCAGGACTTCCAGGAAAGAAGTTGGAATTTCAAACAAGGTGGATCTGGGGTGAATTAGCGGGGGTAGAAAAGATCAAGGTTTTGGATGGGGGAAGATAAGAGATGGTGGTGAACAGCTGTTTTAAAGACCTGGAGGGAGGAGTGGGATTGAAGGGAGTGAGGGAGTTTGTTCCAGAGGCGGGAGAAAAGAGGAATGAAAGAGTGAAGGTGAGCGGAGAGCCGAGATTTCGGCAGTTTAACCATCAGAGGGTTGCTGGCAGATCTTGTGCGACCTGTAGGAATATTTGGGGGACAGAGCACAGAGAGAGCTGGGGGAGCAAGGCCGGAGAGGAGTCGGTAGAAGACAGAAAGACCACCTACCTGCCTGCGGTGAGTGAGTGAAAGGCCCTCAGAGATAGCTTCATCGCGGGAGATTCCAATAATTCTGAAAGCTTTGGTTTCAACAGCGTGAAGCCGAGCTAGGTGTGAGGCAGGAGCACCGGCCCATAGGGGAGAACAGTATTCCATTGAGCTGCGGATGAAAGCCTTGTATGTGGTGAGGAGCTCAGGTGTGCCGAGGAAGGACTTCGCACGACGGAGGATGCCCAGTCGGCGACTGGCTTTGGAGGCCAGCTTGGAAATGTGGTTTTCCCAAGAAAGATCATGGCAGATAGTGAGACCCAAAATCTTGAGCGACAGAACTTCTTGGAGAGGATTGTTGAGAAAGTAGATGGGAGGGTTGTCCAGTCGATCTTTTCGGAGAGACATAGTAAGAGTGTGAGATTTGTCAGGGTTGAAAGACATGTTCCACTTGTTTGACCAGTCTGTGATTTTGTCCAGGTCTTCAGAGAGTGAGGAGGCAGCAGACTGCCGATCTGAGGGAAGAGGAATGGAGCGGCAGAGAGTGGAGTCATCAGCAAAGAGATAGAGAGGATTTTCGAGAGAGTCAGAGAGATCATTGATGAAGACCAGAAAAAGCACGGGGCCCAGAACACTGCCTTGGGGAACTCCAGCCTGAACAGGAAGAGGAGATGAGAGAAACCCATTCAGGGCCACACGTTGACGACGACTAGAGAGGAAGTCCGCCAGCCATGCGTGGAGATTTCCATGGATACCAAAGGAGGAGAGTTTGGTGAGCAGAGCGGGGTGCCAGACCGTGTCGAAGGCACGTGATATGTCGAGGGAGACAGCTCTAATTTCCTGTTTGGCATTGAGGACCTCCATCCATTGTTGAGACAGCAGAAGCAGCATGTCCAGAGTAGAGTGACCTGGTCTGAAACCAAATTGATGATCAGAGATCAAGCCATTGGAGAAGAGGAAAGATTTCATATCAGAAGCAATGATGGATTCCATGACTTTGCTGATAATTGGGAGAAGGCTGATTGGTCTGTAGTTGCTAGGATCTGTTTTTGCACCTTTTTTGTGCAAAGCGGTGATGTTGGCTGATTTCCAAGCAGATGGCAGTTGACCTTGAGCAAAAGAGAGGGTGAAGAGAACAGAGAGAGGGTGAGATAGAGCAGCAGAGCAGGATTTTAGGACCCGTGGGCTGATGCCGTCGGGTCCAGTTGCAGAATCAGAGTCGAGGGTTGACAGAAACTTTTCCACCTTGTCAGGAGGAAAGGACACGGAGTCCAGGAGCAGCAGGGTACGACTGGGTATGGTGGGTACAGAGAGGGATGGGTTTGGGACACAAGATTTAGAGGCAAACACAGAGTTGAGGCATTCAGCTTTTTCACGTGCGGAGTCAGCTGTGTAGCCATTTGAGGTAAGGGAGGGGATGGAGGGGGAACAAACACCAGAAACGGATTTGACCAGACGCCACCAGGATTTGGAAGAGGGAGACAGATAAGAGAGTTCGGTCTTGAGAACGGAGAGATATTGTTTCCTGGCTCTCCTGAGGGTGGACACACACTTGTTTCGGGCTTTGTGAAAGGAAATGAGATTTCCTTCCGTTGGATTTGCTTTCCAGGAGACGAAGGCAAGTTGTTTCTGGGCAACAGCCTCACCACAAGATTCCGTGTACCATGGACGGGAGGAAGGGTATGACAACTGAAGACGAGATGGGATAAATCTGTGCATGAGAGAGAGCAATTTACTTTGGAAGAATTCCCAGGATGAGTTGATGTCAGAGGTGGTAGAGATGGGAGACCAGTCCAGATGATTGATGGCTGCTTGAAGACCGTGCCAGTTGGCCTGAGTGAAATGCCAGACTCGTCGACGCTGAGCAGGCTCCCTGAGGATGGTCAGAGAGATGTCCACTTTAACAAGGACATGATCAGATGATCCGATCGGAGCAGAAGAAGAGCAGCAGACATTTTCAGGGAAGTTAGTCATAACCAAGTCCAGAAGAGAAGATGTTCCGTTGACTGAGATCCGGGTCGGGAAATTGACAGATTGTGTCAGTCCCAGTGAGTCGCAGAAGTCCTTTGCTGAGGAGCCATGGCTGGTGAGAGAGGTACCCACACCCAGCCAACTGGCATGATGACAGTTGAAATCACCACATATGAGGAAGAGAGAGTTGGGATGAGTAGATAGAAGTTGGTCCATATCATCAGACAGCGAGATGTAGATGGAGTCATCACTGTTTGGTGGACGGTACAACACACATATGAACAAGAGGTGGGAGCGAAGGGGAAGCCGTAGCCAGAGGTATTCCTGGGGGTGAGGTGGAGAGAGTGCAGTGCAGGGCGAGTGAGGAAGAGAGTTTTTGATAAAGATAGCAACCCCGCCTCCAGGACGAGGCTCAGGTCTATCATACCGGAGGAGGGAGTAGCCCGGGAGAGATACTATGGAATCAGAGACATCATAAAGGAGGAAAGTTTCTGTTAAGCAGATCACGTCTGGTTTGACAGAAGCAACCTGTATGGAGAGATCAGTTAAGTTTGAACGAAGGCCCCGGATGTTTGAGGTCCATACCGTTAATGAAGAGGAAGGGGGAGCATCAGATACAGAACAGGGGGGAGGAGGGGTAGGGTAAGATGTGGAAGAGGTGGAAGAGGTAGGGAGAGCTGTTGAAGGTGTGTCAGAGATTTCAGAATAGCTCGGAGAAAGGGAAGGATGGGGCGGACAAAAGGTTTGATGGTGATTGGGTGAGCCACAATGAGGTGTTATTTGAGGAGGGGGAAGAGCGAGGCAGAAGGTTGGGGGAGATGGAGGTGAGAGTTTGAAGGGGGAAGAAGCGGGGAGGACGCTTTGAGGAGGGGGAGTGAGCGGGGGGAAATTGAGAAGCAATGAGGGTGGGGAGATTTGAAGGGGAGGAGTGAAGGGGGAGTTTTGGAGTGAAGGGACAAGGGGAGGGATTTGAAAGGGATGGGATATGGGGGAGATTTGGAGGGGAGGGGTGAGGCAGGAGTCTAGGAGGGGAGGGGCGAGGGGGCGTCTTGGCGGGGAGGGGTGAGGGAGTAGTTTAGGAGGGAGGGGGCAAGGGGGGAGATTTGAAAGGGATGGGTGATGGGGAAGATTTGGAGGGGAGGGGTGATGGGGAAGATTTGGAGGGGAGGGGTTATGGGGAAGATTTGGAGGGGAGGGGTGAGATTGGATTTTTGAAAGTGTATGATTTATGGGAAACGAACATTTATTGCAAAATGAGTTTCTTGTGACCTTCGAGTTAAAAATACGTTTAAGGACGCTGGATGGAGGATGGAGTGCAGGAGAGTTTAGGGAATGTAGAACAAAGGCACTATAGGAGATGGATATTTTTTTTGGGATGAATTGATTTGGTGAGCAAGTCGAAAGCAGCCTTTTAAAGAAGAAGAAGAAAAAGGTGTTATAAAATATGACGGAATACATAACTTGAGGGGAAAGTGTAAACATTGAAGGTTAATGAGTGAAAACTATCTGGGGAAATGGGGGAGAAACACGTGGTCGAAGAACGAACGAACGAATAAGAATGAATAAACGAATGAGAACAGAGAAGGAAATGTTTTTTTGTTTTTTTGTTTGTTTTTTTTTGAGTTGAGATTTACACAAGGAAGTAGGCTATGGGTGAAAAGACTGGGAATACAGAGAACGAAAGTTATTGGATCACAAACGACGGACCACTGAGAGAAAAACAAAGCCTCAAGGTTGTACAGTGCACACTGTACAAGGCCTTGCTCGCGACACGGCAAACAGACGATCAATTTATGAAAGATAAACACCGAGAAACAACCAAAGTTGCACACAATAACTTCACACACCGAAAGATAAATACAGTTTCGACAAAATACAATTGTGAACAGACTTAACTTCGAAAAACGTGGAGACCGTGTGGAGCTTCGAAAATCCCTGCCGCCGTCTCAGTTATGACTAACTTCCCTGAAAATGTCTGCTGCTCTTCTTCTGCTCCAATCGGATCATCTGATCATGTCCTTGTTAAAGTGGACATCTCTCTGACCATTCTCAGGGAGCCTGCTCAGCGTCGCCGAGTCTGGCATTTCACTCAGGCCAACTGGCACGGTCTTCAAGCAGCCATCAATCATCTGGACTGGTCTCCCATCTCTACCACCTCTGACATCAACTCATCCTGGGAATTCTTCCAAAGTAAATTGCTCTCTCTCATGCACAGATTTATCCCATCTCGTCTTCAGTTGTCATACCCTTCCTCCCATCCATGGTACACGGAATCTTGTGGTGAGGCTGTTGCCCAGAAACGACTTGCCTTCGTCTCCTGGAAAGCAAATCCAACGGAAGGAAAGCTCATTTCCTTTCACAAAGCCCGAAACAAGTGTGTGTCCACCCTCAGCAGAGCCAGGAAACAATATCTCTCCGTTCTCAAGACCGAACTCTCTTATCTGTCTCCCTCTTCCAAATCCTGGTGGCGTCTGGTCAAATCTGTTTCTGGTGTTTGTTCCCCCTCCACCCCCTCCCTTACTTCAAATGGCTACACAGCTGACTCCGCACGTGAAAAAGCTGAATGCATCAACTCTGTGTTTGCCTCTAAATCTTGTGTCCCAAACCAATCCCTCTCTACCCACCATACCCAGTCGTACCCAGCTGCTCCTGGACTCCATGTCCTTTCCTCCTGACAAGGTGGAAAAGTTTCTGTCAACCCTCGACTCTGATTCTGCAACTGGACCTGACGGCATCAGCCCACGGGTCCTAAAATCCTGTTCTTCCACTCTTTCACTCCCTCTCTCTGTTCTCTTCACCCTCTCTTTTGCTCAAGGTCAACTGCCATCTGCTTGGAAATCAGCCAACATCACCGCTTTGCACAAAAAATGTGCAAAAACAGATCCTAGCAACTACAGACCAATCAGCATTCTCCCAATTATCAGCAAAGTCATGGAATCCATCATTGCTTCGGATATGAAATCTTTCCTCTTCTCCAATGGCTTGATCTCTGATCATCAATTTGGTTTCAGACCAGGTCACTCTACTCTGGACATGCTGCTTCTGCTGTCTCAACAATGGATGGAGGTCCTCAATGCCAAACAGGAAATTAGAGCTGTCTCCCTCGACATATCACGTGCCTTCGATACGGTCTGGCACCCCGCTCTGCTCACCAAACTCTCCTCCTTTGGTATCCATGGAAATCTCCACGCATGGCTGGCGGACTTCCTCTCTAGTCGTAGTCAACGTGTGGCCCTGAATGGGTTTCTCTCATCTCCTCTTCCTGTTCAGGCTGGAGTTCCCCAAGGCAGTGTTCTGGGCCCTGTGCTTTTTCTGGTCTTCATCAATGATCTCTCTGACTCTCTTGAAAATCCTCTCTATCTCTTTGCTGATGACTCCACTCTCTGCCGCTCCATTCCTCATCCCTCAGATCGGCAGTCTGCAGCCTCCTCACTCTCTGCAGACCTGGACAAAATCACAGACTGGGCAAACAAGTGGAACATGTCTTTCAATCCTGACAAATCTCACACTCTTACGATGTCTCTCCGAAAAGACTGACTGGACAACCCTCCCATCTACTTTCTGAATAATCCTCTCCAAGAAGTTCTGTCACTCAAGCTTTTGGGTCTCACTATCTGCCACGATCTTTCCTGGGAAAACCACATTTCCAAGCTGGCCTCCAAAGCCAGTCGCCGACTGGGCATCCTCCGTCGTGCGAAGTCCTTCCTTGGCACACCTGAGCTCCTCACCACATACAAGGCTTTCATCCGCAGCTCAATGGAGTACTGCTCTCCCCTCTGGGCTGGTGCTCCTGCCTCACACCTAGCTCGTCTTCACGCTGTTGAAACCAAAGCGTTCAGAATCATTGGAATCTCCCGCGATGACGCTATCTCCAAGGGCCTTTCACTTAATCACCGCAGGCAGGTTGGTGGTCTTTCCGTCTTCTACCGACTCCTCTCCGGCCTTGCTCCCCCAGCTCTGTCTGGGCTCTGTCCCCCAAATATTCCTGCAGGTCGCACAAGATCTGCCTGCAACCCTCTTATGGTTAAACTGCCAAAATCAAGACTCTCTGCTCACCTTCACTCCTTCATTCCTCTTTTCTCACGCCTCTGGAACAAACTCCCTCACTCTCTTCAATCCCACTCCTCCCTCCAGGTCTTTAAAACGGCTGTTCACCACCATCTCTTATCTTCCCCAATCCAAAACCTTTATCTTTTCTACCCCCGCTAATTTCACCCCAAATCCACTTTTTTGAGGTGTCTTTTGACTTCTTTCCTGGAAGTCCTTGGTGTCCTTGCGTTTTATACCTATCCTGCCTCCCCCCAGGCCCTCTCCCTCCAAAAACATCTCCCGATGTCCCTGCTCTCAAATGTTGTGTTTGTGTGCTTCCTCCCCTTCTCTCCCCATCTTGTCGACCGCTCCCCTTTTTTATATACTTTGTTTGCTTGTTTGATTGATTTGTTTGTTTGATAAATGTTAGCTCTTTCACGAGCCTCGACTCTTTATACCAAAAAAAAGAAGAAAAAAAAAAAGCTGTAGCAGTAGAGAAACTTCAGTTAGCAGCAGTCCATGTCAATCCCAGCCATAACGATCGGGGCGGCGAATTTCTCTTCCAGCACGCGTTCGATAGGCATCAGGAGTTTCAACCGCGAGGCCAAATTTCCCCGCATCGAGATAACCGCCTAACTCGGGTGACGGCGGTGGCACCACAAGGCCGTCCGGATCGGGCGATTGCGGAGGTGGGGTTGACAGTGAATTCCCCATCAATGGATTCCCCTGGCTGAGTTCCAGCCCAACAGCATCCCCGCACGGGGCAATATGACGCACCGAGACTGTAGACTCACGTCCATTTGGCAGCAGTACTCGAGCGTGCTCGGGGTTGGCTTGGAGAATATGAACCTTGTCGACGAGCGGATCATATTTACTTGAGTGGACCGCGCATTTGAGGAAAGCCTGTCCGGGCTCAGCAAGCCAGCCCGGCAAAGGATGGATACCACCTGAACGACGCGAGTAACGAAACATACGTTCGTGGGGAGTTTGATTTGTAGTAGTGCACAATAAAGTCCTGATCGAGCTTAACGCCCCGGGTACTATCCAGGCCCATCAGTCCAGTCCTAGTCCGCGGGACTTAAGGCCCAGAGTAATGGCCTTCCATATAATGCCATTCAATCGTTCCACCTGTCCGTTTGCAATATTGTGTACCTACTCTAATCACAGGATAAAACCCATCGCAGCCGTGGATCTTCCTGTTCAGTACCATGGCAAGACAGTCACCACAGCGTTTGAAGTGGTTGCTCTCCCACAGGAAAACATAATATCCGGAGATACAGTTGAAGTTCTGGGTATGATCATCAGACTCGATTCCGTTGGAACTGAGGTGGACTCCGGTGACGTTCTTGCTGAGCTGAAGGAGTATCCGGATCTCGTGCGAACTACTGGATCTCTGCCAGGAATGTATACAATTAAAGTGCAATCTGGTGCGAAGGGAGTAGTACACGCTTCGCGGCGACAACCAGCTTCCCTCTTGACACGTATTAAAACCGACTGGATGAGATGGAATCCGATGAATACATTGCCAAAGTTAATGAACCAACTGAATGGGTCACCTCAATGGTGGTTTCTCTCAGAAATGACAAACTGAGAATCTATCTTGATCCATCTGATCTCAACGAGGTCATCAAGAGGGAGCACCATCCCATGCGCACTGTTGAGGAGGTTGTTGCAAGTATACCTAATGCCAAGGTGTTCTCAGTGCTTGATGCAAAGTCAGGATTCCTTCAAATCAAACTGGACGAGGAATCATCTTATCTGACATGTTTCAACACACCGTTTGGTAGGTATAGGTGGCTTTGTCTTCCCTTTGGATTGAAATGTGCGTCTGAAAATTTCCAGAGGATTATGGACCAGATGATTGAAGGCATTGATGGAGCATTCACAATCATAGATGACATTGTTGTAGCTGGTCCAGACGTGGAGGTCCATGATCGAATCCTCAAAAAGGTCATCGAGAGAGTAACAAATTACAATCTGAAGTTGAATCTGCAGAAGTGTAAAATCCGCCAGTCAAGGGTACAGTACGTAGGACATGTACTGTCTGCTGATGGATTATCTCCCGATCCGGCCAAAGTAGAGGCAGTTCACAGTATGCCGATTCCAACCGATAAAGAAGCTGTGAGACGGTTCGTCGGATTTATCACGTATCTGTCAAAATTCATCCCTCATTTGAGGGACGAGTTCGCTCCACTCTGAGAGCTGTTGAAATCGGACGTTGAATATCAATGGCAACCAGCTCAAGCGAGAGCATTTGAGAGACTGAAGGAACTTTGCTGTCATCCGCCTGTTCTTGCATACTACGACGTCAACAAACCAGTCGAGATCCACTGTGATACTAGCCAAAGTGGACTTGGTGCAGTTCTCATCCAGGACAACCGATCCACTGCATACAGTACCAGTACTCTCACAGAGATGGAGACACGGTATGCATAAATAGAGAAGGAGATGCTATCCATAGTCCATGCCTGCAAGAAGTTTCACTGTTATATATTTGGGAAAACGGTCACCGTCTACAATGACCATAAGCCTCTGGAGATGATCGCCAGAAAGCCATTGCTGTCCGTTCCGATGAGACTACAGAGCATGCTACTACGATTGCAATGGTATGATCTCAACATTCGGTACAGAATAGGGGAGGATATGTAGCTTCCAGACACCCTTTCTAGAGCCTATCTGCCAGACACCCGTTCGGAACTGGACAACTTGGAGCATATTTGAATGTTGGACTTTCTATCTATCTCTGACAAGAGGTATGCGGATCTTCAAAAAGCAACTTAGTCAGAACTCACTCAGTTACACTGCATGATTCTTGACGGATGGCCAGACACCAGGCAAGGTGTATCACCCTGTCTTCGACCATACTGGGATTCCCAGAGTGAACTTTCAGTTACGGATGGCATCCTATACAAAGGCATGCGAATTGTCATCCCACCTACTCTGAGACCCCGCATGCTGAGCCTGATTCACGAATCACATCTCGGAATAGTCAAGTGTAAGCAACGAGCTAGGGAGGTTCTATACTGGCCCTCCATGAATGTGGACATAGAGCAAACTGTTCAGAACTGTTCCAAGTGTGCAGATTATCAAAATCGTCTGCCTGC
This sequence comes from Myxine glutinosa, assembly GCF_964187855.1. NCBI lineage: Eukaryota > Metazoa > Chordata > Myxini > Myxiniformes > Myxinidae > Myxine > Myxine glutinosa. The sequence goes on from NC_136271.1 coordinate 8,261,604, forward strand.
TGAGCCCCTGGAACAGACTCCTACACCAGATCTACCTTGGAGTGAAATTGGGACAGATCTTTAATTGCTAAGTAATTAATAAGTAAGAATAAATTGATAAGTAAGACAGATTGGATAAGTAACGACAGAATGTGTTGGCGTCAAAAATTCATCAGACAGACACAAATGGCGTATGTTAGTGTCTTTGTGAACTTTGTGCACCATGTGAACCATGTAAACTTTGAACTTTAACCAGAATTGATCCCACTTTAGACTTGAGAAGGACACCTCCATAAAGTCTTGATAATGTGGAGATCAGAAAACAGTAACTTTTAATGTAGATTACACTGTCATGTTTCTACCACACAGGTCGAGGTTCTTTCACAATCCTTGAACCTGCAAGAAGATCAATTCGATGAGATCACGGTGGAAAACAACAAACTTTCGGATGATCTCACAAAAGTTTCGAGCACGTTGTCGGAAGTGCAACTTCACCTCGAGGAGCAGCAACAACAATATGAAGAACAGCAACAGAAGAACGCTGAGAGCTGCCAACAGGTAAACAACCGTTATCAAACAAGTGGGAGTACAGATGGCCAAGGGTGTGAACATCATGCTCACCTGCACATGTTCTGATGAGTTTTAACACCTTGCAGGGTTCATGCTGCTCATGAGATATTTACAAATGGAAGACTGTTGATTGGAATTTGTGAAATTCCATTTGAACTTTGCACTTTAACCAGAATTGATCCCACTTTAGACTTGAGACGGACACCTCCATAAAGTCTTGATTATGTGTAGATCAGAAAAGAATGACTTTTACTGTAGATTACACTGTCATGTTTCTACCACACAGGTCGACCTGCTTTCTGAGCTGTGGAAAGCAAATGAGCATAAATACAATGGGCTCGCTGTCCAAGTTGAAGGATTTTCAGGGCATCAGTCACACCTGGCTGACCTGGGCAGCAGGTTTGCTGCAGTGGAACAGCAGCAGCAAGAACAGCGAGAGAGGCAGGAGCACCAGGATGTTGATTACCATCAACAGGTACAACTTGCTCTGTACTGTGTAACCTTTGAACACAAAAGAGCAGATACCAAAGAGTTGAAAATAATTTTTCCCTTGATGTGTTTTTTGTGTTTTAATCACTTGCAGGTAACGCAGCTGGAGACGGATTTGGAAAATCGAGACAACCGCTGGAGAGACGTGGCCGTTAAAAACCACAACGCCATCAAAGCGATGAACGAGCTGTTCAAGTGGATGGAGAAATTGAAGGAGAAGGAACAGGTGTGCCGAAAGAACGAGCAGCAGGTGTATCGATCACAGCCAAATAAGGCACTGCAGCACAATCTCAAGAAGCCAACACAAATACTACAGTTAACCCATTAAGTGTTCCATTTACTACTTAGCAGTTACTGTTCCACACAAATACTACAGTTAACCCATAAAGTGCTCCATTTACTGCTTCGTAGTTACTGTTCTACAGGTACACAAATACTACAGTTAACCCATAAAGTGCTCCATTTACTGCTTAGTAGTTACTGTTCTACACAAATACTACCGTTAACTCATAAAGTGCTCCATTTTCTGCTTAGTAGTTACTGTTCTACACAAATACTACAGTTAACCCATAAATTGCTCCATTTACTGCTTAGTAGTTACTGTTCTACACAAATACTACAGTTAACCCATAAAGTGCTCCATTTACTGCTTAGTAGTTATTGTTCTACACAAATACTACAGTTAACCCATAAAGTGCTCCATTTACTGCTTAGTAGTTACTGTTCCACACAAGTACTACCGTTAACACATAAAGTGCTCCATTTACTGCTTAGTAGTTTCTGTTCTACACAAGTACTACCGTTAACACATAAAGTGCTCCATTTACTGCTTAGTAGTTACTGTTCCACACAAGTACTACCGTTAACACATAAAGTGCTCCATTTACTGCTTAGTAGTTTCTGTTCTACACAAGTACTACCATTAACACATAAAGTGCTCCATTTACTGCTTAGTAGTTACTGTTCTACACAAGTACTACCGTTAACACATAAAGTGATCCATTTACTGCTTAGTAGTTACTGTTCTACACAAGTACTACCGTTAACACATAAAGTGATCCATTTACTGCTTAGTAGTTACTGTTCTACACAACTACTACCATTAACACATAAAGTGCTCCATTTACTGCTTAGTAGTTTCTGTTCTACACAAGTACTACCGTTAACCCATAAAGTGCTCCATTTACTGCTTAGTAGTTACTGTTCTACACAAGTACTACCATTAACACATAAAGTGCTCCATTTACTGCTTAGTAGTTACTGTTCTACACAAGTACTACCATTAACACATAAAGTGCTCCATTTACTGCTTAGTAGTTTCTGTTCTACACAAGTACTACCGTTAACCCATAAAGTGCTCCATTTACTGCTTAGTAGTTACTGTTCTACACAAGTACTACCATTAACACATAAAGTGATCCATTTACTGCTTAGTAGTTACTGTTCTACACAAGTACTACCGTTAACCCATAAAGTGCTCCATTTACTGCTTAGTAGTTACTGTTCTACACAAATACTACCGTTAACACATAAAGTGCTCCATTTACTGCTTAGTAGTTACTGTTCTACACAAGTACTACCGTTAACCCATAAAGTGCTCCATTTACTGCTTAGTAGTTACTGTTCTACACAAATACTACCGTTAACCCATAAAGTGCTCCATTTACTGCTTAGTAGTTACTATTCTACACAAATACTACCGTTAACCCATAAAGTGCTCCATTTACTGCTTAGTAGTTTCTGTTCTACACAAATACTACCGTTAACCCATAAAGTGCTCCATTTACTGCTAAGTAGTTACTGTTCTACACAAATACTACCGTTAACCCATAAAGTGCTCCATTTACTGCTTAGTCGTTACTGTTCTACACAAGTACTACCATTAACACATAAAGTGCTCCATTTACTGCTTAGTAGTTACTGTTCTACAGGTACACAAATACTACCATTAACACATAAAGTGCTCCATTTACTGCTTAGTAGTTACTGTTCAACACAAATACTACCGTTAACCCATAAAGTGCTCCATTTACTGCTTAGTAGTTACTGTTCTACACAAGTACTACCGTTAACACATAAAGTGCTCCATTTACTGCTTAGTAGTTACTGTTCTACACAAATACCACAGTTAACCCATAAAGTGCTCCATTTACTGCTTAGTAGTTACTGTTCCACACAAATACCACCGTTAACCCATAAAGTGCTCCATTTACTGCTTAGTAGTTACTGTTCTACACAAATACTACCGTTAACCCATAAAGTGCTCCATTTACTGCTTAGTAGTTACTGTTCTACACAAATACCACCGTTAACCCATAAAGTGCTCCATTTACTGCTTAGTAGTTACTGTTCTACACAAATACTACCGTTAACCCATAAAGTGCTCCATTTACTGCTTAGTAGTTACTGTTCTACACAAATACTACAGTTAACCCATAAAGTGCTCCATTTACTGCTTAGTAGTTACTGTTCTACACAAATACCACAGTTAACCCATAAAGTGCTCCATTTACTGCTTAGTAGTTACTGTTCTACACAAATACTACCGTTAACCCATAAAGTGCTCCATTTACTGCTTAGTAGTTACTGTTCTACACAAATACTACAGTTAACCCATAAAGTGCTCCATTTACTGCTTAGTAGTTACTGTTCTGCACAAATACTACCGTTAACACATAAAGTGCTCCATTTACTGCTTCGTAGTTACTGTTCTACACAAATACCACAGTTAACCCATAAAGTGCTCCATTTACTGCTTCGTAGTTACTGTTCTACACAAATACCACAGTTAACCCATAAAGTGCTCCATTTACTGCTTCGTAGTTACTGTTCTACACAAATACCACAGTTAACCCATAAAGTGCTCCATTTACTGCTTAGTAGTTACTGTTCCACACAAATACCACCGTTAACACATAAAGTGCTCCATTTACTGCTTCGTAGTTACTGTTCTACACAAATACCACAGTTAACCCATAAAGTGCTCCATTTACTGCTTCGTAGTTACTGTTCTACACAAATACTACAGTTAACCCATAAAGTGCTCCATTTACTGCTTCGTAGTTACTGTTCTACACAAATACCACAGTTAACCCATAAAGTGCTCCATTTACTGCTTCGTAGTTACTGTTCTACACAAATACTACAGTTAACCCATAAAGTGCTCCATTTACTGCTTAGTAGTTACTGTTCTACACAAATATCACAGTTAACCCATAAAGTGCTCCATTTACTGCTTCGTAGTTACTGTTCTACACAAATACCACAGTTAACCCATAAAGTGCTCCATTTACTGCTTAGTAGTTACTGTTCCACACAAATACCACCGTTAACTCATAAAGTGCTCCATTTACTGCTTCGTAGTTACTGTTCTACACAAATACCACAGTTAACCCATAAAGTGCTCCATTTACTGCTTAGTAGTTACTGTTCTACACAAATACCACCGTTAACACATAAAGTGCTCCATTTACTGCTTAGTAGTTACTGTTCCACACAAATACTACAGTTAACCAATAAAGTGCTCCATTTACTGCTTAGTAGTTACTGTTCTACACAAATACTACCGTTAACCCATAAAGTGCTCCATTTACTGCTTAGTAGTTACTGTTCTACACAAATACCACAGTTAACCCATAAAGTGCTCCATTTACTGCTTCGTAGTTACTGTTCTACACAAATATCACAGTTAACCCATAAAGTGCTCCATTTACTGCTTCGTAGTTACTGTTCTACACAAATACCACAGTTAACCCATAAAGTGCTCCATTTACTGCTTAGTAGTTACTGTTCCACACAAATACCACCGTTAACACATAAAGTGCTCCATTTACTGCTTCGTAGTTACTGTTCTACACAAATACCACAGTTAACCCATAAAGTGCTCCATTTACTGCTTAGTAGTTACTGTTCTACACAAATACCACTGTTAACACATAAAGTGCTCCATTTACTGCTTAGTAGTTACTGTTCCACACAAATACTACAGTTAACCAATAAAGTGTTCCATTTACTGCTTAGTAGTTACTGTTCTACACAAATGCTACCGTTAACCCATAAAGTGCTCCATTTACTGCTTAGTAGTTACTGTTCTACACAAATACCACAGTTAACCCATAAAGTGCTCCATTTACTGCTTAGTAGTTACTGTTCTACACAAATACCACCGTTAACACATAAAGTGCTCCATTTACTGCTTCGTAGTTACTGTTCTACACAAATACCACAGTTAACCCATAAAGTGCTCCATTTACTGCTTAGTAGTTACTGTTCTACACAAATACCACCGTTAACACATAAAGTGCTCCATTTACTGCTTAGTAGTTACTGTTCTACACAAATACTACAGTTAACCCATAAAGTGCTCCATTTACTGCTTAGTAGTTACTGTTCTACACAAATACCACCGTTAACACATAAAGTGCTCCATTTACTGCTTAGTAGTTACTGTTCCACACAAATACTACAGTTAACCAATAAAGTGCTCTATTTACTGCTTAGTAGTTACTGTTCCACACAAATACCACAGTTAACCCATAAAGTGCTCCATTTACTGCTTAGTAGTTACTGTTCTACACAAATACCACAGTTAACACATAAAGTGCTCCATTTACTGCTTCGTAGTTACTGTTCTACACAAATACCACAGTTAACACATAAAGTGCTCCATTTACTGCTTAGTAGTTACTGTTCCACACAAATACTACAGTTAACACATAAAGTGCTCCATTTACTGCTTAGTAGTTATTGTTCTACACAAATACCACCGTTAACACATAAAGTGCTCCATTTACTGCTTAGTAGTTACTGTTCTACACAAATACCACCGTTAACACATAAAGTGCTCCATTTACTGCTTAGTAGTTACTGTTCCACACAAATACCACAGTTAACCCATAAAGTGCTCCATTTACTGCTTAGTAGTTATTGTTCTACACAAATACCACCGTTAACACATAAAGTGCTCCATTTACTGCTTAGTAGTTACTGTTCCACACAAATACTACAGTTAACCAATAAAGTGCTCCATTTACTGCTTAGTAGTTACTGTTCCACACAAATACTACAGTTAACCCATAAAGTGCTCCATTTACTGCTTAGTAGTTACTGTTCCACACAAATACCACAGTTAACCCATAAAGTGCTCCATTTACTGCTTAGTCATTACTGTTCCACACAAATACTACAGTTAACCCATAAAGTGCTCCATTTACTGCTTAGTCGTTACTGTTCCACACAAATAGCACAGTTAACCCATAAAGTGCTCCATTTACTGCTTAGTAGTTACTGTTCCACACAAATAGCACAGTTAACCCATAAAGTGCTCCATTTACTGCTTAGTAGTTACTGTTCCACACAAATACTACAGTTAACCCATAAAGTGATCCATTTACTGCTTAGTAGTTACTGTTCCACACAAATAGCACAGTTAACCCATAAAGTGCTCCATTTACTGCTTAGTAGTTACTGTTCCACACAAATACTACAGTTAACCCATAAAGTGCTCCATTTACTGCTTAGTAGTTACTGTTCCACACAAATAGCACAGTTAACCCATAAAGTGCTTCATTTACTGCTTAGTAGTTACTGTTCCACACAAATAGCACAGTTAACCCATAAAGTGATCCATTTACTGCTTAGTAGTTACTGTTCCACACAAATAGCACAGTTAACCCATAAAGTGCTTCATTTACTGCTTAGTAGTTACTGTTCCACACAAATAGCACAGTTAACCCATAAAGTGATCCATTTACTGCTTAGTAGTTTCTGTTCCACACAAATAGCACAGTTAACCCATAAAGTGCTCCATTTACTGCTTAGTAGTTACTGTTCTCCACAAATACCACAGTTAACCCATAAAGTGATCCATTTACTGCTTAGTAGTTACTGTTCCACACAAATAGCACAGTTAACCCATAAAGTGCTCCATTTACTGCTTAGTAGTTACTGTTCCACACAAATACTACAGTTAACCCATAAAGTGCTCCATTTACTGCTTAGTAGTTACTGTTCCACACAAATACTACAGTTAACCCATAAAGTGCTCCATTTACTGCTTAGTAGTTACTGTTCCACACAAATAGCACAGTTAACCCATAAAGTGATCCATTTACTGCTTAGTAGTTGCTGTTCCACACAAATACTACAGTTAACCCATAAAGTGCTCCATTTACTGCTTAGTAGTTACTGTTCTACACAAATACCACAGTTAACCCATAAAGTGCTCCATTACTGCTTAGTAGTTACTGTTCCACACAAATACTACAGTTAACCCATAAAGTGCTCCATTTACTGCTTCGTAGTTACTGTTCTACACAAATACCACCGTTAACACATAAAGTGCTCCATTTACTGCTTCGTAGTTACTGTTCTACACAAATACCACAGTTAACACATAAAGTGCTCCATTTACTGCTTAGTAGTTACTGTTCTACACAAATACCACAGTTAACCCATAAAGTGCTCCATTTACTGCTTAGTAGTTACTGTTCTACACAAATACCACCGTTAACACATAAAGTGCTCCATTTACTGCTTAGTAGTTACTGTTCCACACAAATACCACAGTTAACCCATAAAGTGATCCATTTACTGCTTAGTAGTTACTGTTCCACACAAATACTACAGTTAACCCATAAAGTGCTCCATTTACTGCTTAGTAGTTACTGTTCTACACAAATACCACCGTTAACACATAAAGTGCTCCATTTACTGCTTCGTAGTTACTGTTCTACACAAATACCACAGTTAACACATAAAGTGCTCCATTTACTGCTTAGTAGTTACTGTTCCACACAAATACCACAGTTAACCCATAAAGTGCTCCATTTACTGCTTAGTAGTTATTGTTCTACACAAATACCACCGTTAACCCATAAAGTGCTCCATTTACTGCTTAGTAGTTACTGTTCTAAACAAATACCACCGTTAACACATAAAGTGCTCCATTTACTGCTTAGTAGTTACTGTTCTACACAAATGCTACCGTTAACCCATAAAGTGCTCCATTTACTGCTTAGTAGTTACTGTTCTACACAAATACCACAGTTAACCCATAAAGTGCTCCATTTACTGCTTAGTAGTTACTGTTCTACACAAATACCACCGTTAACACATAAAGTGCTCCATTTACTGCTTCGTAGTTACTGTTCTACACAAATACCACAGTTAACCCATAAAGTGCTCCATTTACTGCTTAGTAGTTACTGTTCTACACAAATACCACCGTTAACACATAAAGTGCTCCATTTACTGCTTAGTAGTTACTGTTCTACACAAATACTACAGTTAACCCATAAAGTGCTCCATTTACTGCTTAGTAGTTGCAGTTCTACACAAATACCACCGTTAACACATAAAGTGCTCCATTTACTGCTTAGTAGTTACTGTTCCACACAAATACTACAGTTAACCAATAAAGTGCTCTATTTACTGCTTAGTAGTTACTGTTCCACACAAATACCACAGTTAACCCATAAAGTGCTCCATTTACTGCTTAGTAGTTACTGTTCTACACAAATACCACAGTTAACACATAAAGTGCTCCATTTACTGCTTCGTAGTTACTGTTCTACACAAATACCACAGTTAACACATAAAGTGCTCCATTTACTGCTTAGTAGTTACTGTTCTACACAAATACCACAGTTAACCCATAAAGTGCTCCATTTACTGCTTAGTAGTTACTGTTCTACACAAATACCACCGTTAACACATAAAGTGCTCCATTTACTGCTTAGTAGTTACTGTTCCACACAAATACCACAGTTAACCCATAAAGTGCTCCATTTACTGCTTAGTAGTTATTGTTCTACACAAATACCACCGTTAACACATAAAGTGCTCCATTTACTGCTTAGTAGTTACTGTTCCACACAAATACTACAGTTAACACATAAAGTGCTCCATTTACTGCTTAGTAGTTATTGTTCTACACAAATACCACCGTTAACACATAAAGTGCTCCATTTACTGCTTAGTAGTTACTGTTCTACACAAATACCACCGTTAACACATAAAGTGCTCCATTTACTGCTTAGTAGTTACTGTTCCACACAAATACCACAGTTAACCCATAAAGTGCTCCATTTACTGCTTAGTAGTTATTGTTCTACACAAATACCACAGTTAACCCATAAAGTGCTCCATTTACTGCTTAGTAGTTACTGTTCCACACAAATACTACAGTTAACCAATAAAGTGCTCCATTTACTGCTTAGTAGTTACTGTTCCACACAAATACTGCAGTTAACCCATAAAGTGCTCCATTTACTGCTTAGTAGTTACTGTTCCACACAAATACTACAGTTAACCAATAAAGTGCTCCATTTACTGCTTAGTAGTTACTGTTCCACACAAATACTACAGTTAACCCATAAAGTGCTCCATTTACTGCTTAGTAGTTACTGTTCCACACAAATACCACAGTTAACCCATAAAGTGCTCCATTTACTGCTTAGTCATTACTGTTCCACACAAATACTACAGTTAACCCATAAAGTGCTCCATTTACTGCTTAGTCGTTACTGTTCCACACAAATAGCACAGTTAACCCATAAAGTGCTCCATTTACTGCTTAGTAGTTACTGTTCCACACAAATAGCACAGTTAACCCATAAAGTGCTCCATTTACTGCTTAGTAGTTACTGTTCCACACAAATACTACAGTTAACCCATAAAGTGATCCATTTACTGCTTAGTAGTTACTGTTCCACACAAATAGCACAGTTAACCCATAAAGTGCTCCATTTACTGCTTAGTAGTTACTGTTCCACACAAATACTACAGTTAACCCATAAAGTGCTCCATTTACTGCTTAGTAGTTACTGTTCCACACAAATAGCACAGTTAACCCATAAAGTGCTTCATTTACTGCTTAGTAGTTACTGTTCCACACAAATAGCACAGTTAACCCATAAAGTGATCCATTTACTGCTTAGTAGTTACTGTTCCACACAAATAGCACAGTTAACCCATAAAGTGCTTCATTTACTGCTTAGTAGTTACTGTTCCACACAAATAGCACAGTTAACCCATAAAGTGATCCATTTACTGCTTAGTAGTTTCTGTTCCACACAAATAGCACAGTTAACCCATAAAGTGCTCCATTTACTGCTTAGTAGTTACTGTTCTCCACAAATACCACAGTTAACCCATAAAGTGATCCATTTACTGCTTAGTAGTTACTGTTCCACACAAATAGCACAGTTAACCCATAAAGTGCTCCATTTACTGCTTAGTAGTTACTGTTCCACACAAATACTACAGTTAACCCATAAAGTGCTCCATTTACTGCTTAGTAGTTACTGTTCCACACAAATACCACCGTTAACACATAAAGTGCTCCATTTACTGCTTAGTAGTTACTGTTCCACACAAATACTACAGTTAACCAATAAAGTGCTCCATTTACTGCTTAGTAGTTACTGTTCCACACAAATACTACAGTTAACCCATAAAGTGCTCCATTTACTGCTTAGTAGTTACTGTTCCACACAAATACCACAGTTAACCCATAAAGTGCTCCATTTACTGCTTAGTCATTACTGTTCCACACAAATACTACAGTTAACCCATAAAGTGCTCCATTTACTGCTTAGTCGTTACTGTTCCACACAAATAGCACAGTTAACCCATAAAGTGCTCCATTTACTGCTTAGTAGTTACTGTTCCACACAAATAGCACAGTTAACCCATAAAGTGCTCCATTTACTGCTTAGTAGTTACTGTTCCACACAAATACTACAGTTAACCCATAAAGTGATCCATTTACTGCTTAGTAGTTACTGTTCCACACAAATAGCACAGTTAACCCATAAAGTGCTCCATTTACTGCTTAGTAGTTACTGTTCCACACAAATACTACAGTTAACCCATAAAGTGCTCCATTTACTGCTTAGTAGTTACTGTTCCACACAAATAGCACAGTTAACCCATAAAGTGCTTCATTTACTGCTTAGTAGTTACTGTTCCACACAAATACTACAGTTAACCCATAAAGTGCTCCATTTACTGCTTAGTAGTTACTGTTCCACACAAATACCACAGTTAACCCATAAAGTGCTCCATTTACTGCTTAGTCATTACTGTTCCACACAAATACTACAGTTAACCCATAAAGTGCTCCATTTACTGCTTAGTCGTTACTGTTCCACACAAATAGCACAGTTAACCCATAAAGTGCTCCATTTACTGCTTAGTAGTTACTGTTCCACACAAATAGCACAGTTAACCCATAAAGTGCTCCATTTACTGCTTAGTAGTTACTGTTCCACACAAATACTACAGTTAACCCATAAAGTGATCCATTTACTGCTTAGTAGTTACTGTTCCACACAAATAGCACAGTTAACCCATAAAGTGCTCCATTTACTGCTTAGTAGTTACTGTTCCACACAAATACTACAGTTAACCCATAAAGTGCTCCATTTACTGCTTAGTAGTTACTGTTCCACACAAATAGCACAGTTAACCCATAAAGTGCTTCATTTACTGCTTAGTAGTTACTGTTCCACACAAATAGCACAGTTAACCCATAAAGTGATCCATTTACTGCTTAGTAGTTACTGTTCCACACAAATAGCACAGTTAACCCATAAAGTGCTTCATTTACTGCTTAGTAGTTACTGTTCCACACAAATAGCACAGTTAACCCATAAAGTGATCCATTTACTGCTTAGTAGTTTCTGTTCCACACAAATAGCACAGTTAACCCATAAAGTGCTCCATTTACTGCTTAGTAGTTACTGTTCTCCACAAATACCACAGTTAACCCATAAAGTGATCCATTTACTGCTTAGTAGTTACTGTTCCACACAAATAGCACAGTTAACCCATAAAGTGCTCCATTTACTGCTTAGTAGTTACTGTTCCACACAAATACTACAGTTAACCCATAAAGTGCTCCATTTACTGCTTAGTAGTTACTGTTCCACACAAATACCACCGTTAACACATAAAGTGCTCCATTTACTGCTTAGTAGTTACTGTTCCACACAAATACTACAGTTAACCAATAAAGTGCTCCATTTACTGCTTAGTAGTTACTGTTCCACACAAATACTACAGTTAACCCATAAAGTGCTCCATTTACTGCTTAGTAGTTACTGTTCCACACAAATACCACAGTTAACCCATAAAGTGCTCCATTTACTGCTTAGTCATTACTGTTCCACACAAATACTACAGTTAACCCATAAAGTGCTCCATTTACTGCTTAGTCGTTACTGTTCCACACAAATAGCACAGTTAACCCATAAAGTGCTCCATTTACTGCTTAGTAGTTACTGTTCCACACAAATAGCACAGTTAACCCATAAAGTGCTCCATTTACTGCTTAGTAGTTACTGTTCCACACAAATACTACAGTTAACCCATAAAGTGATCCATTTACTGCTTAGTAGTTACTGTTCCACACAAATAGCACAGTTAACCCATAAAGTGCTCCATTTACTGCTTAGTAGTTACTGTTCCACACAAATACTACAGTTAACCCATAAAGTGCTCCATTTACTGCTTAGTAGTTACTGTTCCACACAAATAGCACAGTTAACCCATAAAGTGCTTCATTTACTGCTTAGTAGTTACTGTTCCACACAAATAGCACAGTTAACCCATAAAGTGATCCATTTACTGCTTAGTAGTTACTGTTCCACACAAATAGCACAGTTAACCCATAAAGTGCTTCATTTACTGCTTAGTAGTTACTGTTCCACACAAATAGCACAGTTAACCCATAAAGTGATCCATTTACTGCTTAGTAGTTTCTGTTCCACACAAATAGCACAGTTAACCCATAAAGTGCTCCATTTACTGCTTAGTAGTTACTGTTCTCCACAAATACCACAGTTAACCCATAAAGTGATCCATTTACTGCTTAGTAGTTACTGTTCCACACAAATAGCACAGTTAACCCATAAAGTGCTCCATTTACTGCTTAGTAGTTACTGTTCCACACAAATACTACAGTTAACCCATAAAGTGCTCCATTTACTGCTTAGTAGTTACTGTTCCACACAAATAGCACAGTTAACCCATAAAGTGCTTCATTTACTGCTTAGTAGTTACTGTTCCACACAAATAGCACAGTTAACCCATAAAGTGATCCATTTACTGCTTAGTAGTTGCTGTTCCACACAAATAGCACAGTTAACCCATAAAGTGCTCCATTTACTGCTTAGTAGTTACTGTTCTCCACAAATACCACAGTTAACCCATAAAGTGATCCATTTACTGCTTAGTAGTTACTGTTCCACACAAATACTACAGTTAACCCATAAAGTGCTCCATTTACTGCTTAGTAGTTACTGTTCTACACAAATACCACAGTTAACCCATAAAGTGCTCCATTTACTGCTTAGTAGTTACTGTTCCACACAAATACTACAGTTAACCCATAAAGTGCTCCATTTACTGCTTAGTAGTTACTGTTCTACACAAATACCACCGTTAACACATAAAGTGCTCCATTTACTGCTTCGTAGTTACTGTTCTACACAAATACCACAGTTAACACATAAAGTGCTCCATTTACTGCTTAGTAGTTACTGTTCTACACAAATACCACAGTTAACCCATAAAGTGCTCCATTTACTGCTTAGTAGTTACTGTTCTACACAAATACCACCGTTAACACATAAAGTGCTCCATTTACTGCTTAGTAGTTACTGTTCCACACAAATACCACAGTTAACCCATAAAGTGATCCATTTACTGCTTAGTAGTTACTGTTCCACACAAATACTACAGTTAACCCATAAAGTGCTCCATTTACTGCTTAGTAGTTACTGTTCTACACAAATACCACCGTTAACACATAAAGTGCTCCATTTACTGCTTCGTAGTTACTGTTCTACACAAATACCACAGTTAACACATAAAGTGCTCCATTTACTGCTTAGTAGTTACTGTTCCACACAAATACCACAGTTAACCCATAAAGTGCTCCATTTACTGCTTAGTAGTTATTGTTCTACACAAATACCACCGTTAACCCATAAAGTGCTCCATTTACTGCTTAGTAGTTACTGTTCTAAACAAATACCACCGTTAACACATAAAGTGCTCCATTTACTGCTTAGTAGTTACTGTTCTACACAAGTACTACCATTAACACATAAAGTGCTCCATTTACTGCTTAGTAGTTACTGTTCTACACAAGTACTACCGTTAACCCATAAAGTGCTCCATTTACTGCTTAGTAGTTACTGTTCTACACAAGTACTACCGTTAACACATAAAGTGCTCCATTTACTGCTTAGTAGTTACTGTTCTACACAAGTACTACCGTTAACCCATAAAGTGCTCCATTTACTGCTTAGTAGTTACTGTTCTACACAAGTACTACCATTAACACATAAAGTGCTCCATTTACTGCTTAGTAGTTACTGTTCTACACAAGTACTACCGTTAACACATAAAGTGCTCCATTTACTGCTTAGTAGTTACTGTTCTACACAAGTACTACCGTTAACACATAAAGTGCTCCATTTACTGCTTAGTAGTTACTGTTCTACACAAGTACTACCGTTAACCCATAAAGTGCTCCATTTACTGCTTAGTAGTTACTGTTCTACACAAGTACTACCGTTAACACATAAAGTGCTCCATTTACTGCTTAGTAGTTACTGTTCTACACAAGTACTACCGTTAACCCATAAAGTGCTCCATTTACTGCTTAGTAGTTACTGTTCTACACAAATACTACCGTTAACCCATAAAGTGCTCCATTTACTGCTTAGTAGTTACTGTTCTACACAAATACTACCGTTAACCCATAAAGTGCTCCATTTACTGCTTAGTAGTTACTGTTCTACACAAATACTACCGTTAACCCATAAAGTGCTCCATTTACTGCTAAGTAGTTACTGTTCTACACAAATACTACCGTTAACACATAAAGTGCTCCATTTACTGCTTAGTCGTTATTGTTCTACACAAGTACTACCATTAACTCATTAAGTGCTTCATTTACTGCTTAGTCGTTACTGTTCTACACAAGTACTACCATTAACACATAAAGTGCTCCATTTACTGCTTAGTAGTTACTGTTCTACACAAGTACTACCGTTAACCCATAAAGTGCTCCATTTACTGCTTAGTAGTTACTGTTCTACACAAGTACTACCGTTAACCCATAAAGTGCTCCATTTACTGCTTAGTAGTTATTGTTCTACACAAATACTACCGTTAACACATAAAGTGCTCCATTTACTGCTTAGTAGTTACTGTTCTACACAAGTACTACCGTTAACCCATAAAGTGCTCCATTTACTGCTTAGTAGTTACTGTTCTACACAAATACTACCGTTAACCCATAAAGTGCTCCATTTACTGCTAAGTAGTTACTGTTCTACACAAATACTACCGTTAACACATAAAGTGCTCCATTTACTGCTTAGTCGTTATTGTTCTACACAAATACTACAGTTAACCCATAAAGTGCTCCATTTACTGCTTAGTAGTTACTGTTCTACACAAGTACTACCATTAACTCATTAAGTGCTCCATTTACTGCTTAGTCGTTACTGTTCTACACAAGTACTACCATTAACACATAAAGTGCTCCATTTACTGCTTAGTAGTTACTGTTCTACAGGTACACAAATACTACCATTAACACATAAAGTGCTCCATTTACTGCTTAGTAGTTATTGTTCTACACAAGTACTACCATTAACTCATTAAGTGCTCCATTTACTGCTTAGTCGTTACTGTTCTACACAAGTACTACCATTAACACATAAAGTGCTCCATTTACTGCTTAGTAGTTACTGTTCTACAGGTACACAAATACTACCATTAACACATAAAGTGCTCCATTAACTGCTTAGTAGTTACTGTTCAACACAAATACTACCGTTAACACATAAAGTGCTCCATTTACTGCTTAGTAGTTACTGTTCTACACAAATACTCCCGTTAACACATAAAGTGCTCCATTTACTGCTTAGTAGTTACTGTTCTACACAAATACTACCGTTAACCCATAAAGTGCTCCATTTACTGCTTAGTAGTTACTGTTCTACACAAATACTACCGTTAACACATAAAGTGCTCCATTTACTGCTTAGTCGTTATTGTTCTACACAAGTACTACCGTTAACCCATAAAGTGCTCCATTTACTGCTTAGTAGTTACTGTTCTACACAAATACTACCATTAACCCATAAAGTGCTCCATTTACTGCTTAGTAGTTACTGTTCTACACAAATACTACCGTTAACCCATAAAGTGCTCCATTTACTGCTTAGTAGTTACTGTTCTACACAAATACCACCGTTAACCCATAAAGTGCTCCATTTACTGCTTAGTAGTTACTGTTCTACACAAATACTACCGTTAACCCATAAAGTGCTCCATTTACTGCTTAGTAGTTACTGTTCTACACAAATACTACAGTTAACCCATAAAGTGCTCCATTTACTGCTTAGTAGTTACTGTTCTACACAAATACCACAGTTAACCCATAAAGTGCTCCATTTACTGCTTAGTAGTTACTGTTCTACACAAATACTACCGTTAACCCATAAAGTGCTCCATTTACTGCTTAGTAGTTACTGTTCTACACAAATACTACAGTTAACCCATAAAGTGCTCCATTTACTGCTTAGTAGTTACTGTTCTGCACAAATACTACCGTTAACACATAAAGTGCTCCATTTACTGCTTCGTAGTTACTGTTCTACACAAATACCACAGTTAACCCATAAAGTGCTCCATTTACTGCTTCGTAGTTACTGTTCTACACAAATACCACAGTTAACCCATAAAGTGCTCCATTTACTGCTTCGTAGTTACTGTTCTACACAAATACCACAGTTAACCCATAAAGTGCTCCATTTACTGCTTAGTAGTTACTGTTCCACACAAATACCACCGTTAACACATAAAGTGCTCCATTTACTGCTTCGTAGTTACTGTTCTACACAAATACCACAGTTAACCCATAAAGTGCTCCATTTACTGCTTCGTAGTTACTGTTCTACACAAATACCACAGTTAACCCATAAAGTGCTCCATTTACTGCTTCGTAGTTACTGTTCTACACAAATACTACAGTTAACCCATAAAGTGCTCCATTTACTGCTTCGTAGTTACTGTTCTACACAAATATCACAGTTAACCCATAAAGTGCTCCATTTACTGCTTCGTAGTTACTGTTCTACACAAATACCACAGTTAACCCATAAAGTGCTCCATTTACTGCTTAGTAGTTACTGTTCCACACAAATACCACCGTTAACACATAAAGTGCTCCATTTACTGCTTCGTAGTTACTGTTCTACACAAATACCACAGTTAACCCATAAAGTGCTCCATTTACTGCTTAGTAGTTACTGTTCTACACAAATACCACCGTTAACACATAAAGTGCTCCATTTACTGCTTAGTAGTTACTGTTCCACACAAATACTACAGTTAACCAATAAAGTGCTCCATTTACTGCTTAGTAGTTACTGTTCTACACAAATACTACCGTTAACCCATAAAGTGCTCCATTTACTGCTTAGTAGTTACTGTTCTACACAAATACCACAGTTAACCCATAAAGTGCTCCATTTACTGCTTCGTAGTTACTGTTCTACACAAATATCACAGTTAACCCATAAAGTGCTCCATTTACTGCTTCGTAGTTACTGTTCTACACAAATACCACAGTTAACCCATAAAGTGCTCCATTTACTGCTTAGTAGTTACTGTTCCACACAAATACCACCGTTAACACATAAAGTGCTCCATTTACTGCTTCGTAGTTACTGTTCTACACAAATACCACAGTTAACCCATAAAGTGCTCCATTTACTGCTTAGTAGTTACTGTTCTACACAAATACCACTGTTAACACATAAAGTGCTCCATTTACTGCTTAGTAGTTACTGTTCCACACAAACACTACAGTTAACCAATAAAGTGTTCCATTTACTGCTTAGTAGTTACTGTTCTACACAAATGCTACCGTTAACCCATAAAGTGCTCCATTTACTGCTTAGTAGTTACTGTTCTACACAAATACCACAGTTAACCCATAAAGTGCTCCATTTACTGCTTAGTAGTTACTGTTCTACACAAATACCACCGTTAACACATAAAGTGCTCCATTTACTGCTTCGTAGTTACTGTTCTACACAAATACCACAGTTAACCCATAAAGTGCTCCATTTACTGCTTAGTAGTTACTGTTCTACACAAATACCACCGTTAACACATAAAGTGCTCCATTTACTGCTTAGTAGTTACTGTTCTACACAAATACTACAGTTAACCCATAAAGTGCTCCATTTACTGCTTAGTAGTTACTGTTCTACACAAATACCACCGTTAACACATAAAGTGCTCCATTTACTGCTTAGTAGTTACTGTTCCACACAAATACTACTGTTAACCAATAAAGTGCTCTATTTACTGCTTAGTAGTTACTGTTCCACACAAATACCACAGTTAACCCATAAAGTGCTCCATTTACTGCTTAGTAGTTACTGTTCTACACAAATACCACAGTTAACACATAAAGTGCTCCATTTACTGCTTCGTAGTTACTGTTCTACACAAATACCACAGTTAACACATAAAGTGCTCCATTTACTGCTTAGTAGTTACTGTTCTACACAAATACCACAGTTAACCCATAAAGTGCTCCATTTACTGCTTAGTAGTTACTGTTCTACACAAATACCACCGTTAACACATAAAGTGCTCCATTTACTGCTTAGTAGTTACTGTTCCACACAAATACCACAGTTAACCCATAAAGTGCTCCATTTACTGCTTAGTAGTTATTGTTCTACACAAATACCACCGTTAACACATAAAGTGCTCCATTTACTGCTTAGTAGTTACTGTTCCACACAAATACTACAGTTAACACATAAAGTGCTCCATTTACTGCTTAGTAGTTATTGTTCTACACAAATACCACCGTTAACACATAAAGTGCTCCATTTACTGCTTAGCAGTTACTGTTCTACACAAATACCACCGTTAACACATAAAGTGCTCCATTTACTGCTTAGTAGTTACTGTTCCACACAAATACCACAGTTAACCCATAAAGTGCTCCATTTACTGCTTAGTAGTTATTGTTCTACACAAATACCACCGTTAACACATAAAGTGCTCCATTTACTGCTTAGTAGTTACTGTTCCACACAAATACTACAGTTAACCAATAAAGTGCTCCATTTACTGCTTAGTAGTTACTGTTCCACACAAATACTACAGTTAACCCATAAAGTGCTCCATTTACTGCTTAGTAGTTACTGTTCCACACAAATACCACAGTTAACCCATAAAGTGCTCCATTTACTGCTTAGTCATTACTGTTCCACACAAATACTACAGTTAACCCATAAAATGCTCCATTTACTGCTTAGTCGTTACTGTTCCACACAAATAGCACAGTTAACCCATAAAGTGCTCCATTTACTGCTTAGTAGTTACTGTTCCACACAAATAGCACAGTTAACCCATAAAGTGCTCCATTTACTGCTTAGTAGTTACTGTTCCACACAAATACTACAGTTAACCCATAAAGTGATCCATTTACTGCTTAGTAGTTACTGTTCCACACAAATAGCACAGTTAACCCATAAAGTGCTCCATTTACTGCTTAGTAGTTACTGTTCCACACAAATACTACAGTTAACCCATAAAGTGCTCCATTTACTGCTTAGTAGTTACTGTTCCACACAAATAGCACAGTTAACCCATAAAGTGCTTCATTTACTGCTTAGTAGTTACTGTTCCACACAAATAGCACAGTTAACCCATAAAGTGATCCATTTACTGCTTAGTAGTTACTGTTCCACACAAATAGCACAGTTAACCCATAAAGTGCTTCATTTACTGCTTAGTAGTTACTGTTCCACACAAATAGCACAGTTAACCCATAAAGTGATCCATTTACTGCTTAGTAGTTTCTGTTCCACACAAATAGCACAGTTAACCCATAAAGTGCTCCATTTACTGCTTAGTAGTTACTGTTCTCCACAAATACCACAGTTAACCCATAAAGTGATCCATTTACTGCTTAGTAGTTACTGTTCCACACAAATAGCACAGTTAACCCATAAAGTGCTCCATTTACTGCTTAGTAGTTACTGTTCCACACAAATACTACAGTTAACCCATAAAGTGCTCCATTTACTGCTTAGTAGTTACTGTTCCACACAAATAGCACAGTTAACCCATAAAGTGCTTCATTTACTGCTTAGTAGTTACTGTTCCACACAAATAGCACAGTTAACCCATAAAGTGATCCATTTACTGCTTAGTAGTTGCTGTTCCACACAAATAGCACAGTTAACCCATAAAGTGCTCCATTTACTGCTTAGTAGTTACTGTTCTCCACAAATACCACAGTTAACCCATAAAGTGCTCCATTTACTGCTTAGTAGTTACTGTTCCACACAAATACTACAGTTAACCCATAAAGTGCTCCATTTACTGCTTAGTAGTTACTGTTCCACACAAATACTACAGTTAACCCATAAAGTGCTCCATTTACTGCTTAGTAGTTACTGTTCTACACAAATACCACAGTTAACCCATAAAGTGCTCCATTTACTGCTTAGTAGTTACTGTTCTACACAAATACCACCGTTAACACATAAAGTGCTCCATTTACTGCTTAGTAGTTACTGTTCTACACAAATACCACAGTTAACACATAAAGTGCTCCATTTACTGCTTAGTAGTTACTGTTCCACACAAATACTACAGTTAACCCATAAAGTGCTCCATTTACTGCTTAGTAGTTACTGTTCTACACAAATACCACCGTTAACACATAAAGTGCTCCATTTACTGCTTAGTAGTTACTGTTCTACACAAATACCACAGTTAACACATAAAGTGCTCCATTTACTGCTTAGTAGTTACTGTTCTACACAAATACCACAGTTAACCCATAAAGTGCTCCATTTACTGCTTAGTAGTTACTGTTCTACACAAATACCACCGTTAACACATAAAGTGCTCCATTTACTGCTTAGTAGTTACTGTTCTACACAAATACCACCGTTAACCCATAAAGTGCTCCATTTACTGCTTAGTAGTTACTGTTCTACACAAATACCACCGTTAACCCATAAAGTGCTCCATTTACTGCTTAGTAGTTACTGTTCTACACAAATACCACCGTTAACACATAAAGTGCTCCATTTACTGCTTAGTAGTTACTGTTCTACACAAATACCACAGTTAACCCATAAAGTGCTCCATTTACTGCTTAGTAGTTACTGTTCAACACAAATACCACCGTTAACACATAAAGTGCTCCATTTACTGCTTAGTAGTTACTGTTCCACACAAATACCACAGTTAACCCATAAAGTGATCCATTTACTGCTTAGTAGTTACTGTTCCACACAAATACTACAGTTAACCCATAAAGTGCTCCATTTACTGCTTAGTAGTTACTGTTCTACACAAATACCACCGTTAACACATAAAGTGCTCCATTTACTGCTTAGTAGTTACTGTTCCACACAAATACCACAGTTAACCCATAAAGTGCTCCATTTACTGCTTAGTAGTTATTGTTCTACACAAATACCACCGTTAACACATAAAGTGCTCCATTTACTGCTTAGTAGTTACTGTTCCACACAAATACCACAGTTAACCCATAAAGTGCTCCATTTACTGCTTAGTAGTTATTGTTCTACACAAATACCACCGTTAACACATAAAGTGCTCCATTTACTGCTTAGTAGTTACTGTTCTACACAAATACCACCGTTAACACATAAAGTGCTCCATTTACTGCTTAGTAGTTACTGTTCCACACAAATACTACAGTTAACCCATAAAGTGCTCCATTTACTGCTTAGTAGTTACTGTTCCACACAAATACCACAGTTAACCCATAAAGTGCTCCATTTACTGCTTAGTAGTTACTGTTCCACACAAATACTACAGTTAACCAATAAAGTGCTCCATTTACTGCTTAGTAGTTACTGTTCCACACAAATAGCACAGTTAACCCATAAAGTGCTCCATTTACTGCTTAGTAGTTACTGTTCCACACAAATACTACCGTTAACCCATAAAGTGCTCCATTTACTGCTTAGTAGTTACTGTTCCACACAAATAGCACAGTTAACCCATAAAGTGCTTCATTTACTGCTTAGTAGTTACTGTTCTACACAAATACCACCGTTAACCCATAAAGTGCTCCATTTACTGCTTAGTAGTTACTGTTCTACACAAGTACTACCGTTAACACATAAAGTGCTCCATTTACTGCTTAGTAGTTACTGTTCTACACAAATACCACAGTTAACCCATAAAGTGATCCATTTACTGCTTAGTAGTTACTGTTCTACACAAATACTACCGTTAACCCATAAAGTGATCCATTTACTGCTTAGTAGTTACTGTTCTACACAAATACCACAGTTAACCCATAAAGTGATCCATTTACTGCTTAGTAGTTACTGTTCTACACAAATACCACAGTTAACCCATAAAGTGATCCATTTACTGCTTAGTAGTTACTGTTCTACACAAATACCACAGTTAACCCATAAAGTGATCCATTTACTGCTTAGTAGTTACTGTTCCACACAAATAGCACAGTTAACCCATAAAGTGCTCCATTTACTGCTTAGTAGTTACTGTTCCACACAAATACTACAGTTAACCCATAAAGTGCTCCATTTACTGCTTAGTAGTTACTGTTCCACACAAATAGCACAGTTAACCCATAAAGTGCTTCATTTACTGCTTAGTAGTTACTGTTCCACACAAATAGCACAGTTAACCCATAAAGTGATCCATTTACTGCTTAGTAGTTACTGTTCCACACAAATAGCACAGTTAACCCATAAAGTGCTTCATTTACTGCTTAGTAGTTACTGTTCCACACAAATAGCACAGTTAACCCATAAAGTGATCCATTTACTGCTTAGTCGTTTCTGTTCCACACAAATAGCACAGTTAACCCATAAAGTGCTCCATTTACTGCTTAGTAGTTACTGTTCTCCACAAATACCACAGTTAACCCATAAAGTGATCCATTTACTGCTTAGTAGTTGCTGTTCCACACAAATAGCACAGTTAACCCATAAAGTGCTCCATTTACTGCTTAGTAGTTACTGTTCCACACAAATACTACAGTTAACCCATAAAGTGCTCCATTTACTGCTTAGTAGTTACTGTTCCACACAAATAGCACAGTTAACCCATAAAGTGATCCATTTACTGCTTAGTAGTTGCTGTTCCACACAAATAGCACAGTTAACCCATAAAGTGATCCATTTACTGCTTCGTAGTTACTGTTCCACACAAATACTACAGTTAACCCATAAAGTGCTCCATTTACTGCTTAGTAGTTACTGTTCTCCACAAATAGCACAGTTAACCCATAAAGTGATCCATTTACTGCTTAGTAGTTACTGTTCCACACAAATAGCACAGTTAACCCATAAAGTGCTCCATTTACTGCTTAGTAGTTACTGTTCCACACAAATACTACAGTTAACCCATAAAGTGCTCCATTTACTGCTTAGTAGTTACTGTTCTCCACAAATAGCACAGTTAACCCATAAAGTGATCCATTTACTGCTTAGTAGTTACTGTTCCACACAAATACTACAGTTAACCCATAAAGTGCTCCATTTACTGCTTAGTAGTTACTGTTCCACACAAATAGCACAGTTAACCCATAAAGTGATCCATTTACTGCTTAGTAGTTACTGTTCCACACAAATAGCACAGTTAACCCATAAAGTGCTCCATTTACTGCTTAGTAGTTACTGTTCTCCACAAATACCACAGTTAACCCATAAAGTGCTCCATTTCCTGCTTAGTAGTTACTGTTCCACACAAATACCACAGTTAACCCATAAAGTGCTCCATTTACTGCTTAGTAGTTACTGTTCTCCACAAGTACCACAGTTAACCCATAAAGTGCTCCATTTACTGCTTAATAGTTACTGTTCCACACAAATAGCACAGTTAACCCATAAAGTGATCCATTTACTGCTTAGTAGTTACTGTTCCACACAAATAGCACAGTTAACCCATAAAGTGATCCATTTACTGCTTAGTAGTTACTGTTCCACACAAATAGCACAGTTAACCCATAAAGTGATCCATTTACTGCTTAGTAGTTACTGTTCCACACAAATAGCACAGTTAACCCATAAAGTGCTCCATTTACTGCTTAGTAGTTACTGTTCTCCACAAATAGCACAGTTAACCCATAAAGTGATCCATTTACTGCTTAGTAGTTACTGTTCCACACAAATACCACAGTTAACCCATAAAGTGCTCCATTTACTGCTTAGTAGTTACTGTTCTCCACAAATACCACAGTTAACCCATAAAGTGCTCCATTTACTGCTTAGTAGTTACTGTTCCACACAAATAGCACAGTTAACCCATAAAGTGCTCCATTTACTGCTTAATAGTTACTGTTCCACACAAATAGCACAGTTAACCCATAAAGTGCTCCATTTACTGCTTAATAGTTACTGTTCTACACAAATACCACAGTTAACCCATAAAGTGCTCCATTTACTGCTTAGTAGTTACTGTTCCACACAAATACTACAGTTAACCCATAAAGTGCTCCATTTACTGCTTAGTAGTTACTGTTCTACACAAATACCACCGTTAACACATAAAGTGCTCCATTTACTGCTTAGTAGTTACTGTTCCACACAAATACCACAGTTAACCCATAAAGTGCTCCATTTACTGCTTAGTAGTTATTGTTCTACACAAATACCACCGTTAACACATAAAGTGCTCCATTTACTGCTTAGTAGTTACTGTTCCACACAAATACTACAGTTAACACATAAAGTGCTCCATTTACTGCTTAGTAGTTATTGTTCTACACAAATACCACCGTTAACACATAAAGTGCTCCATTTACTGCTTAGTAGTTATTGTTCTACACAAATACCACCGTTAACACATAAAGTGCTCCATTTACTGCTTAGTAGTTACTGTTCCACACAAATACTACAGTTAACCAATAAAGTGCTCCATTTACTGCTTAGTAGTTACTGTTCCACACAAATACTACAGTTAACCCATAAAGTGCTCCATTTACTGCTTAGTAGTTACTGTTCCACACAAATACCACAGTTAACCCATAAAGTGCTCCATTTACTGCTTAGTCATTACTGTTCCACACAAATACTACAGTTAACCCATAAAGTGCTCCATTTACTGCTTAGTCGTTACTGTTCCACACAAATAGCACAGTTAACCCATAAAGTGCTCCATTTACTGCTTAGTAGTTACTGTTCCACACAAATAGCACAGTTAACCCATAAAGTGCTCCATTTACTGCTTAGTAGTTACTGTTCCACACAAATACTACAGTTAACCCATAAAGTGATCCATTTACTGCTTAGTAGTTACTGTTCCACACAAATAGCACAGTTAACCCATAAAGTGCTCCATTTACTGCTTAGTAGTTACTGTTCCACACAAATACTACAGTTAACCCATAAAGTGCTCCATTTACTGCTTAGTAGTTACTGTTCCACACAAATAGCACAGTTAACCCATAAAGTGCTTCATTTACTGCTTAGTAGTTACTGTTCCACACAAATAGCACAGTTAACCCATAAAGTGATCCATTTACTGCTTAGTAGTTACTGTTCCACACAAATAGCACAGTTAACCCATAAAGTGCTCCATTTACTGCTTAGTAGTTACTGTTCAACACAAATACCACCGTTAACACATAAAGTGCTCCATTTACTGCTTAGTAGTTACTGTTCCACACAAATACCACAGTTAACCCATAAAGTGATCCATTTACTGCTTAGTAGTTACTGTTCCACACAAATACTACAGTTAACCCATAAAGTGCTCCATTTACTGCTTAGTAGTTACTGTTCTACACAAATACCACCGTTAACACATAAAGTGCTCCATTTACTGCTTAGTAGTTACTGTTCCACACAAATACCACAGTTAACCCATAAAGTGCTCCATTTACTGCTTAGTAGTTATTGTTCTACACAAATACCACCGTTAACACATAAAGTGCTCCATTTACTGCTTAGTAGTTACTGTTCCACACAAATACCACAGTTAACCCATAAAGTGCTCCATTTACTGCTTAGTAGTTACTGTTCCACACAAATACTACAGTTAACCCATAAAGTGCTCCATTTACTGCTTAGTAGTTACTGTTCCACACAAATACCACAGTTAACCCATAAAGTGCTCCATTTACTGCTTAGTAGTTACTGTTCCACACAAATACTACAGTTAACCAATAAAGTGCTCCATTTACTGCTTAGTAGTTACTGTTCTCCACAAATAGCACAGTTAACCCATAAAGTGATCCATTTACTGCTTAGTAGTTACTGTTCCACACAAATACTACAGTTAACCCATAAAGTGCTCCATTTACTGCTTAGTAGTTACTGTTCTCCACAAATACCACAGTTAACCCATAAAGTGCTCCATTTACTGCTTAGTAGTTACTGTTCCACACAAATACCACAGTTAACCCATAAAGTGATCCATTTACTGCTTAGTAGTTACTGTTCTCCACAAATACCACAGTTAACCCATAAAGTGCTCCATTTACTGCTTAGTAGTTACTGTTCTCCACAAATACCACAGTTAACCCATAAAGTGCTCCATTTACTGCTTAGTAGTTACTGTTCCACACAAATACCACAGTTAACCCATAAAGTGCTCCATTTACTGCTTAGTAGTTACTGTTCTCCACAAATAGCACAGTTAACCCATAAAGTGATCCATTTACTGCTTAGTAGTTACTGTTCCACACAAATACTACAGTTAACCCATAAAGTGCTCCATTTACTGCTTAGTAGTTACTGTTCTCCACAAATACCACAGTTAACCCATAAAGTGCTCCATTTACTGCTTAGTAGTTACTGTTCTCCACAAATACCACAGTTAACCCATAAAGTGCTCCATTTACTGCTTAATAGTTACTGTTCCACACAAATAGCACAGTTAACCCATAAAGTGATCCATTTACTGCTTAGTAGTTACTGTTCCACACAAATACTACAGTTAACCCATAAAGTGATCCATTTACTGCTTAGTAGTTTCTGTTCCACACAAATAGCACAGTTAACCCATAAAGTGATCCATTTACTGCTTAGTAGTTACTGTTCCACACAAATAGCACAGTTAACCCATAAAGTGATCCATTTACTGCTTAGTAGTTACTGTTCCACACAAATACCACAGTTAACCCATAAAGTGCTCCATTTACTGCTTAGTAGTTACTGTTCCACACAAATACCACAGTTAACCCATAAAGTGATCCATTTACTGCTTAGTAGTTACTGTTCTCCACAAATAGCACAGTTAACCCATAAAGTGATCCATTTACTGCTTAGTAGTTACTGTTCCACACAAATAGCACAGTTAACCCATAAAGTGATCCATTTACTGCTTAGTAGTTACTGTTCCACACAAATACTACAGTTAACCCATAAAGTGCTCCATTTACTGCTTAGTAGTTACTGTTCTCCACAAATACCACAGTTAACCCATAAAGTGCTCCATTTACTGCTTAGTAGTTACTGTTCCACACAAATACCACAGTTAACCCATAAAGTGCTCCATTTACTGCTTAGTAGTTACTGTTCTCCACAAATACCACAGTTAACCCATAAAGTGCTCCATTTACTGCTTAATAGTTACTGTTCCACACAAATAGCACAGTTAACCCATAAAGTGATCCATTTACTGCTTAGTAGTTACTGTTCCACACAAATACTACAGTTAACCCATAAAGTGATCCATTTACTGCTTAGTAGTTTCTGTTCCACACAAATAGCACAGTTAACCCATAAAGTGATCCATTTACTGCTTAGTAGTTACTGTTCCACACAAATAGCACAGTTAACCCATAAAGTGATCCATTTACTGCTTAGTAGTTACTGTTCCACACAAATACCACAGTTAACCCATAAAGTGCTCCATTTACTGCTTAGTAGTTACTGTTCCACACAAATACCACAGTTAACCCATAAAGTGATCCATTTACTGCTTAGTAGTTACTGTTCTCCACAAATAGCACAGTTAACCCATAAAGTGATCCATTTACTGCTTAGTAGTTACTGTTCCACACAAATACCACAGTTAACCCATAAAGTGCTCCATTTACTGCTTAGTAGTTACTGTTCTCCACAAATACTACAGTTAACCCATAAAGTGATCCATTTACTGCTTAGTAGTTACTGTTCTCCACAAATAGCACAGTTAACCCATAAAGTGATCCATTTACTGCTTAGTAGTTACTGTTCCACACAAATATCACCGTTAACCCGTAAAGTGCTCCATTTACCACTTAGTAACTGCGTAGTAACTTTATAGGTTAAAAACAACATTGTTCGCAGTCATCAAAACACGGAAACCAACTCGCATTGCTGAACATTCGAATCATTTTCCAATCTGGTTTTACTGTGGAACACGATGTTTACGAGTGAAGAACTCGTCCTCAGGTTCGGGTTAATTCCGTGGGAAATGGCCCATTTTAGTCTAACTTGTAATATCGACTTTCACCACCAGGAGGCGCGACACGATAAACATTTACATAGAGAGAATTGGTGTACACCTCCACCCTGAACCCTGGGGACTGAATTGTTTTTACCCCCTAAAACTTTCCTGTGCACACCCCTCATACAACCAAAAGTTTTCAACTCATTTTGTCCAGTGGTTCAGGAGTGCATGGATGTCAAACAAACACACAAACAAACTATAACTGCACTCCGTAGAGACATACCTCCTCCAGGTGAACAGTTCACGTTTTGTATCCCAGAGTCGACCAGAAAATCACAACACAGAATCACATTTAATCAAAATCATCCGTCCACAACTTTTTGACATATCCTGCTTTGTGTCGCTTTTGGCCCAATCTCCCGATGGTGAAGAATCGCTTAAAAATTAAACTAGCCGATTCCGGATCTTCACCAAAATCGAATCATTTCGTCCTCCTCACATCTCTGTCAAATTTCGTCCACATCCATCCACAACTTTTTGAGATATCTTGTTCACAAACGGACAGACGGACAGACAAATGGACAAACGGACAGACAGACAGACAGGGGTGAAAACATAATCTCCGTCCACCTTTGGTGGCGGAGGTAACAAACACACAAACAAACACACAAACAGTCAAACACACAAACAAACACACAAACACACAAACAGTCAAACACACAAACAGTCAAATAAACAAATGAAAAATCAGTCAGAGACCAAGGGACTTGCCGGAATGTACTTTTTTATCTGCCATTTTGGACAAATATGGCGGCCGAACCACGTGAACGATGACATCATCATTATTTGTTTTCTAAACTAATTTATTCCTTGATGATACTCAAGAAATTTCATCTTCATCAGATGAAGTTTTGTACTTGTCGAATTATGACATCATAATGGAGGCACCTATGACATCATCATTGACATATTTTATTCCCCATGGAGAGTTCTTTACAATCAGCCATGTCTCAAGTTTTTCTATTCAGCACTTTCGGAGACATAGAGGTGCAAAGTTTTTCCGTTTTTCCAAGATGGCAGCCGAACCACGTGACCGATGACATCATCATTAACATATTTTATTCCCCATGGAGAGTTCTTTACAATGAGCCATGTCTCAATTTTTTCTATTCAGCACTTTCGGAGACATGGAGGTGCAAAGTTTTTGGGTTTTTCCAAGATGGCGGCCGAACCACGTGACCAATGAGGTCATCATTTTTTTTTTCCTCCACCTGTTTATGCCATCATTTCGCTCAAGAAATTGCATATTGATTGGATGAAGTTTTGTCCTTGTCGAATTATCAAATTATGACGTCATAATGGAGGCCTTGGGCTGAGAGAGTTAAAAATTGGGCACAGTCTATTCCAGGACAAGACAAATATGTGTATAAAGTTTGGAGATTCTATGTGCAACGGTGTAGACATAGTGCTGCGCACAAACAGACAAACAGACAGACAGACAGACAAACAGATGAAAAATCGGTCAGAGACAGAGGACTTGCCGGAATGTACTTTCTTATCATCCATTTTGGACAAATATGGCGGCCGAACCATGTGACGGATGACGTCATCATTATTTGTTTTCTAAACGAATTTATTCCTTGATGATGCTCAAGAAATTGCATCTTGATCGGATGAAGTTTTGTACTTGTCGAATTGTGATGTCATAATGGAGGCACCAATGACATCATCATTAACATATTTTATTCCCCATGGAGAGTTCTTTACAATGAGCCATGTCTCAATTTTTTCTATTCAGCACTTTCAGAGATATAGAGGTGCAAAGTTTTTCCGTTTTTCCAGGATGGCGGCCGAACCACGTGAACGATGACGTCATCATTATTCATTTTCTCCACCAGTTTATGCCAACATGGCGCTCAAGAAATTGCATCTTTTTCGGATGAAGTTTTGTATTTGTCGAATTATGACGTCATAATGGAGGCATCTCTGACATCATTATTAACATATTTTATTCCCCATGGACAGTTCGTTACAATGAGCTATGTCTCAATTTTTTCTATTCAGCACTTTCGGAGATATAGAGGTGCAAGTTTTTCCGTTTTTCCAAAATGTAAACATTGATTTTTAGTTTCCTTATGCTATAACCTTTCCAAAAATGTATAGGTTTGCTAATCTACCATGATTTTGAACGAAATATAATTTATTGACAGAGTGAACCTGACTAATAAAACATAAAATGAAGGGAGCGGGAGACAAGAGGGGCAGAGAGTGGGAAACACACAAACACAACAGTAGAGATCAGGGACATCGGGAGATCTATGGAAGGGAGAGGGCTGGAGGTTGTTGGAGATGGGGGGGGGGGGGGGGGGGGCGAGTGGTACACAGAATATAACAAATGGACATTGCTAGGAATTTCCGGAATGAAGTCGGAGATTCAAAGAGGTGGATTTGGGATGGATTAACGGGGGTAGAAAAGATCAAGGTTTTGAATGGGGGAAGATAAGAGATAGTAGTGAACAGCTGTTTTAATGAAAGATACGTTCCTTTTACCCCACAAAACACAGACACATACACACAAACACACACAAACACACACACACACACACACACACACACACACACACGCATAAACACAGCCATATACACACACACACACACACACACATACACACAGGCACACACATAAACACACATATACACACACATAAACGCACACAGACATGCACACACACACACACACACACACACAAACACACACACACACACACACACACACACACACACACGCACACACGCACACACACACACACACACACACACACACACACATACATACATCCATACATACAAACATACACACACACAAACACAGGCATACACACACACATGCATACATACACTGTCTCTGCCGTGCCTGTGGGGGTCTGTCTGCCAAGCCGGTCTGTCTGTCTGTGTCTCCTGTCTCTGTTGCGCCGGTCTGTCTCTGTTGCGCCGGTCTGTGTCTGCCGTGCGAGTCTGTGGATGTGTCTGTCTCTTGACACAGGTGTGTGTCTGTCTCTGCCGCGCCAAGCGAACAACACTCAGCCTTCCGTGCACACATCTCCCATCCAAGCACAAACCGAGTTTCTTAGATGACAGGATTATGTGTGTTATACATGTACATCCATTTAAACACAACAATTGTTTGAGGTAGGGATTAATTGATTGAGCTTAATTGATAGCCTTTTTAAAAAGTATTATTTGGTTACTCCATATTTAACATCATGTTATATGTACATCTAATCTTAATTAATTTCCTGTAAGTCACAGAGAATGTTTATTCAGTGTCTGGTCTGCTCCTGCTGTGTGGGTGGTCTGCGATTCTGGATGGGTCCGCTTATTCTGGCCAGTCTGCTTTTTACAGTACCCCCAACATTCCTCCTATGAAAAACTTTGCTCTTATTAAATAGAAATTTTCCTCAGCATTAAAATGAGGTATTAATTGTACAGGTCCGTTCATTATTCACCGAGCTACGGTCAAGGAGTCAATTTTTTAGCCTTGTTGATAGGCCATGCGGCATCTAGTAATATATCTATGTATAGAGTTGCAAAGTTTTTCGGTTTTTCCAAGATGGCGGCCGAACCACGTGACTGATGACGTCATCAATTGTGCACAGTCTATTCCAGGGCAAGACAAATATGTGTGTAAAGTTTGGCGATTCTACGTGCAACGGTGTAGACATAGTGCTGCAAAAAGACAAACGGACAGACAAAGAGATGAAAAATCGGTCAGAGACCGAGGACTTGCCAGAATTTACTTTTTTTATCCGCCATTTAGGACAAATATGGCGGCCGAACCACGTGACCGATGACGTCATCATTAACATATTTTATTCCCCATGGAGAGTTCTTTACAATGAGCCATGTCTCAATTTTTTCTTTTCAGCACTTTTGGAGATATAGAGGTGCAAAGTTTTTCCGTTTTTCCAAGATGGCAGCCGAACGACGTGACCGATGACATCATCATGAACATATTTTATTCCCCATGGAGAGTTCTTTAGAATGAGCCATGTCTCAATTTTTTCTATTCAGCACTTTTGGAGATATAGAGGTGCAAAGTTTTTCCGTTTTTCCAAGATGGCAGCCGAACCACGTGACTGATGACATCATCATTTACACATTTTATTCCCCATGGAGAGTTCTTTACAAAGAGCCATGTCTCAATTTTTTTCCATTCAGCACTTTCGGAGATATAGAGGTTTAACGTTTTTCCGTTTTTCCAAGATGGTGGCCGAACCACTTGCCCGATAACGTCATCAATTGGGCACAGTCTATTCCAGGGCAAGACAAATATGTGTGTAAAGTTTGGCGATTCCACGTGCAACGGTGTAAACGTAGTACTGTGAACAGACAAACAGACAGATGAAAAATCGGTCAGAGACCGAGGACTTCCTGGAATGTACTTTTTTGTCGGCCATTTTTGACAAATATGGCGGCCGAACCACGTGACCGATGACGTCATGATGAGCATATTTTATTCCCCATGGAGAGTTCTTTGCAATGAGCCACGTCTCAATTTTTTCTATTCAGCACTTTCGGAGATATAGAGGTGCTAAGTTTTTCAGTTTTTCCAAGATGGCGGGCGAACCACGTGACCGATGACGTCATCATTAACATATTTTATTCCCCATGGAGAGCTCTTTACAATGAGCCATGTCTCAATTTTTTCTATTCAGCACTTTTGGAGATATAGAGGTGCAAATTTTTTCGGTTTTCCAAGATGGCGGCCGAACCACGTGACTGATGACGTCATCAATTAGGCACAGTCTATTCCAGGGCAAGACAAATATGTGTGTAAAGTTTGGCGATTCTACGTGCAACGGTGTAGACATAGTGCTGCAAAAAGACAAACGGACAGACAAACAGATGAAAAATCGGTCAGAGACCGAGGACTTGCTGGAATTTACTTTTTTTATCGGCCATTTCGGACAAATATGGCGGCCGAACCACGTGAACGATGACATCATCATTAACATATTTTATTCCCCATGGAGAGTTCTTTAGAATGAGCCATGTCTCAATTTTTTCTATTCAGCACTTTTGGAGATATAGAGGTGCAAAGTTTTTCCGTTTTTCCAATATGGCAGCCGAACCACGTGACTGATGACATCATCATTAACACATTTTAATCCCCATGGAGAAGAGTTCTTTACAAAGAGCCATGTCTCAATTTTTTCCATTCAGCACTTTCGGAGATATAGAGGTTTAAAGTTTTTCCCTTTTTCCAAGATCGTGGCCGAAGCACGTGCCCGATAACGTCATCAATTGGGCACAGTCTATTCCAGGGCAAGACAAATATGTGTCTAAAGTTTGGCGATTCCACATGCAACGGTGTAGACGTAGTACTGTGAACAGACAAACAGACAGACAGATGAAAAATCGGTCAGAGACCGAGGACTTCCCGGGATGTACTTTTTTGTCGGCCATTTTGGACAAATATTGCGGCCGAACCACGTGACCGATGACGTCATCATGAACATATTTTATTCCCCATGGAGAGTTCTTTACAATGAGCCACGTCTCAATTTTTTCTATTCAGCACTTTCGGAGATATAGAGGTGCTAAGTTTTTCGGTTTGTCCAAGATGGCGGCCGAACCACGTGACCGATGACGTCATCAATTGGGCACAGTCTATTCCTGGGCAAGACAAATACGTGTGCAAAGTTTGGCCATTCTACGTGCAATGGTGTAGACGTAGTGCTGCAAACAGACAGACAAACAGACAGACAGACAAACGAACAGATTAACATACTTGCCGGAATCTTTTCCG
This sequence comes from Myxine glutinosa, assembly GCF_964187855.1. Classification (NCBI taxonomy): domain Eukaryota; kingdom Metazoa; phylum Chordata; class Myxini; order Myxiniformes; family Myxinidae; genus Myxine; species Myxine glutinosa. The sequence continues at coordinate 8,295,910 of NC_136271.1, forward strand.
GCAAGTAACAAACAAACACACAAACAGACAAACACACAAACAAACAAGCACACAAACAAAGACTTCTCCAGTGATAAATTCGATGATTCCTATTATTATTATATTATTATTATATTCCTATTATTATTATTATTATGATTATTATGATTATCATTATTAATATTATCATTTTTGGAGCAAGTGCGGTGTCCACTTTACAGTATTGTCATATCATGTTTTTCTGCTGCTGTTTTATTTGAAAAACTCTTCATTTGTTTCCACAGGGTGCTCGCGTTGTGAAGCACGTCACCCCAAGTGGTCTGGACCTCAAAACTTCCAGCAATGCCTGGAGGCCCAGCACGAAAAGAGGGATGACAAGTTGTGATCAAGTGAGTTTGGTGTGTTCTATTTGAGAGGGTTTTTTTTTTTGGTTTTTTTTGTACACTGAATCGAGGCTCGTGAAAGAGCGAACATTTATTTCACAAACAAATCAACCAGACAAACAAAATATATAACAAGTACACATACATTCAAAGTACACCGCCCCATGCCAAATAATTAAATATGCTGCAGCGCGGCATTGACGGGGCGCCTCCGGCGCCCGGCAATACCGCAGTGCAGCTCATTGAGGCTGCATTGGGAGGGAGAGGTGTACACTAATTGATTGATTAATTGTATAATTAAAATCAATAAAAGATTATCACAACATATTTTCATAATCAATTGGCTAATCGCATAACTAAACCACTAGTGCTTCATCCGAAGATGTATCTTTCAGAAATTTAATTAAATAAGTCATTTATAAAAAATTAAATAATTAATTGATTACTCAATAAATAATTAATCGATTAATCAATAAATAATTAATCGATGAAATGATTAATCAATAAATCAAAAATATCCTTGATAGCCACATCACTTGGTCACTCATGTCCAAATATTAGCTTCCCAGCTCAAAAGGTGCCTGAGATATTGGCCAAATGAGAAAGAAAATAAATAAATGATTAATAATGAAAATAAATAAATAATAATCATAAAAAAATTAAATTATTAATCAATTTGGTCAGAGAACACATGAACTACCACTATTTCATCAGAATCTGTAACTTAAAAAAAAATTTTTTTTTGTCATTAATCGAATAATTAAATAATTAATCGATTAATTGATTAATTAATAAATCAAAAATATCCTTTGCAGCCAAATCACCTGGTCATTGGCATGTCCAAATGTCAGCTTCCTAAATCAAAAGGTGCCTGAGTTAATGGTCAGAAGAGAAAGGAAATTTGATTAATTAAATAAGTACTTAATTAATCGCTAATAATTAAATAACTCCTCAATTTATTGATTAATCAAAAAATATATATACCGTTTTTGACAAAGGACTTGCTCACTATTGTGTCGAAATTTCAGCTTCCTAGCTCAAAGGATGGCTGAGATATCGCCCGGACAAACAAACAAGAAAGAAAACAAGAAAACAAACAAATGAAAAATCGGTCAGAGACCGAGGACTTGCCGGAATGTACTTTTTTATTGGCCATTTAGGACAAATATGGCGGCCGAACCACGTGACCGATGATGTCATCATTAACATATTTTATTCCCCATGGAGAGTTGTTTACAACTAGGGCGTGCCCGTACGTGGGTGCAAAAAAACATGCGTGCAAACAACAACAACAAAAAAAAACTTTGAAACCACGTGGCAGTAACGACCACAGAACCCCCCCCCCTCTATTTACATGAAATGGTTTGGTCCATTCGCAAAGCCAAAGCGAACGGCTTGCGAGTACGGTAGAACCCCCCCCTCTATTTACATGAAATGGTTTGGTCCATTCGCAAAGCCAAAGCGAACGGCTTGCGAGTACGGTGACCATACCTTGGGAACCACTTGTCCGATTAATTTCAAACCTTGAAAAGGCACATCCTCGGGTCCCCAGCAATATACCTGGCAAGTTTCAAGTATATCGGACCCGTGGTTGTCGAGAAACAGCGGTCACAGACAAACACACACACACACACACACACACACACAGACACACAGAGATTACTGGAATTATAGATAGATGAGCCATGTCTCAATTTTTTCTATTCAGGACTTTTGGAGATGTGGAATTGCAAAGTTTTTCGGTTTTTCCAAGATGGCGGCCGAACCACGTGACCGATGACATCATCATTAACATATTTTATTCCACATGGAGAGTTCTTTACAATGAGCCATTTCTCAATTTTTTCTATTCAGCACTTTCGGAGATATGGAGGTGCGAGGTTTTTCGGTTTTTCCAAGATGGCGGCCGAACCACGTGACTGATGACATCATCATTAACATATTTCATTCCCCATGGAGAGTTCTTTACAATGGGCCATGTCTCAATTTTTTCTATTGAGCACTTTCGGAGATATGGAGGTGCAACGTTTTTCGGTTTTTCCAAGATGGCGGCCGACCACGTGACATATGACATCATCATTAACATATTTTATTCCCCATGGAGAGTTCTTTACAATGAGCCATGTCTCAATTTTTTCTGTTCAGCACTTTTGGAGCTTTCGTGGTACAAAGTTTTGCCGTTTTTCCAAGATGGCGGCCGACCACGTGACTGATGACGTCATCATTAACATATTTTATTCCCCATGGAGAGTTCTTTACAATGAGCCATGTCTCAATTTTTTCTGTTCTGCACTTTTGGAGATATAGTGGTGCAAAGTTTTGCCGTTTTTCCAAGATGGCGGCCGACCACGTGACATATGACGTCATCATTAACATTGTTTTCCCCATGGAGAGTTCTTTACAATGAGCCATGTCTCAATTTTTTCTGTTCAGCACTTTCGGAGATATTGAGGTGCAAAGTTTTTCCAAGATGGCGGCCGAACCACGTGACGGATGACGTCATCATTAACATATTTTATTCCCCATGGAGAGTTCTTTCCAATGAGCCATGTCTCAATTTTTTCTATTCAGCACTTTCGGAGATATGGAGGTGCAAAGTTTTTCGGATTTTCCAAGATGGCGGCAGAACCACGTGACAGATGACGTCATCATTAACATATTTTATTCCCCATGGAGAGTTCTTTACAATGAGCCATGTCTCAATTTTTTCTGTTCAGTACTTTTGGAGATATAGTGGCGCAACGTTTTGCCGTTTTTCCAAGATGGCGACCGAACCACGTGACTGATGACGTCATCATTTACATATTTTATTCCCCATGGAGAGTTCTTTACAATGAGCCATGTCTCAATTTTTTCTGTTCAGTACTTTCGGAGATATAGAGGTGCAAATTTTTTCGGTTTTTCCAAGATGGCGGCCGAACCACGTCACCGATGACGTCATCAATTGGGCACAGTCTATTCCAGGGCAAGACCAATATATGTGCAAAGTTTGGCGATTCCACGTGCAACGGTGTAGACGCAGTGCTGCAAACAGACAGACAGACAAACAGATGAAAAATCGGTCAGAGACCGAGGACTTGCCGGAATGTACTTTTTTATCGGCCATTTAGGACAAATATGGCGGCCGAACCACGTGACTGATGACGTCATCATTAACATATTTTATTCCCCATGGAGAGTTCTTTACAATGAGCCATGTCCCAATTTTTTCTATTCAGCACATTCAGAGATATGGAGGTGCAAAATTTTTCGGTTTTTCCAAGATGGCGGCCGAACCACGTGACATATGACATCATCATTAACAAATTTTATTACCCATGGAGAGTTCTTTACAATGAGCCATGTCTCAATTTTTTCTATTCAGCACTTTCGGAGATATGGAGGTGCTAGGTTTTTCGGTTTTTCCAAGATGGCGGCCGACCACGCGACTGATGACGTCATCATTAACATATTTTATTCCCCATGGAGAGTTCTTTACAATGAGCCATGTCTCAATTTTTTCTGTTCAGCACTTTTGGAGATATAGTGGTGCAAAGTTTTGCCGTTTTTCCAAGATGGCGGCCGACCACGTGACATATGACGTCATCATTAACATATTATATTCCCCATGGAGAGTTCTTTACAATGAGCCATGTCTCAATTTTTTCTGTTCAGCACTTTTGGAGATATAGTGGCGCAACGTTTTGCCGTTTTTCCAAGATGGCGACCGAACCACGTGACTGATGACGTCATCATTTACATATTTTATTCCCCATGGAGAGTTCTTTACAATGAGCCATGTCTCAATTTTTTCTGTTCAGTACTTTCGGAGATATAGAGGTGCAAGGTTTTTCAGTTTTTCCAAGATGGCGGCCGAACCACGTCACCGATGACGTCATCAATTGGGCACAGTCTATTCCAGGGCAAGACCAATATGTGTGCAAAGTTTGGCGATTCGCCGTGCAACGGTGTAGACGCAGTGCTGCAAACAGACAGACAGACAGACAGACAGACAGACAGACAGACAGACAAACAGACAGACAAACGAACAGATCAACATACTTGCCGGAAAATTTTTTCCGGCAAGTAATGAAAAATCGGTCAGAGACCGAGGACTTGCCGGAATGTACTCTTTTATCGGCCATTTAAGACAAATATGGCGTCCGAACCACGTGATAGATGACGTCATCATTAACATATATTATTCCCCATGGAGAGTTCTTCACAAAGAGCCATGTCTCAACTTTTTCTATTCAGCACTTTTGGAGATATGGAGGTGCTACGTTTTTCGGTTTTTCCAAGATGGCAGCCGAACCACGTGACCTATGATGTCATCATTAACATATTTTATTCCCCATGGAGAGTTCTTTACAATGAGCCATGTCTCAATTTTTTCTATTCAGCACTTTCAGAGATATGGAGGTGCACAATTTTTCGGTTTTTCCAAGATGGCGGCCGAACCACGTGACATATGACGTCATCATTAACATATTTTATTCCCCATTGAGAGTTCTTTACAATGAGCCATGTCTCAATTTTTTCCATTCTGCACTTTTGGAGATATAGTGGTGCAAAGTTTTCCCATTTTTCCAAGATGGCGGCCGAACCACGTGACCGATGGCGTCATCATTAACATATTTTATTCCCCATGGAGAGTTCTTTACAATGAGCCATGTCTCAATTTTTTCTGTTCAGCACTTTTGGAGATTTTGTGGTGCAAAGTTTTGCCGTTTTTCCAAGATGGCGGCCGACCACGTGACTGATGACGTCATCATTAACATATTTTATTCCCCATGGAGAGTTCTTTACAATGAGCCATGTCTCAATTATTCTGTTCAGCACTTTTGGAGATATAGTGGTGCAAAGTTTTGCCGTTTTTCCAAGATGGCGGCCGACCACGTGACATATGACGTCATCATTAACATATTTTATTCCCCATGGAGAGTTCTTTCCAATGAGCCATGTCTCAATTTTTTCTGTTCAGCACTTTTGGAGATATAGTGGCGCAACGATTTGCCGTTTTTCCAAGATGGCGACCGAACCACGTGACTGATGACGTCATCATTTACATATTTTATTCCCCATGGAGAGTTCTTTACAATGAGCCATGTCTCAATTTTTTCTGTTCAGCACTTTTGGAGATATAGTGGTGCAAATTTTTGCCGTTTTTCCAAGATGGCGGCCGACCACGTGACATATGACGTCATCATTAACATATTTTATTCCCCATGGAGAGTTCTTTACAATGAGCCATGTCTCAATTTTTTCTGTTCAATACTTTCGGAGATATAGAGGTGCAAATTTATTCGGTTTTTCCAAGATGGCGGCCGAACCACGTCACTGATGACGTCATCATTGAGGCACAGTATATTAGAGGGCAAGACCATTATGTGTGCAAAGTTTGGCGATTCTCCGTGCAACGGTGTAGACGCAGTGCTGCAAACAGACAAACAGACAGACAAACAGACAGACAAACAGACAGACAGACAAACAAACGAACAGATCAACATACTTGCCGGAAAATTTTTCCGGCAAGTAACAAACAAACGAACAGATCAACATACTTGCCGGAAAATTTTTCTGGCAAGTAACAAACGAACAGATCAACATACTTGCCGGAATCTTTTCCGGCAAGTAACAAACAAACACACAAACAGACAAACACACAAATGAAAAATCGGTCAGAGACCGAGGACTTGCCGGAATGTACTCTTTTATCGGCCATTTAAGACAAATATGGCGTCCGAACCACGTGATAGATGACGTCATCATTAACATATATTATTCCCCATGGAGAGTTCTTCACAAAGAGCCATGTCTCAACTTTTTCTATTCAGCACTTTTGGAGATATGGAGGTGCTACGTTTTTCGGTTTTTCCAAGATGGCAGCCGAACCACGTGACCTATGATGTCATCATTAACATATTTTATTCCCCATGGAGAGTTCTTTACAATGAGCCATGTCTCAATTTTTTCTATTCAGCACTTTCAGAGATATGGAGGTGCACAATTTTTCGGTTTTTCCAAGATGGCGGCCGAACCACGTGACATATGACGTCATCATTAACATATTTTATTCCCCATTGAGAGTTCTTTACAATGAGCCATGTCTCAATTTTTTCCATTCTGCACTTTTGGAGATATAGTGGTGCAAAGTTTTCCCATTTTTCCAAGATGGCGGCCGAACCACGTGACCGATGGCGTCATCATTAACATATTTTATTCCCCATGGAGAGTTCTTTACAATGAGCCATGTCTCAATTTTTTCTGTTCAGCACTTTTGGAGATTTTGTGGTGCAAAGTTTTGCCGTTTTTCCAAGATGGCGGCCGACCACGTGACTGATGACGTCATCATTAACATATTTTATTCCCCATGGAGAGTTCTTTACAATGAGCCATGTCTCAATTATTCTGTTCAGCACTTTTGGAGATATAGTGGTGCAAAGTTTTGCCGTTTTTCCAAGATGGCGGCCGACCACGTGACATATGACGTCATCATTAACATATTTTATTCCCCATGGAGAGTTCTTTCCAATGAGCCATGTCTCAATTTTTTCTGTTCAGCACTTTTGGAGATATAGTGGCGCAACGATTTGCCGTTTTTCCAAGATGGCGACCGAACCACGTGACTGATGACGTCATCATTTACATATTTTATTCCCCGTGGAGAGTTCTTTACAATGAGCCATGTCTCAATTTTTTCTGTTCAGCACTTTTGGAGATATAGTGGTGCAAATTTTTGCCGTTTTTCCAAGATGGCGGCCGACCACGTGACATATGACGTCATCATTAACATATTTTATTCCCCATGGAGAGTTCTTTACAATGAGCCATGTCTCAATTTTTTCTGTTCAGTACTTTCGGAGATATAGAGGTGCAAATTTATTCGGTTTTTCCAAGATGGCGGCCGAACCACGTCACTGATGACGTCATCATTGAGGCACAGTATATTAGAGGGCAAGACCATTATGTGTGCAAAGTTTGGCGATTCTCCGTGCAACGGTGTAGACGCAGTGCTGCAAACAGACAAACAGACAGACAAACAGACAGACAAACAGACAGACAGACAAATGAAAAATCGGTCAGAGACCGAGGACTTGCCGGAATGTACTTTTTTATCCGCCATTTAGGACAAATATGGCGGCCGAACCACGTGACCGATGACGTCATCATTAACATATTTTATTCCCCATGGAGAGTTCTTTACAATGAGGCATGTCTCAATTTTTTCTATTCAGCACTTTTGGACACATAGAGGTGCTAAGTTTTTCGGTTTTTCCAAGATGGCGGCCGAACCACGTGACATATGACGTCATCATTAACAAATTTTATTCCCCATGGAGAGTTCTTTACAATGAGCCATGTCTCAATTTTTTCTGTTCAGCACTTTTGGAGATATAGTGGTGCAAAGTTTTGCCATTTTTCCAAGATGGCGGCCGACCACGTGACATATGACATCATCATTAACATATTTTATTCCCCATGGAGAGTTCTTTACAATGAGCCATGTCTCAATTTTTTCTGTTCAGCACTTTTGGAGATTTCGTGGTGCAAAGTTTTGCCGTTTTTCCAAGATGGCGGCCGACCACGTGACTGATGACGTCATCATTAACATATTTTATTCCCCATGGAGAGTTCTTTACAATGAGCCATGTCTCAATTTTTTCTGTTCAGCACTTTTGGAGATATAGTGGTGCAAAGTTTTGCCGTTTTTCCAAGATAGCGGCCGACCACGTGACATATGACGTCATCATTAACATATTTTATTCCCCATGGAGAGTTCTTTACAATGAGCCATGTCTCAATTTTTTCTGTTCAGTACTTTCGGAGATATAGAGGTGCAAATTTATTCGGTTTATCCAAGATGGCGGCCGAACCACGTCACTGATGACGTCATCATTGAGGCACAGTATATTAGAGGGCAAGACCATTATGTGTGCAAAGTTTGGCGATTCTCCGTGCAACGGTGTAGACGCAGTGCTGCAAACAGACAAACAGACAGACAAACAGACAGACAAACAGACAGACAGACAAATGAAAAATCGGTCAGAGACCGAGGACTTGCCGGAATTTACTTTTTATCGGCCATTTAGGACAAATATGGCGGCCGAAACACGTGAACGATGACGTCATCATTAACATATTTTATTCCCCATGGAGAGTTCTTTACAATGAGCCATGTCTCAATTTTTTCTGTTCAGCACTTTTGGAGATATAGTGGTGCAAATTTTTGCCGTTTTTCCAAGATGGCGGCCGACCACGTGACATATGACGTCATCATTAACATATTTTATTCCCCATGGAGAGTTCTTTACAATGAGCCATGTCTCAATTTTTTCTGTTCAGTACTTTCGGAGATATAGAGGTGCAAATTTATTCGGTTTATCCAAGATGGCGGCCGAACCACGTCACTGATGACGTCATCATTGAGGCACAGTATATTAGAGGGCAAGACCATTATGTGTGCAAAGTTTGGTGATTCTCCGTGCAACGGTGTAGACGCAGTGCTGCAAACAGACAAACAGACAGACAAACAGACAGACAAACAGACAGACAGACAAACAAACGAACAGATCAACATACTTGCCGGAAAATTTTTCCGGCAAGTAACAAACGAACAGATCAACATACTTGCCGGAAAATTTTTCCGGCAAGTAACAAATGAAAAATCGGTCAGAGACCGAGGACTTGCCGGAATGTACTTTTTTATCCGCCATTTAGGACAAATATGGCGGCCGAACCACGTGACCGATGACGTCATCATTAACATATTTTATTCCCCATGGAGAGTTCTTTACAATGAGCCATGCCTCAATTTTTTCTATTCAGGACTTTTGGAGATGTGGAGGTGCAGAGTTTTTCGGTTTTTCCAAGATGGCGGCCGAACCACGTGACCGATGACGTCATAATTAACATATTTTATTCCCCATGGAGAGTTCTTTACAATGAGTCATGTCTCAATTTTTTCTGTTCAGCACTTTTGGAGATATAGTGGTGCAAAGTTTTGCCGTTTTTCCAAGATGGCGGCCGACCACGTGACATATGACATCATCGTTAACATATTTTATTCCCCATGGAGAGTTCTTTCCAATGAGCCATGTCTCAATTTTTTCTGTTCAGCACTTTTGGAGATATCGTGGTGCAAAGTTTTGCTGTTTTTCCAAGATGGCGGCCGACCACGTGACTGATGACGTCAACATTAACATATTTTATTCCCCATGGAGAGTTCTTTACAAAGAGCCATGTCTCAATTTTTTCTGTTCAGTACTTTCGGAGATATGGAGGTGCAAAGTTTTTCGGTTTTTCCAAGATGGCGGCCGAACCACGTGACCGATGACGTCATAAATTGGGCACAGTCTATTCCAGGGCAAGACGAATATGTGTGCAAAGTATGGCGATTCTCCGTGCAACGGTGTAGACGCAGTGCTGCAAACAGACAGACAGACAAACAGACAAACAGACAGACAGACAAATGAAAAATCGGTCAGAGACCGAGGACTTGCCGGAATGTACTCTTTTATCGGCCATTTAAGACAAATATGGCGTCCGAACCACGTGATAGATGACGTCATCATTAACATATATTATTCCCCATGGAGAGTTCTTCACAAAGAGCCATGTCTCAACTTTTTCTATTCAGCACTTTTGGAGATATGGAGGTGCTACGTTTTTCGGTTTTTCCAAGATGGCAGCCGAACCACGTGACCTATGATGTCATCATTAACATATTTTATTCCCCATGGAGAGTTCTTTACAATGAGCCATGTCTCAATTTTTTCTATTCAGCACTTTCAGAGATATGGAGGTGCACAATTTTTCGGTTTTTCCAAGATGGCGGCCGAACCACGTGACATATGACGTCATCATTAACATATTTTATTCCCCATTGAGAGTTCTTTACAATGAGCCATGTCTCAATTTTTTCCATTCTGCACTTTTGGAGATATAGTGGTGCAAAGTTTTCCCATTTTTCCAAGATGGCGGCCGAACCACGTGACCGATGGCGTCATCATTAACATATTTTATTCCCCATGGAGAGTTCTTTACAATGAGCCATGTCTCAATTTTTTCTGTTCAGCACTTTTGGAGATTTTGTGGTGCAAAGTTTTGCCGTTTTTCCAAGATGGCGGCCGACCACGTGACTGATGACGTCATCATTAACATATTTTATTCCCCATGGAGAGTTCTTTACAATGAGCCATGTCTCAATTATTCTGTTCAGCACTTTTGGAGATATAGTGGTGCAAAGTTTTGCCGTTTTTCCAAGATGGCGGCCGACCACGTGACATATGACGTCATCATTAACATATTTTATTCCCCATGGAGAGTTCTTTCCAATGAGCCATGTCTCAATTTTTTCTGTTCAGCACTTTTGGAGATATAGTGGCGCAACGATTTGCCGTTTTTCCAAGATGGCGACCGAACCACGTGACTGATGACGTCATCATTTACATATTTTATTCCCCGTGGAGAGTTCTTTACAATGAGCCATGTCTCAATTTTTTCTGTTCAGCACTTTTGGAGATATAGTGGTGCAAATTTTTGCCGTTTTTCCAAGATGGCGGCCGACCACGTGACATATGACGTCATCATTAACATATTTTATTCCCCATGGAGAGTTCTTTACAATGAGCCATGTCTCAATTTTTTCTGTTCAGTACTTTCGGAGATATAGAGGTGCAAATTTATTCGGTTTTTCCAAGATGGCGGCCGAACCACGTCACTGATGACGTCATCATTGAGGCACAGTATATTAGAGGGCAAGACCATTATGTGTGCAAAGTTTGGCGATTCTCCGTGCAACGGTGTAGACGCAGTGCTGCAAACAGACAAACAGACAGACAAACAGACAGACAAACAGACAGACAGACAAACAAACGAACAGATCAACATACTTGCCGGAAAATTTTTCCGGCAAGTAATGAAAAATCGGTCAGAGACCGAGGACTTGCCGGAATGTACTCTTTTATCGGCCATTTAAGACAAATATGGCGTCCGAACCACGTGATAGATGACGTCATCATTAACATATATTATTCCCCATGGAGAGTTCTTCACAAAGAGCCATGTCTCAACTTTTTCTATTCAGCACTTTTGGAGATATGGAGGTGCTACGTTTTTCGGTTTTTCCAAGATGGCAGCCGAACCACGTGACCTATGATGTCATCATTAACATATTTTATTCCCCATGGAGAGTTCTTTACAATGAGCCATGTCTCAATTTTTTCTATTCAGCACTTTCAGAGATATGGAGGTGCACAATTTTTCGGTTTTTCCAAGATGGCGGCCGAACCACGTGACATATGACGTCATCATTAACATATTTTATTCCCCATTGAGAGTTCTTTACAATGAGCCATGTCTCAATTTTTTCCATTCTGCACTTTTGGAGATATAGTGGTGCAAAGTTTTCCCATTTTTCCAAGATGGCGGCCGACCACGTGACTGATGACGTCATCATTAACATATTTTATTCCCCATGGAGAGTTCTTTACAATGAGCCATGTCTCAATTATTCTGTTCAGCACTTTTGGAGATATAGTGGTGCAAAGTTTTGCCGTTTTTCCAAGATGGCGGCCGACCACGTGACATATGACGTCATCATTAACATATTTTATTCCCCATGGAGAGTTCTTTCCAATGAGCCATGTCTCAATTATTCTGTTCAGCACTTTTGGAGATATAGTGGCGCAACGATTTGCCGTTTTTCCAAGATGGCGACCGAACCACGTGACTGATGACGTCATCATTTACATATTTTATTCCCCATGGAGAGTTCTTTACAATGAGCCATGTCTCAATTTTTTCTGTTCAGCACTTTTGGAGATATAGTGGTGCAAATTTTTGCCGTTTTTCCAAGATGGCGGCCGACCACGTGACATATGACGTCATCATTAACATATTTTATTCCCCATGGAGAGTTCTTTACAATGAGCCATGTCTCAATTTTTTCTGTTCAGTACTTTCGGAGATATAGAGGTGCAAATTTATTCGGTTTATCCAAGATGGCGGCCGAACCACGTCACTGATGACGTCATCATTGAGGCACAGTATATTAGAGGGCAAGACCATTATGTGTGCAAAGTTTGGCGATTCTCCGTGCAACGGTGTAGACGCAGTGCTGCAAACAGACAAACAGACAGACAAACAGACAGACAAACAGACAGACAGACAAATGAAAAATCGGTCAGAGACCGAGGACTTGCCGGAATTTACTTTTTTATCGGCCATTTAGGACAAATATGGTGGCTGAACCACGTGACCGATGACGTCATCATTAACATATTTTATTCCCCATGGAGAGTTCTTTCCAATGAGCCATGTCTCAATTTTTTCTATTCAGCACTTTTGGAGATATGGAGGTGCAAAGTTTTTCGGATTTTCCAAGATGGCAGCAGAACCACGTGACTGATGACGTCATCATTAACATATTTTATTCCCCCTGGAGAGTTCTTTCCAATGAGCCATGTATCAATTTTTTCTATTCAGCACTTCCGGAGAAATGGAGGTGCAAAGTTTTTCGGTTTTTCCAAGATGGCGGCCGAACCACGTGACTGATGACGTCATCATTAACATATTTTATTCCCCATGGAGAGTTCTTTACAATGAGCCATGTCTCAATTTTTTCTGTTCAGTACTTTCGGAGATATAGAAGTGCAAAGTTTTTCGGTTTTTCCAAGATGGCGGCCGAACCACGTCACCGATGACGTCATCAATTGGGCACAGTCTATTCCAGGGCAAGCCCAATATGTGTGCAAAGTTTGGCGATTCTACGTGCAACGGTGTAGACGCAGTGCTGCAAACAGACAGACAAACAGATGAAAAATCGGTCAGAGACCGAGGACTTGCCGGAATGTACTCTTTTATCGGCCATTTAAGACAAATATGGCGTCCGAACCACGTGATAGATGACGTCATCATTAACATATATTATTCCCCATGGAGAGTTCTTTACAAAGAGCCATGTCTCAACTTTTTCTATTCAGCACTTTTGGAGATATGGAGGTGCTACGTTTTTCGGTTTTTCCAAGATGGCAGCCGAACCACGTGACCTATGATGTCATCATTAACATATTTTATTCCCCATGGAGAGTTCTTTACAATGAGCCATGTCTCAATTTTTTCTATTCAGCACTTTCAGAGATATGGAGGTGCACAATTTTTCGGTTTTTCCAAGATGGCGGCCGAACCACGTGACATATGACGTCATCATTAACATATTTTATTCCCCATTGAGAGTTCTTTACAATGAGCCATGTCGCAATTTTTTCCATTCTGCACTTTTGGAGATATAGTGGTGCAAAGTTTTCCCATTTTTCCAAGATGGCGGCCGAACCACGTGACCGATGGCGTCATCATTAACATATTTTATTCCCCATGGAGAGTTCTTTACAATGAGCCATGTCTCAATTTTTTCTGTTCAGCACTTTTGGAGATTTTGTGGTGCAAAGTTTTGCCGTTTTTCCAAGATGGCGGCCGACCACGTGACTGATGACGTCATCATTAACATATTTTATTCCCCATGGAGAGTTCTTTACAATGAGCCATGTCTCAATTATTTCTGTTCAGCACTTTTGGAGATATAGTGGTGCAAAGTTTTGCCGTTTTTCCAAGATGGCGGCCGACCACGTGACATATGATGGCATCATTAACATATTTTATTCCCCATGGAGAGTTCTTTCCAATGAGCCATGTCTCAATTTTTTCTGTTCAGCACTTTTGGAGATATAGTGGCGCAACGTTTTGCCGTTTTTCCAAGATGGCGACCGAACCACGTGACTGATGACGTCATCATTTACATATTTTATTCCCCATGGAGAGTTCTTTCCAATGAGCCATGTCTCAATTTTTTCTGTTCAGCACTTTTGGAGATATAGTGGCGCAACCTTTTTGCCGTTTTTCCAAGATGGCGACCGAACCACGTGACTGATGACGTCATCATTTACATATTTTATTCCGCATGGAGAGTTCTTTCCAATGAGCCATGTCTCAATTTTTTCTGTTAAGTACTTTCGGAGATATAGAGGTGCAAATTTATTCGGTTTTTCCAAGATGGCGGCCGAACCACGTCACCGATGACGTCATCATTGAGGCACAGTATATTAGAGGGCAAGACCATTATGTGTGCAAAGTTTGGCGATTCTCCGTGCAACGGTGTAGACGCAGTGCTGCAAACAGACAAACAGACAGACAAACAGACAGACAAACAGACAGACAGACAAACAAACGAACAGATCAACATACTTGCCGGAAAAAAATTTCCGGCAAGTAACAAACGAACAGATCAACATACTTGCCGGAAAATTTTTCCGGCAAGTAATGAAAAATCGGTCAGAGACCGAGGACTTGCCGGAATTTACTTTTTTATCGGCCATTTAGGACAAATATGGCGGCCGAACCACGTGACCGATGATGTCATCATGAACATATTTTATTCCACATGGAGAGTTCTTTACAATGAGCCATGTCTCAATTTTTTATATTGAGCATTTTTGGAGATATGGAGGTGCAACGTTTTTCGGTTTTTCCAAGATGGCGGCCGAACCACGTTACCTATGACGTCATCATTAACATATTTTATTCCCCATGGAGAGTTCTTTACAATGAGTCACATCTCAATTTTTTCTATTCAGCACTTTGGGAGATATGGAGGTGGTAGGTTTTTCGGTTTTTCCAAGATGGCGGCCGAACTACGTAACTGATGACGTCATCATTAACATATTTTATTCCCCATCAAGAGTTCTTTACAATGAGCCATGTCTCAATTTTTTCTATTCAGTACTTTCAGAGATATGGAGGTGCAAAGTTTTTAGGTTTTTCCAAGATGGCGGCCGAACCACGTGACTGATGACGTCATCATTAACATATTTTATTCCCCATGGAGAGTTCTTTACAATGAGTCATGTCTCAATTTTTTCTGTTCTGCACTTTCGGAAATATAGAGTTGCAAACTTTTTCCAAGATGGCGGCCGAACCACGTGACCAATGACGTCATCACTAACATTTTATTCCCCATGGAGAGTTCTTTACAATGAGCTCAATTTTTTCTGTTCAGCACTTTTGGAGATATAGTGGTGCAAAATTTTGCCATTTTCCAAGATGGCGGCCGAATCACGTGACTGATGACGTCATCATTAACATATTTTATTACCCATGGAGAGTTCTTTACAATGAGCCATGTCTCAATTTTTTCTGTTCAGCACTTTTGGAGATATAGCGGTGCAAAGTTTTGCCGTTTTTCCAAGATGGCGGCCGACCACGTGACATATGACGTCATCATAAACATATTTTATTCCCCATGGAGAGTTCTTTACAATGAGCCATGTCTCAATTTTTTCTGTACAGTACTTTCGGAGATATAGAGGTGCAAAGTTTTTCGGTTTTTCCAAGATGGCGGCCGAACCACGTCACCGATGACGTCATCAATTGGGCACAGTCTATTCCAGGGCAAGACCAATATGTGTGCAAAGTTTGGCGATTCTCCGTGCAACGGTGTAGACGCAGTGCTGCAAACAGACAAACAGACAAACAGACAAACAGACAAATGAAAAATCGGTCAGAGACCGAGGACTTGCCGGAATGTACTTTTTTATCGGCCATTTTGGACAAATATGGCGGCCGAACCACGTGACCGATGACGTCATCATTAACATATTTTATTCCCCATAGAGAGTTCTTTACAATGAGCCATACCTCAATTTTTTCTATTCATGACTTTTGGAGATGTGGAGGTGCAGAGTTTTTCGGTTTTTCCAAGATGGCGGCCGACCACGTGACTGATGACGTCATCAATCACATATTTTATTCCCCATGGAGAGTTCTTTACAATGAGCCATGTCTCAATTTTTTCTATTCAGTACTTTCAGAGATATGGAGGTGCAAAGTTTTGCCGTTTTTCCAAGATGGCGGCCGACCACGTGACTGATGACGTCATCATTAACATATTTTATTCCCCATGGAGAGTTCTTTACAATGAGCCATGTCTCAATTTTTTCATTTCAGCACTTTCGGAGATGTTGAGGTGCAAAGTTTTCCCATTTTTCCAAGATGGCGGCCGAACCACGTGACCGATGGCGTCATCATTAACATATTTTATTCCCCATGGAGAGTTCTTTACAATGAGCCATGTCTCAATTTTTTCTGTTCAGCACTTTTGGAGATTTTGTGGTGCAAAGTTTTGCCGTTTTTCCAAGATGGCGGCCGACCACGTGACTGATGACGTCATCATTAACATATTTTATTCCCCATGGAGAGTTCTTTACAATGAGCCATGTCTCAATTATTCTGTTCAGCACTTTTGGAGATATAGTGGTGCAAAGTTTTGCCGTTTTTCCAAGATGGCGGCCGACCACGTGACATATGACGTCATCATTAACATATTTTATTCCCCATGGAGAGTTCTTTACAAGGAGCCATGTCTCAATTTTTTCTATTCAGCACTTTTGGAGATATGGAGGTGCAAAGTTTTTCGGATTTTCCAAGCTGGCGGCAGAAGCACTTGACCGATGACGTCATCATTAACATGTTTTATTCCCCATGGAGAGTTCTTTACAATGAGCCATGTCTCAATTTTATCTGTTCAGCACTTTTGGAGATACAGTGGAACAAAGTTTTGCCGTTTTTCCAAGATGGCGGCCGACCACGTGACATATGACGTCATCATTAACATATTTTATTCCCCATGGAGAGTTCTTTACAATGAGCCATGTCTCAATTTTTTCATTTCAGCACTTTCGGAGATGTTGAGGTGCAAAGTTTTCCCATTTTTCCAAGATGGCGGCCGAACCACGTGACCGATGGCGTCATCATTAACATATTTTATTCCCCATGGAGAGTTCTTTACAATGAGCCATGTCTCAATTTTTTCTGTTCAGCACTTTTGGAGATTTTGTGGTGCAAAGTTTTGCCGTTTTTCCAAGATGGCGGCCGACCACGTGACTGATGACGTCATCATTAACATATTTTATTCCCCATGGAGAGTTCTTTACAATGAGCCATGTCTCAATTATTCTGTTCAGCACTTTTGGAGATATAGTGGTGCAAAGTTTTGCCGTTTTTCCAAGATGGCGGCCGACCACGTGACATATGACGTCATCATTAACATATTTTATTCCCCATGGAGAGTTCTTTCCAATGAGCCATGTCTCAATTTTTTCTGTTCAGCACTTTTGGAGATATAGTGGCGCAACGATTTGCCGTTTTTCCAAGATGGCGACCGAACCACGTGACATATGACGTCATCATTAACATATTTTATTCCCCATGGAGAGTTCTTTCCAATGAGCCATGTCTCAATTTTTTCTGTTCAGCACTTTTGGAGATATAGTGGCGCAACGATTTGCCGTTTTTCCAAGATGGCGACCGAACCACGTGACTGATGACGTCATCATTTACATATTTTATTCCCCATGGAGAGTTCTTTACAATGAGCCATGTCTCAATTTTTTCTGTTCAGCACTTTTGGAGATATAGTGGCGCAACGATTTGCCGTTTTTCCAAGATGGCGACCGAACCACGTGACTGATGACGTCATCATTTACATATTTTATTCCCCATGGAGAGTTCTTTACAATGAGCCATGTCTCAATTTTTTCTGTTCAGTACTTTCGGAGATATAGAGGTGCAAATTTATTCGGTTTATCCAAGATGGCGGCCGAACCACGTCACTGATGACGTCATCATTGAGGCACAGTATATTAGAGGGCAAGACCATTATGTGTGCAAAGTTTGGCGATTCTCCGTGCAACGGTGTAGACGCAGTGCTGCAAACAGACAAACAGACAGACAAACAGACAGACAAACAGACAGACAGACAAATGAAAAATCGGTCAGAGACCGAGGACTTGCCGGAATGTACTTTTTTATCCGCCATTTAGGACAAATATGGCGGCCGAACCACGTGACCGATGACGTCATCATTAACATATTTTATTCCCCATGGAGAGTTCTTTACAATGAGCCATGCCTCAATTTTTTCTATTCAGGACTTTTGGAGATGTGGAGGTGCAGAGTTTTTCGGTTTTTCCAAGATGGCGGCCGAACCACGTGACCGATGACGTCATAATTAACATATTTTATTCCCCATGGAGAGTTCTTTACAATGAGTCATGTCTCAATTTTTTCTGTTCAGCACTTTTGGAGATATAGTGGTGCAAAGTTTTGCCGTTTTTCCAAGATGGCGGCCGACCACGTGACATATGACATCATCGTTAACATATTTTATTCCCCATGGAGAGTTCTTTCCAATGAGCCATGTCTCAATTTTTTCTGTTCAGCACTTTTGGAGATATCGTGGTGCAAAGTTTTGCTGTTTTTCCAAGATGGCGGCCGACCACGTGACTGATGACGTCAACATTAACATATTTTATTCCCCATGGAGAGTTCTTTACAAAGAGCCATGTCTCAATTTTTTCTGTTCAGTACTTTCGGAGATATGGAGGTGCAAAGTTTTTCGGTTTTTCCAAGATGGCGGCCGAACCACGTGACCGATGACGTCATAAATTGGGCACAGTCTATTCCAGGGCAAGACGAATATGTGTGCAAAGTATGGCGATTCTCCGTGCAACGGTGTAGACGCAGTGCTGCAAACAGACAGACAGACAAACAGACAAACAGACAGACAGACAAATGAAAAATCGGTCAGAGACCGAGGACTTGCCGGAATGTACTCTTTTATCGGCCATTTAAGACAAATATGGCGTCCGAACCACGTGATAGATGACGTCATCATTAACATATATTATTCCCCATGGAGAGTTCTTCACAAAGAGCCATGTCTCAACTTTTTCTATTCAGCACTTTTGGAGATATGGAGGTGCTACGTTTTTCGGTTTTTCCAAGATGGCAGCCGAACCACGTGACCTATGATGTCATCATTAACATATTTTATTCCCCATGGAGAGTTCTTTACAATGAGCCATGTCTCAATTTTTTCTATTCAGCACTTTCAGAGATATGGAGGTGCACAATTTTTCGGTTTTTCCAAGATGGCGGCCGAACCACGTGACATATGACGTCATCATTAACATATTTTATTCCCCATTGAGAGTTCTTTACAATGAGCCATGTCTCAATTTTTTCCATTCTGCACTTTTGGAGATATAGTGGTGCAAAGTTTTCCCATTTTTCCAAGATGGCGGCCGAACCACGTGACCGATGGCGTCATCATTAACATATTTTATTCCCCATGGAGAGTTCTTTACAATGAGCCATGTCTCAATTTTTTCTGTTCAGCACTTTTGGAGATTTTGTGGTGCAAAGTTTTGCCGTTTTTCCAAGATGGCGGCCGACCACGTGACTGATGACGTCATCATTAACATATTTTATTCCCCATGGAGAGTTCTTTACAATGAGCCATGTCTCAATTATTCTGTTCAGCACTTTTGGAGATATAGTGGTGCAAAGTTTTGCCGTTTTTCCAAGATGGCGGCCGACCACGTGACATATGACGTCATCATTAACATATTTTATTCCCCATGGAGAGTTCTTTCCAATGAGCCATGTCTCAATTTTTTCTGTTCAGCACTTTTGGAGATATAGTGGCGCAACGATTTGCCGTTTTTCCAAGATGGCGACCGAACCACGTGACTGATGACGTCATCATTTACATATTTTATTCCCCGTGGAGAGTTCTTTACAATGAGCCATGTCTCAATTTTTTCTGTTCAGCACTTTTGGAGATATAGTGGTGCAAATTTTTGCCGTTTTTCCAAGATGGCGGCCGACCACGTGACATATGACGTCATCATTAACATATTTTATTCCCCATGGAGAGTTCTTTACAATGAGCCATGTCTCAATTTTTTCTGTTCAGTACTTTCGGAGATATAGAGGTGCAAATTTATTCGGTTTTTCCAAGATGGCGGCCGAACCACGTCACTGATGACGTCATCATTGAGGCACAGTATATTAGAGGGCAAGACCATTATGTGTGCAAAGTTTGGCGATTCTCCGTGCAACGGTGTAGACGCAGTGCTGCAAACAGACAAACAGACAGACAAACAGACAGACAAACAGACAGACAGACAAACAAACGAACAGATCAACATACTTGCCGGAAAATTTTTCCGGCAAGTAACAAACGAACAGATCAACATACTTGCCGGAAAATTTTTCCGGCAAGTAACAAACAGACAAACAGACAAACAAACGAACAGATCAACATACTTGCCGGAATCTTTTCCGGCAAGTAATGAAAAATCGGTCAGAGACCGAGGACTTGCCGGAATGTACTTTTTATCGGCCATTTAGAACAAATATGGCGGCCGAACCACGTGACCGATGATATCATCATTAACATATTTTATTCCCCATGGAGAGTTCTTTACAATGAGCCATGTGTCAATTTTTTCTATTCAGCACTTTTGGAGATATAGTGGTGCAAATTTTTGCCGTTTTTCCAAGATGGCGGCCGACCACGTGACATATGACGTCATCATTAACATATTTTATTCCCCATGGAGAGTTCTTTACAATGAGCCATGTCTCAATTTTTTCTGTTCAGCACTTTTGGAGATTTTGTGGTGCAAAGTTTTGCCGTTTTTCCAAGATGGCGGCCGACCACGTGACTGATGACGTCATCATTAACATATTTTATTCCCCATGGAGAGTTCTTTACAATGAGCCATGTCTCAATTTTTTCTGTTCAGCACTTTTGGAGATATAGTGGTGCAAAGTTTTGCCGTTTTTCCAAAATGGCGGCCGACCACGTGACATATGACGTCATCATTAACATATTTTATTCCCCATGGAGAGTTCTTTACAATGAGCCATCTCTCAATTTTTTCTGTTCAGCACTTTTGGAGATTTCGTGGTGCAAAGTTTTGCCGTTTTTCCAAGATGGCGGCCGACCACGTGACTGATGACGTCATCATTAACATATTTTATTCCCCATGGAGAGTTCTTTACAATGAGCCATGTCTCAATTTTGTCTGTTCAGCACTTTTGGAGATATAGTGGTGCAAAGTTTTGCCGTTTTTCCAAGATGGCGGCTGAACCACGTGACCGATGGCATCATCATTAACATATTTTATTCCCCATGGAGAGTTCTTTACAATGAGCCATGTCCCAATTTTTTCTCTTCAGCACATTCAGAGATATGGAGGTGCAAAATTTTTCGGTTTTTCAAAGATGGCGGCCGAACCACGTGACATATGACATCATCATTAACAAATTTTATTACCCATGGAGAGTTCTTTACAATGAGCCATGTCTCAATTTTTTCTGTTCAGCACTTTCAGAGATATGGAGGTGCAAAGGTTTTCGTTTTTTCCAAGATGGCGGCCGAACCACGTGACTGATGACATCATCATTAACATATTTTATTCCCCATGGAGAGTTCTTTCCAATGAGCCATGTCTCAATTTTTTCTATTCAGCACTTCCGGAGATGTTTTTCGGTTTTTCCAAGATGGCGGCCGAACCACGTGACCGATGACGTCATTATTAACATATTTTATTCCCCATGGAGAGTTCTTTACAATGAGCCATGTCTAAATTTTTTCTATTCAGCACTTTCAGAGATATGGAGGTGCTAGGTTTTTCGGTTTTTCCAAGATGGCGGCCGAACCACGTGACCTATGACGTCATTATTAACATATTTTATTCCCCATGGAGAGTTCTTTACAATGAGCCATGCCTCAATTTTTTCTGTTCAGCACTTTTGGAGATTTCGTGGTGCAAAGTTTTGCCGTTTTTCCAAGATGGCGGCCGACCACGTGACATATGACGTCATCATTAACATATTTTATTCCCCATGGAGAGTTCTTTACAATGAGCCATGTCTCAATTTTTTCTGTTCAGCACTTTTGGAGATATAGTGGCGCAACCTTTTTGCCGTTTTTCCAAGATGGCGACCGAACCACGTGACTGATGACGTCATCATTTACATATTTTATTCCCCATGGAGAGTTCTTTACAATGAGCCATGTCTCAATTTTTTCTGTTCAGCACTTTTGGAGATATAGTGGTGCAAATTTTTGCCGTTTTTCCAAGATGGCGGCCGACCACGTGACATATGACGTCATCATTAACATATTTTATTCCCCATGGAGAGTTCTTTACAATGAGCCATGTCTCAATTTTTTCTGTACAGTACTTTCGGAGATATAGAGGTGCAAAGTTTTTCGGTTTTTCCAAGATGGCGGCCGAACCACGTCACCGATGACGTCATCATTGAGGCACAGTATATTAGAGGGCAAGACCATTATGTGTGCAAAGTTTGGCGATTCTCCGTGCAACGGTGTAGACGCAGTGCTGCAAACAGACAAACAGACAAACAGACAAACAGACAAACAGACAAACAAACGAACAGATCAACATACTTGCCGGAAAATTTTTCCGGCAAGTAACAAACGAACAGATCAACATACTTGCCGGAATCTTTTCCGGCAAGTAACAAATGAAAAATCGGTCAGAGACCGAGGACTTGCCGGAATGTACTTTTTAATCGGCCATTTAGAACAAATATGGCGGCCGAACCACGTGACCGATGGCATCATCATTAACATATTTTATTCCCCATGGAGAGTTCTTTACAATGAGCCATGTCTCTTTTTTTTCTATTCAGCACTTTCAGAGATATGGAGGTGCATAATTTTTCGGTTTTTCCAAGATGGCGGCCGAACCACGTGACATATGACGTCATCATTAACATATTTTATTCCCCATTGAGAGTTCTTTACAATGAGCCATGTCTCGATTTTTTCTGTTCAGCACATTTGGAGATATAGTGGTGCACATTTTTGCCGTTTTTCCAAGATGGCGGCCGACCACGTGACCGATGACGTCATCATTAACATATTTTATTCCCCATGGAGAGTTCTTTACAATGAGCCATGTCTCAATTTTTTCTGTTCAGTACTTTCGGAGATATAGAGGTGCAAAGTTTTTCGGTTTTTCCAAGATGGCGGCCGAACCACGTGACCGATGACGTTATCAATTGGGCACAGTCTATTCCAGGGCAAGACCAATATGTGTGCAAAGTTTGGCGATTCTACGTGCAACGGTGTAGACGTAGTGCTGCAAACAGACATACAAACGAACAGATCAACATACTTGCCGGAATTTCTTTCCGGCAAGTAACAAACGAACAGATCAACATACTTGCCGGAATTTTTTCCGGCAAGTAATGAAAAATCGGTCAGAGACCGAGGACTTGCCGGAATGTACTTTTTTATCGGCCATTTAGAACAAATATGGCGGCTGAACCACGTGATAGATGACGTCATCATTAACATATTTTATTCCCCATGGAGAGTTCTTTACAATGAGCCATGTCTCAATTTTTTCCATTCTGCACTTTTGGAGATATAGTGGTGCAAAGTTTTCCCGTTTTTCCAAGATGGCGGCCGAACCACGTGACCGATGGCATCATCATTAACTTATTTTATTCCCCATGGAGAGTTCTTTACAATGAGCCGTGTCTCAATTTTTTCTATTCAGTACATTCAGAGATATGGAGGTGCAAGGTTTTGCCGTTTTTCCAAGATGGCGGCCGAACCACGTGACCTATGACGTCAACATTAACATATTCTATTCCCCATGGAGAGTTCTTTCCAATGGGCCATGTCTCAATTTTTTCTATTCAGCACTTCCGGAGATATGGAGGTGCAAAATTTTTCGGTTTTTCCAAGATGGCGGCCGACACACGTGACCGATGACGTCATAAATTGGGCACAGTCTATTCCAGGGCAAGACGAATATGTGTGCAAAGTTTGGCGATTCTCCGTGCAACGGTGTAGACGCAGTGCTGCAAACAGACAAACAGACAGACAGGCAAACGAACAGATCAACATACTTGCCGGAAAATTTTTTCCGGCAAGTAACGAACAGATCAACATACTTGCCGGAATCTTTTCCGGCAAGTAATGAAAAATCGGTCAGAGACCGAGGACTTGCCGGAATGTACTTTTTTATCGGCCATTTAGAACAAATATGGCGGCCGAACTATGTGATACATGACGTCATCATTAACATATTTTATTCCCCATGGAGAGTTCTTTACAATGAGCCATGTCTCAATTTTTTCTGTTCAGCACTTTTGGAGTTATAGTGGTGAAATTTTTTGCCGTTTTTCCAAGATGGCGGCCGACCACGTGACATATGACGTCATCATTAACATATTTTATTCCCCATGGAGAGTTCTTTACAATGAGCCAAGTCTCAATTTTTTCTGTTCAGCACTTTTGGAGATATAGTGGCGCAACGTTTTTCGGTTTTTCCAAGATGGCGCCAGAACCACGTGACTGATGACGTCATCATTTACGTATTTTATTCCCCATGGAGAGTTCTTTACAACGAGCCATGTCTCAATTTTTTCTGTTCAGTACTTTCGGAGATATAGAGGTGCAAAGTTTTTCGGTTTTTCCAAGATGGCGGCCGAACCACGTCACCGATGACGTCATCAATTGGGCACAGTCTATTCCAGGGCAAGACCAATATGTGTGCAAAGTTTGGCGATTCTACGTGCAACGGTGTAGACGCAGTGCTGCAAACAGACAGACAGACAGACAGACAGACAAACAGACAAACAGACAAACAGACAGATGAAAAATCGGTCAGAGACCGAGGACTTGCCGGAATGTACTTTTTTATCGGCCATTTAGGACAAATATGGCGGCCAAACCACGTGACCGATGAAGTCATCATTACTTGTTTTCTAAACTAATTTATTCCTTGATGATGCTCAAGAAATTTCATCTTGATCGGATGAAGTTTTGTACTTGGCGAATTATGACGTCATAATGGAGGAACCTATGACATCATCATTAACATATTTTATTCCCCATGGAGAGTTCTTTACAATGAGTCATGTCTCAATTTTTTCTATTCAGGACGTTTGGAGATGTGGAGGTGCAGAGTTTTTCGGTTTTTCCAAGATGGCGGCCGAACCACGTGACTGATGACGTCATCATTAACATATTTTATTCCCCATGGAGAGTTCTTTACAATGAGCCATGTCTCAATTTTTTCTGTTCAGCACTTTTGGAGATATAGTGGTGCAAAGTTTTGCCGTTTTTCCAAGATGGCGGCCGACCACGTGACATATGACATCATCGTTAACATATTTTATTCCCCATGGAGAGTTCTTTACAATGAGCCATGTCTCAATTTTTTCTGTTCAGGACTTTTGGAGATTTCGTGGTGCAAAGTTTTGCCGTTTTTCCAAGATGGCGGCCGACCACGTGACTGATGACGTCATCATTAACATATTTTATTCCCCATGGAGAGTTCTTTACAATGAGCCATGTCTCAATTTTTTCTGTTCAGCACTTTTGGAGATATAGTGGTGCAAAGTTTTGCCGTTTTTCCAAGATGGCGGCCAACCACGTGACATATGACGTCATCATTAACATATTTTATTCCCCATGGAGAGTTCTTTACAATGAGCCATGTCTCAATTTTTTCTGTTCAGCACGTTTGGAGATATAGTGGCGCAACGTTTTGCCGTTTTTCCAAGATGGCGACCGAACCACGTGACTGATGACGTCATCATTTACATATTTTATTCCCCATGGAGAGTTCTTTACAATGAGCCATGTCTCAATTTTTTCTGTTCAGTACTTTCGGAGATATAGAGGTGCAAAGTTTTTCGGTTTTTCCAAGATGGCGGCCGAACCACGTCACCGATGACGTCATCAATTGGGCACAGTCTATTCCAGGGCAAGACCAATATGTGTGCAAAGTTTGGCGATTCTACGTGCAACGGTGTAGACGCAGTGCTGCAAACAGACAGACAAACAGACAGACAGACAGACAGACAGACAAACAAACGAACAGATCAACATACTTGCCGGAAAATTTTTCCGGCAAGTAACAAACGAACAGATCAACATACTTGCCGGAAAATTTTTCCGGCAAGTAACAAACGAACAGATCAACATACTTGCCGGAAAAAATTTTCCGGCAAGTAACAAACAACCAGAGTGAAAACTGAGTACTCTCTTTCAGCGTGCGTCACTGCCGAGCCCCCTTCGGTGCCCGGCAATGACGATTTGCAATGCCTGGAGATGGCGTAGGAAAGGAGCGGTGTACAAAAAGAGGGAGCGGAAGACAAGATGGGGAGAGAAGGGGAAACACACAAACACAACAGTAGAGAGCAGGGACATCGGGAGATCTATGGAAGGGAGAGGGCTGGCGGTTGTTGGAGATGGGGGGGGGGGGGGGAGTGGTACACAGAATATAACAAATGGACATTGCTAGGAATTTCCGGAATGAAGTCGGAGATTCAAAGAGGTGGATTTGGGATGTATTAACGGGGGTAGAAAAGATCAAGGTTTTGAATGGGGGAAGATAAGAGATGGTAGTGAACAGCTGTTTTAATGAAACATACTGTTATGAATTTGGTAGAGCAACATCTAGAGCTAGGTAGATCTGAATAGGTAGGTATTCGGCTGTCGTGACAGGGACTCTACATGTAATAAGTTCTTGATGTTTAGGCGTTTGTCGGGGTAAGATGTACGATTGTGGATCTACCTGGAGGTCCGAGTGTTAAATAGAGAGGGATTAAAGGTAACGCCCTGTGAGTCTCACCTAGTAGTCAAACCTTTGTCCATTATGGCACTGCAAACCACATAAACATTAGTTAGGTCCTTAGCGCAACATTAAATAATTCCTTTCCCTGACAATGACTTCGTAATAAATGGACACAACCAGGCCAAAACCACCGCCACGGTGGGCCGCCACCGTTTACACCTCCAGGGCCTACGGGCCTCGCCTGGGACGTGTTATAACGCAAGGATCGCGGGGGTCGGTGAGCGAGAGTGGAGCATGCCGCAGAGGGCGGGACCTGGGCGAGCCGGCGCGTTGGGAGGCTGTTATTGGTTGAGGAGTGCGCCAAAGTGACGTCACCGGCCGGGGATATTAGCGGAGGCCAGACGCCATTTTCGGCAGTTCAGATCTGATCTCGATTCTCGAGTCGTCCCAGTTCGTTGAACAGTTGGCACTTGGCTGCCAGCACTCCCGCAGAGAGTCGACACCAGTGGAGTTAAAAGGAGTCCTTCCTGTCCCTGGTCAAGTGGAGTTCGTTGCTCTGCGCAGCCCTGCGTTGGACCTTTGGAGCAAGGGAGCTCGTGGTGTGGGTGTGCCGTAGAACCGACGAGGCCTGGTGGCGCTTGGAGGCGCGGGGCCGTGTTACACTGAAGACGAAAGGAGCCAGATAAGCCCGATCTCCGCGGTTACACTTTACATGACGAGACGTGTTATTTTTGTATTAACCTCCCTCGTATCGTGTTGATTGATATCTGTTGTGTGTGGGATCCCAATTTAGGCTTATTAGAGTTATTAGATTTACCGGCGCTGCTTTGCCACTGTCTTTGCTTTTATTTAATAAATCCTTATATTATTTTCTGTATATATCTGAACGCAGTTTCCTGGGTGTTTGATTTTAATAGATAAGGCCGCGGAGCTTTGCTGCGTCTGCCCTTCCGCGCGTTTGTGTTGAACTTGAATCCGCCATTGAGTTTTCGCCTCGGGAGTTAAAGTCTCGCAAATCGGTCATCCGTAACTGTGGTGTTAATCACGGTTGCGTAACAAGTGGTGTCAGGAGTGGGATTTGAACCCGTCGGACAAATTTTTTGTCCGCGGCGAGACATCGACACGGTCGGAAATATTTTTTTTGTCCGCGGGGAGACATCGACACGGTCGGGCGTACATTGCGCCCGACGTTCGAACGCAAAATTTTTATAGTTGAGGCGGAGAAATTGGATAATCAATTGGGCAAACGGAGCGCGATATCGCGTCTTCGTCAAATTTAAATTGTTTCAGGAATTATTAAAATAAATACGCGCGCGGGAAACAATCTTCCGGAAAGCGGATGTCGGAAATTGATGAGATGGAAGTACGCAGCGAGGCCTCCGTCAGCGTCGGGAGTGAGACGGAAATAAGGGAAATGGAGGATAGCGTTGGAACTTCCCCCGCCGGAGAGACGGCTCCTATAACTTACCAGACCATATTCAATCTATTGAAGGCCCACTATGAACGAATGAATGGGGAATGGCGGAAATTGAGTATTAAAATTGATGGGCTGGCAAACAAAATGGGGGATGATGGGGAGACCGCAGGTGCACAGGTGGATGGGGAATGTCCACAGGTGAGCGGAGAATGTGTACAGGTAGATGGGGAATGCCTGCAGGTAAACGTGGAGTGTCCACAGGTGAGCGGGGAAGGAAATTTGGAATATGAGAGTTGTAATGGGGAATGTTTCCCACATTCTGGCCTGGTTGTTTATCGGGACCGTGTGGATGTCACAACACCCCAACCGGGGGATGAATTTGGAATTGTGCAGCACCAGGGCGGTGGTGCGGAGCAAGAGGGGGTAGAGTTTTTGGGGGTCCATGCGATAGAGCCGGACCGGGTATTTATTGGGGATATTGATCAAAGCCTGGCGGGGCCAGGAATGATTTGTAATGAGGATGATTTGATCCAGCGGCTGGAGACCTGTGACAGTCCCATGGAGGTAGAGCTTGTTCAGGCCCAAAGGAGCCTGGGTGAAGAGGTGAGTTGGTCCGAGGAGGTGGTTGGAATGACCGAGGGGACGCTCACTGTACACTGCTATTTGGAAACAGAGGCTCCAAAATTGGACAACCAGTTGGGGGAGTGTGTTGGCTCCGGGCTGGATTTGGATCTTGGAGGATCGGGAGATAGAGCTTCTGGAGATTTGGTCCCTGTAGGGAATTTGGATCAACTGCAGGGAGGGGCAGAACAACCGGTGGTAGAGGTTGTTCCCTGCAGCTGCGGTTTGGCAGTGGGAATGAAAATTTGTAAAAGAAAATTTAAAATAAAATTACAATGGGAAATTGATTTGGAGCAGCCATGGTGGGGATTGGTCCCCGGGCTGCGGGATCTGGACATGGCGAGGTCATGGGTGATGGCCTCGGGCCAAAGTTGCCCCTTTCAAAATTTGGGTATGCCAGCCAGCTGGGGGGCTGTGATGGCGAGATTTGGACGTGGGGTCCAGCCTTGGGTGTCGAGGTACGAGCTGGGTCCCACGGGGGGTCTGGTGGAGTGTGGCGTCCCTTGTCCATCGGGGCGCCGTCCGAGCTGGTGGCTCGGGCCGGCAGGGTCACCGGACCCTGGTGGGGGTTAAGACCTCCAGGGAGGTCCGAGGTGGTTTCTCAAGCCTGGGATGGCAAATATTGAGGACCACTAGGGGGAGGTGTTGTGGGTCGCGCTTTGGTGGTGGCACCGCAGATGGCCAGCTTGGGCCTGATGTAGTGATCACCCGGGCATGCGACCTGACACCCTCTCCCTGAGACTCTGGGACAACCAGCATGTGGTGACCTGGCATGGTGGTTGGTCTATGGACGCGGGTCAAACCGAATGGACAGGGATGGAGATAGCCTGCCGGACAACCATTGGGGCATCTGTGGAACGTGATGGTGTGAGTGACCTTCCACAGATGCTCCGTTATGATTTATGGACTCTCGGGTTGGGAAGAGAGCCATGGGGATGTGAATCGGGAGATGTGTAACGAGCCGAGCATATGGGCCATGCTCGGCTGGCATGTGTATGGCAAAGCATCCTTCTTTGGTGAGGTTAGTGAAATGTGATAAATGTTTAGCATGGGTAATCTGTGGGTTAGATGGAAATTTAAGGGTGGATTTTGAAATGCCATGGTGGACACTGTACAGTGACGCCATTATTGATCCAGGTGTGTAGACCAAAGTGTTGGAGGCTGTGATGAAATTAATAGGGTAGCAAGACACAGCTTTCAACTGGTTGCGGGGGCAACTGTGCTGATATTTGGGACGCGGGATCCTGGGGATGCAGTTGTGTAGCCTGAGGGTCAACGTGGTGCTGTGCATGTCCGAGGTGTGTGGACCATGTCTTCTGGGTGAGTCTCCTGGTGGAGCATGGCTGTTGACTGGACCTTGGTGTGGTCAAGTGTGGGTGAGCACTGGGGGGCTGCAGTTCTGTAGTCGGACTGGGGGATGATGGGGAGGTGCAGGGGACGTGGCTGTAGGGATGCCACGCACTGCGACCGTGCCCCCCAGGGCCGAGGTTGTGTGTGCGGTAGTGTGTGTTGTGGCAGCAAGTGCTCACCACATTGGCCAGCTGGGGCTGCTGCAGCTGTGTTCCTCGCAGGGGGGCCGAAGGAGGGATGGTGGGTCGCACCCTTATGGACACTCATGGGCCATGTTGGCGTTTTGACTGCTCACCTTGTCCCGGTGACCCTTGCACGGTAGAGGTGCAGAGCTGTCGTGGCCACAGGTAGTTGTGTAGTGATGATCACCGTTGGATGCGGATCCACATACATGCCAGTGTAGTGGGGACAAAAGAGAAATTTGGAAGTATTTGGTAGGCCCAATGTGAAATTTTGGGATTGTGAAGGGTGGATGACGCTCTTGAACCTGACCAACCTGCAACTACCTGCACTTGAGGTGAGTGTTTTGAGGAGTACTGTCCCAGGCTTCAGGATTTGCTTTGGGAAATTGGGGACATGTAATTTGGAGTTGGGAGGCGGGTGAGAGTGATGACATGGCCGGTGAGGGGATGGAATGGGAGCCACAGTGTCTTGTGGGTGGCGTATGTTTTTGTATTGTGGTTAGGTGTTTTGATGTGGTCGTGAGAGTGGAACCTGGAGAGTGAGTGATGATTATTGGAGATAATGAGGGGCGATACTTGTGCTTTTGGAAATGTGTGATGGTTTAAATGTGAACTGGGGAGGGGGATTTCACATGTGGCAGGCCATGGCAAGCCTCGTAACACCTTTTACACCATCTATGGAATTGTACTGAATTGTGCTGAGTTGTGTGGAGAATTGAATGGCAGCGGGGGAGGAAGTGTGTTTTGGGGTCTTGTGGGTGGGGAAGGTGTGTGTGTCCGCAGGTACAGAGCAAGCTCTGAGGAGCGATGCCTGCGGGCCCCCCTCTGCGGCAATTACCCCTGGCAGCCGGTGGTAACTGGAAATTGGAGCTCGTCGGTGGAGGGTCTGGTTGGGCGCCGCGGGGTGAGGAAGTCCCCCGGTGACCCGTGTTGCTGCGCGAAAGCAGGAGGCAAAGGAGCCTGGTGTGTGTGGAGACCCTCACCGGCGAGGTAACGGCGGAAAGGGGCTGTTGGGCTGTCACGGGGCCAAGAGGTAAAGGGGGGGGGGGCAATGAACTTGTAAGTCGGTTGACTTGTTTTTGGGACTGCGGGCACCACAGCCTGATGCGCCCCCACCATCTTTTTGTGCGGTACCTCCCCGCTGCCTAGTTGAGGAATGCACACACACGTGAATGACATCAATGCCATGGTCCTGCAGGGGGTGTATTGAAATAAGTGCTTTGTTGATTTGTGAAATGCCTTGATGACCTATGGAATGAGAATGAGTGGTTAAGGGGTCTGTGTTGCATGAATGTGGGCGAAATCCACCGAGCCGTGTCACTCACCTGTAACATCTGGACAGGGCCCGTGGAAATTTAGTGGGATGCATTGGGGATGGCCCCGCAGGTAAGGTTGTGTCTTGTGGCATCCACCGGGGGACGCGGTCTGTAGATTGGGGTCGGTACAAATGTTTATAGAGTTTTTGGAATTTTCTGGTTATGGTTAAGTTTTGTGGTTAAGTTAGTGTTGTGTGTTGTTGTTTCCTCCCTCCACAGGAACAATGAAGATCAATGTACATACTTGCATGATGGTTAAAGGGTTCAGCATGTTAAGGAAGTGTAGGTAGGTAGTCCGACTCACTTCCCACAGCCCTTCCTGATTTATTTCATAGGTTAATTAAGTGTGTGACAGTAAGTGTTAAGGCTGGAATGGTAGCGCCTGCGGTGAACCTTGCAGGAGCTACGGTTCCAGGGGGGGGGCTGTGTTATGAATTTGGTAGAGCAACATCTAGAGCTAGGTAGATCTGAATAGGTAGGTATTCGGCTGTCGTGACAGGGACTCTACATGTAATAAGTTCTTGATGTTTAGGCGTTTGTCGGGGTAAGATGTACGATTGTGGATCTACCTGGAGGTCCGAGTGTTAAATAGAGAGGGATTAAAGGTAACGCCCTGTGAGTCTCACCTAGTAGTCAAACCTTTGTCCATTATGGCACTGCAAACCACATAAACATTAGTTAGGTCCTTAGCGCAACATTAAATAATTCCTTTCCCTGACAATGACTTCGTAATAAATGGACACAACCAGGCCAAAACCACCGCCACGGTGGGCCGCCACCGTTTACACCTCCAGGGCCTACGGGCCTCGCCTGGGACGTGTTATAACGCAAGGATCGCGGGGGTCGGTGAGCGAGAGTGGAGCATGCCGCAGAGGGCGGGACCTGGGCGAGCCGGCGCGTTGGGAGGCTGTTATTGGTTGAGGAGTGCGCCAAAGTGACGTCACCGGCCGGGGATATTAGCGGAGGCCAGGCGCCATTTTCGGCAGTTCAGATCTGATCTCGATTCTCGAGTCGTCCCAGTTCGTTGAACAGTTGGCACTTGGCTGCCAGCACTCCCGCAGAGAGTCGACACCAGTGGAGTTAAAAGGAGTCCTTCCTGTCCCTGGTCAAGTGGAGTTCGTTGCTCTGCGCAGCCCTGCGTTGGACCTTTGGAGCAAGGGAGCTCGTGGTGTGGGTGTGCCGTAGAACCGACGAGGCCTGGTGGCGCTTGGAGGCGCGGGGCCGTGTTACACTGAAGACGAAAGGAGCCAGATAAGCCCGATCTCCGCGGTTACACTTTACATGACGAGACGTGTTATTTTTGTATTAACCTCCCTCGTATCGTGTTGATTGATATCTGTTGTGTGTGGGATCCCAATTTAGGCTTATTAGAGTTATTAGATTTACCGGCGCTGCTTTGCCACTGTCTTTGCTTTTATTTAATAAATCCTTATATTATTTTCTGTATATATCTGAACGCAGTTTCCTGGGTGTTTGATTTTAATAGATAAGGCCGCGGAGCTTTGCTGCGTCTGCCCTTCCGCGCGTTTGTGTTGAACTTGAATCCGCCATTGAGTTTTCGCCTCGGGAGTTAAAGTCTCGCAAATCGGTCATCCGTAACTGTGGTGTTAATCACGGTTGCGTAACAATACGTTCATTTTACCCCACAAAAACACATACACACACACACACATACACACACACACACACACGCATAAACACAGCCATATACACACACACACACACACACACATACACACAGGCACACACATAAACACACATATACACACACATAAACGCACACAGACATGCACACACACACACACACAGACACACACACACACAGACACACACACACACATACACACACATACATACAAACATACACACACACACACACACACAAACACAGGCATACACACACACATGCATACATACACTGTCTGCCGTGCCTGTGGGTGTCTGTTTGCCAAGCCGGTCTGTCTGTGTCTCCTGTCTCTGTTGCGCCGGTCTGTCTCTGTTGCGCCGGTCTCTGTCTGTGTCTGCCGTGCGAGTCTGTGTATGTGTCTGTCGATCCGTGCCAGTCTGTGTCTGTCTCTTGACACAGGTGTGTGTCTGTCTCTGCCGCGCCAAGCGAACAACACTCAGCCTTCCATGCACACATCTCCCATCCAAGCACAAACCGAGTTTCTTAGATGACAGAATTATGTGTGTTATACATGTACATCCATTTAAACACAACAATTGTTTGAGGTAGGTATTAATTGATTGAGCTTAATTGATAGCCTTTTAAAAAAGTATTATTTGGTTAGTCCATATTTAACATCATGTTATATGTACATCTAATCTTAATTAATTTCCTGTGAGTCACAGAGAATGTTTATTCAGTCTCTGGTCTGCTCCTGCTGTGTGGGTGGTCTGCGATTCTGGATGGTCCGCTTATCTGGCCGGTCTGCTTTTTACAGTACCCCAACTTTCCTCCTATGAAAAACTTTGCTCTTATTAAATAGAAATTTTCCTCAGCATTAAAATGAGGTATTAATTGTACAGATCCGTTCATTATTCACCGAGCTACGGTCAAGGAGTCAATTTTTTAGCCTTGGATCCAATGATCACACATGCTGGTTGTACCTCCGCAAGATGGCCGCGCTTCCGACGTATCGCGACAACAAGCGCTGATAGGCCATGCGGCATCTAGTAATATATCTATGTATAGAGGTGCAAAGTTTTTCGGTTTTTCCAAGATGGCGGCCGAACCACGTGACCGATGACGTCATCAATAGGGCACAGTCTATTCCAGGGCAAGACAAATATGTGTGTAAAGTTTGGCGATTCCATGTGCAACGGTGTAGACGTAGTACTGTGAACAGACAAACAGACAGACAGATGAAAAATCGGTCAGAGACCGAGGACTTGCCGGAATGTACTTTTTTATCGGCCATTTAGGACAAATATGGCGGCTGAACCACGTGACCGATGACGTCATCATTAACATATTTTATTCCCCATGGAGAGTTCTTTACAATGAGCCATACCTTAATTTTTTCTATTCAGGACTTTTGGAGATGTGGAGGTGCAGAGTTTTTCGGTTTTTCCAAGATGGCGGCCGAACCACGTGACCGATGACATCATCATTAACATATTTTATTCCCCATGGAGAGTTCTTTACAATGAGCCATGTCTCAATTTTTTCTATTCAGCACTTTCGGAGATATGGAGGTGCTAAGTTTTTCGGTTTTTCCAAGATGGCGGCCGACCACGTGACTGATGACGTCATCATTAACATATTTTATTCCCCATGGAGAGTTCTTTAGAATGAGCAATGTCTCAATTTTTTCTATTCAGCACTTTCGGAGATATGGAGGTGCTAAGTTTTTCGGTTTTCCAAGATGGCGGCCGAACCACGTGACTGATGACGTCATCAATTAGGCACAGTCTATTCCAAGGCAAGACAAATATGTGTGTAAAGTTTGGCGATTCTACGTGCAACGGTGTCGACATAGTGCTGCAAAAAGACAAACGGACAGACAAACAGATGAAAAATCGGTCAGAGACCGAGGACTTGCCGGAGTTTACTTTTTTTGTCGGCCATTTCGGACAAATATGGCGGCCGAACCACGTGAACGATGACATCATCATTAACATATTTTATTCCCCATGGAGAGTTCTTTAGAATGAGCCATGTCTCAATTTTTTCTATTCAGCACTTTTGGAGATATAGAGGTGCAAAGTTTTTCCGTTTTTCCAATATGGCAGCCGAACCACGTGACTGATGACATCATCATTAACACATTTTAATCCCCATGGAGAAGAGTTCTTTACAAAGAGCCATGTCTCAATTTTTTCCATTCAGCACTTTCAGAGATATAGAGGTTTAAAGTTTTTCCGTTTTTCCAAGATCGTGGCCGAACCACGTGCCCGATAACGTCATCAATTGGGCACAGTCTATTCCAGGGCAAGACAAATATGTGTCTAAAGTTTGGCGATTCCACGTGCAACGGTGTAGACGTAGTACTGTGAACAGACAAACAGACAGACAGATGAAAAATCGGTCAGAGACCGAGGACTTCCCGGGATGTACTTTTTTGTCGGCCATTTTGGACAAATATTGCGGCCGAACCACGTGACCGATGACGTCATCATGAACATATTTTATTCCCCATGGAGAGTTCTTTACAATGAGCCACGTCTCAATTTTTTCTATTCAGCACTTTCGGAGATATAGAGGTGCTAAGTTTTTCGGTTTTTCCAAGATGGCGGCCGAACCACGTGACCGATGACGTCATCAATTGGGCACAGTCTATTCCTGGGCAAGACAAATACGTGTGCAAAGTTTGGCCATTCTATGTGCAATGGTGTAGACGTAGTGCTGCAAACAGACAGACAAACAGACAGACAGACAAACGAACAGATTAACATACTTGCCGGAATCTTTTCCAGCAAGTACCAAACAGACAGACAAACAGACAGACAGACAAACGAACAGATTAACATACTTGCCGGAATCTTTTCCGGCAAGTAACAAACAAACACACAAACAGACAAACACACAAACAAACAAGCACACAAACAAAGACTTCTCCAGTGATAAATTCGATGATTCCTATTATTATTATATTATTATTATATTCCTATTATTATTATTATTATGATTATTATGATTATCATTATTAATATTATCATTTTTGGAGCAAGTGCGGTGTCCACTTTACAGTATTGTCATATCATGTTTTTCTGCTGCTGTTTTATTTGAAAAACTCTTCATTTGTTTCCACAGGGTGCTCGCGTTGTGAAGCACGTCACCCCAAGTGGTCTGGACCTCAAAACTTCCAGCAATTCCTGGAGGCCCAGCACGAAAAGAGGGATGACAAGTTGTGATCAAGTGAGTTTGGTGTGTTCTATTTGAGAGGGTTTTTTTTTTTGGTTTTTTTTGTACACTGAATCGAGGCTCGTGAAAGAGCGAACATTTATTTCACAAACAAATCAACCAGACAAACAAAATATATAACAAGTACACATACATTCAAAGTACACCGCCCCCATGCCAAATAATTAAATATGCTGCAGCGTGGCATTGCCGGGGCGCCTCTGGCGCCCGGCAATACGGCAGTGCAGCTCATTGAGGCTGCATTGGGAGGGAGAGGTGTACACTAATTGATTGATTAATTGTATAATGAAAATCAATAAAAGATTATCACAAAATATTTTCACAATCAATTGGCTAATCGCATAAGTAAACCACTAGTGCTTCATCCGAAGATGTATCTTTTAGAAATTTAATTAAATAAGTCATTTATAAAAAATTAAATAATTAATTGATTACTCAATAAATAATTAATCGATTAATCAATAAATAATTAATAGATGAAATGATTAATCAATAAATCAAAAATATCCTTGATAGCCACATCACTTGGTCACTCATGTCCAAATATTAGCTTCCCAGCTCAAAAGGTGCCTGAGATATTGGCCAAATGAGAAAGAAAATAAATAAATGATTAATAATGAAAATAAATAAATAATAATCATAAAAAAATTAAATTATTAATCAATTTGGTCAGATAACACATAAACTACCACTATATCATCAGAATCTGTAACTTAAAAAAAAAATTTTTTTTGTCATTAATCGAATAATTAAATAATTAATCGATTAATTGATTAATTAATAGATAAAAAATATCCTTTGCAGCCAAATCACCTGGTCAGTGGCATGTCCAAATATGAGCTTCCTAACTCAAAAGGTGCCTGAGTTAATGGTCAGAAGAGAAAGGAAATTTGATTAATTAAATAAGTACTTAATTAATCGCTAATAATTAAATAACTCCTCAATTTATTGATTAATCAAAAAACAAAAAATACCGTTTTTGACAAAGGACTTGCTCACTACTGTGCCGAAATTTCAGCTTCCTAGCTAAAAGGATGGCTGAGATATCGCCCGGACAACCAAGAAACAAACAAACAAACAAGAAAGAAAGAAAACAAACAAGTACAAATACATTCAAAGTACACCGCCCCATGCCAAATAATTAAATATGCTGCAGCGCGGCATTGCCGGGACGCCTCCGGTGCCCGGCAATACCGCAGTGCAGCTCATTGAGGCTGCATTGGGAGGGAGAGGTGTACACTAATTGATTGATTAATTGTATAATTAAAATCAATAAAAGATTATCACAAAATATTTTCATAATCAATTGGCTAATCGCATAACTAAACCACTAGTGCTTCATCCGAAGATGTATCTTTTAGAAATTTAATTAAATAAGTCATTTATAAAAAATTAAATAATTAATTGATTACTCAATAAATAATTAATCGATTAATCAATAAATAATTAATAGATGAAATGATTAATCAATAAATCAAAAATATCCTTGATAGCCACATCACTTGGTCACTCATGTCCAAATATTAGCTTCCCAGCTCAAAAGGTGCCTGAGATATTGGCCAAATGAGAAAGAAAATAAATAAATGATTAATAATGAAAATAAATAAATAATAATCATAAAAAAATTAAATTATTAATCAATTTGGTCAGAGAACACATAAACTACCACTATTTCATCAGAATCTGTAACTTAAAAAAAAAAAATTTTTTTGTCATTAATCGAATAATTAAATAATTAATCGATTAATTGATTAATTAATAAATCAAAAATATCCTTTGCAGCCAAATCACCTGGTCATTGGCATGTCCA
Organism: Myxine glutinosa; assembly: GCF_964187855.1. Taxonomy (NCBI): domain Eukaryota; kingdom Metazoa; phylum Chordata; class Myxini; order Myxiniformes; family Myxinidae; genus Myxine; species Myxine glutinosa. Next base: position 8,334,288 of record NC_136271.1, read on the forward strand.
AATATCAGCTTCCTAACTCAAAAGGTGCCTGAGTTAATAATGGTCAGAAGAGAAATGAAATTTAATTAATTAAATAAGTACTTAATTAAACGCTAATAATTAAATAACTCCTCAATTAATTGATTATTCAAAAAACAAAAAATACCGTATTTGACAAAGGACTTGCTCACTACTGTGCCGAAATTTCAGCTTCCTAGCTCAAAGGATGGCTGAGATATCGTCCGGACAACCAAGAAAACAAACAAACAAGAAAGAAACCAGAGTGAAAACTGAGTACTCTCTTTCAGCGTGCGTCACTGCCGAGCCCCCTTTGGTGCCCGGCAATGACGATTTGCAATGCCTGGAGATGGCATAGGAAAGGAGCGGTGTACAACAAGAAAACAAACAAACAAACAACCAGAGTGAAAACTGAGTACTCTCTTTCAGCGTGCGTCACTGCCGAGCCCCCTTCGGTGCCCGGCAATGACGATTTGCAATGCCTGGAGATGGCGTAGGAAAGGAGCGGTGTACAAAAAGAGGGAGCGGAAGACAAGATGGGGAGAGAAGGGGAAACACACAAACACAACAGTAGAGAGCAGGGACATCGGGAGATCTATGGAAGGGAGAGGGCTGGTGGTTGTGGAGATGGGGGGGGGGGGGGGGAGTGGTACACAGAATATAACAAATGGACATTGCTAGGAATTTCCGGAATGAAGTCGGAGATTCAAAGAGGTGGATTTGGGATGTATTAACGGGGGTAAAAAAGATCAAGGTTTTGAATGGGGGAAGATAAGAGATGGTAGTGAACAGCTGTTTTAATGAAAGATACGTTCATTTTACCCCACAAAAACACATACACACACACACACACACACACATACACACACACATAAACACAGCCATATACACACACACACACACATACACACAGGCACACACATAAACACACATATACACACACATAAACGCACACAGACATGCACACACACACACACACACACACACACATACACACACACATACACACACACATACATACATACATACACACACACACACACACACAAACACAGGCATACACACACACATGGATACATACACTGTCTCTGCCGTGCCTGTGGGTGTCTGTCTGCCAAGCCGGTCTGTCTGTGTCTCCTATCTCTGTTGCGCCGGTCTGTCTCTGTTGCGCCGGTCTCTGTCTGTGTCTGCCGTGCGAGTCTGTGTATGTGTCTGTCGATCCGTGCCAGTCTGTGTCTGTCTCTTGACACAGGTGTGTGTCTGTCTCTGCCGCGCCAAGCGAACAACACTCAGCCTTCCATGCACACATCTCCCATCCAAGCACAAACCGAGTTTCTTAGATGACAGGATTATGTGTGTTATACATGTACATCCATTTAAACACAACAATTGTTTGAGGTAGGGATTAATTGATTGAGCTTAATTGATAGCCTTTTTAAAAAGTATTATTTGGTTAGTCCATATTTAACATCATGTTATATGTACATCTAATCTTAATTAATTTCCTGTGAGTCACAGAGAATGTTTATTCAGTCTCTGGTCTGCTCCTGCTGTGTGGGTGGTCTGCGATTCTGGATGGTCCGCTTATCTGGCCGGTCTGCTTTTTACAGTACCCCAACTTTCCTCCTATGAAAAACTTTTCTCTTATTAAATAGAAATTTTCCTCAGCATTAAAATGAGGTATTAATTGTACAGATCCGTTCATTATTCACCGAGCTACGGTCAAGGAGTCAATTTTTTAGCCTTGGATCCAATGATCACACATGCTGGTTGTTCCTCCGCAAGATGGCCGCGCTTCCGACGTATCGCGACAACAAGCGCTGATAGGCCATGCGGCATCTAGTAATATATCTATGTATAGAGGTGCAAAGTTTTTCGGTTTTTCCAAGATGGCGGCCGAACCACGTGACCGATGACGTCATCAATAGGGCACAGTCTATTCCAGGGCAAGACAAATATGTGTGTAAAGTTTGGCGATTCCATGTGCAACGGTGTAGACATAGTACTGTGAACAGACAAACAGACAGACAGATGAAAAATCGGTCAGAGACCGAGGACTTGCCGGAATGTACTTTTTTATCGGCCATTTAGGACAAATATGGCGGCCGAACCACGTGACCGATGACGTCATCATTAACATATTTTATTCCCCATGGAGAGTTCTTTACAATGAGCCATACCTCAATTTTTTCTATTCAGGACTTTTGGAGATGTGGAGGTGCAGAGTTTTTCGGGTTTTCCAAGATGGCGGCCGAACCACGTGACCGATGACATCATCATTAACATATTTTATTCCCCATGGAGAGTTCTTTACAATGAGCCATGTCTCAATTTTTTCTATTCAGCACTTTCGGAGATATGGAAGTGCTAAGTTTTTCGGTTTTTCCAAGATGGCGGCCGACCACGTGACTGATGACGTCATCATTAACATATTTTATTCACCATGGAGAGTTCTTTACAATGAGCCATGTCTCAAATTTTTCTGTTCAGCACTTTTGGAGATATAGTGGTGAAATTTTTTGCCGTTTTTCCAAGATGGCGACCGACCACGTGACATATGACGTCATCATTAACATATTTTATTCCCCATGGAGAGTTCTTTACAATGAGCCATGTCTCAATTTTTTCTGTACAGTACTTTCGGAGATATAGAGGTGCAAAGTTTTTCGGTTTTTCCAAGATGGCGGCCGAACCACGTCACCGATGACGTCATCAATTGGGCACAGTCTATTCCAGGGCAAGACCAATATGTGTGCAAAGTTTGGCGATTCTCCGTGCAACGGTGTGGACGCAGTGCTGCAGACAGACAGACAAACAGACACACAGACAGATGAAAAATCGGTCAAAGACCGAGGACTTGCCGGAATGTACTTTTTTATCGGCCATTTAGAACAAATATGGCGGCCGAACTACGTGATACATGACGTCATCATTAACATATTTTATTCCCCATGGAGAGTTCTTTACAATGAGCCATCTCTCAATTTTTTCCATTCTGCACTTTTGGAGAAAAAGTGGTGCAAAGTTTTCCCGTTTTTCAAAGATGGCGGCCGAACCACGTGACCAATGGCATCATCATTAACATATTTTATTCCCCATGGAGAGTTCTTTACAATGAGCCATGTCTCAATTTTTTCTATTCAGCACTTTCGGAGATATAGAGGTGCAAAGTTTTTCGGTTTTTCCAAGATGGCGGCCGAACCACGTCACCGATGACGTCATCAATTGGGCACAGTCTATTCCAGGGCAAGACCAATATGTGTGCAAAGTTTGGCGATTCTCCGTGCAACGGTGTAGACGCAGTGCTGTAAACAGACAGCCAAACAGACAAACGAACAGATCAACATACTTGCCGGAATTTTTTTTTCCGGCAAGTAACAAACAAGCACACAAACGAAGACTTCTCCAGTGATAAATTAGATGATTCCTATTGTTATAATATTATTATTATATTCCTATTATTATTATTATTATGATTATCATTATTAATATTATCATTTTTGGAGCAAGTGCGGTGTCCACTTTACAGTATTGTCATATCATGTTTTTCTGCTGCTGTTTTATTTGAAAAACTCTTCATTTGTTTCCACAGGGTGCTCGCGTTGTGAAGCACGTCATCCCAAGTGGTCTGGACCCCAAATCTTCCAGCAATGCCTGGAGGCCCAGCACGAAAAGAGGGATGACAAGTTGTGGTCAAGTGAGTTTGGTGTGTTCTATTTGAGAAGATTTTTTTTTTTTTTTTTTTTTTTTGTATACTGAATCGAGGCTCGTGAAAGAGCGAACATTTATTTCACAAACAAATCAACCAGACAAACAAAATATATAAAAAGAGGGAGCGAAAGACAAGATGGGGGAGAAGGGGAAACACACAAACACAACATTTGAGAGCAGGGAGATGTTCTGGAGGGATAGGGCTTAGGGGGAGGAGGCGTGGGAAGGGAGGTGGGTGGGGTGGGAGAAGTATAAAACACAAGGACACCAAGGACACCAAGGACTTCCAGGACAGAAGTTGGTATTTCAAAAAAGTGGATTTGGGGTGAAATTAGCGGGGGTAGAAAATATCAAGGTTTTGGATGGGGGAAGATAAGAGATGGTGGTGAACAGCTGTTTTAAAGACCTGGAGGGAGGAGTGGGATTGAAGAGAGTGAGGGAGTTTGTTCCAGAGGCGGGAGAAAAGTGGAATGAAGGAGTGAAGGTGAGCAGAGAGTCTTGATTTTGGCAGTTTAACCATAAGAGGGTTGCAGGCAGATCTTGTGTGACCTGCAGGAATATTTGGGGGACAGAGCCCAGAGAGAGCTGGGGGGGGGGGCAAGGCCAGAGAGGAGTCAGTAGAAGACGGAAAGACCACCAACCTGCCTGCAGTGAGTGAGTGAAAGGCCCTTGGAGTTAGCTTCATCGCGGGAGATTCCAATGATTCTGAACGCTTTGGTTTCAATAGCGTGAAGACGAGCTAGGTGTGAGGCAGGAGGACCAGCCCAGAGGGGAGAGCAGTATTCCATTGAGCTGCGGATGAAAGCCTTGTATGTGGTGAGGAGCTCAGGTGTGCCAAGGAAGGACTTCGCACGACGGAGGATGCCCAGTCAGCGACTGGCTTTGGAGGCCAGATTTGAAATGTGGTTTTCCCAGGAAAGATCATGGCAGATAGTGAGACCCAAAAGCTTGAGTGACAGAACTTCTTGGAGAGGATTATACAGAAAGTGGATGGTAGGGTTGTCCAGTCGGTCTTTTCGGAGAGACATCGTAAGAGTGAGATTTTTCAGGATTGAAAGACATGTTCCACTTGTTTGCCCAGTCTGTGATTTTGTCCAGGTCTGCAGAGAGTGAGGAGGCTGCAGACTGCCGATCTGAGGGATGAAGAATGGAGCGACAGAGAGTAGAGTCATCAGCAAAGAGATAGAGAGGATTTTCAAGAGAGTCAGAGAGATCATTGATGAAAACCAGAAAAAGCACAGGGCCCAGAAAACTGCCTTGGGGAACTCCAGCCTGAACAGGAAGAGGAGATGAGAGAAACCCATTCAGGGCCACACGTTGACTACGACTAGAGAGGAAGTCCGCCAGCCATGCGTGGAGATTTCCATGGATACCAAAGGAGGAGAGTTTGGTGAGCAGAGCAGGGTGCTAGATCGTATCGAAGGCACGTGATATGTCAAGGGAGACAGCTCTAATTTCCTGTTTGGCATTGAGGACCTTCATCCATTGTTGAGAAAGCAGAAGCAGCATGTCCAGAGTAGAGTGACCAGGTCTGAAATCAAATTGATGATCAGAGATCAAGCCATTGGAGAAGAGGAAAGATTTCATATCTGAAGCAATGATGGATTCCATGACTTTGCTGATAATTTGGAGAAGGCTGATTGGTCTGTGGTTGATAGGATCCGTTTTTGCACCTTTTTTGTGCAAAGCGGTGATGTTGGCTGATTTCCAAGCAGATGGCAGATGACCTTGAGCAAAAGAGAGGGTGAAGAGAACAGAGAGAGGGAGTGAAAGAGCGGAAGAACAGGATTTTAGGACCCGTCGGCTGATGCCGTCAGGTCCAGTTACAGAATCAGAGTCGAGGGTTGACAGAAACTTTTCCACCTTGTCAGGAGGAAAGGACACAGAGTCCAGGAGCAGCTGGGTACGACTGGGTACGGTGGGTACAGAGAGGGATGGGTTTGGGACACAAGATTTAGAGGCAAACACAGAGTTGAGGCATTCAGCTTTTTCACGTGTGGAGTCAGCCATGTAGCCGTTTGAGGTGAGGGAGGGGATGGAGGGGGGGAACAAACACCAGAAACAGATTTGACCAGACGCCACCAGGATTTGGAAGAGGGAGACAGATAAGAGAGTTCGGTCTTGAGAATGGAGAGATATTGTTTCCTGGCTCTCCTGAGGGGGGGGGACACACACTTGTTTCGGGCTTTGTGAAAGGAAATGAGATTTCCTTCTGTTGGATTTGCTTTCCAGGAGACGAAAGCAAGTTGTTTCTGGGCAACAGCCTCACCACAAGATTCCGTGTACCATGGACAGGAGGAAGGGTATGACAACTGAAGATGAAATGGGATAAATCTGTGCATGAGAGAGAGCAATTTACTTTGGAAGAATTCCCAGGATGAGTTGATGTCAGAGGTGGTAGAGATGGGAGACCAGTCCAGATGATTGATGGCTGCTTGAAGACCGTGCCAGTTGGCCTGAGTGAAATGCCAGACTCGTCGACGCTGAGGAGGCTCTCTGAGAATGGCCAGAGAGATGTCCACTTTAACAAGCACATGATCAGATGAGCCGATTGGAGCAGAAGAAGAGCAGCAGACATTTTCAGGGAAGTTAGTCATAACCAAGTCCAGAAGAGAAGATGCTCCGTTGACTGAGATCCGGGTCGGGAAATTGACAGATTGTGTCAGTCCCAGTGAGTCGCAGAAGTCCTTTGCTGAAGAGCCATGGCTGGTGAGAGAGGTACCCACACCCAGCCAACTGGCATGGTGACAAGTGAAATCACCACATATGAGGAAGAGAGAGTTGGGATGGGTAGATAGAAGTTGGTCCATATTATCAGACAGCGAGATGTAGATGGAGTCATCACTGTTTGGTGGACGGTACAACACACATGTGAACAAAAGGTGGGAGCGAAGGGGAAGCCGTAGCCAAAGGTATTCCTGGGGGTGAGGTGGAGAAAGAGGGCAGTGCAGAGCGAGTGAGGACCCAGAAGGGGTGATGGGGAAGTTTTGGAGGGGAGGGGAGGGGTGATGGGGAAGATTTGGAGGGGAGGGGCAAAGGGGTAGATTTGGAGGGGAGGGGTGATGGGGAAGTTTTGAAGGGGAGGGGTGATGGGGAAGTTTTGGAGGGAAGGGGTGATGGGGAAGTTTTGGAGGGAAGGGGTGATGGGGAAGTTTTGGAGGGAAGGGGTGATGGGGAAGATTTGGAGGGGAGGGGTGAGATTGGATTTTGAAAAGTGTACGATTAATGGGAAACGTACATTTATTGCAAAATGAGTTTCTTGAGACCTTCGAGTCAAAAATACGTTTGAGGACGCTGAAGGAGGGGTGGAGTGCAGTCGAGTTTCGGGAATGTAGAAAAGAGAAACTGTAAGAGATGGAATTTTTTTTTTGGAATGAATAGATTTGGTGAGTATGTCGAAAGCATCCTTTTATAGAAGAAGAAGAAAAATGTGTTATTATATACGACAGAATACAGTTCTTCAGGGGAAAGTTTAAACATTTTTAACAACGTGATCACGTGATCACGAACAACGTGATCGAAGAACGAACAAACAAATAAGAACAACGAATAAACGAATAAGAACAGAGAAGGAAATATGATTTGTGCTGATTTGTGTCGATTTAACGTTAAAACATCAAACTTTCCTTTCTTCTCTCATTTATTCTTTTGACACCTCACCAATGACACCTCCTTTGTTTTATTCCCATTTCCTTCCTCAAGGATGTATGTCGACAGTTTCGATCTCTGCTGAACAAAATTACACCAGAAAATTTTGGCCGGTTGATAATTCAGATGAAGAGCGTCAATATCCCCAAAGAAGAAGATCTTGAGGACATTGTACAGCTTGTCCTGGACAAGGCGATATTGGATTCCACATTTTCTGAGGTGTATGCACACATGTGTCACCACCTTGCAAAGGTGAGTTAAGTTAACCACTACCACAACTCATGAAAGGAAGAACACCATACCAACAGACATCATTTTCTGAAACTTGTGAAAATATCTGCTCTGTGCCCCCTCCTACCCCCTCCTACCACCACCCCCTCCTACCCCCTCCTACCACCCCTCCTACCCTCTCCGATCACCCCCTCTTACCACCACCTCCTACCACCCCATCCTACCACCTCCTCCTACCACCTACTCCTGCGACCTCCTACCACAGCCTCCTACCACCCCCTACTACCACCTCCTCATACCACCTCCTCCTACCACCCCCTCTTACCACCTCCTACCACCTCCTACCACCCCCTACAACCACCTCCTCATACCACCTCCTCCTACCACCCCCTCTTACCACCTCCTACGACCCCCTCCAACCACCTCCTCCTACCACCCCCTCTTACCACGTCCTACCACATCCTCCTACCACCCCCTACTACCACCTCCTCATACCCCCTCCTCCTACCACCTCCTCATACCACATCCTCATACCACCTACGCCTACCACATCCTCCTACCACCCCTTACTACCACCTCCTCATACCACCTCCTACCACATCCTCCTACCACCTCATCTTACCACATCCTCCTACCACCTCCTCATACCACCTCCTCCTACCACCCCCTCTTACCACCTCCTACCACCACCTCCTACCACCCCCTCTTAAAACCTCCTACTACCACCTCCTCATACCACCTCCTCCTACCACCACCTCCTACCACCTCCTCCTTCCACCCCCTCTTACCACATCCTACCACCTCCTCCTACCACCCCCTACTACCACCCCTCCTACCCTCTCCGATCACCCCCTCTTACCACCACCAACTACCACCCCATGCTACCACCTCCTCGTACCACCTACTCCTACGACCTCCTACCACAGCCTCCTACCACCCCCTACTACCACCTCCTCATACCCCCTCCTCCTACCACCTCCTCATACCACATCCTCATACCACCTACTCCTACCACATACTCCTACCACCCCTTACTACCACCTCCTCATACCACCTCCTGCCACATCCTCCTACCACCTCCTCTTACCACCTCCTACCACATCCTCCTACCACCTCCTCATACCACCTCCTCCTACCACCCCCTCTTACCACCTCCAACCACCCCCTATTACCACCTCCTCATACCACATCCTCCTACCACCTCCTCATACCACCTCCTCCTACCACCCCCTCTTACCACCTCCTACCACCCCCTCTTACAACCTCCAACCACCCCCTACTACCACCTCCTCATACCACCTCCTCCTACCACCTCCTCCTACCACCACCTCCTCCTACCACCCCCTCTTACCACATCCTACCACCTCCTCCTACCACCCCCTACTACCACCTCCTCATACCTCCTCCTCCTACCACCTCCTTATACCACATCCTCCTACCACCTCCTCATACCACCCCCTCCCACCACCCCCTCTTACCACCTCCTACCACCTCCTCCTACCACTCCCTACTACCACCTCCTCATACCACCTTCTCCTACCACCTACTCCTACCACCCCCTCTTACCACCTCCTACCACATCCTCCTACCACCTCCTCCTACCACCTACTTCTACCACCTCCTACCACCTACTTCTACCACCTCCTACCACCCCCTCCTACCACTCCCTACTACCACCACCTCATACCACCTTCTCCTACCACCTACTCCTACCACCCCCTCTTACCACCTCCTACCACATCCTCCTACCACCTCCTCCTCCCACCTCCTCATACCACCTTCTCCTACCACCTACTCCTACCACCCCCTCTTACCACCTCCTACCACATCCTCCTACCACCTCCTCCTACCACCCCCTCTTACCACCTCCTACCACCTCCTCCTACCACCTCCTTCTACCACCCCCTCCTTCCCCACTCCCCTCCTTCCCCACTCCCCTTTTCACAAACTGATACACAGTGCGCATTACTCTCATTTCCTTGGTGATATTTCCTCCCAAACTTGTTTACCCTCTATTACAGGCCTCACTGCACTCCTTCCCATCTTTTTTTCACTTTTGATTTTCTCAATTTATCTCCCTTCACCCACACCTCTTCAGAAAGTATTTAATAAATCGGTACCCCCTTTTCTTTAATAACATCCACCATTCTTTAATGTTTTCATAGATTGAGGTACAAGAAAGAGATAAACCAGGAAAGGTCCTCAACTTCCACACGCTCCTCATTGAAAGCTGCAAGAATGAGTTGAGAATGGGGAATGATGGGAGCTCCAGCTCGGATGATGACGCGTCCAAAGAGAAAGGTCGACAGCGCGCGCTGGGCCACGTGGTCTTCATCGGGGAGCTTTTCAACGCACAGGTATTGGACGAATCGTTTATCACCAACACAGGTAAGGGATTGCTCCAGGATGGGAATGAGCAATCTCTCGAGTGCTTCTGTCGTCTCATTGGAGTTGCTGGAAAGGTCATCGACTCGACGCAATCCAAAATGGTAATGAACCTTCACTTTGGAGTTTCCATAAACACCTTTACTCTTCAACTTCCCCTTTAAAATCATCCTTCTTGCTCGTCTTCGTTTTGCTCACCGAGCACCATGTTTTTCTGTCTTCACAGATGGATGAGTATTTCACATTGTTGGACAAATTAATGAAGGAGCGGAAAATGGCGCCACGCATCCGTTTCATGCTCCAGCATCTGGTAGATCTTCGTATGGTAAGTCATACCTATCGTCCTCAGGTGTGCCAATTCACAATGAATACCTGACCTGTCTCAAGCCGTCTAACGTTCCTGTTCCTCGAGCTCGGTGATGCTGATCTTTAGACGCCTCCGGCATCCTCAAAGATAACTTCTTGTGATCGTTTTTGTCGGTTTTCTTCTGTTTATTTTGCTGTGTATATGTTTACTGTGACCTTCGAGTTCGGTTTTGTTTTGAAATTCGTGCAAACTCGCGAGTATTAGTCACATTTTTCATACCATGTTTTTGAGGCCTACCCAGTTCCCTCGTTAGTCGTTGTGTGTCCATGATAGTCCTTTCCCTGTACTACCTTTTATTTATTTTCACCTTTTACTTCCTCCCAACTTTTACCCTTTGTTCAATGTCTTAAATAAAAGGAAAAAAAAGAGTAAATTCCTCCTCACCCCCCCCCTCCCTCCCCCCGCGAGCACGTGTTGTCTCACCCCTCCCATCCTCCTTTCCTCCATCTTTTCCTCTCTTTTCCGGTTCCGGCCGATGTCACCTTTCAATCCCCATTCTGTTCATGAAGTATAATCACCATACTCCTTCACAATGTCTTTCAACCTTTCTGTTTTTTACTCAAATCTGCTTTCACTGGAAAAAAAAAGATAAAAGAAAGGAGTCCCTCCTCCCATAATAAGCACGTGATTCTATACACCTCCTCCTTCCTTCGAGTTCCGTTACTGACTTGCTAACCTCCTGCTGTTCTTCTTCTTCTCCTTCTGAACCTGTCTCCAATCATCGTCCCCCAGCCTCCCCGAAACAGTCTTCACTGTTTTGTTTTAAAATGTTTAAACTTCCTTCTTCCGTGTTGTTTACTCTCTTCCATTACAATTCACTCCTCTTCTTCTTTTCAAAAGGCTGTTTTCAAATCGCTCTTTAAATCATTCCGTTTATAAAAGTTTCATCTCTTGCAGTTTTTCCCTTCTCCAAACTCTAAACTCACCTTCATTCCACCATTCCTCCAACGTTTTCAAATGTATCTGACTTGAAAATCCCAAGAACCCCCGTTTGTTTGCAGTTGATGTTCCTATTTCATTAATCGTTGCTTTTGTACATCTTCAGTGCCAAACGCTTCCCTGTCTGTTCCCTCCTCTCTTGGTACTCGCCCCTATCCTACCAACCCGATCTCTTAACAGCATCCCACTCCATTCCCCCATTTCATCACTACCTGCCCCCTACCACACCCCTTCAAAACTCCTCCCACACCCCTTCCCATCATTTCTCCCCCATCAACCCTCCCATTTAAATCCCCCCACTTCCCCCCCCCCCCCCACACACACATCTCCCCTTCTAATCTCCCCCCTCAACCCTCCCTTTCAACTGTCATCATGCCAGCTGGCTGGGTGTGGGTACCTCTCTCACCAGCCATGGCACCTCAGCAAAGGACTTCTGTGACTCATTGGGACTGACACAATCTGTCAATTTCCCGACCCGGATCTCAGTCAATGGAGCATCTTCTCTTCTAGACTTGGTTATGACAAACTTCCCTGCAAATGTCTGCTGCTCTTCTTCACCCTCTCTCTGTTCTCTTCACCCTCTCTTTTGCTCAAGGTCATCTGCCATCAGCTTGGAAATCAGCCAACATCACCACTTTACACAAAAAAGGTGCAAACATAGATCCTTGCAACTACAGACCAATCACCCTGCACCCAATAATCGGCAACGTCATGGAATCCATCATTGCTTCTGATATTAATTCCTTCCTCTTTTCCAATGGCTTGATCTCGGATTATCAATTTCATTTCAGACCAGGTCACTCTATGCTGGACATGCTGCTTCTGCTGTCTCAACAATGGATGGAGGTCCTCAATGCCAAACAGGAAATCAGAGCCATCTTCCTTGACATATCACGTGCCTTCGATACGGTCTGGCACCCCGCCCTGCTCACCGAACTCTCCTCCTATGATATCCATCGAACCTCCATGCATGGCTTGCGGACTTCCTCTCTGGTTGCAGTCAATGTGTGGCCCTCAATGGAATCCTCCCATCTCCACATCCTGTTCAGGCTGGAGTTCCCCAAGGCAGTGTTCTGCGCCCTATGCTTTTTCTGGTCTTCATCAATGATCTCTCCGACTCTCTGGAAAATCCTCTCTATCTCTTTGCTGATGATTCAACTCTCTGCCGCTCCATTCCTCATCCCTCCGATCAGCAGTCTGCAGCGTCCTCACTCTCTGCAGACCTGGACAAAATCACAGACTGGTCAAACAAGTGCAACATGTCTTTTAATCCTGACAAATTATCACACTCTCACGATGTCTCTCTGAAAAGGCCGACTGGACAACCCTCCAATCTACTTTCTCAACAATCCTCTCCAAGAAGTTCTGTCACTCAAGATTTTGGGTCTCACTATCTGCCATGATCTTTCCAGGGAAAACAACATTTCCAACTGGCCTCCAAAGCCAGTCGCCGACTGGGCATCCTCCGTCATGCGAAGTCCTTTCTTGGCACAGCTGAGCTCCTCACCATGTGCAAAGGTTTCAAAAACAGCTCAATGGAATACTGCTCTCCCCGATGGGCCGGTGCTGCTGCCTCCCACCTAGCTCGGCTTCACGTTGTTGAAACCAAAGCTTTCATCCGCAGCTCAATGGAATACTGCTCTCCCCTCTGGTCTGGTGCTCCTTCCTCACACCGAGCTCGGCTTCACGTTGTTGAAACCAAAGCTTTTAGAATCATTGGAATTTCCCGTGATGAAACTAACTCCGAGGGCCTTTCACTCACTCACCGCAGGCAGGTAGGTGGTCTTTCTATCTTCTACCGACTCTTGTCCGGCCTAGCCCCCCCAGCTCTGTCTGTGCTCTGTCCCCTAAATATTCTTACAGAACACACAAGATCTCTCAGCAACCCTCTTCTGGTGAAACAGGCAAAATCAAGACTCTCTGCTCACCTTCACTCTTTCATTCCTCTTTTCTCCCACCTCTGGAACAAACTCCCTCATTCTCTTCAATCCCACTCCTCCCTCCCGGTCTTCAAAACAGCTGTTCACCACCATCTCTTGTGTTCCCACATCCAAAACCTTGATCTTTTGTACCCCCATTAATCCACTCCAAGCCCATCTCTTCAAATTCCGTTTTCTTTCCTGAAATCCCCTGTAGCATCCATCTTGTTTATACCGTGTACCCCACCCCAGCCCTCTCCCTTGCACAGATCTCCCAATGTACCTGTTCTCTACTGTTGTTGTGCTTCCCTATCTCCCCCTCTTGTCTCCTGCTCCCTTTATTTAGTACAGCGGATAAGCTCTCATATTTTAACAAATTGTGCACTTTTTGAGAAAAGCATGAAATTTCTAGCATAGTTAGTATATACCATAAGGTTTATTTTCAGACGTGGAGGGAAGTCAGATTTGACCTCTGAGGACCGTGAGAGGTCAAATCCAAAATGGCCGCCAGTCCACCGAGTCTAATGTTCAAACGCGCTTAATTTTGGAACCAAATAGTGTAGAAAAACATTATAGGTGTCATTTCCAACTAAATTGGGGGTGCCCATTCATTTGGTGATACTTTTGAGATCGGCAGAACTCAAGGACATGCATTTAGGTCACGGTCAAGGTCTAATTACGTTAAATATCTATTTTTATGATACTGCAGTTGGAACTGCTATTGGAAAAAGTTCATTTGAACTTTTAAAACTTTATTTTTTCAGGTACAGGGAGGGATAGGTACAGAGCACCCAAAGACCAGAAATGATGAAAAAAAGTGCTTACACTGCAAGGAATGATGCAATAACCTCTGAAAAAATAACTGTAGTTAACCAAGTATGTCCACCAATGCTTACATTAAATCAAGTGCAATGATGAAAATTGGTAATGATCTAAATCTAACAGTCTCCAGAACAGACGCACAGTGCAGTGCACTTGAATGCAGCTTTGGCACACTTGCAGCGTCCAGTGCACCCTTTCTTGCAGCCACAGTCGATCAATTCATGGCACGATTTTGATGCTTCAGGAAGAGTGGTCCAAAGAGGCTGCCACCCAGTTGTCTCCTTTGTCCAGCCCCAGTCAGATGGCTCTGGCATCTCTGGATCCATGACCAATGCCTGGTTACAACAGTTGGCCTGGTAGCAAGTGCGCCTGATGTGCTGCTTGAGTGTTGCCTGGGTTGGAGGAATGTTCTCTAGAGTTGTACACTTCTGTGTGAAGAGCTGTTTCCTGGCATCATTCACTTCTGTGCTCTCACTGGTTCTATCGTACATCAGCACCACAAATCGCTCTAGCAGTAACATTGAGCCTTCACTGACCTCACTTGGCATACCTAGGAGTTCATTTAGAGCATCATTCACCTCTGGGCATCCCCAATTTAGTTGGAAATGACACCTATAATGTTTTTCTACACTATTTGGTTCCAAAATTAAGCGCGTTTCAACATTAGACTCGGTGGAATGGCGGCCATTTTGGATTTGACCTCTCACGGTCCTCAGAGGTCAAATCTGACTTCCCTCCACATCTGAAAATAAACCTTATGGTATGCACTAACTATGTTAAAAATTTCATGCTTTTCTCATAAAATGCACAATTTTTGTGTTTATCTGCTGCACTAATTATATGTTTTTATACGAGTGTGTGTTAGCGCTTGTACGAGGCTTGACTTTGTTTGCAAATAAAATAAATAAAACACCACCTGCATCCATAACCGCACTGATGCTCTTCCCTTCCTTAGAATAATTGGATTCCACGTCGAAAGGTCGAGCGACCAAACGACCTTCGAACGATACGTGAGGAAGCTCGTGCAGAACAACAGTGATGAAGGAGATCACACCACTACTGAAGTTACCATGTGCTGCTGTTTCATTACACAGCATATGGTACATACACCTACACACCTACACACCTACACACCTACACACATCCCACATGTCCCACATGTCTATACATGTTTAAAGTGTATGTGCCCTTCCCCCTCCCCGATAACGCCGGGTACTTCTGGCAGTAACAAATAAAATAAAAACGAAGAAATATCTCTCAGCAATTTCCCGTCTGTTAATTTATTTATTTTACATATGTGAATTACACGTTCATGCACACGTGAAATGGAGTTTGTTTTTGCACACATTAAATGAACACGTGAACCTTTACTTCCAGATAATAATGTTGAATGAAATAAGAACGAAGAAATATATGTCGGCATCATTGTTGACGTTTTTGTGACGACTGTCATCAAACGGAAAAGCAATATATATTAATGGGAAAGAAAAAGCGAATTTTTAATATATGTCGACATTTTGCTCTTCTGTTATTTTAGGCGGTGTATGATACATCGCTGCACGATTTAAAAAAATATATCTCGGCATTTTCCCATGTGTGCGTGAATGTTCTCAATTATTTCTGACACCGAGTCTAAAACCATCGATACAAATGAAATCAGAGACAAGGTGAGTTAGATTGGAGATAAAGGTGTGAGAGAGACTCAATGGCCTTGAAATTACAGGCCTTCGAGAATTCATTTCAGTCTATAAACGCAAACTTTCATCGGATTTTCTTCTCGGTTTTTTCCCACCGAGTCTAAAACTATGTTAGCGCCGAGTCTAAAACTATTCGAAATATCAGCGATGAAATGATATATCGAATTAGAGTTGAAATAAAAATGTGAGAGAGAGCAAGCCAGCACGGGCCTAACAGGCCTCAAATCCATGCGAGTTAATAAAATGGTGGATTATTTGTTTATGAAGCCTCTCCAAGAATGGGCGGAGCTACTCTCTAAACGGAGTAAGCCGAGTAAACGGAGCAAGTCATTTTGCCGACCGACCAGAGCCATTCAACAACCCCCAAGGGTCTTAATTGAACTAAAAGCTGAGTGCCAGCTGACATAACAATTTATAGTCTTTGTGTTGCCCCGTGTTTGTAGTTGAGTCCGCATGGAGGGTCCCTTACTACAGCCTTATAGTTACCTCAACTTTCAATTTTATTGCTTTACAATCATTTTCATTAAGCCCATTATTTGTTGGATTTTCTTCGTCTTGTCGTTTCTGTGTTTGTGGGGATTGGATAACCCCCCTCATGCTGATCGGCCCAGGTAAGGACCTCATGACTTTCGGTCCTGCGTGCACCATAAAAGGAACTGTCATTAATTCGGTTGGATTTCTCGGGAGTAACAACGATCGGCGACCCGTCATCTTGGGGTATTAATCCCAGGTGACACGACAATATCTAAAACTGAGCCATTTTTCTTTTGATGAAAAATGGAATTAAAAATAAAATTAACTCGTGAAAAGTAAATATCCATGTAATCATTCGTGTAATCATTCATGTAATCATTCTTGTAATCGTTGATTTTAGTGGTTTAGTGTGGGCCTGCATTATTTACCAGGAGGTTGGTGCAGTGCTTTGAGTCGACAGTCTTTATCAAGAGTTGTAAAGCTAGCCATTGGGCCTGGACCCAACTCTCATGTAGGATATTTATATCGGTCACAACACAGCAGATTCAGAACTCCAAGGGGAAAAAAAAACAAAAAACGAGGAAATGCAAACATCCAAATTTTATTCGGATTAACCATGCATATGCATTAGTGGTGTAGATCGATTAGCAAAAAATATGTCATTTTTCTAATTGCATAATCCAACATGACACACGTGATGGATACAGGTGTTTGCGAACATACAAGCAACAGTGGAGGTCAACAGAGGGCCTTCCTGCAGCCTTGAGCAACATAAATGAAGACAGGTCGTCATGTAATGTACCGCAACATATGAACGTGCTGAAAAACCTTTCACACCTTGTAAAAGGGTGGCCCGGCCCTCAGGATGTTTGACTCGATGATTGGAGCAACGATGGTGATCTCGACCAGGATAGAAACCTGCAATAAGAGCTTTCCTTAACCTCTGGTACATCCTCCACAAGCATCATGAGCACCTCAATGACATCACAAAGTCTTCATGAAAGTCATCCAGATATTGTGTCCTGTATAGGAGGATAGTATCAGGGCATTAAAGCAAAGGAAAGCAATTACACTTCCTGGTACCAACATAGACATCGCAGTGTAAAAAAATTAAATGTTCATGAGGCAGTGACAGGCGGCTGGTCTTGTCCATGTGCAAATCTGGAAAAGTGACAACCAGGATTGCACTCGGATGGATTCAGGAGAATGAATAATACACTCATCCTATATGCACTACACATTTCCTATTGATTTCAGAGGTTCCTGGACCGTAACATGTTTCACTGCCTTCGCTATGCTGCTGTAAATGTCCATTTTGTTTCCTGTAATCACCAAATGATTGTGAAAGCACTTAGAAAGCAATTGTGCAGCCGAAGCCACCCAATACCAACATTCTCCATTATTGTTACCAGGAAGCAGGTACTAATTTTGCCGACCTAGTAAGGATTACAGGCTCAGTCAACCCACCTGGTGTTATTTAACGGAACGGGAGGTGCTCAAACCTCAAGACCCGAGGATCTTAAGGCAGCCACCTTAACCGTTAAGCGAACACCTGGCTTAGTTTCCCATTTACAAACCATCCCAGCTAATACAACACCGTTGGGCCAACGTTGGCATTTGGTCAATTGGTCGCAAGCGCATTGTTGACGTCGGGGTAACGTTGCCGATTGGTTGCAATAATTGCAACGTCCATTTTCCAACGTTGGCCTGACGTTGTCTATTGGTTGCAATTGCGACGCCTATTTTCCAACGTTGGCCTGACGTTGTCCATTGGTTGCAATTGCGACGTCTATTTTCCAACGTTGGCCTGACATTACCGATTGGTTGCAATAATTGCAACGTCCATTTTCCAACGTTGGCCTGACGTTGTCCATTGGTTGCAATTGCGACGTCTATTTTCCAACGTTGGCCTGACATTGCCGATTGGTTGCAATAATTGCAACGTCCATTTTCCAACGTTGGCCTGACGTTGTCCATTGGTTGCAATTGCGACGTCTATTTTCCAACGTTGGCCTGACATTGCCGATTGGTTGCAATAATTGCAACGTCCATTTTCCAACGTTGGCCTGACGTTGTCCATTGGTTGCAATTGCGACGTCTATTTTCCAATGTTGGCCTGACGTTGTCCATTGGTTGCAATTGCGACGTCTATTTTCCAACGTTGGCCTGACGTTGTCCATTGGTTGCAATTGCGACGTCTATTTTCCAACGTTGGCCTGACGTTGTCCATTGGTTGCAATTGCGACGTCTATTTTCCAACGTTGGCCTGACGTTGTCCATTGGTTGCAATTGCGACGTCTATTTTCCAACGTTGGCCTGACGTTGTCTATTGGTTGCAATTGCGACGTCTATTTTCCAACGTTGGCCTGACGTTGTCCATTGGTTGCAATTGCGACGTCTATTTTCCAACGTTGGCCTGACGTTGTCCATTGGTTGCAATTGCGACGTCTATTTTCCAACGTTGGCCTGACGTTGTCCATTGGTTGCAATTGCGACGTCTATTTTCCAACGTTGGCCTGACGTTGTCCATTGGTTGCAATTGCGACGTCTATTTTCCAACGTTGGCCTGACGTTGTCCATTGGTTGCAATTGCGACGTCTATTTTCCAACGTTGGCCTGACATTGCCGATTGGTTGCAATAATTGCAACGTCCATTTTCCAACGTTGGCCTGACGTTGTCCATTGGTTGCAATTGCGACGTCTATTTTCCAACGTTGGCCTGACGTTGTCCATTGGTTGCAATTGCGACGTCTATTTTCCAACGTTGGCCTGACGTTGTCCATTGGTTGCAATTGCGACGTCTATTTTCCAACGTTGGCCTGACGTTGTCCATTGGTTGCAATTGCGACGTCTATTTTCCAACGTTGGCCTGACGTTGGCCTGACTTTGTGTAACACACTAAACGATGGAGAAAAAACCCACAGGTGACACTGAGGATGACAAAGGACAGTAAGAAACCTCTGAGTCAGATTCCAGAGTTCACGTGAGAAAAGAAACTGCAATCACATTTGCACAACCAGTCACATTTGAACCAGTAATGTGGCAAAAACGATGGGACGCTGGCAATTTTACACCTGCGTTACTTAAGTATATGCGGGAAAAGCACGATTGGCATATGAGGATTGCACGGTGGGGACTCATTCTTACAGAAGGTAGAAAGAAACATCATTACTTTTAGAAGAGATAAAATTACATCATTTAAGGAGGATAACTGCCGAAGGCCGAAGCAAGTATAAAGGTTTCTAGTGCTGACGTCCAAGTTAGGAAGTGGTTAAATTAAATAAGTGTGAGGTGCTAATAAGTGCGAAAAGTTGGGTTTTTATAAGGTCACAAAATACACTTTGTGGATCTGACTGATGGTGATCAAGTGCATCTTACTATATTAAATAAAAAATAAGGCAATATGGTGTGTGTGTGTGTGTGTGTGTGTGTGTGTGTGTGTGTGTGTGTGTGTGTGTGTGTGTGTGTGTGTGTGTGTGTCGTTGGTTGTTATCTCCATAATTTGGGTTTTAGAAGGTGGAATAGAGTCCTCCCAGGACTAAAATGATCTACCCCCGTTTGGGTGAAGGATTGTTGTGAAGTTTTGTTGCTCTCAGAATTTTGCTCCAAGGGCTCTATTCAGGATCGTCGCTGAGCCCCGTGCAGCCTCCAACAGTAGTTAGTTTGTGGTGATGTTCCCAGTGCTGCTTTTTAAGATCTCTGTGAGGTTCTTCTTTATTTATTATGTGAGGATCCTTTCACTTCATTCTTGAGGTCTTGGTATCTGGTCATTTTCTTGATTTCTGCATTATTTAGGCCAAAACCGCTGGGTACTGAAATATCAATCGGCAATGGTGTCTTTGTTGGAACCCATCTGTGGATCGGTCCCATCGGCCGATGGGTCTGACCCGTTTGCGGATCCGCAGATGGGCGACCCATCTGTGGATGCACGAGAAATGACAATGCAGACCCATCGGCCGATGGGTCTGCGCCATCTGCGGATGTGTTGTTCACCTTGAAGGAATGTGTATGCATCAATGGTGGATGAGTATGTTTATTTGAACCTAAAAATAAGCAATTGATGTCATAAATGTTTATAAAGCAGTCCGTGACATGTGGTTTGTCGATAACCGTTTGTCGATAAGATAAAAATAAGATAATGTCGCTCCATTTAAAAACGCTGGTCTACTTCGCTGGTGGCACTGGCAGACTCAGCTCTCCATTGTTTATATAGCAATTCCTGGCATGCCTTAATCACCCCAAAGGTAAAGATGAAGGTGTGGCTTCGTAATCGGGGCATTGTCAATTATATAAACACAATAACGCATTATGTGATTCTATGAGGCCCTCAGTGTGATTCTATGAGGCCCTATGTGATTCTATGAGGCCCTCAGCGATGGGTCTGACCCGTTTGCGGATCCACAGATGGGTCGCCCATCTGCGGATCCGCAAACGGGTCAGACCCATCGGCCGATGGGACCGATCCACAGATGGGTTCCAACATCTTTTCCTTTTTGTTCCTGAGCGCTATGTCTGGTCGTAGTGCTTTGTTTTCTATGTTCACAATGGATGGAATCATCAGGTCATACGTGAGCATTATGTCCTTGTTTTCAATGATGGCTTTTTTGGTTCATGTTTCCACAAGTTTTGTGGAACTGGGATATTGAAATTTCTGAAGATGTCCCAGTAGATTACTCTACATACATTGTTGTACCTTTGGGTGTAGAGCTGCTCTGACATGAGGTTTTTTTTACATCCTGATAGGAGGTGGCTCGTGCTCGTGTTTCTACCTTGCAGAATCTATACTTGTCCGATTGACTCAGTCCTGCTATCTTTTTAAAGCCATTGGTGTAGTGTCCTTGGTATTGAGCATTAATAATGAATTGTGCTCCATCCCAGTTGAACTGACTTCTTCTTAGCCATTTGTTTATGTGTCTGAACAGTGCATGTCAGAGCAGAAACTCCACCATAAAGTCCAAGGAACTGTCCGTAGAACTCAGATAGAATTGTCGACATAGATATAGTAGACAAATTTGATTTTAGACAAAAGGCATAGATCTAAGGAAGTGTATAAAACAATTTCTAGAGTGTTGAACGTTCCCAAGAGCACAGTGAGCTCCATCATTAGGAAACAGAAAGAATATGGAGCTGCTCAAACTCTTCCTAGAGCTGGCTGTCCGACCAAACTGAGCAACTGGGCAAGAAGGACCTTGGTCAGGGAGGTGACCAAGAACCCAATGACGAATCTGACAGAGCGAGAGAGTTCATTGGCTGAGATAGGAGAACCTATTGGAAGGAAGATAGTCTCTGCAGGACTTCACAATTATAGGCTTTATGGGAGAGTGGGTCGGACGGAAGCCACTTCTGAAAAAAAGTACATGACAACACACCTGGAGTTTGCAAAAAGGCACGTGAAAGACTGAGTGAGAGCATGGGGCAAAATATTCTGTGGTCTGATGAGAAGAAAATTCAACTCTTTGGCCTGAATGCAAAGTGTTACGTCTGGCGGAAACCAAGCACAACTCATCAGTCTGCACATCGGATTTTTATGTGAAAAAATAAAAAATATTTTTTCACATAAAACCACTTTTTTGCGCGCAAAAAAAAAAAATTGCTATTTTCGGAGAAAAACAAATATTTCGCCCTTTTTCGGGAAAAATAAAATAAAATGCCCTTTTTGGTCGAAAATGTCTGGCAATGCTAAAAAAGATTAGGGAATTTTTCGAAATTTTTAACTGCGATCGAAATGTTTAACTGCGATCGAAATTTTAAACTGCGATCGATCTCAAAAACAAAACGTTGCGTCCACTTGCGTGCGTTGCGTCCCCAGCGTGTACAGCAGTGAGGCGGTGTACTACAGTGAGAGAGTGTACACAAAGTGTGAACAAGTCTCCTATCAAGATGCGTGCTGCTCTTCGTGACAAGTGGCTGAAGGAATTCAACGCTGGCGGCGATGGGGCCACCTTCAAGTACGTGTCGAGTGACACGGCTTTCTGTCGAGCTTGTGAAAAGACTTTCCGGGCGAAGCAGAAGTCTGAGCTGGCCCAACATGTCCGAGGAGACCGCCACAAGAACAACTTGGCCTTGAAGAAGGAGAGGACGGTCACGCAAGCCACCATGGAGGACTTTGGTGGCGGAAAGAGGCACAAGTGCGACGTCGTGGCTCAGGAGCTGTGCCAGGCCATGCTGGCCGCTGGCATCCCATGGTCGAAATTGGAAAACCCTGCCCTCTGGTCGTTCCTGGAGAAGCACATCACTCTCCAGATCCCCGATGAAAGCTGGATTCGAAAGCACTACCTCGACAAGTGCTACGACGAGGCCTTGGCGGGGTTCCGTGCCGACCTCGGACAGCAGCCCATCTGGCTGTCCGTCGACGAGACGACCGATTCGGCAGGTCAATATGTGGCCAACATCGTCGCGGGACGCTTGTCCAAGGAGGGGTACTTTCGTCCCCACCTCGTCCAGTGCATGTTTCTGGAGAAGACCAACTCTGGGGAGATCGTGCGCGCAGTCAACGACACGCTGCGCTATCTTTGGCCTGATTTCAAGCCGGAGTGCCTCAAGGTCCTCGTCAGCGACGCCGCGGCCTATATGATCAAGGCCGGCCATGCCCTGAAGGAACTCTTCCCGGACTTGCTGCATGTGACTTGCGTTGCCCACGCGCTCCACCGTGTCTGCGAGACAGTCCGAGAAATGTTCAAGGACGTCAACGACCTGATTGCCACGACGAAGAAGGTGTTCGTCAAAGCCCCGTCGCATGTTGTCCTTTGGAAGGAGCAGCAGCCCAATCTTTATCTCCCCCCCCCCCCCCCGGAGCCCATTCTGACTCGGTGGGGGACGTGGATCGACGCCGCGGTGTTTTACGCCGAGCACTTCGAGGCCGTCAAGGACATTGTGGACCAGCTGAACGATGACGACGCGATGGCAATCCGGAGTGCCAAGGACCTGTTCGGAAAGGCGGACATCAAGCTCAGTTTGGTCTTCTTAAATGCCCACGTGTTGTTCATCCCGAAGATCCTTAAGCAGCTGGAGGAGGCCGGCATGGAGCTGGCCAAGGCCTTCCAGCTCCTTGATCAGGCCAAGGAGGAGCTCGAAAAGATCCGAGGCTGCCGTAAGGAGATCCTGCTCACCAAGTTCAAGGCGGTGCTGCAGCGCAATCCCGACATTGGTGTGCTGAGGACAGTGGCTTTGATCCTGGATGGAGATCAGCACGGATCTGAGGTTGGTGTGCCGGCTGGAGTCAAGCTTGCCGACATCCCCCTCTTGAGGTACTGCCCCATCGTCAGCGTCGACGTGGAAAGGTCCTTCTCCGTCTACAGAAACGTCCTCACCGACCGCCGCCACCACCTCACCAAGGAGAACATTACCAAGATAATGATTTCAAACACCTACTTTAACCGTTCCTAAAAGGGTCTTGTCAATTTCTTCTAGTCCTCTACTTATCAAACAATGCGGTTGCAATAAAGGTACCTGAACGTCAGTTTGTACCTGTTTACTAGCCCAGAGTGCTTAATGTTGTGCAGGAAAAAGCTTACCATTTTTTGTTCTTTTTTTGACTGATTTCTGAAAAACTTGGTAATAATAAAAAATGAATAAAACGGGGGAAAAAAATATTTCGGGATTTTTTCACATTAAAAAAAAAAAATTCCGCTTTTCAAAACATAAAAGGCCTATTTTCTTAACATAAAAATCCGTAGTCTACGTCATCACCCATATAACACCATCCCGACCGTGAAGCATGATGGTGGAAGCATCATGCTATGGGGATGCTTTTCAGTGGCAGGGACTGGGAGACTTGTAAGAATCAAGGGAACAATGAATGGAGCCAAATACAGATGAATCATTGAGGAGAACCTGCTTCAGAGCGCAAAAGCCCTTAGACTGTGTCGAAGATTTACATTCCAACAGGACAATGACCCCAAGCATACAGCCAAAGCAACACTGGAATGGCTTCAGAACAAGAACATGAAAGCCCTTGAGTGGCCCAGCCAAAGCCCAGACTTGAATCCCATTGAGAATCTGTGGAAAGACTTGAAGATTGCTGTTCACCGACGCTCCCCATCCAACTTGGCAGAGCTTGAAAAAATCTGCAAGGAAGAATGGGGAAAACTCCCCAAATCCAGATGTGCAAAGCTGATACACACATACTCAAGAAGACTCGAAGCTGTAATCGCTGCCGAAGGTGCTTCTACGATGTATTGACTCAGGGGCTTAAATACTGTCGTGTTCCTGGTGATTGAAATCTTCCAAGGAAACGGATTTCCAAACGGGCTTTAACTCCAAGGCATTCAGTCAAGATATAGCGGAGAATACGCGTGGGGGCAAGTGGTGGAGAAGCCGGAGCACTTACCCTCACGGATCCCACTGGCAGTCTTCACTCTGTAATAATTAATGCGAGCCGACTCAGGACGTACTGCACAAAAATAAATGCCGGCTTTATTAAAAGGAATGCCAGTAATACAAAATAATGCATGGTAAATAAAATCCTAAATTGGGACGTCCCCACACTCAGATCCAAATACAGACGAAAGGGAAAAATAATTGAAAATATATGTGTTATTTATGGCACTTATCTCCAATCACTGGTGTATCTCGTCAAGAATAGTCAACAATAGTCTGAGGCCTTGGCGGGGAAAATGTGCTCATTCGCACGGGCTAGGCCTCACCGCGCTTCCGCTCACTCCTAGCCTCGTCGTGCTGCAGCGAGCAGGCTGCGCTAGTCCACTCATCGCTCTTGCTTGGAAAACCGCAGCTCTTCCTCCTCACGACCACCAGCAAGATGCCGGAACACGGCCGCCCACGATGAAGCCTCCCCGTGTAAGAGAGCAAAGCGCAACAGTCCACTATGGATCCAGGGTCAGCAGCCCAAGGAAGAGAGAAAATGTCCACCAGTGCATTCCTTTATCATCCAGGTTTTGACGTCATCTGTCCTGCTTTACCAATCAGCGAGTTCCATCTTACCAGTGCTTTCTGTCAATCAAAACCCCCACCCAATCACTGCTTTTTGGGTGTGTCTCCACGGAGCTGCCTGTCCTGTGCGCTTACCAAGTCGGTGTAATCAGCGGTAGTGCTTCATGCCTGGCTTCCAGTTAGTTTTTATTAATTAGTGTATTTAAATACGCTATTCTGGCTAGGTGTCTAGTGCAGTGGCATAAGGAACAGAGCAATAAATTACAGAGGCAATGACACACGGGATTAATTTACCCATAATCCCTCGCTAATTAACATGCCCCACCCCTCATGATGGGGACGACGATACAAGCTTACCCGGCGGTCTACACGAATTTCCCTACTTATGGAACATTGAGGTGGTTCTTCTTCTTCACGACAGTCGGAGCACACTAATCTATACACTCTACCTGAACTAAGTTATCGCTACCCCCCACGAACGTAACAATACTTATGTAAATTAGATATTTCTGAATTTCATTTTGTAATTAATTGTTAAAAATTTCAATAAAAAAAAAAATTCCACTTTGACATTACAGGATATTATGTGTAGATCAGTGACAAAAAATGTCAATTTAAGCCATTTCAAATTCAGGCTGTAACAACAAAATGTGAAAAAGTCAAGGGGAGTGAATACTTTCTGAAGATACTGCAACCAAATGTTTTCACATATTAATAGCGTTTTATACTGATCTGCTATTACAGTACAGTCATTATAAACAATGTTTTTCTAAGTTCTCCAACTTTCCTTTCTATTTTGAACATTTTAATTGTAATTACTGCTTTGGAGATAGAACAGTGATTTTTGCTTTCACACTTTAACAGCATGTTGAAAAGCAATGCACGGTACTAATTGGCACTATACTGCATTTGGCAGGTTGTGACATGTCCAGACCACGATGGCGAGCGGCTCAGCTTGTATTGTGAGCCATGCCGGCGCCCACTGTGCCCACTCTGTCGGAATTCAGGAGAACACAGCACACACCGCCTGCTGTCACTGCTTAACGCTCACCGTACTATCAGGGTTAGACACGATTCCATTGCTGAACAACAACTGCGATGTGACATATAGTTTTACTGTAGTCGGTCTGCCAGTGATTAAGCTATTATTTAGCCGTAGCCAAATAGTAACAACAGCAGCGAATGCGGAATATAAGAAATGTTTCAGTGTCTGGGAGGTCCTGAGTTGCTGTCGTCTAAAATATTTGCCTTTTTATTTCATAGGACAAGTTGTCACGAAGTGTTGCTCATCTCATAGGGAAAGAAGATGAAGTCAAAGAAGCCATTGCATCTATTGAAAAGGTTATTGAGGAAACGGAGGTGAGTACAACCCGTCAGGTGCCCCCATCAAAGATCTGACGGTATCTGTTCTTAAGATCCCTTTGCCTTTCTCAGATAAAGGGTCAACGTGCACGGGAGGTGGTCTCCGATGGCATCGACGCTCTGTTAATAGCGTTGGGAGAGCGCCGTGCTTCACTGCTGACTGCGGCAGAGTGCAGCGAAAGATGCCGCCTGGCGGAGTTACGGAGGCAGCTCCAGGAAACCAGGGGGATGCTGGATTGTTGGGGACTCGTTGGACTTGCTCAAGAGGTCTTGCGAGAAAATGACCAGTTGGCCTTCGTTTTGGCTGCTCGCCACTTGCACTGTAGGTAAGGCCAACTACAGGGTGCATGCACGCTTAGTCCTTTTACTTATTCCTATATACATGGGTGATGGAGCTCCATACTGGGAGAACTTAAACCATGGATAAGACTTATGACAGCAAAACAAAGCGCAAGAGCATTTAAAAATACAGGCAATTCAGCGTCATGTAAAGATCACTGGATTTTGCGTGAGTTTGATTGTCTTTTTCAAGACGGAACTTGCAAGCGCAGTTGAAATTCCTATCCATGCAAAGAAAGAAGTGAAATCAAATCAATTGCTGCTGCATGAAACACCCTGTTCCGTTTATTCTTGCTCCGTGAAACACTCACTGTACGTTAGGATCACCCTGTGCCCACATGCTAAGCAAACGAGGAACACGCTGTGCTATGTAAGAGTACTGCAACCCATGCCTGCAGAAAACGGATTTTTTTGGAATGTCGGCCGCAATTTCCCTCTGATCATCATGGGCCTTTGTTTGAAGCTAGTTTTTACCATTGCTCACATTTCTCATTTAGTCAGCTTGGTTGAGGGATGGCTTTGAAGGCCATAAAATACAAATTGATGAGTCTTTCCTTCGTGTTGGGAAAGGAGGTGCACAGAGCACACTGCACAAGCGCAAGCACATCCACACTTGCCATGAGAGATGGTTCGAGCCCAAATTTTTACAGCCCAAATTTCCAAGCCCGAACCCCAAAAAATGGGAGTAGGTGGGAATTCGGAATAAATTTCCCACAATTTTCCAGGAATGTTTGGGAAACAATTTATCAGCTTGTTGAACAATACTTGCATGTGGAATTCAAATTGTTTGAAAATGTTGAAGGCCTACTACCATATGATATCCATGCTCATGTATGTGTGGACATCATAGAAGATAACAAGTCAGGACACGACGATGGTTCACGAGCAAGCGGTATTCACTGCCAGGACGGACCGAAACAGGCCTGGACAGGCCAGGCCCGGAAATGTCAAAACGAAGGTTACTGACCTTGAAATGAGATAGAAAATGATGTATAATCAGTTATGAGGTTAGTTAGCTACACAACACCGAAACTTCGGTGAAAATTGAAAAAAAAAAAAAAAAAAAAAGTAATAATAAAATGAAAAATCGAGCTCCGTGAGGCTAGACACATGCCATTGGCCTAACCAAATATCGAAACCCCTTTCAGACTCCACCAACTCCCTCGGAGAAGATGTAGCTTGAACTCGATTACCCCCTAAAAAGACATCTTTTTCGGGCGTGGCTCCGCCTACAATGGGCGCAATACGCCCACTCTAGGCAGGACACAACTAGATCATGATATCAAGCTCACACCCAAGTTTCATCAAGATCGGATGATATCATTGGGTAGTTATGCTGTGGACAGACAGACACACACACACACACACACACACACACACACACACACACACACACACACACACAAACGCACACACATGACGAATATAGTGGACACTTGATAACTCGTGAACCAATAAGCACTAAAATATTATCCTGAACCTTGTGTTAACTGGAATTTCAGAAGTCTTTCTCATCTCATTCGCACAAGGACCTGGGCCGACGTTCCACAACGTGGTCAAGCATGGATGTGGACGCCCATTACTAGTTTTAATGTCCTTAATATAGAAAAAGGCAGGTCCATCTCTGTTCATACTGCTAAGTAGATGTTTCGAACATCGGAGGCTGCTCAGGGGGAAAACTTTTAGACTATCCTTCATACTTTGACAAAGCACAAATATCCTGCGCACATGAAGCGAAAAACAGGGTTAAGCAGTTGGTTTGTGTCCGTATATCTGTCTTATCAGTTTATGGTCAGCAGTTTAAGATCGAGTCACAACGTGTTTAAATTGAATGTTATATACCATATGGAACATGAAGCCTGGTGTTGGCTTAGCGGTTAGGGTACTGGCTAGGGATCCTAGGATCCTGCGTTCAAATCCCGGTCAATCACTGAATTAACGCCGGGGGGGTTGAATCAGCCTGTCATCCTTCCGAGGTCGGCAAATCGAGTACCAGTTCACTGGTAATTCCCTGTATGTTGTAAGAGGTAACTAACAGGGTTGGCGGCAGGAAGGGCATTCGGCCATAAAACATTCCTTCAAAAATGGGACCAGGGTGCCTGAAAAAGGACCAACCTCTGCTCTGCAGGGAAAAATGGCCTCTAAAGGTGGTTCATACCATATGGAACATGAATCGGAATATTAATAGGAAGACAAGTCTTTCTTTTTACCGTACTGTGTCTCTGAATTTGTCCTGATGGTGCATGCGTAGACAGGAGTGAGATAATATTTTTTACCCTGTGTACCTGTTGGGTACTCAAACAGAATTGAAAATCATTCCAAAGAGGAAACCTAGTGTTTTAAGGAGTCATGAAGGAGACAAACAACAGGCATGAATAACTAATGTAACGTGCTTGATAAGGTGATGTCATAGACTGTGTAAAACAGAGGTAAAACCCGGAATTAATTTTTATAGACTTTTTCAATCTTTATTTTATTTAAATTGAGTTATATACTTGAACACTGTAGAACACAAATCGCCTACTAAATACCTGTAAAAACCTCCAGTTTAGCAATACTTGGACATGTTAAATAGTGTGGTGCAATAAGACTGCTTCAATAGCGCTAAACTTCTGCATTTTAAAATCATCTTTAAAATCGTTATTATATTAAAATTGAAGTATAGACTTGAACACTGCGCAGGGTAACGTGTTCTATAAACTGTCTAGTTAAGATTTGTATTTTATATGTGTTAGTGTAACTAATTACCAGGTATATCATGTTAGGCCTTGACTTGCCCATTTTCCAGATTTTAGACAGGACCGACACTATGAGGTGATAAGTGATATTATTATTGATATATTCAAAGTGATGTTATTGTAATTATGTTGTCATTATTCACAAACGATGAAAAAAAGCAAAAGGTAAAATGTCAGAAATATCGATGAAATATGCAATTTTAGCTGAAAGATGCTAAGTTGGTTTGACATCTTAAAATTTTGAAAACCAATGGTAAATGCTCAATTTCTGGCATTTAAATCAAATTTCTTCACAACACATATCTTTATCATATACATATGCAATTTTTGAAAATGATAACGTGCATGGTCACATTGGAGGTTACCTTCACGTCAAGATACAAGGACAATATTATTGCGGATCCGGGGTCGGCGCTCCCCTTACCAAAAGGGGGGGTTAATCCCCTTGTCTTTTACACTGGCCGATTCTCCCGGTCCTTTAGAAGATATCGCGCTCCTTCCGGTCGGAAGCAGGGCGATACTCCTGCCCGAGCCACGGACAAGAAGGAATATTGCCGAGCGGTTTTAGCAATCCGAAGCTTGAGCCGTTAGCGGCAGTCTAAACCCGATTCTAAGCGGTTCCTATATCGTGCCACAGGTATTCAATTGGGGACAGGACGAAAGCGATCGGATGAGAGGAAACCAAAGTGAAAGAAGAACAAATATTTATTTATTACGTACACGAACCCCGAAGAGGAAATGAAAGAAGGTAGAATGTACAAGCAAAGGAAATAAAAGGACACAGGGCAATCCTTCTACACTCTTATATAACACGCCCAGGACAGAACAAACACACTTACACTAAAAGGTGCTGGCGGTGGGAAGGAAGAGAAGGTTTATGCTGATGGCAGGGAAGGAAGGTCCGGCAGATGGCACAGGCGTCGAGGTCCCGCTCCAAGCTCGCGCTCCGGTCCACGCTTTAGTTTCAAGACGAAACCTGGCAACAGCTCCGCGTGCAGTTGAATGCGGCCGGACAATTATATAGCGGGGGGAAGCTGGTACACTGCATACGGAATATGTGCGCTCATCTGCTCGTTCGTCTCCTTGGCTCTCCCAGGCACATCTCTTCAAGTAGTCCCACGCAGCCGCATATATTGGTCACTCGCGTATTAAGCCGCTTGCCTTTTGGATACGCCCATCGGTGAGCTTGCCTCGGCCCTGATTGGTCGCGAGCGCTCACCGGTCCGCCCCTTGATGGTGCGTTGAGGGGCCATGCCTTCGTTCCTGGCGCTCCTCCCCCTTCTTCTCCAACTCGGCCGCGTGGCTTATGGCGGCTTGCGGGATAGAAGACCACTCACACTGATGTTGAAAGGAACTTTGGGGCCCACTCTTATTTAATTAATGCAAACGCAGAGTCAAACTATTGGGAACAGATCCTTAACTAGAACGCATACTAAGGAGATATCTAAAGAGGTTTCCATGTGTCCTACGTGTTGCAATATGACCTAACTAGGGTGCGACCTTTGACCTTTACACAAAAATGGGAATATTTACAGGGGATTATTTATAAGGGATTATTACAAATATTTACAAAGTGGAGGGTTCTAAAAACCGCAACACTGCACCCTCATTACCTCCAGGGCCGTCCCGGCCCGAAAGAACTTTAACTTAGTGTGACACTCAGGTGTGGTAACCCTCTACTATTAACTTCACCCTGAGTATGACATTTTAAAACAACTAAGTATGTCCCGCCTGCTGCGTTGCATTCTATCTATCAGACTCACGCCCCCAGAATAACCGAATTACGGAATTATTTTGAAACTACACATTGACGGTGGGGAGCATTATTTACAAGGACTACTATTTGGTATTTACACGCGAACCCAGGACCTGTCTTTTGTGAAACAAAAGAAGAACTTTTGAAAAGAGGAAAGGCATACACTGCACTGCACCGATACCACCAGCACCAATAAGCACCAATAAGCACCAATATGCAAAAAGCACCAAAGCAACAATATGCACAAAAGCACCATCCGGTGCACAGTCATACATTTCAAATAATAATAACGATGCCTTGCGACATCTTCTCTGCCTGGCCGCTGGTTCTTGATGTTTTCTTGCTTGCTGCCTATTTAGTAATAAAAAAACAAAAGGCACAAAACGTGTCCACTTTTTAAATTATGGCCAGCAGTGGCCAACTAAGGGTGGTCCACCTGCATGGCTTAGGTGCCACTTCAACCGTGGTCCGCAAGCAAGATCTCCACTGGCCACAATGGCCGGTCCCCAGCAGAGGTGCCAGGTCCCAAAAGGTGGGGTCCATGAATGTGGTGCTTGGCCACAGACCTGTGGTCCATACAGTGGTGCTCGGCCACAACAACGTGTGGTCCATAAGTGGGGTACCGGTCCAGGCAGGCAGCAGCGAGGGCGCGGGCACACAACTGCGACACCTGCACACTTTGCCCTCGGCACACAAAGACCACAGTCCATGAGTGGGGAAGGAAGACAAAGCAGGATTAGCGGGGTGCAAGGGCGCAAGAGTACACATCAACACAAGGTAATGCAGAGGTGAGGTGCGCAGGAGAGCGAGCCGAGAAAGCTCATCCCTACCGTACGTTCCCCCCCTGTTACCTAATCTACCCGTGCCCTTACCCCGTATTTACACAATTTACAAATCCGTCGCTAACGTCCTGTCTTCCCCATATCTCCCCTAATCCAAATTCGTCAACAATCCCTCCAAACCAAATTTGCCATCAATCAATTTATCATCAATCCCTCCTAAGGAGGAAGAGATGGAATATAAACAATGTCACCCCACGTCATGATGCGTCTTACATACCAGACATTTGCACAAACCGGTGGTGTGGAGTCCTGTCACCTTGGTGAGTGGATGCGGATGGTGCGAAGAGACTTTCAATCCTAACTACCTTCTAAATGACGTTAACACACTTTACACTACCCGGGGTCTTTCCCTGCCAAACCATTGGCCATTTACACTATGTGGTTCTAGGAACCAATTCCCATTGACCAAACGGTGGTGCTCACCAATTTGGGGTCTCACTCCCCCGATTCTACTCCCGGTGCCCTCGCACAATTTCCGGGCTGGGTCGTGTGGCGCTCCCAGCAGGTCCGCTCACCTGCACACCTCCGCCACTGCAGTTGTCTCCCGAGCTTACCTGCTCCTTACCCTAACCTACCTGGGGAAGGCCCTCTTGCGCTCTCACCCCACTACCGCCCCCTTTGGCGTCGGGCTACCCGGGTCCGTCCTTGGATCCTCGGGCCCCATTGAACTCTAACTGGCTCCCAGAGCCTACCTGTGGCCTCACCTGGCCGACAGACTAACAGTGGCGGAGTGCCCATTTAACCATTCGTACTAACAGACCACACGCCCAGCCAATTTACTCCACTAATGCACCCAACACAACACTTCTGTGCAACTACTCGCACCACAGATGCCAATATCCAACCACAATTTACCTACTCCCTCTACCTACTTTTAAACTACCCTGCCCGGGTACTCGTGAGGGGGTTCATCCTGTCCCCACTCACCCTTTCGCACCATACACTCCACTCCACTTATTCCACCATACTCACTCCACACCATCCATTCCATACACCATTCTCACTTGCCACCTGTATTCCACTTGCACACTCGGTGCCCACATACCTGGTGGCACTTGCACCCTCCTTTCCTCCAGGACCATTCATTCAATACAATGCACAATCACACCTTTCACAATACTCTGCTCAATCACTTCCTACACACACACAGCATCATCTAATGAACTACTCCCTTCTGAAACTCGTGCTCCCCGTCTTCCCTTACACTATGCACTCCCTCGTCGTTATTATCCAACTAATCTCTCAACGTCCCCTCTCCAGGTATGATGTCGCTACTTAAATCTCCAGTTACCTATGGTCATTTATAAACCCTAACATTATCCAAGCCCTCCCTGGCTAGGTTTTCACCGCCACCCCATAAACTATAGCTCATGTGCCGCGAAACGTGAGGGATGGTGGAGATACCACCCCCCGACATCGGGCATCTCCCCCTATCACCCCCAGTCCTCTGGCACTACGAGCTCCCTTCGTTAGAGGTACTGGGTCCTGCCTCGGCATCTAAAGCCGAGGCAATCCACGAGGGCGCCTGCTCGCCGGTGTAGGGTCTTATCCTGTTGGCATGGACGATCCGAGGGAGGGCTCGTGGCCCCATTTTGATCTTAACGACCACGTCACAGACTTGCGACAGGACGACCACCGGGCCTTGCCAGGGAGAGGTGAGTTTTGGGCACCTACCCTTCTGCCTCCGGGGATTGAAGAACCAAATCTTCACCCCCGGAGCGTACTGACTCCCCTGGCTCCAGTGGTCGTACCTGCGCTTCATCTTGGCCCCCGCCAGATGGAGCTGGCGGCGGGCGAAGGCATGGACCCTCTCCATGCCTTCCTCTAGGTGACGTGCATAACCCTCCCTCGGCGGTTTATCAGTGGTGTCTGGCACGGGACTGCATAGCAAGTCGGTGGGAGCCCGCAACTCCTGCCCATACATAAGCAACGCTGAACTGCATGCGGTGGCCCCGTGCTGGCTGGTTCGGTAGGCCATTAACAAATACGGGAGATGTTCGTCCCAGTCATCCTGACGGGTGGTGGTGAACAAGGCCAGTTGTTGGACCAATGTTCGATTGAACCGTTCCACCATCCCGTCAGATTGTGGCCGCAAGGGCATTTTCCGTGTCTTCCGAATTGACAGGAGTCTGCACACATCTTTTAGTAATTGACTTTCAAAATTTCGACCCTGATCAGTGTGCAGCTCCTGTGGAATCCCATGCCTACATACAAATCCTTCCACGAAGGCCTGTGCTACCACCCCGGCTTCTTGGTTGGGGAGGGCATAGGCCTCCGGCCACTTGGTGAAATAGTCCATTACAACAAGGATGCACATATTACCTTGGTGGGTGCGGGGTAGCGGTCCTAGAATATCCATAGCCACCCGCTCAAGGGGGGCCCCCACCTGGTGTAATTGAAGGGGGGCCCTCATCCTCAGTGCTGGTCCCTTTTTGGCAGTACAGGCATCGCATCTCCGACAGCAGTCCTGTATGTCGCGCCCCATATTAACCCAATAGAACCTCCGGCGGACCCGAGATGTTGTCTTTGTCCTGCCCAAATGGCCGCAGGAGCGGGTACCATGCACCTGTTGTAATATGGTGTGCTTGAATTTATTTGGAACTATCACCAGCCAGGAAGTTCTCTCAGAGGGAACCTCCACCCACTTGCGATACAAGATGTTGTCTTTCAATTCCAGGGTCTGCCACTGAGCCCAATATGCCTTTGTTGGTGCCCCGAGGGGGGTGACCTCTTCCCCATTAGGTCTTTGCCCCAATTTGACCCAATCGTACACTGGTCCCAGAACGGGATCCTCCCGCTGGGCCGTGCTCCATGCCAATGTTCCGAATTCTTCATCTGCGGTTAGTGGCAAAATTGGCCCTCACCCGGGTTGCACGGACGACGAGGATAGGGGCAGAATCGCCCAATTGCTCCCTCTCCTCGTGTCTCGCACAAAATTTACAGTTTTCCCCCAGACAAGGACGCGGAGAGAGTGCATCGGCATTCCCATGGGCCTTCCCGGCCCTATGGGTCACATTAAAATCGTACTGCTGCACCTTTTCCAACCACCTTGCAATTTGGCCCTCCGGTTCCTTGAACCGAAGGAGCCATTGCAAGGAGGAATGATCAGTTCGAACCAAAAATTTCCGTACGGGTGGAAATGGTTCATGGCAGCCAGCATAGCCAATAACTCTTTGCGAGTGACGCAATAATTTCGCTCGGGCCAACTCGAGGCCCGACTATAACAAGCAATCACTCTCTCCACGCCCTCCTGTGTCTGAGACAAAACTGCGCCCAATCCTTCCTGGCTTGCATCCGTGTCCAGGGTAAATGTCCCGTCACTAGTGGGGTATGCTAGAATGGGTGCAGATGTCAAACACCCCTTCAATGCTAGGAAGGTCTCTTGGCACTCCCTTGTCCAATTAAATCTCGTCCCCTTCTCCGTAAGCCGGTGAAGGGGCCGGGCCAACTCTGCAAATTTCGCCACAAAGCGCCGGTAGTAGGAGCAGAGTCCCAAAAATCCCCGCACCTCCTTGTTGGTACGTGGTGCGGGCCACTCCCCTACCGCTGTAATTTTGCCTGGGTCTGTTTTTACCCCCTCGTGACCGATAACGTGACCTATTAGGGCCACCTCTCTTGCGAACAAAGTACATTTGCTCGGACTCAATTTCAGCCCTGCCTGTCTGAGGCACCCAAACACCTGGTCCAAATTACCTATAGCCTGGGGGAATGTCTTTGCATGTACCAGGACGTCATCCAGGTACACCAGGCATGATTGCCATGGCATGCCGCCCAGTACATGCTCCATTAGTCTCTCAATGGTGGCGGGGGCGTTACACAAACCAAACGGCATCACAGTGAACTGATACAGCCCCTTACCTGTGGAAAATGCCGTTTTCTCCTTCCCTGCCCTATCCATCTCCACCTGCCAATACCCACTCTTGAGGTCTAAAGTTGAAAACCAATTTGAGCCCGCAACGGCATCGAGGGTATCGTCAATTCTTGGCAGGGGATATGAGTCTTTGAGTGTCACGTTATTTAGCTGGCGATAGTCCACACAGAAACGCATGGTCCCATCTTTCTTTTTGACCAGCACAACAGGTGACATCCA
This sequence comes from Myxine glutinosa, assembly GCF_964187855.1. Lineage (NCBI taxonomy): Eukaryota > Metazoa > Chordata > Myxini > Myxiniformes > Myxinidae > Myxine > Myxine glutinosa. The sequence continues at coordinate 8,370,494 of NC_136271.1, forward strand.
AGGACTTCCCGAGGGCTCGATGACACCTGTATCGAGCATTTTTTTCTACCTGCTCCTCAGCTTCCTCCCTCGTGCTCCTAGGGAGCCATCGGGCGGGCTCACGAATAGGCCGGGCCTCACCGGTGTGGATCTGATGTTTCACCAGGCCCGTACGTCCAATATCCTCGGCGGACAAGGAGAAGAGATCCAAATGGGATCCAATTAATTTGTGTAAGGCCTCCCTCTGGGTACCCTCCAACTCTACGCTACTACGATTTACTATCTCGCAAATGGGATCGGGCCAATTCCTACTACTTATTGAAGGCTACCCCTGGGGCCGGCTCGGCTGGACATTCTTGCCCCTCACTGCCGCGACTTCCTTAACTGGGGTGCAGCCAGCTACCTTCATGCCCCTTACTATAGTGCGTGGTTCTGCACTAATATTAATTACTCGGACGGCCACCACCGGTCCGTCCTTTTTCACGAGGGTGCGGCCCACGATTAAACCCGGTATGGACTGCGCTGCCACTGGTTCGACCAGGCCGCAGGACTCCTGCCATGTTGGGCGAGCTGACCATCGGGCCGGCACTATGGCCTCTGCCCTCGGAGGGATGGTCACGGCCTCAGAAGCCTCCAGCTCCATCCTCTCGGCCATGCTCACCCCCTCCAATGGTAGCTCTTCTACTCCCACTTGCAGGGTCCCCCAGCACAAATCGATTTTACAACCGCTGGCAGTCAACAAATCTAACCCTATTAAGCATGGGTCGCACACCTCCGCCACCCAAACTTCTATCTCCCTCTTTACCGACCACAACTTGAGGGTCACAAAACCACGCCCTATGATGGGGGCCGTTACCCCGGTAGCCAGCTGCAAACTATAATTTTCCAGACGCCGGATTTTATCCCAGCCGTCCGCACTCGAATTAAGGATCACAGGGCTGATGATCGTGGCGCTGGCTCCTGTGTCCACTACGGCGTCTACCCCCACGCCGGCAATTTTGCACCGAATCGTCAAACTACCAGGACCAATTTGGCCACAATGAATGACCTGTCGTGTCAATGAGGGCGCTTCACCATCCCCTACTATCGAACACGGCCCTGTATGCTCGGCACATTCTAGTTTCCCGGGCCCTGGCGGGGGGGTGTCTGGGGTCGGCTAACCCGACCCGTACGGGGCGGAGTTGTTGGTCTCGGCTGCCGGGGTGCGTCCCGGCGCAGAGCTCGACACTCCCACACATGGTGACCCAGCCGGCCACAATTATAACACCTCACCTGGTAATGTGCTTGCCTCCGGAATTCCAAATCCCCCCCCCCCCCCCTAAACGTCCGAATTGGGGTATTTGATCATGGCCCAACGTGGGCCACCTCCGGGGCCGCCTGCCATGGTCCAGGTCCCGCCAGGCGCTGGTTTACCAGCCTCCGGACCATGCTCTCCAGGTCAGGATCCCCTTCGGGGGCGGGCCCTTGGGGGCCCGCCTCCCGTCACGGGTCCTACCTGGCGCACCGCCATGGCGTGGCGCTCCCCTCCCCGAGCCAGGGGCCTCGCTGCTTCCCAACGGGCCGCAGCGTCAGCCGCCTGACTCAAGGTCTGCGGGCGCCACATGGCAAGCCGTTGTCGGAGCTCCGGATCCGGGAAGGCCTGGATAAAGTGTTCCAGCGCCAGGCTTTCCTGGGAACCCGCTGCCATGTCCACGTGTGCGATCCCTACTGCGCGGCGAATGTGATGCGCAAGTTCCCCGATGGTCTCCTGGGGCTGACGTTTTCGCTGCGTGAGCTGAGCTTTAACAAGCTCGCTCTGCTGTTCGATGCCGAATCGGTTAATTGAGGCCGCACGGAGGGCTGGCAGGGTGAGAGCCCCCCGGCGGTAACGCCGTCAGCACCTCCGCGGCTGCGCCACGCAGTGCCCCCACAAGGTGTACTCCACCTTCGTCCGGATTCCAACCGTTACCCCTACACACATACTCAAACTGCGCCAGGTATGCCCGCAGATCACTCTTGCCATCATACGGCGCGAGTGGGACCTTGTGGGAGCCCGAAGGCCGGACCCCGTGCGTCGCTCCTTGCGGGGTGAGTGCAGGGCCGAACCGTTCGGGCCCCCACAGTACACTATTCCCAGGGGGCTCTCGTGCGTCCTCCGTCCCTCTGAAAACTACCCCTGTCAGTGTCGATGCCTGGGTCGCCCCTCCACAACCCGCTACCCACTCCATACTCACACACCCTTGCTCATCAATACCCCTCGCACTCCCCATAGTCGGACCTCCTTGCACACATCCTCTTTCCACGCACTCCGGACCAGTCGCACACCTCACCATTGGCCTTTCACGAACGCCCGGGTCTATACCAATACCCAAGCTCGCTGAACCTCCCCTCGCACCATATACATTCCTGAACATATCGCCACTCACCTCGGCGCCTCTTCCTCGTCGCTCCTCCTCCGCCACCTGCAAACTCTTTATCTGGTTAACAAGTACATCATCACGATTTGAGCACAGACCTTGTACATAATCCATCACTTCCTCCTTCAGCTCCTTCTTGGTTTCCCTCCGTCTCTTCTTAATTTCGCTCACCCACTCTTCCACTTCCTCCAATTTTTGTTTCACCTTGTTTATTTCCCGGTGCGCCCCCTCAATTTCTTCCTCTAATGCTACCTTGGTCGTCTCTATGTGCTTCCTCACTTCTCGTTCTTTCGTCTCAATCGTCTCTACCACCTCCTCCAACCTTTTGCCAGTCCCTCGTGTCCCGTCTGACATTCTTTCTTCGTCGCTTTTAGTTCTTTCTTTATCTCCTTCTGTGTCGCTTTCAGCCCCCCTATCACAGCTGTGTTCTTCTCTACCTGTTCCCCTAACTCCTTTTGGCCCACTGTCAGCTGCCGTACTCCTAGCGTCAACTCCTCTATACCCACTTGTAACCTTGCCGTACTCTTTCTCACCTCTCTCTCCATGCGCTCCTCACACTGCTTCACCTCATCGCGTACTCCTCCGACCTCTTCGCTCACCCCGCGCCTTATATCCTCCCCCATCTCTCCTATTTCCTTGGTGGATGCCGCCCTCATCTGTTCCAGCTCCCCCTTGTGGGTGTCCAATTTGGTTTCTAGTCCGATTTTTACCTCCTCTATCTGCTCCCCCATTTGTTTGATTTCCCGGGCGGATTGCTCCCCCATTTCCCTCAATTTGCCTCCCATCTTGTCTTCTAACCCCGTTAACCCGCTTTTCATCCCTTCCATTTGGTTCTCCTGGGCGGCCATTCTGTTTTCCAGCCCCATTAACCCTTCGTTCATTTGGCTACTCACGTCCTCCAATTGGCCCCCTAATCCTCCCAATTTGCCTTCTAGCCCCCCAATTTGGCTTTCTAATCGCTCCCCCATTCTATATTCCAAATTACCTAATCCTTCTTGCAATCCCTCAATTTTATTACTCTGAGCATCCATCTTATTTTCCATCTGCCTACTATTCTTTGCCGTGTCTTCACCCGTCTTGACCATAAAGGCCCTCATTTGTATCATAAATAGGTCCCAGTCCGTTGGCACCGCGGTCTCCGCTGCCGCGGCCATGTGCGAGGCGCCGCCATTTTGTGCTGCCGCGACCACGTGCGAGGTGCCGCCATTTTGCACGCCTGCAACCCCCTCTACCCCACCTTCTTCAACCTCCTCTTCCATTACCCCCAATTGTTCCCTGGGGTCCTGGGTCGACTCTAACTCTTCCTCTTCTATCTCCCCCACCGGCATCTGATCGCCTTGACTATCCATGGCACGACTCAATTTGGATGTTGTACAAAATTTCGGCCGCTCGTAATTTCGACCAAATACTTTAAGATGGATTAGAAATTTGGTTCGGGTTCAATCCCACTCCCAGACGCCAATTGTTGCAGATCCGGGGTCAGCGCTCCCCTTACCAAAAGGGGGGGTTAATCCCCTTGTCTTTTACACTGGCCGATTCTCCCGGTCCTTTAGAAGATATTGCGCTCCTTCTGGTCGGAAGCAGGGCGATACTCCTGCCCGAGCCACGGACAAGAAGGAATATTGCTGAGCGGTTTTAGCAATCCGAAGCTCGAGCCGTTAGTGGCAGTCTAAACCCGATTCGAAGCGGTTCCTATATCGTGCCACAGGTATTCAATTGGGGACAGGACGAAAGCGATCGGACGAGAGGAAACCAAAGTGAAAGAAGAACAAATATTTATTTATTACGTACACGAACCCCGAAGAGGAAATGAAAGAAGGTAGAATGTACAAGCAGAGGAAATAAAAGGACACAGGGCAATCCTTATACACTCTTATATAACACGCCCAGGACAGAACAAACACACTTACACGAAAAGGTGGTGGTGGTGGGAAGGAAGAGAAGGTTCATGCAGATGGCAGGGAAGGAAGGTCCGGTAGATGGCACAGGCATCGAGGTCCCGCTCCAAGCTCGCGCTCCGGTCCACGCTTTGGTTTCGAGACGAAACCCGGCAACAGCTCCGCGTGCAGTTGAACGCGGCCGGACAATTATATAGCGGGGGGAAGCTGGTACAATGCGTACGGAATATGTGCGCTCATCTGCTCGTTTGTCTCCTTGGCTCTCCCGGGCACATCTCTTCAAGTAGTCCCACGCGGCCGCTTATATTGGCCACTCGTGTATTAGGCCGCTTGCCTTTAGGATACGCCCATCGGTGAGCTTGCCTCGGCCCTGATTAGTCGCGAGCGCTCACCGGTCCGCCCCTTGATGGTGTGTTGAGGGGCCACGCCTTCGTTCCTGGCGCTCCTCCCCCTTCTTCTCCAACTTGGCCGCATGGCTTATGGCGGCTTGCGGGATAGAAGACCACTCACACTGATGTTGAAAGGAACTTTGGGGCCTACTCTTATTTAATTAATGCAAACGCAGAGTCAAACTATTGGGAACAGATCCTTAACTAGAACACATACTAATGAGATATCTAAAGAGGTTTCTATGTGTCCTACGTGTTGCAATATGACCTAACTAGGGTGCGACCTTTGACCTTTACACAAAAAAATGGGAATATTTACAGGGGATTATTTACAAGGATTATTACAAATATTTACAAAGTGGAGGGTTCTCAAAACCGCAACAATATTATTGGTGACAAAGTTTGATGTAAACGACTACAACAGGCAGAATATTGTCACATCCACAGCCTCCACGAGGGGGAAACACCAACAGCAGAGTTGAAGGCCAAGATAGAGGCAGACCTGGACAAAGAATGGGTGTGAAGAGGAATAGGGGGCAGGACAGGATGCATGGCGTAGACACGATGGATACAGAAGGAAACTCTCCGGAGGAAAAACCAAAAACTTGGAAAAAGAGGAATTAGGGAGGGAGAGGAGGGGAGTTTACGAGGATATAAAATACTGTATAATTAGCAGAGACCCATGGAAACCCTTCCTTTATGGGTGGTGTATAGGCAACAAAGCACTGCCCTCTAGGCTTCCAGAAGTTTACGTTTTAGTAATGTAAAGGTCGGGCATGGCAATTGTGAATATGATGGGTTCGACGATGTGAGTCGGCCTAAACTGCATGAAAATCTAAATTCCAGGGGGTGGAGTCCGCCTTCATACTAATGACGTCATTGTGGATGGGGTCAGGTCATCTGTCCAACCAATGGGAGGAAAGAGAGAAACAGACGAGCATAAAACTGCTGCTACTTTAATACATAGATGGTTTTGGATTGGGGACGATCTGTGATGGTGGTATCTCCAGCATCATTGATGTTGGGAATGGAACTACAACTCTGGCTCGATCATCTCAGCTTCGGCGAGTGTAATCCTGTGCCATTAGTTACACATCTGCAGGTAGAGATTCAGCAGCAGCGTATGAAGCTTAAGTTTGACAAACAAAACGGGCCAAACCACCAACATCAAAGGAATTGGACTGGGTGCATGTTTGGTGTAGAAAATATCATGGTTTTGGATCTGAAATGCTGGAGAACAGCTGTCTCAAAGACCTGGAGGGAAGAATCAGATTGATGAGAATGTGGAAGTTGGTACCACAGGCAGGGAAGAAAGAGGAATGAATGAGTGGAGGGTCAGCAGTGATCCTGGATTCCAGTAGTTTCACTAGATCCTGGATTCCAGATTCCAGTAGCTCCCCAAGCTCTGTGTGAGCTGTGTTCCCCAAATATTCCTGCAGGACACACAAGATCTGCCAGCAACCCTCTTATGGTGAGACTGCCAAAATCTAGGCTCTCTATTCACCTTCACTCCTTCATTCCTCTTTTCTCCCGCCTCTGGAACAAACTCCCTCGCTCTCTTCAATCCCACTCCTCCCTCCAGGTCTTTAAAACAGCTGTTCACCACCATCTCTTATCTTCCCCCATCAAAAACCTTGATCTTTTCTACTCCCGTTAATCCACCCCAAATCCACCTTTTTCAAATGCCGTTTTCTTTCCTGAAACTCCTAATTGTGTCCATTTGTTTTATCCTGTGTACTCCACCCCAGCCCTCTGCCCTCCACAGATCTACCGATGTTCTCAAGTGTTGTACTTCCCTTTATCTCCCTCTCTCGTCTCCCGCTCCCTTTATTATACGTTTTAGGTGTTAGCTCTTATACGAACCTCGGCTACACCAAAAAAATACCATACATTCATTACCGAGTTGCAATTTCTATTGTTTGCGACTCCTGTCTGTGAATCACTAGTGTGGATAAGTTCTTGTGATGCAGTATGGATAAGTTCCAAATTAACATTCCAAGGCAGAAAAAAGACAATTTGCCATGAAAAGCACATTATTCAGTTTTATGGGTTTAAATTTTTTTTCTTTAAAATGTTTTTTAAAACATTTAAAATTTTAAAAACAAAAAATTTAACAAACATTTTAAATGTTTTGCCAATAACTTTGCTGATAAAACAACAAGTTCCCATCAGGCTTTTAAAATTTAATAGCAAAAGAAAAAGTAATTGAGAAGTTTTACTGCAATACAGTTGTTTGTTTATGTCTGACAGAGTGGTCAAGGCTATAGAGACTTTAAAGACCTTCATGCCAGCTGACATTCCCAGCTTCCAAGGGTTCCAGTTGGATGTGAGTCAAGAGCTGAAACTAATCTCTAACTTGTCCTTTTGGAAAGGTAAGTGGCAAAGGAACAAGGCAAGTATTGAGAAGAAAATGCTCTACTGTCATTACACCTATTAGTGCTTTTAATGCGCCTCTCACCCTTCACCTTAGACAACACACACAGGAGAACACAAATCCTTTCTTGAGCAGAAATATATATATATATATATATATATATCAGATGCCTCAGGAAGGCGGACCTGACACTTAAAGTGAAGCAGGAAGAGGGTTTATTAGCCCATCCCCCGCACAGTGAGACATGGGGTTTTGCAATTGTGTGTGTGTGTGTGTGTGTGTGTGTGTGTGTGTGTGTGTGTGTGTGTGTGTGTGTGTGTGTGTGTGTGTGTGCGTGCGCGTGTGTGTGTGTGTGTCTCCATATGTGCGTCCGTCTGTCAATCCAGGACATAACTTTATTTTATTTTTTACCAATTAAGCTTTTGTCATCAAATATTTAACAAACCTTTATTATGAGAATATGGAGAGAACACAAATGAATAAAATGTACAATTTTTAAACTGTCATTTTCGTCAATTGGGAGGGGGGGGGAGGGGGAGGGGGAAAGGGGAGGGGGGGTAAAGGGGCGGGGAAGGGGAGGGGGAAAGGAGGGGGATGGGGGAAAGGGGAGGGGGGGGGGGAAATGGGGGGGGGGAAGGGAGGGCGAAAAGGGTTTCCCCCTTGACTTCCGTTTCCGGTCCCTGGAGCAAGGAAGCGTCTTGGAGCTCTCTGCACGGCAGCAAAAGTTATAGTATTTTTTCCATTCGTGTTTTTTTTTTTTTTTTTTATACAACATCGAGGCTCGTGAAAGAGCCAACATTAATCACACAAAAAGACAAACCGACACACAAAACACAAAAAACAAGGGGAGCGCGGCAGACAAGATGGGGAGAGAGGGGGAAGGACACAAAAGAGAGGGGGAAGAGGGGGAAGGACACAAACACAACATTTGAGAGCAGGGACATCGGGTGTTCGTCAATCGTCAATGATCGTCAATCAGTGTTCGTCAATTCCTACTGGTTTTTTTATTGTGCATGTGTTGCAGGGTGTTTTCCAGTTGGTGTTGATTTGCAGTTCTTGCAAACTTTTGTATAATTTAATCCTTTTCTGTCCCACCGCGTGCGCGGCCTAGTTTATCTCGGCTTCCCCTACCCCCATAGGTGTTCTGTGAATTTAAGTTCTTTCCTTCGCTGTATTGCTTATTTCTTAGATTTTCGCTTCTCCCCCTAACTTCCCCGAACATCGACCACTTGTCTAACGTTTTAAATCTCTTCAAAGTCTCTTCACGTCTCTTCTCGTCTCGGGAAGTAACGTGACGTCACGTCTCTTCAAAGCTGTGCATGCGCGCACGCTTTCGAAGTTAATAAGTAACTGTTCACAATTGTGTTTTTGTCGTAATACCGGCTTTACCACAGGTCGAAACTTTATCTTTCTTTCGGTGTGTAGGTAACTATTGGTGTGTCTCTAATAGTATTCTTGGTGTTGGTTTTTCATACCTGTGTACAGAATCGTCGGTTTCCTTTCGGCGCTCGCAATTCCTTTCGGTCTCTATTTTTCACGTTCCACGTTCGGTCTCTGTCTTTGTTTTCATCCCAACTCAAAAAAATAAAAAAAATAAAAAAATAGATATATATATATTCCCTTCTCTGTTCTTATCCGTTTCGTTCTTATTTGTTCGTTCGTTCTTTGTTCACGTCGTTAAAAAATGTTCCATCTGTCCCCTGAAGAATGGTATTCTGTCATATACTATAACACCTTTTTCTTCTTCTTCTATAAAAGGATGCTTTCGACTTGCTCACCAAATCTATTCATTCCAAAAAAAAAATCCATCTCTTAGAGTGCATCTTTCATTCATTCCCTAAACTCTCCAGAACTCCACCCATCCTTCAGCATCCTCAAACGTATTTTTGACTCGAAGGTCGCAAGAATCTCATTTTGCAAGAAATGTTCGTTTCCCATTAATCGTACATTTTTCAAAATCCAATCTCACCCCTCCCCTCCAAATCTTCCCCATCACCCATCCCTTTCAAATCTTCCCCTTTGCCCCTCCCCTCCAAATCTTCCCCATCACCCATCCCTTTCAGATCTCCCCCCTTGCCCCTTCCCTCCTAAACTCCCCCCACACCCCTCCCCTCTGAGACCCTCCCTCACTCCTCCCCTCCTAGACTCCCCTCTCACCCCTCCTCCTCAAAGCGTCCTGCCCGCTTCTTCCCCCTTCCAACTCTCACCTTCAGCTCCCTCAACCTTCTGCCTCACTCTTCCCCCTCCTCAAACAACACCTCACTGCGCCTCACCCATTCACCATCAAACCTTTTGTCCGCCCCATACTTCCCTTTCTCCAAGCTGTTCTGAAATCTCTGACGCACCTTCAACAGCTCTCCCTACCTCTTCCTCCTCTTCCACATCATACCGTACCGCTCCCCCCCCCGTTCTGTATCCGATGCTCCCCCTTCCTCTTCTTTAACAGTATGGACCTCAAACATCCGGGGCCTTCGCTCAAACTTGACTGATCTCTCCATACAGGTTGCTTCTGACAAACCAGACGTGATCTGCTTAACAGAAACTTTCCTCCTTCATGATGTCTCTGATTCCTTGGTGTCTCTCCCAGGTTACTCCCTCCTCCGGTATGATAGACCTGAGCCTCGTCCTGGAGGAGGGGTTGCTATCTTTATAAAAAACTATCTTCCTCACTCGCCCTGCACTGCCCTCTCTCCACCTCACCCCCAGGAATACCTTTGGCTACGGCTTCCCCTTCGCTCCCACCTTTTGTTCATATGTGTGTTGTACCATCCACCAAACAGTGATGACTCCATCTACATCTCGCTGTCTGATAACATGGACCAACTTCTATCTACCCATCCCAACTCTCTCTTCCTCATATGTGGTGATTTCAATTGTCACCATGCCAGTTGGCTGGGTGTGGGTACCTCTCTCACCAGCCATGGCTCTTCAGCAAAGGACTTCTGTGACTCACTGGGACTGACACAATCTGTCAATTTCCCGACCCGGATCTCAATCAATGGAGCATCTTCTCTTCTGGACTTGGTTATGACTAACTTCCCTGAAAATGTCTGCTGCTCTTCTTCTGCTCCAATCGGCTCATCTGATCATGTGCTTGTTAAAGTGGACATCTCTCTGACCATTCTCAGAGAGCCTCCTCAGCGTCGACGAGTCTGGCATTTCACTCAGGCCAACTGGCATGGTCTTCAAGCAGCCATCAATCATCTGGACTGGTCTCCCATCTCTACCGCCTCTGACATCAACTCATCCTGGGAATTCTTCCAAAGTAAACTGCTCTCTCTCATGCACAGATTTATCCCATCTCGTCTTCAGTTGTCATACCCTTCCTCCCGTCCATGGTACACGGAATCTTGTGGTGAGGCTATTGCCCAGAAACAACTTGCTTTCGTCTCCTGGAAAGCAAATCCAACGGAAGGAAATCTCATTTCCTTTCACAAAGCCCGAAACAAGTGTGTGTCCACCCTCAGCAGAGCCAGGAAACAATATCTCTCCGTTCTCAAGACCGAACTCTCTTATCTGTCTCCCTCTTCCAAATCCTGGTGGCGTCTGGTCAAATCTGTTTCTGGTGTTTGTTCCCCCTCCACCCCCTCCCTTACTTCAAATGGCTACACAGCTGACTCCGCACGTGAAAAAGCTGAATGCATCAACTCTGTGTTTGCCTCTAAATCTTGTGTCCCAAACCAATCCCTCTCTACCCACCATACCCAGTCGTACCCAGCTGCTCCTGGACTCCATGTCCTTTCCTCCTGACAAGGTGGAAAAGTTTCTGTCAACCCTCGACTCTGATTCTGCAACTGGACCTGACGGCATCAGCCCACGCGTCCTAAAATCTTGTTCTTCCGCTCTTTCACTCCCTCTCTCTGTTCTCTTCACACTCTCTTTTGCTCAAGGTCATCTGCCATCTGCTTGGAAATCTGCCAACATCACCGCTTTGCACAAAAAAGGTGCAAAAACAGATCCAAGCAACTACAGACCAATCAGCCTTCTCTCAATTATCAGTAAAGTCATGGAATCCATCATTGCTTCAGATATGAAATCTTTCCTCTTCTCCAATGGCTTGATCTCTGATCATCAATTTGGTTTCAGACCTGGTCACTCTACTCTGGACATGCTGCTTCTGCTTTCTCAGCAATGGATGGAGGTCCTCAATGCCAAACAGGAAATTCGAGCTGTCTCCCTTGACATATCACGTGCCTTCGATACGGTCTGGCACCCCGCCCTGCTCACCAAACTCTCCTCTGTTGGTATCCATGGAAATCTCCACGCATGGCTGGCGGACTTCCTCTCTAGTCGTAGTCAACGTGTGGCCCTGAATGGGTTTCTCTCATCTCCTCTTCCTGTTCAGGCTGGAGTTCCCCAAGGCAGTGTTCTGGGCCCTGTGCTTTTTCTGGTCTTCATCAATGATCTCCCCGACTCTTGAAAATCCTCTCTATCTCTTTGCTGATGACTCTACTCTCTGTCGCTCCATTCTTCATCCCTCAGATCGACAGTCTGCAGCCTCCTCACTCTCTGCAGACCTGGACAAAATCACAGTCTGGGCAAACAAGTGGCACATGTCTTTCAATCCTGACAAATCTCACACTCTTACAATGTCTCTCCGAAAAGACCGACTGGACAACCCTCCCATCTACTTTCTGAATAATCCTCTCCAAGAAGTTCTGTCACTCAAACTTTTGGGTCTCACTATCTGCCATGATCTTTCCTGGGAAAACCACATTTCAAATCTGGCCTCCAAAGCAGTCGCCGACTGGGCATCCTCCGTCGTGCGAAGTCCTTCCTTGGCACACCTGAGCTCCTCACCACGTACAAGGCTTTCATCCGCAGCTCAATGGAATACTGCTCTCCCCTCTGGGCTGGTGCTCCTGCCTCACACCTAGCTCGTCTTCACGCTGTTGAAAGCAAAGCATTCAGAATCATTGGAATCTCCCGCGATGAAGCTAACTCCAAGGGCCTTTCACTCACTCACCGCAGGCAGGTTGGTGGTCTTTCCGTCTTCTACCGACTCCTCTCTGGCCTTGCCCCCCCAGCTCTCTCTGGGCTCTGTCCCGCAAATATTCCTACAGGTCGCACAAGATCTGCCTGCAACCCTCTTATGGTTAAACTGCCAAAATCAAGACTCTCTGCTCACCTTCGCTCCTTCATTCCTCTTTTCTCCCGCCTCTGGAACAAACTCCCTCACTCTCTTCAATCCCATTCCACCCTCCAGGTCTTTAAAACAGCTGTTCACCACCATCTCTTATCTTCCCCCATCCAAAACCTTGATCTTTTCTATCCCCGATAATTTCACCCCAATTCCACTTTTTGAAATACCAACTTCTGACCTGGAAGTCCTTGGTGTCCTTGTGTTTTATACTTCTCCCACCCCCCACCCCCCCACCCCTTCCCACGCCTCCTCCCCCCGAGCCCTCTCCCTCCCACACATCTCCCTGCTCTCAAATGTTGTGTGCTCTCAAGTGTTTGTGTGCTTCCCATTCTCTTGTCTTCCGCTCCCTCTTTTTATATATTTTGTTTGTCTGGTTGATTTGTTTGTGAAGTAAATGTCAGCTCTTTCACGAGCCTCGATTAAGTACACAAAAAAAAAAAAAAAAAAAAAAGGGAGGGGAGAAGGGGGAGGGTGAGGGGCGAGAGGAGAAGGGGAAGGGGTAGGAGGGAGGGGGAGGACGGAGGGGGAAGGGAGGAGGAGGACGGACGGGGGAGGGGGAAGGGGGAGGGAAGGGGAGGGCCAGTCAACAATGACGTTGCAGTTCTCATGGTCAGAGAGCAGCACAACAATCGCGACATCGTCCTGCATCTTCGCAAGAGCACGAAGCGGATTTTGGAGACACCGATCCTGTGACCCACGCCCTCCAGTACCGGCGTTGCCGGGTGGGGGAGGGGAGATCCGTACATTCCCAACCCGTACATTCGCCCTCTCGACTCAAGCTCGTATTCGATTCATATTCGAAATCGAAAGCGGAAATGGGAAATCCTTCGTATTCGAATTCGTAAACACGAAATATGAATTAAAATGTAATTCATATCGCACAAAATCGACACAAAACACGATCGCATAAAGGTGAAAAAACGCAATGGCTTTTCGCCCTGAATTACGTGCAAACATGTGACGTGTGACGGGATGGAACATCACGTGATCGCTCTGAGCGAATCAGCGAGCTACTCGCACTGGCTGAGATTAGCGGGTACTTCACTGAAATGCGCTGAGGTAAATATGAATAAAAAATATGGATCTCGTCAAATATTGTCTCGGCCATGTTCGTCCCAGGCTCAATGGCCATGTCTATGCCAAATATCAAGCACGTGAGCCTCTCCGTTTCGGAGTCTATCGGTAACATTACACACACACACACACACACACACACACACACACACACACACACACACACACACACACACACACACACACACACACACACACACACACACACACACACACACACACACACACAACTGTGTTTTATATATATAGAGAATATTATTTTATACCATTCGCGTGTGTTTTGCTGTGCGTGTACAACAATTTTTTGTCAGTGTTTAAGGGTTAGACGTGTGTTGACAAGACGCTCGCTAAACGACTTTAGTAAATTCGGTCCGATGTTTTGATTTAAATCGCTTAATTCTTAAACAAGGGCTGGCAGGTACACAAACTCGGCTCCAAGCTGTCTACCCTGGGTTCGAATCCCAACCAAGCTATAAAGTGGCATCGTGGTGATTCATAGGCAGTGTGAATCATCATTTCCAGGATCGACGTTAAACGGGAATCCCGTCTGCTGGCGTTAGTTGGTAGACCCCACGCCACGGTGTCCTTCAATATTTAATACAGCATGTCATTCTATTCTTCAACCGATCTTCTTCCTGTGACTTCTTCTTCATTAGCCCACCTTTCTTGAGGGGTCGGCCGGGGGAAGCTTGGTCTGAGTTTGTCACGAACCGGTTGGCCAGGCCTGACGTTCCACTAGTCAGGGCAAGGATTTGTAATTTGTTGAGTGTGCCTGCGATAGCTCGCCTACTCTTCGCGAAGGACACCTTGAGGTATTTAACGTCCACAAACGAACGTCGGCAGACGGGACGTCCGTTTAACGTCCATCTGAGGGATCGTAAACACATTTATGACATTTTATAGCTGCGTCGGGAATCGAACTCACGACTGGCTGCGATCGATGGTCGCAGGTCGCCACGATTGATCGTACAATCGGTCGCTGATCGCCACCACTAGTCGCACGATTACCTACGATTGATCTTGCGATTGATCTTCTCCAATCGTTAGTGATCGCACGACCACGCGTACCACCAATCATACGATGACCTACCATAAGTCCTAAGAGCAATCGCTGTTTGCGATCGCAAATGGAGAGCGTAGCAAACATTGACGATTGGTCGTATCTCGGCCAGATTGCCATCAATCGCACGATCCAGAAATCGTACGATCCAGTGTGACTGAGGCCTAAAACGCTAACCTACACCCATTAAGGAACATATATATTTAATATTGTCACGTCCCCAGGTTTAACATCCCAAGAGGACGAATGACCGAAACGAGCTTTAACTCCGAGGTGTATTTCAAACTTGGCGTGATTATCTTTTCGCGCTCGCGGGAAGGTTTGAAGCCTAACCTGATCGGACAGCCGAAACTGGGTTAATCCGAACCCACAAACAAAGAAACGAAACAAGACAAGAAATTGACAATCAACAACTAATGATTTAATGAAAATAATGAAAGCAAAATAAAAATGTTGAGGTAAAAACTAATAGTAATAGGCTAAGGTGTGGGGCCCTCCAAACAGACTCAATTACAGACACAGGGAGAAATAAAATAAAATAAAATGATTTGGTAATTGGCCAGCACTCAGCTTTGCAGTTCAACCGAGGACTTGTCAACGTTTGTCGCCTCCAAACCACCACGCGGAAGTGCACAAAATTGCGCAGAGTTGCGCTCCTCAACGTCCCAATGTGAGGTACTTCTCACGATGCCGACTGCCCCGAACCTCCCTGGTTCAGTCTCTTTCCACAAGCACCATGAGTCAAAGATGCGCCACCACCCACGACCAAGCCAGAACAAAGAGAAAATGTGACCACCTCCAACAACCACCAGCACAAAGAAGTGAAATGCGACTGCCTCCAACAAACGGCAGGACAAAGAGAAGCGAAATGCGACCGACTCCAACAAACGGCAGGATAAAGAGAAGCGAAATGCGACCGACTCCAACAAACGGCAGGACAAAGAGAAGCGAAATGCGACTGTCTCCAACAAACACCAGGACAAAGAGAAGCGAAATGCGACTGTCTCCAACAAACACCAGGACAAAGAGAAGCGAAATGCGACTGTCTCTAACAAACACCAGGACAAAGAGAAGCGAAATGCGACTGTCTCCAACAAACACCAGGACAAAGAGAAGCGAAATGCGACTGTCTCCAACAAACACCAGGACAAAGAGAAGCGGAACGTGACTGCCTCCAACAAACACCAGGACAAAGAGAAGCGGAACGTGACTGCCTCCAACAAACACCAGGACAAAGAGAAGCAGAACGTGACTGCCTCCAACAAACACCAGGACAAAGAGAAGCGAAATGCGACTGCCTCCAACAAACGGCAGGACAAAGAGAGGCAAAATGCGACTGTCTCCAACAAACGGCAGGACAAAGAGACCAAGATGGCGACTGGCGACTGGCGAGACAGCTTCTCTTTCCTTCAGCTCTCCAATGTTCCACTGCTGACGTTATACTCTGTCCAATCACACAGCGCTATTCCATCATCCATCTCGCCTCCACCAATCACAAAGGCCCGGGAGTGGCCTATTCATTACGAGTCGTCAGGGGGCGGAGTCTAATCTCTGTTCGGGAATGTGCGGATGACGTCGTTCCCTTGCCGATCAGCAAATGCTGTTTCTGTCGGACCTGGCAGCGTGGTGAGCGAATGAGTCCATTACATTGCTGTCGTTGTTTTACTGAGTCCTCAATTTCCTGGCTGGCCGAATGTAATGAAACTGAAGGGAAGACCACAGGAGGCAAATTACACACTGGGAAATTAAGCTTTAAGCCCTATAATTAATTAGCACAAAAGCCACGCCCCTTATGGCGACACGCAAACGCTCTTACCCGGGCAGACAGCCGATTTACGTACAATCAGATGGATTTTTCACGGCATACGGAGCATTCTAAACCTACACGATTCTAACTTTCCTAAGGTATTCCATCATTTCCATGCCTATCCCCACAAACGTAACACTATTTTAATAACACACACACTAATTAAGGGAAATTTAATATCACCTTTCACATAGCTACAAAGGCTCAGTCACATATAGAGCGATTTTTTTTAATCCCCCCCAAAAATCGAACTTTTCTTTTTTCAAAAATTTACATTTTTTTTTTTGGCCTAAAACACTCCCCAGCACGCACTGATGAACCTCCAAAAGTATGACAAAGATCCGCTCAGCCATCTCTGATAATGGCGACACACCCGCACACACGGATCTCTCATAGTAAAGAAGATCGTGTTAATGATTGGATGCTACAAATGAAAAATATAATCCTGATCAAAACTGTACATCATGTTTTAAATTGACGAGGTTTCTATTCGTGTTAGCAAGACGATCACATTAGATATGTACATCTTGTTCAAAAACAATTTTACATATTTTTGTACTCTCCTATATACAATGAATTTCATTTGGAAATACAATTGAAAAACCTTCCTTAGATTATTTGTATCTATTACAGAAGTTATGCAGTTGTCTCTTTGTTAAGGTGGATTTAATAAGCAATTTTTTTTTCTTTTTTAAAAAGTTTAACTCTTCTAGGATTCAAACAGATAGTTTATACATGTGCAGTCAATTTTCTGTTCTTGTGCAACATACAATTTAATCTCTGATCTCCTCTTGGCTCAGTAGCATAGCAATGTACAGTATATGCTAAGAGATATGCAAAAGCAAAATCCCAGTACAATGGATGATAAAGTGGGTAGAAGATTTACATCATGTTCCAAGACCTACAGCGATATAAATGCATCGGAAATAAAATAAACATATGAAGTCAGTTTTCAGACCATGGCTAATATTATATATATATATATATATATACACACACACACACACATATACATATACTGTTGAAGGTATGGTGTTTGAAGTTTGGGTTGATGCCACGAGCATTGTGGCCATTGATGATGTATGATATTGCGATTGGGCATGTAGAGAGGATGGAGGTTGTGGTGAGTGGGTTTGTGAGGAGGTGGTTGGGAGTGCCACGCTGTTTGACGAACATTGCCTTTTATGGTCAGGGTGGAAAACTCCAGTTTCCCTTGACATCATTAACCGAGGAGTTTAAGGTGGTGAGGGTGCGGGAGTTCATGATGTTGCGGGATTCAAGTGATGCAGTGGTAAAGAATGCTCTCCCAGAGAAGAAGGGAAGTCGGAAGTGGAATGCAAGAGCAGAGGTGGACGAGATGGAGGAGCGGTTACAACAGGAGGAGGTCATGGGGATGGTACAGCACGGGAAGCATGGCTTGGGGTGGATGGAGCATGAGCGATGGGGAAAGGCATGTGTGAAAGAGAGGAGGAAGATGGTTGAGAGGGAGTTGAGAAGAAAGGAAGAGGAGGGGAGATATGTGAAAGCAGTCGGTCAGGCACAGCAAGGTGCTTGGACTAAGTGGGAAGGTGTGCGGGTGAGGATATTGAAGTGGCAAGAGATTTGGAGGATGGAGCCAATATTGTTGAATTTCCTGTTGCGGGCAACTTATGATGTGCTTCCGTCACCAGTAAACTTCAGATTGTGGGGGTTGTTGCAGGAGAAGAGATGTTATTTGTGTGGAGGTGTGGGAACGGTGCACGATGCACTGAGTGCATGCTCAGTAGCATTGGCAGCAGGAAGATACAGGTGGCGACATGATCAGGTGCTGGCGGTGGTGGTGCAGATGGTGCAACAAGAGGTGCTGAGATCGAGAGAGAGAGAGAGAAGAGTGGAGAAGGAGACTGATGGGGGAGAGGTATGATTTGTCAAAGAGGGCCAAGTGGAAAGAGGTGGAAAGAGGAGGACGAGGTGGAAAGCAAGAGGGCTGTCAGATGCTTGTGATTGGCAGGTGGTGGCAGACCTAAAGCCACAATTGGTATTCCCAGAGGAGATCTGTGTGACAAGGTTGCGGCCTGACCTTGTCATTTGGTCAAGTGCAACAAGACAGGTCATCTTAGGAGAGTTGTCGGTACCTTGGGAAGAGAACATGGAGGAGGTGCACGAGAGGAAGAGAGGAAAGTACAGTGAGCTGGGGGCAGAGTGCCGGGAGAAGGGTTGGCGCGTTTCGTTTCAGCCATTTGAGGTGGGGTGTAGAGGGTATATTGGCAATTCCTTTTCTGCATTTCTTGCTAGGCTGGGAGTGTGTGGGACAGAAAGAAGGAGGATGTGTGACAAGGTGGCCCAGGTTGCCATGAAAGGCTCATTTTGGATATGGAGGAAGTTTATGGAGGCACGTCGAACGGTGTAGGTTGGTTGTGTGTGTTTTTTTTGTTTTTGTTTTTTTTTGTTACCATTATCACTTCTTATTTTGTGTATATGAGTGAGTGGGTGAGGGTGTGTGTTTTTGCATGAATTAATTTTTGCATGAATGTGTTTTTGTGTGTTGAGTGGTGTATGATGTAAGTGTAGATGGTTGTTTGGTTGGTGTTCTGTATGTATGTGTGTGTATGGGTGTGTCTGTGTGTGTATGAATGATCTGGTGTGTTTTGTTGGTGAGTGGTGAAGGGTATAAAGGTGGGTGTTTTGAGTGTTCCACCATGTTTGTTTGGTGCTGTGGAATCTGGATGTGGATTTGTTGTTGTTGTTGTTGTTCGCACTGGCTGGGGGTGGGGGTATGTACGCATCCCAGTGCAGTTGCTGCATGTGGATGTGTACGTGCCCCTGCTGGCCCACCCTAGCTGACCGTATCGAGATTGAAGGGCCGAAACGGGATGATGCTGAAGACCTCGACTGAGGACCCGGTCAGTGCGGCACACTTGTGACCAGGTGTGTTTTGAACTTATATATATATATATATATTTATATATTGTGCTGTGGATGACTATCAAGACGGAGCACCCACGGATGACCAATTGAGCTTACTTTGAGGCGTTATTCAATGGTGGATTTCACTATACAAGAGGGAGAGGGGTGAAGGGGGGGGGGGGGGGGGAGGGGGGAGAAAGAGGAAGAAGGAGCGGGAGCTTTTATCTGACGCGATCTGGGCAGTCTTCAATCCTGCGGAAATTAATCTCAAACGAAATGGAATTAAATGTACAAAAATAAGATTTATTAAACCAAACCCGAAACAAGGACGCGATGGCAAACAAATGTCCTAAATCGAGATCCATCACATCAGACGTATCAACAAACAAAGGAGGATATAAATTAAAAGAACGTTGTGTGTGTGTGTGTTTGTACTGGGCTTAGCTCTGTCCGCAGTGTGTAAGGGATCGTCAGGCTCCGAGCGCAGTCGTCTGACGCAGCTCCGGTTGGCGGGAACAAGGCCCCGACGCGCCCCCATTTACTAGGCCTCGATAAGGCCTCTCGCGCCAATTGAGCGAGCGGGTGTGCAACCCACCTCCTCAGCCGTGCAATGCTTTCCCAGATTCGGCACGGTCACAGTGCGTTGCACCCAATGTTCGGATCCGAAGGGAGAGAGAGAGTCAAGGGTGAAGGAAGGCGTGAGGGCAGCAGGAGAACCCAGGAAAAGCGTCTACGGCGAGGGGAAGGACGTCCGGGCGTGAAGGAATCCAGAAACGAGAAGAAGCAAATGTCAGTCAGCCAATTCTTTTACAGCCCGTCGTCTGACCTCATCGATCCTCCCTTTCAATCCCTGCCGGCCAACATCACAGGCGCAATTCTCTACCCTGCCATTCGGCGGCCTTCGTCCTGCCTTTGTGTCTTCCTTCCACCCATCAATGGCCAGCTTCTTGTCCCCATCCCGACCAATCACGAGTCCTTCTGGGCATGGCTATTGCCTGGGCTTGCTCGATGTGTGTTGCTATGCCAGCTGGTGATGTGGCTGGCTGTGGCTCCAGCGGCAGTTCCCCGAACTGGCTTCCAGTGAGTTTTATTGTTATTGTGGCGGAGAGGAATTTAAGTAGTGTGTGTGGTAAAACTAATGGGCCTAACTAATGTCTATGGTGCGTTGCCATATGGGACAAAGGAATGATCACAAAGGGGATGATGTACGTACAAGGGAATTTTACCCTCATGCCCTAATCTAGTTAACAAGCCCCGCCCCCTTGTGCCGGGGACAAAGACAGAAGCTGAATCCGACATTCGGGCTACAAAACGTATCACATTGAGATTCCCTATCACGACAACCGGAGCATGATACCGACACAGATCCACCTGAATCTATATATGTCCCTACCCTAAAATTCATAACAGTGTCCCCCCCCCTCCCTCCCTGGAACCGTAGCCGCTGCTAGGTTCACTGCAGGTGCTACCATTCCAGTCTTAACACTCACTGTCTCACACTTAATTAACCTATGAAATTAACTCATGAGGGCTGTGGGAAGTGAACCGAAGCTACCTGCCTCTTCTCCTTAACATGCTATCCCCTTAAACAATCATCACATTTCAAATATTTACAAAATTATTATTCATCGTTCCTGTAAATAACCTATCTTAACCACAAACTCCCGCGGTGACGCTATCTCCGAGGGCCTTTCACTTAATCACCGCAGGCAGGTTGGTGGTCTTTCCGTCTTCTACCGACTCCTCTCCGGCCTTGCTCCCCCAGCTCTCTCTGGGCTCTGTCCCCCAAATATTCCTGCAGGTCGCACAAGATCTGCCTGCAACCCTCTTATGGTTAAACTGCCAAAATCAAGACTCTCTGCTCACCTTCACTCCTTCATTCCTCTTTTCTCCTGCCTCTGGAACAAACTCCCTCACTCTCTTCAATCCCACTCCTCCCTCCAGGTCTTTAAAACGGCTGTTCACCACCATCTCTTATCTTCCCCAATCCAAAACCTTTATCTTTTCTACCCCCGCTAATTTCACCCCAAATCCACTTTTTTGAGGTGACTTTTGACTTCTTTCCTGGAAGTCCTTGGTGTCCTTGCGTTTTATACCTATCCTGCCTCCCCCCAGGCCCTCTCCCTCCAAAAACATCTCCCGATGTCCCTGCTCTCAAATGTTGTGTTTGTGTGCTTCCTCCCCTTCTCGCCCAATCTTGTCGACCGCTCCCCTTTTTATATACTTTGTTTGCTTGTTTGTTTGTTTGTTTGATAAATGTTAGCTCTTTCACGAGCCTCGACTCTGTATACAAAAAAAACAAAAAAAAAAAACCTTAACCGAAAACTTGCAAAATTTCAAAAACTCCACGAAACATTTGTACAACCCCTTCCTACAGACCGCATCCCCCGGTGGATGCCACAAGACTCAACGTTACGTGCGGGGCCATCCCATGGCACCCCAAATTTTGCAAAGCACCCCATCCCAATGCTTGTTGCACGAGCGACAAGCCCGCACCTCCTGGATTCCCCATGCTGAGTTGTTTACCATGAGCCACGTTTCAATTGTTTCCATTGAGCAGTTTCGGAGATTTAGAGGTCCAAAGTTTTTCGGTTTTCCAAGAGTAGACACACGGTGAAAATTTAGTGTCAATCGGACCAACATCTGCCGAGAAAATGAATTTAAACAAGATGGTGCCTGTACCACGTGACCTATGACGTCATAATTATCACATAAAATTATACATGAGTGGATGCATACAAAAGTTCCTTGTCAATCAGACCAACTGTTGAAAAGATTTTTTTTTAATGCAGACACGTACGTACGCAGGCCGATCGCTTGACCCCGCTTTTCGCTTCGCAAGCGCAGGGTAATAACTAGAAAGCATCTGAAAATGCAAACTCAATCTGCATCCCCTTTGTAATCAGACATCTTCTTCTTCCAAATGCTAAACATGACAAAAACATCCAAAAAAATACAAAATTAAAATTCACGATTTTATGCAACCTTGACCTTTGACCTAAAATTAATCGGTTTCTAGTTTTTGATTAGTGAACCAATTAAATGATCCAATATGCGTATTGTTAATATTTCATGTCAATTGGATAAAAATTGGAGATTTTATGTGATGCTGACCTTTTGACCTTTTGCCAAAAATTTCAATTTGTATTCTCCACATTTTCTTAATAAAACTTTGTTGAAATTTTGATGACAAAACTCAAATGGTAAAAAGTAATGGCCCAGACACACACACACACACACACAAACACACACACACACACACACACACACACACACACACACACACACACACACACACACACACACACACACACACAGTGTTATTTGGAGAGAGAGCAGTTTCGTACGGGTGGAAATCACAATTGTTTTGAGAAATTTATAAAACCACGCATCTTAGGACACCTGCTAGAACCCCAAATGGTTTCACAGAAAGTTTGGTGGGGCAAGCCTCAAAACTGAGGGAATAGTTCGGGGACAGACAGACAGACCTGCTTTAATATATAGATATATGAAGAGAAAGGCAAATCCAACCAAAAAAGTAACTGGATCTGCTCCGCTAATTTAAGTAACAAACAAGCAAGAGCAGACCTGATCTCAGGCTACGTTTCACCTGCTTCTCAGTGAACTTCTTCAGGCCAACAGAGGAAGCTCGCTGCGAAACAGGTAGCCTATATAAGGTAAAATAAGGTAATAATAAGGTAATAATACATAAGGTAAAAAGTATTCACAAATAAAATCCTTTTTTTTGGTTCAATACAGATAGCATAGTTAATACAGATCTTCAAGGAGGCACACACTATTTAAAATCAATACATTTTGCCCTCTTTTTTGACAAATTCAACCTCCACCACCCGATGTTGCACCAACATTTCACGGTGAGCAGTATACGTAGCTCAGAACTTTGGATCTGAGTGAACCCAATCGTGCAACACAATGAACTTTTTAAATGTCCATGAAATAATTTAAGTTGACGGATTAACGTAAACTTTTCCCATTACTGGGGACGGGTACTTTTCCTAGTAATTTATACTCCACACGTGGACTTTAAAAAAACAACTAAGAACCAGAATTTATACTTATTGTATTCAAATAAAAGGAGAAAAGTTTCAGCTGCATTAAATAAATGAGAAAACAGTTATTTTAATTTATCCACTTTTTAGTTAGGTCTTCATTCTGTCTGTGATTAACATATTTTATCTTTGTAAATTTCTGTGGTGATAGAATATCGTGGTGTAATGTTACGTATTTCAAAATTCTGCTGCAAACATCTCTTGCTGTTGGACATCTAACATCCTAACTCTCTCATCTTGACCCTTAGCTCCCTTTCCCCCAGAACTCGACACCAAGAAGTGTTCAGCTTACGGAGGGCTGAACATCCACTGGTCTTTACCCCTAGACTCGGGTCCTGCTAAAAGCTTCCGATTAGAGTACCAGCTCATTGGCTTCTACGAAGCAGGGTCTTCAGCTAATGAGGCAGTCTGCATTGAAGAGCTCGACGTGCCCAAAGATTCCAGGGTAGGAATGAAGGAGAACCATCAGGAGTGGATTTGTGGACCACTTGTTGAGGGATCTGGAGCAGCAGTGGCGAGCGTGACGGCTGTTTCTCCAGCTAGTGCTTATGCTGTGAGGGTGCAGGCCTTTGGGCCCGCGGGGTCCAGTGACTACAGTCAAGAACTGATTATCTATACTACTCCTGCTGAAGGTGAGATCTCCACAGCAAATTACCATGGACCACCACCCAGAAGGAGCATTTTGCAAAGGTCACATGGATTGTCACAAGTTCACATTAACACCTTCCTGGGCAGCCCAGTATCTGTCTTAATGGTTTCGTCAACAGAACTAAATGTTTACTAAACCTTCCATTTAAGTGTAATTATTTTTTTGTAACCTACTCCCATTCCACCACCAACCAATCCAAACCATCCTCCTTATATGCATAGCCTAAAATACCCCTCCCCATGCCATCACCACAATCTCATGAATCTGTAATATGCCTCTTACCTGACCTAGTCTTACCGTTCCATTTACTCTCCCTTGATTGGTAAACTTTCATCCCAAACATGGTTCATGCTAACACGAACACAAACCCAAATTTAATTTGTTAATCAAAACAAGACAAATCCTAACCATTTTGCTGCATTTGTTTTACATCCCGGCCTAGTGCTATGGTTCCGACTTGACGACCGCAGTGGCTACAATAAAGACTCCCTAGAGCTCAGTGAAGACCGGAGGACCGTCTGCAGCCAAGCACCATTGGGCATCGTCGCCCAGCTGGCCGAACGCCCGTGCCCAACTGGCACCTTTCTTCCTGTTGATCACATCGTGGGCGACTTCGCCATCACCAGGGGCCGCCACGCATGGGTTGTCGATGTAGACCCGTCGTCGTGTGTAGTACGTGTTGGTGTGGTGAATGCGACCAAGCTTCCCGACTGGTTCTCAACATCACGCCAGCTATCTAGCCCCAGGTGCTCCATCCGCTATCACTTTCACACAGAGTAATGAGGCAGAAAATAAGAGGTGTTAATCAAATATATTTTGAACCACATTTTTAGAGAAAGCACAGGTGATTGGGAAATCTAAATTTCGGTTTTTTTAACCCACCCCTTGCCCGAGGAGGGATATGATACTGAAGTAATAATCTAATAAAACTATTTGCAGCAGCAGAGACAATGGTGTTGAGGTTTTAGCCTCCTGAAACCGTGTCCAGCTCACAGTTGTCCCCGACCTTGACCCTAACCCACATGATCAATCTTCCCATGCAAGACCATCCTCTGGCTGCCTGCTAGCTCGGGAAACGACGGTCCGCAAGCTAAAACGCTGTGGCTGTGTGCCATGGTAAGGCCCACTCGCATCCTCTAAGCTTGTTGTTTTTAATCTGTAAAGCTCTTTCCTAACATATGTGGCTGTCCTCCTGGTTTCCTTTCTGGGAAAAAGCAAACTTTTCTCGACCGGTGGTGGTTAAGGGCCTGCGGCTGGTTGGGTTCAAGGAAAGGACTATTGATGCCATCTCAATGCCTTTGTCTCTGCTGCCTATTGTGCATTTCTTTTGTCAGTCTGTTCAACATCTTTAAGCGTCATCATCGTGTCTTTCTTATGATGTATTTGAAATACTGTATTGTTTATAATTGATATTGTAGACAAAGGTCACTCCCTCATCTACCTACGTGTTACCCCCCTAACCGCGGTCCTGGACGGACGATGCAATCGAACCTCTATCTTTTTTCATCTTGCAGGTTTGAACAAGACAGTGGGCACGACAGCGGAAGTGAGGAAGTCGAGACAGCACAGCCCTCTCTTCTCATCACCATCGCCCGTGGACGTCTCTTTCTCCCTCGAGGTCAAACGGTGTCTGCAGCCGGGTCGACCAACATGGCCACCGAAGCTCTGCCCCTACCTCGCCGCTTAACGGTCTGCCTAGATCACGATGAAGGTTGGGTCGCCTTCTACAATTCCGACGGAACTCCCAGCTGTTTCTGCCGCAGGCTGGTCGACTGTTCAGGCCCGGTTTATCCAGCTTTTGGAATGTTGGGTGGTGGGAAACTTCGAATCCACCCACTTGATCTGGGCTAATTGTGACATTATTTAGATCGTATTTTGCCTCCATAAGAGACATCTAAAGCAGCATGCGTTTCTGATATTTTGCTGGTGAGGGAGTTTGGACTTCCTGATCAATTAACAATTAGTAGGAGATTTTGATTAATTAAAATTACATCAAAACTGATGAGGCATTTGGGACCACCTGATCAAAGAACACCTGGTGTGAGAGTGAATGGGTTATGGTTTGCATAAAACTTTGGTGCTGAGGGCAGAATCCTGCATAAAACTTGGGAAGCAAAACATCGTTACTTATAATTATAATCATTAGAATGATACAATTAACTTATTATGCTGAGGCAAAAGCATGGAAATTGTGGACGGTGCGATGTGCCGAAGCACATGTCGGGTCCTCAATAAGGAAGTGAAAACATGGAATGGTTTCTGTTTTAGACTCGACACCTGTTACTTTGTCACCCCAATGATACTTTTATATCTCTGATACTAATAATTTTATATTACCAGTTTGTTTTATGTTCCTAGGGATCAAATGTTACAGCGGGTGTTTTTTGGTTTTTTTCCAAGTTGCAAAAT
Source organism: Myxine glutinosa (assembly GCF_964187855.1). Classification (NCBI taxonomy): domain Eukaryota; kingdom Metazoa; phylum Chordata; class Myxini; order Myxiniformes; family Myxinidae; genus Myxine; species Myxine glutinosa. Next base: position 8,396,628 of record NC_136271.1, read on the forward strand.
TCAATTCTCATTGAGTCATGAATAATACACCGCAGTAAAGGCCCAGTACACCACATTAAAGGCCTAATACACCACAGTAGAGGCCTAGTACACCACATTAAAGGCCTAATACACCGCAGTAAAGGCCTAATACACTGCAGTAAAGGCCTAACACACCGCAGTAAATGCCTAATACACCGCAGTAAAGGCCTAATACACCGCAGTAGAGGCCTAGTCCACCACATTAAAGGCCTAACACACCGCAGTAGAGGCCTAGTACACCACATTAAAGGCCTAATACACCACAGTAAAGGCCTAATACACCGCAGTAGAGGCCTAGTACCCCACATTAAAGGCCTAATACACCGCAGTAGAGGCCTAGTACACCACATTAAAGGCCTAATACACCGCAGTAAAGGCCAAGTACACCGCAGTAAAGGCCTAGCCTAGCGCTAGACGTAAGGCCGTAATGACGTCCCAGACATAATTCCATAATGACGACCCCGTAAAAAGAGTGTGACAGACAGAGGGACAGATAAATATGGATACTTTAATGTACAAATGAAGATATCAGTGCACGTACTTGATATTTGAAGAAGAGGAAGAAACACTTAATGGAATTGTTCAAGGCCTTGTTGCTAAAATGGAACCACCCTTGTGATTTGGGACCATTGTGTCCTTGATTAATTACTTTCTGTCATCTCGGTTAAGTCCAAACGAATCTGTCTCATCTGTAAAGGAAACGATAAGAGAGACCAAGCCATTGTGAGTGAACTAAAAACATAGCAGACCTCGTCTGACGTGCTTCTGATAGCCATAATTAGCACGTAATTAACTTATTAATCCTATAGTGAAAGGAAGTGATCCGCACTAATTCAAAATGTCCATTCCTTTATTGTTTCAAGAAATGTGAAACTATCAGCGTCAGCTTGCTCACCTTGACATTAATTATTTAATTTTGGTCTTCACTCTGGACCTCCTTTACCAGTTCACCATTAATTTGTGAAACTTCCTGTTGTTGATGAACAATTTGCTTCCCAGCTGGACTATCCATGTGTTCTCTTTCTCCATCTCCACATTTTGAGTAGTTATGGGTTACAGTAGGGGATAGGACTGATCTATGCATTGTTTTGTAAATCTAAAACAGTCACGTGATAATTTAACCGAAGCTCCAATGGTTGCTCTTTACTTTCCTTAATTCAATTATGAGACTGGTTGTAATTTGACCGAGGTTTCATTGATAAAAGGCTGAGTAGTGTATGTAGGGTAATACTGCCTCTATGGTGGTTTTTTTTTTTTTTTTTTTTTTTGTATACTGAATCGAGGCTCGTGAAAGAGCGAACATTTATTTCACAAACAAATCAACCAGACAAACAAAATATATAAAAAGAGGGAGCGGAAAACAAGATGGGGAGAGAAGGGGAAGCACACAAACACAACATCCGAGAGCAGGGAGATGTGTGGAAGGGAGAGGGCTTGGGGGGAGTTGGCAAGCAACACCCATTGCCTGCTTTCCCATGGTATACCATGGTATAAACCAATACCCATGGTATAAACAAAGGTTCACCAGACTCGGTGGTGTAATAGTCAGAGGGTCCGCTCAGAGTTTGAGGGGTCAGTGGTTCAAACTGCGGCCGAGTCATACCAAAGACCTTTATAAAAATGGTCCGTGCTGCTTCCTTGCTTGATGCTCAGCATTAAAAAGGATAGAGTATGCACAAAGCACTGGAGAGGCAATGGCAAACCACCCAGGATAACCCTTGCAAACTGTTTCAGCAGCACCGACGCTGGTGTGGTACAGGAGTATGGTACAGGATAAACAAACGATCAGGTCAAACTGGAACCACCCAGGTGGGCATGACACCTTCCTGATCAATAAAACATGATTTCTGATTCATTTTCCACCTTTTGCGTCCATCGCAGGATGTAGCTACAGAGAATCGCAGACACAACATGAGCTCATAGGTACCGGTACTAAATTTTTGTCACTAAATAGTAATTATGCACTAAATAATTCCTATTTTTATCCCCACGATTTAAAAAAATAACTCGGGGATATTGGAATCTGTTCCGTCCGTCCGTCCGTCACGTTATCTCCTGAACGGTTTGGCAGAAATTCACTAAACTTGGTAGTTATGATTTACCACGTGGCAAGAAGGTGCAAGAGCAGTGTCATTTTGGCCCCGCCTCCTGGGGTGGGGTCAAAAGGTCAAATCCCGAAAAATGCAATTACGTGCACATTTTTAAATGAGACTTTGCACATGCGATCAACATTGAGGGACGCATGACATATGTAACGATTTTTTGGATTTGATCCCTGATTCATGCCCCAGGGGGTGGGGGCTTGAGGTCGTAGGGGCGAAAAAAGGGGGGGATTTTTTTTTTAACTGAAACTTTGATATTGGGTCATTGCTGATGGAACGTTTTACCATATTTCAACTTTGCTGTTGAGGTGAAGTGTGGGGATTTGTGATGGCAAATCATCAACTTCCCTCGAGTTGTATTTTCAAAGGCAAATTATTGTTCTTTCATCATGGGGCAAACATACATTATGATATATATACATTATATATACATCATGGGGCATATATACATTATAAATACATCATGGGGCATATATACATCATGATATATATACATTATATTGTTACAGATACGACTTTGATGGTATGGTGGGCCGAGCGGGATGGCCGCCGTATCCGTACAAGTTACCCGATTGTGCCCGAATGTTAACTAATCGCGCTACGCTGGCTCAATAGGAAAGAGAAGACACCCGGCTGGGCTATAATGACACAATACGACACCAGGGGTTCAGTTCTCAAGACCTCCGGAGGAGGTTATATTAAGGCGGAAAAGGTTAGATTACAGGGACAAGAGGGAAACATAGGAAGGTGGGCACTTAGACACAACCTTATATTAACCCTAGACAGACCACAGATAAACGGGACAACGCTGACTCACACGGGATTTGATGGCCAGGAAAGCGGCAGTCGATGGCTCAGGTGCACCTGTGCTCAGGGCAGGATCACGTACGGTGGTGTCCAGAGATGCGTGAAGGTATCACAGCGCTTGTGGGTCGCGACTTTGGTGGAGATGCCGGGGAGGTCGCTCAGCGCTCGGGAGGGTGGCGTCTTTTCCTTCCAAGGTTCGGGGCGCATCTGACGTCACGTCCGGCGCGGGGCCGCGTATATCCGGCGGGGAGTGACACGCCCTCGGCTCGTTAGCGCCGCCCCAGATGGCATCGGCCCATGGCTTCTCATTGGGTGCGGGGGTTACCGGCTCCGCCCTTGACGAGGGGCCGACAGGGAGCCCCTTCGTGGTAACCCCGTGGAGCGCGTGGTCAATGGCGGCTAACCGAGCCGGAAGGAGGACGCCCACTCCCCATGCCGTCACCGCGCCGCCCCCCTCTTTTGTTGTTGTTGTTGTAGTTGGCGCTTCTTCATGGGGAAGAGATGCGGAGAGGTATGGGGAGGTCCTAAACTTCCTAACAGGTGCCATATAATCACATTCTGGTGCAACGAAGAGTCATAATTAATGGAAACAAGTCCTTAACTGACATAGATTAAGAATAACTAGCAAGATGTCCTATAATTGTCTACGTGTGGTGCGGGGGACCTGGGCACGACATTTAATGGGGGGATGAAGGGGAAGATCGGCTCTAATGGGTGTTGTTTACAGACAATGGGACTAGGGAATGGGGTAAGGGAGAGTTGGGGAGTATCGGAGAAAATAGGGGAATATTTACAAGCGGATATGGAGGCCAAATTCCATATTCGCAACATTGCACCCTTCTCTACCCTCGGGGCGTCCCGACCCGATAAATTTTTACCTACTTTAGTGTGGCACGCAATGTAGTTCCCTCTACTATTAACTCTACCCTGAGTGCGACAGTTTTACTGATATTCACAAATGAGTAAATATGTCCCCCTGCGACGTTGCACCCTTCTCCTCACAGAAACACACCCACAGGATAACCGAATCCGGAAAGAATTCTCAAACTAAACATACAGCCGGTAGGGAGCATTATTTACAAGACTACGCTGCTATTTACACTACGATCCAGGACCTGTTTTTGGAGGAACACATGCAGATGTTATGCATAGAGAGAGCGCGCTTGCCAACATCGATACACCAACCCACGAGTGCTCTGTGGCCGACGGCCTTTAATAACGTGCAGAGCACCCTTTCCCAGCATCAAAAGCACCACCCCACCACACAGTCAGCACCATCCGGTGCAGTCACCATTGTTCATTGGAATAAAAATAACTTCAACAACCCCTAACCCTGCAGGTGTCTCTTGCTCTTCTTGTGGTGCACTTGGTGTCAACTAAAAGTGGTTCACCTGTATGGCATAGGTGCCACGTTGACCCATAGGTCCATCCCCGGGTGGTGCTTGGCCGCAAACGAACTGCGGTCCATCGTGGGTGGCCACAAACATTGCGGTCCATATGGTGTATCGATCTCGGCAGCAAGCAGCGAAAGTGCAGGCCCACAACTGCGCAGCCAGCACCTCTCTTTCCTCTCTCTCCACCCCAAAGCCAGATCCTCGGAGGTGGGAGACAAAAGAAGCAGACAAGTGAGTAAGGTGGTAAGGGCGCAAAAGTGCACGCAATGTAAGGTAATGCACACTGGGGGCACATGGGAACCAGGTGAGACAGGTACGTTCCTATCGTACGCCCCCCCCCCACCAGGTAACCTACATGGCCCCTCCCTTACCCCTTACTGCATCCACACCACACAACACTACTCATAAACATCTACTTTACAAATCAACAAACATCCCTACTGTCTTCCCCGTTCCTCCCATATACCAAATTCGTCTTCTCTCCCTCCTAACCAATCAAATTTGCCATTTTCAACTCTCATCAAAATTTGCCATCTCCAACTGAACATCAAAATTTGCCATCACCAATTCATCATCAGTCCCTCCTAGGGAGGGAGAGATGGAATCACCCCAATGTCTCATCCACGTCGTGATGCGTCTCACAAATCCTCACAGCAATCTCATTTCCTGCAACAAACAAAGAAAACACAGGTGTGGAGTCATCATCATCACCACAGGCAAGTGGCTGCGTATGGTGCGACAGGTTCATCAATCCTAACTATTTCCTAAATGACTTTAACAACTTTACACTACCCGGGGTCTCTCTCCGGCCAAACCATTGGCCCTCTTACACTATGGGTTCTAAAAACCAATTCCCATTGGCCAAACTGTGGTGCTCTTCAATTTGGGGTCTCACTCCCCCGATTCATCTCCCGGTGCCCTCGTACAATTTCTGGGCTGCGACGTGTACCTCTCCCAGTGGGTCTACCCACCTGCACACCTCCACCACTGCAGTTGCCTCCGAGCTTACCTGCTCCTTACCCTAACCTAACTACCAGGGGAAGGCCCTCTGGCTCTCTCCCCACTCCGTGCCCTCTCTGGCACTGGGCTGCCCGATCCACACCCGGGATCCTCAGGCACCCACTCACAACTACCGGCTCCCAGAGCCCACCTGCGGCCTCACCTGGCCGACATCCTCACAGTGGTGGAGTGCCCAACCAACTACACACACTAACAGGCTACACGCCCAGCCATTTCCACAACACTAATGCACCCATCCACAACACCATTCTGCAACCGCACCACAAATGCCAATATCCAACCACAATTTACCTGTACCCTCTACCTAACACTTACACTACCCGCCCCGGGTACTCGTGAAAGGGGTCCACTCTTCCCCCATCCACACCTTCGCACCACGCACACCACTCCATACCACTTACTCCAACTTTCTCCACACACCTGTACTTGCACACCTGTGCTCTCACACCTGGTGCCACCGGCACCCTTCTCTCCCCAAGCGCATTCGCGCTGATCCACAACACTCACTACTCATACACTGCTCCACACACCTGTCCAGTTGCACACCTGTGCAATCACACCTGTTCAATCCTCACACACACGGCATCATCTCAGCTAACTACTCCCTTCTGAAACTTGCGCTTCCCAGTCGTCCCTTTAAACTATTGCGCTCCCACGTCATTATCATCCACACTAATCTACCTGCGTCCCCGCTACAGGTATCAGTCACTAACTAAACTTAACGTTACCTAATGTCAATCTCTTCTAGGGCCCTACACACGATATATCCTAACCCACCCGGGCTAGTTTTCACTGCCATACACCCCATAAGCTATTGCTCCTTTGCCCCCCTCATGGGAAAGGTGGCAGGGATGCCACCCTCTCCCACCGGGCCTATCGCTCCTCAATCCCCCAGTCCTCTGGCACTAATAAGCCCCCCTTATTCAGAGGTACTGGGTCCCGCCTTGGCATCTAAAGCCGAGGCAATCCACGGGGGCGCCTGCTCGCCGGTGTAAGGTCTTATCCGGTCGGCGTGGACGATCCGAGGGAGGGCTCGTGGCCCCATTTTGATCTTAAAGACCACGTCACAGATTTGCGACAGGACGACTCCTGGGCCTTGCCAGGGGGAGGTGAGTTTTGGGCACCTTCCCTTCCGCCTCCGGGGATTAAAGAACCAAATCTTCGTCCCCGGAGCGTATTGACTCCCCTGGCTCCGGTCGTCGTACCTGCGCTTCATCTTTTCCCCCGCCAGATGGAGTTGGCGGCGGGCGAAGGCATGGACTAGCTCCATGCCTTCCTCTAGGTGACGTGCGTACCCCTCCCTCGGCGGGTTAACCACTGTGTCTGGCACGGGACCGCATAGCAAGTCGGCGGGAGCCCGTAACTCCCGCCCATACATAAGCAACGCTGGACTGCATGCGGTGGCCCCGTGCTGGCTGGTCCGGTAGGCCATAAGCAAATAAGGGAGATGTTCGTCCCAGTCATCCTGACGGGTGGTGGTGAACAGTGCCAGTTGTTGGATTAAAGTTCGGTTGAATCTTTCCACCATCCCGTCAGATTGAGGTCTTAAAGGCGTTGTCCTGGTTTTTCGAATTGACAGGAGACTGCACACATCTTTTAGTAATTTGCTCTCAAAATTTCGTCCCTGGTCGGTGTGCAACTCCTGTGGAATCCCATGCCGGCACACAAATCCTTCCACGAAGGCCTGCGCTACCACCCCTGCTTCTTGGTTGGGGAGGGCGTAGGCCTCCGGCCACTTGGTGAAGTAGTCCATCACAACGAGGATATACTTATTACCTTGGCGGGTGCGGGGCAGCGGTCCTAGAATATCCATAGCCACCCGCTCAAGGGGGGCCCCCACCTGATGTAATTGAAGGGGGGCCCTCATCCTCCGTGCTGGTCCCTTTTTGGCAGAACAGGCGTCGCATCTCCGACACCAGTCCTGTATGTCGCGCCCCATATTCACCCAATAGAACCTCCGGCGGACCCGAGATATTGTCTTTGTCCTGCCCAAATGGCCGCCGGAGCGGGTACCATGCACCTGTTGCAATATGACGTTCTTGAATTTGTCAGGGACTATCACCAGCCAGGAAGTTCGATCAGAGGGAACCTCCACCCACTTGCGATACAAGATGTTGCCTTTCAATTCCAGGGTCTGCCACTGAGCCCAATATGCCTTTGTTTGTGCCCCGAGGGGGGTGACCTCTTCCCCCTTTGGTCTTTGCCCCAATTTGACCCATTGGAACACCGGCCCCAGAACAGGATCCTCCTGCTGGGCCGTGCTCCAAGCCAACTCTCCAAATTCCTCGTCCGCGGTTAGTGGCAAAATTGGCCCTCTCACCCGGGTTGCCCGGACGACGAGAATCGGGGCGGAATCGCCCAATTGCTCCCTCTCCTCGTGTCTCGCACAAAATTTACAGTTTTCCCCCAGACAAGGACGCCGAGAGAGTGCGTCCGCATTACCATGGGCCTTCCCGGCCCTATGGGCCACATCAAAATCGTACTGCTGCAACTTTTCCAACCACCTTGCAATTTGGCCCTCCGGTTCCTTGAACCGAAGGAGCCATTGCAAGGAGGAATGGTCAGTTCTAACCAAAAATTTCCGCCCGTACAAGTACGGGTGGAAATGGTTCATGGCAGCCAGCATAGCCAATAACTCTTTGCGAGTGACGCAATAATTTCTCTCGGGCCTACTTAAGGCCCGACTATAATAACCAATCACTCTCTCCACGCCCTCCTGTGTCTGAGACAAAACTGCGCCCAATCCTTCCTGGCTCGCATCCGTGTCCAGGGTAAATGTCCCGTCACTAGTGGGGTAAGCTAGAAGGGGTGCGGATGTTAGACACCCCTTCAATTTTTGGAAGGCCTCGTGGCACTCCCGTGTCCAATTAAATCGCGTCCCCTTCTCCGTAAGCCGGTGGAGGGGACGGGCCAACTCCGCAAATTTCGCCACAAAGCGCCGGTAGTAGGAGCAGAGTCCCAAAAATCCCCGCACCTCTTTGATGGTACGTGGTGCGGGCCACTCCTCTACCGCTTTAATTTTGTCTGGGTCTGTTTTTACCCCCTCGCGGCCAATCACGTGACCTAGATAGGCCACCTCTCTTGCAAACAAAGTGCACTTACTCGGGTTCAGCTTCAACCCTGCCTGTCTGAGGCACCCGAACACCTGGTCCAAATTAGCTAGTGCCTGGGGGAACGTTTGGGCATGTACCAGGACGTCATCCAGGTACACCAGGCATGATTGCCATGGCATGCCGCCTAGTACCTGCTCCATCAATCTCTCAAAGGTGGCGGGGGCGTTACACAAACCAAACGGCATCACAGTAAACTGATACAGTCCCTTACCTGTGGAAAATGCCGTTTTCTCCTTCCCTGCCCTATCCATCTCCACCTGCCAATACCCACTCTTGAGGTCCAAAGTTGTGAACCAATTTGAGCCCGCAACGGCATCGAGGGTGTCATCAATCCTTGGCAGGGGATATGAGTCCTTGAGTGTCACGTTGTTTAGCTGGCGATAGTCCACGCAGAACCGCGTGGTCCCATCCTTCTTTTTGACCAGCACAACAGGTGACATCCAAGGACTTCCCGAGGGCTCGATCACACCTGCGTCGAGCATTTTTGCAACCTGCTCGTCAGCTTCCGCCCTCTTGCTCCAAGGGAGCCGTCGGGCGGCCTGACGAATAGGCCGGGCCTCACCGGTGTGGATCTGATGTTTCACCAGGCCCGTACGTCCAATATCCTCGGTGGACAGGGAGAAGAGGTCCAAATGGGACCCAACCAGTTTGTGTAAGGCCTCCCTCTGGGTACCTCCCAACTCTACGCTACTACGATTTACCATCTCGCAAATGGGATCGGGCCAATTCCTACTTGTTATTGAAGGCTCCCCCCGGGGTCGGCTCGGCTGGACGTTCTCGCCCCTCACTGTCGCGACTTCCTCAACTGGGGTGCAGCCAGCTACCCTCGTGCCCCTTACTATAGTGCGTGGTTCTGTACTCACATTTACTACTCGGACGGCCACTACCGGTCCGTCCGTTTTTACAAGGGTGCGGCCCACGATTAAACCCGGTATGGACTGCGCTGCCACCGGTTCGACCAGGCCGCAGGACTCCTGCCATGTTGGGCGAGCTGCCCACCGGGCCGGCACTATCGCCTCGGCCCTTGGGGGGATGGTCACGGCCTCGGAAGCCTCCAGCTCCGCTCTCTCGGCCGTGCTCACTCCCCCTAACGGCAGCTCTTCTACTCCCACCTGCAGGATCCCCCGGCACAAGTCGATTTTACAACCGCTGGCAGTCAACAGGTCCAACCCTATTAAACATGGGTCGCACACCTCCGCCACCCAAACATCTATCTCCCTCCTTACCGACCCTAACTTGAGGGTCACAGAACCACGCCCTATGATCGGGGCCGTTACCCCGGTAGCAAGCTGCAAACTATAATTTTGCAGGCGCTGGATCTTATCCCAGCCACCTGCGCTCGAATCAAGGACCACAGGGCTGATGATCGTGGCGCTAGCTCCTGTGTCCACTACGGCGTCTACCCCCACGCCGGCAATTTTGCATCTAATTGTCAGGCTACCGGTTCCAATTTGGCCACAATAAATGACCTGTCGCGTCAATGAGGGCTCTCCTCCATCCTCTGCTGCCGAACACCGCCCTACGTGCCCGACACCTTCTAGTTTCCCGGGGTCTGGCGGGGGGGTGTCTGGGGTCGGCTAACCCGCTCCCCCCTGGGCGGAGTTGAGGACCTCAACTGCCGGGGATCATCCCGGCGCGCGTTTCGACAGTGCCGCGCCAGGTGACCCAGGCGGTTGCAGGTATAGCACCTCACCTGATAAGGTGCTTGCCTCCGGAATTCCAAATTCCCCCCCCTGTAGGTCCGAATTGGATTACCCGCTCGTGGTCCACCGCGGGCCACCTCCGGGGCCGCCTGCCATGGTCCAGGTCCCGCCAGGCGCTGGTCCACCAGCCTCCGGACCATGCCCGCCAGGTCAGGACCCACGTCGGGGGCGGGTCCCCTAAGGGGTCCGCCCTCCATCGGGGGTCCCACCTGGCGGACCGCCATTGCGAGACGCTCGCCCCCTCGGGCTAGGGGCCTCGCTGCTTCCCAACGGGCCGCAGCGTCAGCCGCCTGGCTCAGAGTCTGCGGGCGCCACATGGCGAGCTGTTGCCGGAGCTCAATATCCGGGAGGGCCTGGATAAAATGGTCCAGCGCCAGGCTTTCCCGGGAATCCGCTGCCATGCTAGCATGTGCGATCCCCACTGCGCGGCGAATGTCGTGGGCAAGTTCCCCGATGGCTTCCTGGGGCTTGCGTTTTCGCAGCGCGAGCTGAGCTTTAACAAGCTCGCTCTGCTGTTCTATGCCGAATCGATTAATTAGGGCGTCGCGGAGGGCTGGCAGGGTGAGAGCACCCGCTGGTAATGCCGTCAGCACCTCCGCCGCCGCGCCGCGCAATGCGGCCACCAGGTGTACTCCACCTTCGTCCTCACCCCAACCGTTGCCCTTACACACACAGTCGAACTGCGCCAGGTACGCGCGTAGATCACTCTTGCCGTCATACGGCGCGAGTGGGACCTTGTGGGACCACCTCGTATGTGAGTCGTTGCCCGCCTGCCGGACCCCGTGCGTCGCCCCTTGCGGGGTCAGCGCGGGGCCGAACCGGCCGGGCCCCCACAGTACACTACCCCCAAGGGGCTCTCGTGCCTCCCCGGTCCCTCCAACAACTACCCCTGTTGGTGTCGATGCATGGGTCACACCTCCGCAACCCGCTACCCATTCCATACCACCACCACCACAACCTTGCTCACCCACACCTCGCACCTCTCGTTCCATACCCTCCGGACCAGCCATACACCTCACTCTTGGCCTCTCACGAACATCCGGGTCTATCTCGACCCCCAAGCTTATTAAATCACCTGGCGCATCATACGCACGACCATATTGGTCACCACTTACACCGGGTCCTCTTTCTCTTCGCTTCTCCTCCATCACCTGCGAATCCCTCATCCGGTTAATGAGCACATCATCACGATCCGAACACAGACTCTGGACCAATTCTTTTACCTCCTCTTTTATCTCTTTCTTATCCTCTCTCCGTCGCTTTTTAATTTCGCTCACCCCTTCTTCCACTTCTTCTAATTTTTGCTTCATCTCCTTCATCTCTTCGTGCGCCCCTTTAAGTTCTTCCTCTAACTCCACTTTATTTTTTTCTATGTGCTCCCGCACCTCCCGCTCTTTAACCTCCATTACCTCTACCACCTTGTCCATTTTCCTCGTCAGGTCCTCATGTACCGTCTGACACTCTTTTTTAATTACCCCTACGTCCTTTTTCATCTCCTTCTGTGTCGATTTTAAACCCTCTATTACCGCTGTGTTCTTCTTTACCTGGTCCCCCAACTCCTTTTGTCCCACTGTCAGTTGTTCTACTCCCAGCGTCAACTCCTCTATGCCACCTTGCAATTTTACAGTCCCCTTTCTCACCTCTTTCTCCATGCGCTCCTTACAGTGCCTCACCTCCTCGCGCACTCCTCCGACCTCCTCACTCACTCCTCTTCTGATCTCCTCTCCCATCACTTGCATCTCCTGCCCAGATGCCACCCTCATCTGCTCCATTTCCTCCCTGTGAGCATCCAGTTTGGTTTCTACCCCCATTCTGACCCCTTCTATCTGCTGCCCCATTTGGTTAACTTCCCTTTCCGCTTGGTCCCTCATGTCCCTCAATTTGCCTTCCATCCTGTTTTCTAACCCCTCTAACCCTTTTTGCATCCCTTCCATTTGATTCTCTTGAGCGGCCATTCTGTTTTCTACCCCCGTTAACCCCTCCTGTATTTCCCCTAATCTATCGTCTAATTTCCCAAATTTCATGTCTAATCCCTCAAAATTATTGTCTAACCCCTCACTGGTACCCCTCGCTTCGTCCCTCATTACCCCCATTTGCTCACTCTGAGCCCTCGCTTCGTCCCTTATTACCCCCATTTGGCCCTCCAATCGCTCACCCTGAGCATCCATCCGGTTCCCCATTTGTCCCATTTTGGCTTCTAGCCTGTCCATAAGGGCCCCCATTTGCAGGAGGAAAAGGTTCGGATCCACCAGGGGCGCTGTCACGGTCGCCGGCGCGGTGACCAGCGAGGCGCCATTTTGCGCGCCTGCTACCCTCGCTGTTTCGCTCTCCTCACGTCCCTCATTTTGGTCCTGGATCGACCCTACCTCACTCTCCCCTACCGGACCCCAGCCGTCTTGATCCGCCATAGCGCGACTTGCAAAATTCGAGTTTCGTAAAACAAAACAAATTTCGGCCGCTCCAAATTTTGACCAAATTTTTTTTTTTTTCCTCTATTCGTTTTTTTTTTTTCTTCAAAATTTGGTCGGGCCTCGAATCTCACTCCCGACACCAATTGTTACAGATACGACTTTGATGGTATGGTGGGCCGAGCGGGATGGCCGCCGTATCCGTACAAGTTACCCGATTGTGCCCGAATGTTAACTAATCGCGCTACGCTGGCTCAATAGGAAAGAGAAGACACCCGGCTGGGCTATAATGACACAATACGACACCAGGGGTTCAGTTCTCAAGACCTCCGGAGGAGGTTATATTAAGGCGGAAAAGGTTAGATTACAGGGACAAGAGGGAAACATAGGAAGGTGGGCACTTAGACACAACCTTATATTAACCCTAGACAGACCACAGATAAACGGGACAACGCTGACTCACACGGGATTTGATGGCCAGGAAAGCGGCAGTCGATGGCTCAGGTGCACCTGTGCTCAGGGCAGGATCACGTACGGTGGTGTCCAGAGATGCGTGAAGGTATCACAGCGCTTGTGGGTCGCGACTTTGGTGGAGATGCCGGGGAGGTCGCTCAGCGCTCGGGAGGGTGGCGTCTTTTCCTTCCAAGGTTCGGGGCGCATCTGACGTCACGTCCGGCGCGGGGCCGCGTATATCCGGCGGGGAGTGACACGCCCTCGGCTCGTTAGCGCCGCCCCAGATGGCATCGGCCCATGGCTTCTCATTGGGTGCGGGGGTTACCGGCTCCGCCCTTGACGAGGGGCCGACAGGGAGCCCCTTCGTGGTAACCCCGTGGAGCGCGTGGTCAATGGCGGCTAACCGAGCCGGAAGGAGGACGCCCACTCCCCATGCCGTCACCGCGCCGCCCCCCTCTTTTGTTGTTGTTGTTGTAGTTGGCGCTTCTTCATGGGGAAGAGATGCGGAGAGGTATGGGGAGGTCCTAAACTTCCTAACAGGTGCCATATAATCACATTCTGGTGCAACGAAGAGTCATAATTAATGGAAACAAGTCCTTAACTGACATAGATTAAGAATAACTAGCAAGATGTCCTATAATTGTCTACGTGTGGTGCGGGGGACCTGGGCACGACATTTAATGGGGGGATGAAGGGGAAGATCGGCTCTAATGGGTGTTGTTTACAGACAATGGGACTAGGGAATGGGGTAAGGGAGAGTTGGGGAGTATCGGAGAAAATAGGGGAATATTTACAAGCGGATATGGAGGCCAAATTCCATATTCGCAACAATATGTACATCATGGGGCATATATACATTATGAAATATATACATTATATATACATCATGGGGCATATATACATTATGAAATATATATACATTATATATACATCATGGGGCATATATACATTATGATATATGTTGTTGCGGATATGGGATTTGGCCTCCATCCATATCCGCTTGTAAATATTCCCCTATTTCCCCAATACTCCCCAACTATCCCCAATCCCCCATTCCCTAGTCCCATTGTCTGTAAACAACACTCTGTAGAACCGACCTTCCCCTTTTTCCCCCATTAAATGTCGTGCCCAGGTTCACCGCATCTCACGTAGACAACTATAGGACATCTTGCTAGTTATTCTTAGGCTATGTCAGTTAAGGACTCGTTTCCATTAATTCTGACTCTTCGTTGCACCAGAATGTGATTGTATGGCACCAGTAGTGAGTTTAGGACCTCCCAATACCTCCCCACAACCTCATTTCCGCATCCTCCCATCATCTCATGGAACTACAACAACAACAACAACTACAACCACAGCGGGGGCGGCGCAGCGGCGGTGCGGGGAGTGGGCGTCCTCACTCCGGCTCGGTTAGCCGCCATTGCCCATGTGCTCCAGGTTACCTCCAGGTTACGGGGTTACCACGAAGGGGCTGACTGTCAGCTCCTCGTCAAGGGCGGAGCCCGGTAACCCCCCCCCCCCGCACCCAATAAGAAGCGGCGGGCCGATTCCATCTGGGGCGGAGCTAACGAGCCGAGGGCGTGTCACTCCCCGCTGGATATACGCAGCCACTTACCGGAGGTGACGTGAGATGCGCCCCCAGCTTGGAGAGAGAAGTCGCCACCTCCGAGCGCTGAGAGACCTCCCTGCATCTTTTGGACTGCGCTTTATCCTGTCCCTGAGCCAAGGTGCACCTTGTGCTATCCATCGACTACCTGCCCTTCCTTGCCATCAATCCCTGTGTGAGTCAGTCTTGTCCCGTTTATCTGTGGTCTGTCGGGGCTAATATAAGACCGTGTTTTAGTGCCCACCTTCCTATGCTGTACCTCTTGTCAGTGTAATCTAAACGTTCTGCATACAAATATTATAACCTCCTCCGGAGGTCTTGAGAACTGTACCCCTGGTGTCGTGTCATATAACCCAGCCGTTGTGTCCTTTCCTTCATTGATTTAGCATAGCGCGATTTGGCCAACGTTCGAGTGGAATCGGGTAAACTGTGCAGACGCGGTCATACCAAACCGCTCGGTAAACTAACATCCAAAACCGCGTCTGTAACAATATATATACATTATATATACACATCATGGGGCATATATACATTATGATATATATATATATATATATATATACATTATATATACTATGTACTATATACATTATATATACTATATATACATTATATATACCAAACCGCTCGGTAAACTAACATCCAAAACCGCGTCTGTAACAATATATATACATTATATATATACATCATGGGGCATATATACATTATATATACTTCATGGGGCATATATACATTATGATATACATACATTATATATCCATAATGTGGCATATATACATTATGATATATATACATTATATATACATCATGGGGCATACATACATTATGATATATATTGTTACGGACACGACTTAGATGTTATGGTGGGCCGAGCGGAATGGCCGCCGTGTTCGCACAAGTTACCCGATTACACTCGAACGTTGGCCGAATCGCGCTATGCTAAATCAATGAAGGAAAAGGACACAACGGCTGGGTTAAATGACACGACACCAGGGGTACAGTTCTCAAGACCTCCGGAGGAGGATATAATATGGGTTATGCAGAACGTTTAGATTACACGGCACAGAGGTACAGCACAGAAAGATGGGCACTTAGACACGGTCTTATCTTAGCCCCGACAGACCACAGACAAACGGGACAAGACTGACTCACACAGGGATTGATGGCAGGGAAGGACAGGCAGTCGATGGCTCAAGGTGCACCTTGGCTCAGGGGCAGAATTGACTCGGTCCGGTCCAGAGAGGCGGGAGGTATCTCTCAGCGCTAGGAGGTGGCGTCCTTTCTTCTTCGTAGCTGAGGCGCATCTGACGTCACCTCCGTCTTCCTGCGCATGTCCCGCGGGGAGTGACACGCCCTTGGCTCATTAGCTCCGCCCCAGATGGAATCGGTCCGCCGCTTCTTATTGGGTGCGAGGGGTTACCGGGCTCCGCCCTTGACGAGGAGCTGACAGTGAGCCCCTGCGTGGTAACCCCGTCGGAGCACATGGTCAATGGCGGCTAACCAAGCCGGAGTGAGGACGCGCACTCCCCGCGCCGCTGTTGTTGTTGTTGGTGTTGTTGTTTCATGAGGAAGAGATGCGGGGAGGTATTGGGAGGTCCTAAACTTACTACTGGTGCCATACAATCACATTCTGGTGCAACGAAGAGTCAGAATTAATGGAAACGAGTCCTTAACTGACATAGACTAAGAATAAGTAGCAAGATGTCCGAAAGTTGTCTACGTGAGATGCGGTGAACCTGGGTGCGACATTTAATGGGGGAAATAGGGGAAGGTCGGGGCTACAGAGTGTTGTTTACAGACAATGGGACTAGGGAATGGGGGATTGGGGATAGTTGGGGAGTATTGGGGAAATAGGGGAATATTTACAAGCGGATATGGATGGAGGCCAAATCCCATATCCGCAACATTGCACCCTTCTCTACCTCGGGGCGTCCCGACCCGATAAATTTTTACCTACGTTAGTGTGGCACTCAGATGTAGTTCCCTCTACTATTAACTCAACCCTGAGTGCGACAGTTTTACAGATGTTCACAAATGAGTAAATATGTCCCCCTGCGACGTTGCACCCTTCTCCTCACAGAAACACACCCACAGGATAACCGAATCGCGGAAAGAATCCTCAAACTAAACATACAGCCGGTAGGGAGCATTATTTACACAAGACTACACTGATATTTACACTACGATCCAGGACCTGTTTTTGGAGGAACACATGCAGATGTTATGCATAGAGAGAGCACGCATGCCAGCATCGATACACCAACCCACGAGTGCCCTGTGGCCCTACGGCCATTAATAATGTGCAGAGCACCCCATCCAAGCACCAAAAGCACCACCCCATCATGTACAGTCAGCACCATCTGGTGCACCAATAAAGTGTTCAATAATCACCGGTGGTGTAGCAGCCGGCCGATGTTCTGCCGCTGGTCTTGCCTTCATGTGGTGTACTTGGCCTTCTGGCTTCTTTCAAAAATAAAGAAAGGCGCCAACCGCGTCCATTTCTGAATTGTGGCCGTCAGGGGGCCAACTAAAAGTGGTTCACCTGTATGGCATAGGTGCCACGTTGACCCATAGGTCCATCAACGGGTGGTGCTTGCCTGCAAAAGAACTGCGGTCCATGGTGGGCGGCCACAAACATTGCGGTCCATATGGTGTATCGATCCAGGCAGCAAGCAGCGAAAGTACAGGCCCACAACTGCGGAGCCAGCACCTCTCTCCCCTCTCTCTCTGCCCCAAAGCCAGATCCTCGGAGGTGGGAGACAAAAAAAGAAGACAAGTGAGTAAGGTGGTAAGGGCGCAAAAGTGCATGCAATATAAGGTAATGCACACTGGGGGCACATGGGAACCAGGTGAGACAGGTACGTTCCTACCGTACGCCCCCCCCCCCCACCAGGTAACCTACATTGCCCCTCCCTTACCCCTTACTGTATCCACAAAACACAACACTACCCATAAACATCTACTTTACAAATCAACAAACGTCCCTACTGTCTTCCCCGTTCCTCCCATAAACCAAATTCGTCTTCGCTCCCTCCTAACCAATCAAATTTGCCATTTCCAACTCTCATCAAAATTTGCCATCTCCAATTCATCACCAGTCCCCCCTAAGGAGGGAGAGATGGAATCACCCCAATGTCTTATCCACGTCATGATGCGTCTCACAAATCCACACAGCAATTCTCATTTCCTGCACACAGAACAAAGAAAACACAGGTGTGGAGTCATCATCATCACCACAGGTAAGTGGCTGCGTATGGTGCGACAGGTTCATCAATCCTAACTATTTCCTAAATGACTTTAACAACTTTACATTACCCGGGGTCTTTCTCCTGCCAAACCATTGGCCCACTTACACTATGGGTTCTAAAAACCAATTCCCATTGACCAAACTGTGGTGCTTTTCAATTTGGGGTCTCACTCCCCCGATTCAACACTCGGTGCTCTCGCACAATTTCCGGGCTGTGACGTGTAGCTCTCCCAGCAGGTCTACCCACCTGCACACCTCCACCACTGTAGTTGCCTCCGAGCTTACCTGCTCCTTACCCTAACCTAACTACCTGGGGAAGGCCCTCTGGCGCTCTCCCCACTCGGTGCCCTCTCTGGCACTGGGCTACCCGGGTCCGTCCTCCGGATCCTCGGGCCCCACTGACACTAACGGCTCCCAGAGCCCACCTGCGGCCTCACCTGGCCGACATCCTCACAGTGGTGGAGTGCCCAACCAACTACACACACTAACAGGCTACACGCCCAGCCATTTCCACAACACTAATGCACCCATCCACAATACCATTCTGCAACCGCACCACAAATGCCAATATCCAACCACAATTTACCTATACCCTCTACCTAACACTTACACTACCCGCCCCGGGTACTCGTGAAAGGGGTCCACTCTTCCCCCATCCACACCTTCGCACCATGCACACCACTCCGTACCACTTACTCCATGTATTCCACACACCTGTACTTGCACACCTGTGCTCTCACACCTGGTGCCACCTGCACCCTTCTCTCCCCAAGCGCATTCGCGCTGATCCACAACACTCACTACTCATACACTGCTCCACACACCTGTCCAGTTCTCACACAGCATCATCTCATCTAACTACTCCCCTCTGAAACTTGCGCTTCCCAGTCGTGCCTTTAAACTATTGCGCTCCCTCGTCATTATCATCCACACTAATCTACCTGCGTCCCCACTACAGGTATCAGTCACTAACTAATCTTAACGTTACCTAATGTCATCTTCTAGGGCCCTATCAATATAACCTAACCCACCCGGGCTAGTTTTCACTGCCATCAACCCCTAATCTATAGCGCATTTGCCCCATGTTTGTGAGGGATGACAGAGTTGCCATCCCACCACATCGGGCATCTCCCACTACCAATTTTGCACATCAAATTTCAACAAATCAAAAATTTGCCAATCACTACTCATCATCTGCCAATCATTGCTGCCAATCCCTTGCCAATCATCAAATTTTGTTTTTTTCTAATTTTGGGTCCAAAACACTAACCTCATCACACAGTCTACTCACTAATGCCTCTCGGTGCGCCAATTCCTGTCCAAAGCCCGGCTTCGTAAAGCCGAGCAATGAATGCGGGTTGTTTGGTGCCAGCGGCTGGATACGTCCCGCATTCGGTGCAGGGAAGGAGGTTTACCCGGGCCGAGATCCCACGCACCACCTCGGCGTGGAGCCATCCAATGTCCCGATCTCGACCTGCCGGCACGTCTCAATAGAAAGTGGTCGCCATGACGACCCTTCCTATCGGGCTGCCCGCTCCGCCTAGTGGAGCCCGGACGCGGCCGTTCCAAGCGAGGCCCAGCGTGGATCGCGCACGGCGGTCCTTTCGAACCCGCCGTGGCTCGGATCCCCGCTGGTTCTCGCGGCACGCGAAGCCCGGCACGCACCGAGGGCCCGATTCGGCTATAAGTCGTTCTAACCTCTAACCCGGTTACCGTCGATGCTTCACCTGCATGCTTACAAGCATACGCTACCCCTTTCTTGCTCATACATGCAGCCGTTTCCATGCTCCTCGTCGTACCTTCTCTTACACACCTCGGTACACTCATTCCGCTCACCGACTTGGTCACACACCTGACCACCGAACACCTTGGCACACATTCGTCGCTCGCACACCTCACCAACACACCTCTTCGCGCCCCCTCCTCGGTCACCTCCTCTGTGACAATCACAGGTGTGCTCTCACTCGCACACCCAACCACGTGCCTCACTACCAATTCCAGCGTGCATTCCCACTCACGCTCTACCATTCCAGGTGTGCATCCTTCCATCCCAGGTGTACATCCTCGCTCACCTGTCACAACCAACTCACGCTCCTTGTCACTCTCACTACTCTCACCACCACTCTTGACAGCGCACTCTTTCCTCATGCACCTGTCCGTTACACACCTTTCTCGCGCACACTCTTGCACACACTCTCCCGTCACACCCTCTGTAACACTCACCACAGGCGTGCATTCTCCCTTTACACCCTCCGTAACACTCCTCACCACGCGCTTCCATGTGCTCCCTCGCACACGTGCTACGACCGACTCACTCTCGCCAGCACCCTCACTCCTTGGCACGCACTTTTTCCTCACACACCCCAGAGTCGGACTTTCTCGCACACCTCCTTTTTCGCACACCAGACCTGTCGCACACTTCACCAACGGCCTCTCACGAACACCCGGGTCCATCTCGACCCCCAAGCTTCTTAAATCCCCTGGCGCATCATACGCACGACCATATTGGTCACCACTTACACCGGGTCCTCTTCCTCTTCGCTTCTCCTCCATCACCTGCGAATCCCTCATCCGGTTAGTGAGCACATCATCACGATCCGAACACAGACTTTGGACCAATTCTTTTATCTCCTCTTTTATCTCTTTCTTATCCCCTCTCCGTCGCTTCTTAATTTCGCTCACCCCTTCTTCCACTTCTTCTAATTTCTGCTTCACCTCTTTTATTTCCCGGTACGTCTCCTCAAGCTCGTCCTCCAAGGCTACCTTGACCGTTTCCATGTGCGTCCTCACCTGCCGGTCCTTCGTCTCCATTACCTCTATCACCTCGTCCAACCTCGTTGTCAGTCCCTCACGTACCATCTGACATTCCCTCTTCGTCGCTACCAAGTCATTTTTTAGGTCATTTTGTGTCGCTTTTAACCCTCCTATTACCGCTGTGTTCTTCTTTACCTGGTCCGTTAGTTCTTTTTGTCCCTCTGTCAGTTGTTCTACTTCCTGCGTCAGGTCCTCTATGCCCTCTTGCAATTTTACAGTCCCCTTTCTCACCTCCTTCTCCATGTGCTCCTTACAGTGCCTCACCTCCTCGCGCACTCCTCCGACCTCACTCACACCTCTTCTGATCTCCTCTCCCATCACTTGCATCTCCTGCCCAGATGCCACCCTCATCTGCTCCATTTCCTCCCTGTGAGCATCCAGTTTGGTTTCTACCCCCATTCTGACCCCCTCTATCTGCTGCCCCATTTGTTTAACTTCCCTTTCCGCTTGGTCCCTCATGTCCCTCAATTTGCCTTCCATACTGTTTTCTAACCCCTCTAATCCCCTTTTCATCCCTTCCATTTGATTCTCTTGAGCGGCCATTCTGTTTTCTACCCCCGTTAACCCCTCCTGTATTTCCCCTAATCTATTGTCTAATCCCTCAAATTTGTTGTCTAGTCCCTCAAATTTGTTTCCTAATCCCTCTATTCTACTCCCTAACCCTCCGATCTGGGCCCCCATTTGGCCCTCCAATCGCTCACCCTGAGCATCCATCCGGTTCCCCATTACCCCCATTTGGCCCTCCAATCGCTCACCCAATCGCTCACTATCAGCCCTCATTTGCTCACTATTCTGGGCCATAAGGGCCTTCATTTGTATTAAAAAAAGGTTCAAATCTACCAGCGGCGCTACTACGGTCGCGGGCGCGGTCACCGTGGCCATGTGCGAGGCGCCATTTTGCGCGCCCGCAACCTCGTGCGCGACGACGCCATTTTGCGACCCTGCTACCCTCACTGCTTCGCTCTCCTCATGTCCCTCAATTTGGTCCTGGATCGACCCTGCCTCACTCTCCTCTACCGGAACCCAGCCGTCTTGATCTGCCATAGCGCGACTTTCAAAATTCGGGTTTTTATTTTTTTTTGTAAAACACAATCAAATTTCGCCGTTATAATTTCGAGCGCGTGAAACGCGCTCCGGGACCGATCCCACTTCCCGACACCAATTGTTACGGACACGACTTAGATGTTATGGTGGGCCGAGCGGAATGGCCGCCGTGTTCGCACAAGTTACCCGATTACACTCGAACGTTGGCCGAATCGCGCTATGCTAAATCAATGAAGGAAAAGGACACAACGGCTGGGTTAAATGACACGACACCAGGGGTACAGTTCTCAAGACCTCCGGAGGAGGATATAATATGGGTTATGCAGAACGTTTAGATTACACGGCACAGAGGTACAGCACAGAAAGATGGTCACTTAGACACGGTCTTATCTTAGCCCCGACAGACCACAGACAAACGGGACAAGACTGACTCACACAGGGATTGATGGCAGGGAAGGACAGGCAGTCGATGGCTCAAGGTGCACCTTGGCTCAGGGGCAGAATCGACTCGGTCCGGTCCAGAGAGGCGGGAGGTATCTCTCAGCGCTAGGAGGTGGCGTCCTTTCTTCTTCGTAGCTGAGGCGCATCTGACGTCACCTCCGTCTTCCTGCGCATGTCCCGCGGGGAGTGACACGCCCTCGGCTCGTTAGCTCCGCCCCAGATGGAATCGGTCCGCCGCTTCTTATTGGGTGCGGGGGGTTACCGGGCTCCGCCCTTGACGAAGAGCTGACAGTGAGCCCCTGCGTGGTAATCCCGTCGGAGCACATGGTCAATGGCGGCTAACCAAGCCGGAGTGAGGACGCGCACTCCCCGCGCCGCTGTTGTTGTTGTTGGTGTTGTTGTTTCATGAGGAAGAGATGCGGGGAGGTATTGGGAGGTCCTAAACTTACTACTGGTGCCATACAATCACATTCTGGTGCAACGAAGAGTCAGAATTAATGGAAACGAGTCCTTAACTGACATAGACTAAGAATAACTAGCAAGATGTCCGAAAGTTGTCTACGTGAGATGCGGTGAACCTGGGTGCGACATTTAATGGGGGAAATAGGGGAAGGTCGGGGCTACAGAGTGTTGTTTACAGACAATGGGACTAGGGAATGGGGGATTGGGGATAGTTGGGGAGTATTGGGGAAATAGGGGAATATTTACAAGCGGAGATGGATGGAGGCCAAATCCCATATCCGCAACAATATGTTGGAAGCCATCTGTGGATCGGTCCCATCGGCCGATGGGTCTGACCCGTTTGCGGATCCGCAGATGGGTCGCCCATCGGCCGATGGGCGACCCATCTGTGGATGCACGAGAAATGACAATGCAGACCCATCGGCCGATGGGTCTGCGCCATCTGCGGATGTGTTGTTCACCTTGAAGGAATGTGTTGACAGAATGGTGCTCTTCAATCAGGTACACAGTCATTGGAATTACATGTGGTAGGAATTTAACAGAGATGATTTTAAAATGTTTTATTATCTATTTCTACCCATCTATTTATACATTTTGTCAATACATTTTGTAATTAACAGATACATGGCAGTTTTAGTAAAGCTTTACATAACATACTCAACATTCATACAAAACATTAGGTGTTCTTCTGGGTCTGCATTGCTTATTTTTGCTTATTTTGCTTATTTTGCTTATTTTGCTTAAAAATTGCTTATTTTTAGGTTCAAATAAACATACTCATCCACCATTGATGCATACACATTCCTTCAAGGTGAACAACACATCCGCAGATGGCGCAGACCCATCGGCCGATGGGTCTGCATTGTCATTTCTCGTGCATCCACAGATGGGTCGCCCATCGGCCGATGGGCGACCCATCTGCGGATCCGCAAACGGGTCAGACCCATCGGCCGATGGGACCGATCCACAGATGGGTTCCAACATATTGTTACGGACACGGCTAAAGATGTTGCTTGACCGAGCGGAATGGCCGCCGTGTTCGTACAGTTTACCCGATTACCCCGAACGTTGGCCAAATCGCGTCACAGATATTCAATTGGGGAAAACTCTAAAGCGATCGAATGGAAAGAGGAAGAAGAGGACGAAGACGTACAGAAGAGGAACAGGATTTATTATTTATACCACACAAATGAAAAGGAGCAGTCAAGGTTATTTACAGCAGGTGACACAGTGCAAAGATTAGCTTATCTAACTGGCTTACTTAGCCCCAGACAGACCACGGACAAACGGACAAGGCTGACTCACACAGGGATTGATGGCAGGTAGACCGATGGCACAAGGTGCACCTTGGCTCGGGGACAGGATACAGCTCAGTCTTTGGGAGGTCTTTCTTAATGGCAGAGGTCTCTCGGCGCTCGGAGGGTGCGTCCTTTCTCCTTCAGCTCTGCACGCATCTCATGTCACCACTCCCTCTGCTGCGCATGCTCAACGGGGAGTGACACGCCGTTGGCTCCGCCCCACTGGGGCCGGTCCGCTGCTTCCATTGGGTGCGGGGGTTACCGGGCTCCGCCCTTGACGAGGAGCTGACAGGGAGCCCCTATTTGGTAACCCCGTCGAGCACATGTTCGATGGCGGCTCGTTGGGAAGGCCTAGTGCCCTCCCAACACCCCCTACCAACCAAGCCGGAGTGAGGACGCGCACTTCCCGCGCCCGCCGCTGCTGTTGTTGTTGTTGTTGTTGCTGAACCGTGAGGAAGAGCTGCGGGGAGGTATCGGGAGGTCCTAAACTTCCTAACGGTGCCATACAATCACATTCTGGTGCAACGAAGGGTCAGAATTAATGGAAACGAATCCTTAACTGACATAGACTAAGAATAACTAGCAAGATGTCCTATAGTTGTCTACGTGAGATGCGGTGGACCTGGATGCGACATTTAATGGGGGGAAATAGGGGGAGGTCGGGTCTACAGTGTTGGTTACAGAAAGTGGGACTAGGGATTGAGGGATTGGGGAGAGTTGGGGAGTATTGAGGAAATAGGGGAATATTTACAAGCGGATATGGATGGATGTAAATCCCATATCCGCAACAATATATACAAACAACAACAACAGGCATTTTAAGGCCATTTTCCCTGCTGGAGCGGGGTTTGACCTTGCGGTCCCCATGACAATCTTCTCCATTTTGCCCTATTTTCTCCATCTCCCCTTGTTAACCCCCTTGCCCGCATTTCTTCTTCCACCAACTTTATCCAAGTCTTTCTCGGTCTTGTCCGTCCTCTACTTCCTTCCACATTCATTTCCATCACTCTTCTCAACCAGTCACTTTCATCCTTCCTCAACACATGACCAAACCATCTCAACCTGTTTCTCTTCACAGCATCAATCACAGGCTCTATTCCCATCATCTTTCGCAATTCATCATTTGTCTTCCTCTCTCTTTCGTGCATTGCCATCACAACTCTGATCAACTATTCCTCCACTCCTTAGTTCCACAATGCCCATGTCACTACTTTGCGTGGAACCCTATCGAATACTTTCTCCAGATCAACAAACCCAAGAAACAACTTCTTCTTCTTCTTCTTCTTCTCCATGTACTTCTCCTGCAACTGCCTTACAATAAAGAGCGCGTCTGTCGTTCCTCTTCCTGGCATAAATCCAAACTGCATTTCGTCGATCTTCACCTTCTTCCTTATCCTCCTCTCCAACACCCTTTCCAATACCTTCATTCCATGCTCCAATAACATTATCGCTCGGTACGAGCCACACTCCAGAGGGTCGCCTTTCCCCTTGTATAGAGGGACGAGGGTACTCAGTTCCCAATCCACTGGAATGCGGCCTTCTTCCACCACCAGATTACAGATCTCTGTCATTCTCTTCACACCCCAACTTCCTGCTGCCTTCAACATATCTCCCACAACTCCCGTCGGCCCTCCCGCTTTTCTACTCTTCATTGCTTTTATCGCTTCTTCAACTTCCTTCTCAGTTATCTTCTCTGCCGGTCCTAAAACTGGGTTACTCTCTATGTTGCCATCCCATTCATTCTCTGTATTCAACAGCATTTCCATATATCTCTTCCATCTTCCTTTAATTCCATCTGGGTCCACAACGATTTGTCCCACTTCATCCTTCAAGCAACTCACCCCCATCACATCGCACCTCTCTTTCGCTTTCTGCTTTGCAATCCTGAATACCGCTCTCTGACCCTCTTCCGAATCCAAGCGTTCTCCGAACATTTTCCAACATGCCTCCTGCGTCTTTGCTACCTCTTTCTTTGCAGCCTTCTTGGCTGCCTTATAACTTTCATGCTCTGCCTTTTCTGCTCCCGTACCCTTCGCCTTCTGCCACTCCTTGAACTTCTTCCTCTTCTCATCAATCCTCTTTCCAACTTCATCATCCTACCACCATGTTTCCGAATGCCTCGGTGGTCCTTTTGTCCTCGGTGGTCTACAAACTCCTTAGAAAACAGGACACCAACACCATTCATGCCCTCCAGGCACCCTTGCCACACAAACTTGTATTTCTGTCCCTGCCTACCCTTCACCATTCTCACACCACTTCCCTTCCATCTCGTCTCTTGCACACTACATATGTCCACTCTTCTTCTGACCAATACTTCCACCACTTCTCCTGATCTCCCTGTCATTGTCCCTACATTCCATGTCCCAAACCACAGAAACCGATCTCCACGTCGGGCATCAGACGTTTCGTCGTCATAAATGGAGTGATTTCCACCCTTGCTTCGATCGGGTACCCCACCTTGAGTTTTGACGAGAGGGAGTGTGGTCCCTCACGGGGTACTTCGGTCTGTACCCTGCCCATATGTAGTTGTAATTGTCATGGTTCTCTTTTTGAGGCAATGTTTTATGGCCGGATGCCCTTCCTGACTCCAACCCTGTTGGTCGCCTCTTGGTACACGTAGGGATACGGTGTACATATTCTCAACCGGGGTACACACCGGGATGTATATATATATATACACACACACACACACACACATTATATATACATCATGGGGCATATATACATTATAATATCCAATAATGTACTAATTTTCTTTCTTTTCGGTTATACTCTCCACTCGATCAAGTTGTAAAGTTCTTATTTTACATTTTCCACTTGATATTGCCAAATTGACTCAAGCGAATTCTCTGGAACTACCGAGATGTTCTTGAAATCGATGTTGATCGTTAATGAGCTCTGAATTTGCTTTAACAAGTTCGGGTTTTTGGCAAAATTGTGGCTTTTCTTGATTATAATGAGTTGTTCATTATTTACAACATTTGGTCAATGAAGCGCATTGTAAACATCAAAGAGTTTGACCTTTTTTATACATTATAATAAGCTCTTCAACCGTCATTATTTTGCATTCTCAGACAATGGAATACATGTTTTACCTAGAACGGCACTCTGTAGAGGGCGGACCTCCACCAGGTGACTCTTTACGTTTTGCATCCCACCTATAGGCCGGACCTGGATCCGGACCTGAATCCAAATCGAATCGGCTTGTTCTTGCCACCTGACCAAGTCATCCTCCTAGTTTTGGCACAAGTCGTCCATAACTTTTTGAGATATCGTGCGATATATCGTCTTTAGCCCAATCACTCAATAGAGAAGAATCACTGAAAAACATTTCTCTGATCCGGATCCGAATTCGAATCTTCATCAAAATTCAATCAATTATTCTGTGTCACAAACCTAACCTCTCCACCAAGTTTCGTCCTAATTAGTTGACAACTTTTTGACATATCAAGTTGTACATCGAAATATCTATAAAGCTCAGTTGACTTTTTGCTGCACCAAATAACAGCGAAACGGAGTTGAGTAAAAGGGTGAAAATTCTACAGATGCTGTGATAAATAACTACCTCTGTCGGTTTGAATGTTTCAAAGAGAATCGACATCTGGATCAATTTTTGAATTAAATTTAAATCCCGATTTATATATACTAGGACGTGCCCGTACGTGGGTGCCCGTTCCGTGGCCAAAAAAAAAAAACAGACAGATCCTGGGTCCAGGATCCTGGGAGGCCCCATCACCCTCCCCCATCTAGGGCATGCCCGTACTATATCTATATCTAAAATTATATCCCCCCCTCTATTTACATGAAATGGTTTGGTCCAAAGCGAACGGCTTGCGAGTGGTGACAATCCCCCCCCTCTATTTACATGCAATGGTTTGGTCCAAAGCGAACGGCTTCCGGAGTTTGGTAAAGAAATCGCCATCGCGTGCACAAACGCGCAGGAAAGCGAATGAATCGCAAATTCGTTTTTATTAGTTGTAAAACATAGTTTAACGCCAACATAGTTTGCAAACGTGAAATAAATGAATACGCTCTCAAATGTGCCATCCGAGGCAGAGTGTGCCCGCCACGTTCGGCACACGCGATCGTTCGCTGCTCTCTGATTGGTTGAATCGTTTTTTGGACATAGCTCGGTAAGTAATTGTCCGATTAATATGAAACCTTGAAAAGGCACATCCTCGGGTCCCCAGCAATATACCTGGCAAGTTAAAAGTATATCGGACCCGTGGTTGTCGAGAAACAGCGGTCACAGACAAACGTACAGACGTACAGACAGACAGACAGAGATTACTGGAATTATAGATAGATACTGTATATATAAACGCGCGTTGTCTGTGTGTCCGCGTTTTATTCAGAGATGGCTGAACGGATCTTCATCAAACTTTCAGAGGTTCATCAGTGCGTGCCTGGGAGTGTTTTAGGCAAAAAAAAAAAAAAAGGTTCGTTTTTTTGGAGTTTAAAAATAATAAAATAAAATAAAATCGCTCGATAGTGCCGAAGCCTTTTTAAATGAATGACAGTTATACACAAGTACACATTCGCATAAATAAATACAAAACAATCACCAGACATTTGAATACAAATAAATCAAACAATTCCGGAAGTGTACGATTTTGGTAGTATGGCTTCTTCTTCTTCCTAATCGGCATCACACTTAACTAATAAACGTGAGCCACTTCCCTTCCTCTCCTGCCTCCCCCCTCCTCTCCCCTTTCCCCCTCCCCTCCTCCCATCCCCCCTCCCATCCACTTCCCCCCTCCCCTCCCCTTTAAGAGATAAATTCTCTGTAAAAGGGCTTCCACTTATGAATGCTCCCCTTCTCCCTCTCCCCACCCTTCTCCCCTCCTTCCCCCCTCCCCTTCCCCCCTCCCCTCCACTTCCCTCCCTCCCCTCACCCTCCCCCTCCCCCCTCCCCTTCCCCTCCCCGCTTCCCCTCCCCCCTTCCCCTAGAGTCTAGACCTTTAAGATATAAATTCTCCGTAAAAGAGCTTCCACTTCTGACTGCTCCCCATTCCCCCCTCCCCCCCGGTTCCCCTCCCGTCCCCCGCCCGGCAACGCCGGGTACTTCTGCTTGTATATATATACAGTCACGTGAAAAAGTAAGTACATTCATTCATTCACACCATGTAAAGTTTTGACTTTTTCAACATATTTCAACATGCAGCTATTTGATCTTCATTTCAACAATATTGATAGATAAAGGTGATATAATCTATCTATAATTCCAGTAATCTCTGTGTGTTTGTTTGTTTGTACGTTTGTCTGTGACCGCTGTTTCTCGACAACCACGGGTCCGATATACTTTAAACTTGCCAGGTATATTGCTGGGGACCCGAGGATGTGCCTTTTCAAGGTTTCATATTAATCGGACAATTACTTACCGAGCTATGTCCAAAAAACGATTCAACCAATCAGAGAGCAGCGAGCTATCGCGTGTGCCGAACGTGGCGAACACACTCTGCCTCGGATGGCACATTTGAGAGCGTATTCATTTATTTCCCGTCGGCAAACTATGTTGGCGCTATGTTGGCGTTAAACGATGTTTTAAAACTTATTAAAACCCCGGGGGGATTGTCACTGTACTCGCAAGCCGTTCGCCGTTCGCTTTGGCGTTGCGAATGGACCAAAACATTTCATGAACCAAACCATTTCATGTAAAGCGTTCGCCGTTCGCTTTGGCGTTGCGAATGGACCAAAACATTTCATGGACCAAACCATTTCATGTAAATAGAGGGGGGGATATAATTTTAGATATAGATATAGTACGGGCATGCCCTAGTATAACAAATATCATGAAACATTTACATTTTGTAGTCCATTGTATAATTTAAATAAACATAAATGCAAATTTCGCATGTGGAAAAAGTAAGTACACCCTTGGCTCTAATAGGTGGTATTGCCCCCTTTGGCAGAAACAACCTCAAGTAGGCGTTTCTTATAACTGTCCACCAGTCTCTGACATCGACTGGGAGAAATTTTTGCCCACTCCTCCATGCAGATTTCTTTCAGCTGTGCGATGTTTGAGGGGTTTCTTGCATGCACACCTCGTTTCAAATCCCCCCACAACATCTCGATGGGATTTCGATCCGGGCTTTGACTTGGCCATTCCAGAACCCTCCATTTCTTTCTTTTCAGCCATTCCTTGGTGGATTTACTGGTATGTTTAGGGTCATTGTCATGTTGCAAGGTCCGCCTTCGGTTGAGCTTCAAATTTCCGACAGATGGCCTCACATTATCCTCAAGCACCCTCTGGTACAATGAAGAATTCATAGTGGATTCTATGATGGTGAGCTGCCCAGGCCCTGATGCAGCAAAGCTGCCCCAAACCATAATATTTCCACCACCACGCTTTACAGTTGGTATCAGGTTCTTGTGGGCAAATTCTGTCTTTGGTTTTTGCAAAAACATGTCTTCTGGTACTGTGGCCAAATAGCTCTACCTTTGACTCATCTGTCCAGAGCACATTGTTCCAGGAGTGCTCGTCTTTGCCAAGGTGTTCATTGGCAAACTTTAGTCTTGCCCTGATGTTCTTTCTGGACAGGAAAGGTTTCCTCCTGGCACACCTCCCATGCAGATCAAATTTGTGCAGCCTCTTTCTAATGGTAGACTCGTGCACTTTGACATCAACTGTGGCAAGAGCTACCTGTTGGTCCCGTGATGACATTCTGGGGTTCTTAGAGACTTCTTTCAGCATCTCGCGGTCTGCTCTCGGGCTGGACTTGCTGGGGAGGCCTGGCCTGAACAAGTTGGCAGTTGTTTGGAATCTTCTCCACTTGAAGATGATCTTCCAGACAGTCGAATGATTGATTTCAAATTGTTTGGAGATCTTTTAAAATCCCTTCCCAGACTCGTAGGCATCTATAAGCTTCTTTCTGAATGCATCAGAGAGCTGTTTTGATCGAGGCATGGTGACGTCGCAGACTTCAACAACAAAGAGCAAACCAAACTAAATGTCTGAGGTTTAAATGAGACAGGTTCCTCCAATATCCTCTCTAACAATGTTCTAATCATTTGCACCTGAGCTGGTGCACCTGATTCTAATTTTAGGTATTTGAAGTAGTGATAAATGTAGGGGTGTACTTACTTTTTCCACATGCGAAATTTGCATTCATGTTTATTTAAATTATACAATGGACTACAAAATGTAAATGTTTCATGATATTTGTTATATTATATCACCTTTATCTCTCAATATTGTTGAAATGAAGATCAAATAGCTGGATGTTGCAATATGTTGAAAAAGTCAAAACTTTACATGGGGTGTACTTACTTTTTCACGTGACTGTATACTAACTTGGCTCGGGCTCACTGCGCTCGCCTCACCATGCATTGTTACTGAGGAACGGGCTTATTTTAGCTGGGGATAATGACTGTATCTAAGTTGCTGTGTTGTCATGATTTACACCAATCATAAATTCAAACAATTATTTTGCACAAATTTATTGGTCATGTTTGTGATATTACATTTTTATAAGCAATTTAGGTTGAGGATTTAGGTTGAAAAAATATATAAAATTCAAAAACGAACCGCTCAGCACATAAATACGGGAGGGGTAGGTGCACACTGGAAGTTTGGGACGATTACACCTCACCCCCATGTAATTCAAAACACCTCACCACCATGTAATTCAAAACGCCTCACCACCACGTAATTCAAAACACCTCACCCCCATGTAATTCAAAACACCTCACCACCATGTAATTCAAAACACCTCACCCCCATGTAATTCAAAACACCTCACCCCCATGTAATTCAAAACACCTCACCACCATGTAATTCAAAACGCCTCACCACCACGTAATTCAAAACACCTCACCCCCATGTAATTTAAAATACCTCACCCCCACATAATCCAAAACACCTCACCCCCATGTAAATCAAAACACCTTACCACCACGTAATTTAAAACACCTCAACACCAAGTAATTCAAAACACCTCATAATTAAAAACACCTCACCACCAAGTAATTCAAAACACCTCACCACCACTTAATTCAAAACACCACACCATCACGTAATTCAAAATACCACACCATCACGTCATTCAAAACACCTCACCACCAAGTTATCAAAAGAGCTCATCACCAACTAATTCAAAACACCTCACCACCACATAATTAAAAACACCTCACGATCACGTAATTCAAAACACCTCATCACCAACTAATTCAAAACACCTCACTACCACATAATTAAAAACACCTCACCACCACATAATTAAAAACACCTCACCACCACATAATTATAAATACCTCACCACCATGTAATTCAAAACACCTCACCACCACATAATTATAAATACCTCACCATCATGTAATTCAAAACACCTCATCACCAACTAATTCAAAACACTTCACCACCACATAATTATAAATACCTCACCATCATGTAATTCAAAACACCTCATCACCAACTAATTCAAAACACCTCACCACCATGTAATTAAAAACACCTCACCACCATGTAATTAAAAACACCTCACCACCACATAATTAAAAACACCTCACCATGTAATTCAAAACACCTCATCACCAACTAATTCAAAACACCTCACCACCACGTAATTCAAAACACCTTACCACCATGTAAATCAAAACACCTCACCACCATGTAATTCAAAACACCTCACCACCAAGTAATTCAAAACACCTCACCACAACATAAATATAAACACCTCACGATCACGTAATTCAAAACACCTCATCACCAACTAATTCAAAACACCTCACCACCACATAATTAAAAACACCTCACCACCATGTAATTCAAAATACCTCACCCCCAAGTGATTCAACACCACCACCACGTTATTAAAAACACTTCACAACCACGGAAACAAAAGTTTCAGGGAGTTGTTCATTGACAACAGACACTGCCCAGGTATGTAGATATATAGATAAATGACTGTACCTGTGTTGCTGTTTTGTCATGGTTTACACCAATCATAATTCAAACAATCATAATGCACAAATGTATTTGTAATGTACGTGATATTACATTTTATAAACAATTGAAGTTGAAAACTTAAGTTGAATTTCCCTCCCACCCCCCCAAAAAAAAATTGGAAAATATTTCTTAAAAAATACCCTTAGGACATACCGACGGGAGAGATAGGTGCATACCAGAAGTTTGGTAGGATTTCACAAAAGTTTGAGGGAGTAGTTCAGTGACAACACAGGACAACACAACACAAGACACTGCATATATATATATATTAGGGTGGTCCACAGATATATGTAATATTTAATACTATTAAAAATCCATGCTCCACAAGGCTGCCCTTGTTCCATGAGGTCAATTGGAACTTATTTAGAGGTTGCTCAAAAAATAACATTTTTAATTTATCCTATTTTTTTCAGATGGCAGAAACTCGCAGCTCTTCCACAGTTTGGTTGCTGGGCAAGTCTGAAAAGGAAATAATATGTGGGGGACCACCAACCAAAGGACACACATTGCAGAAAATGGTGTACCATCACATACAAGAACACCATACAGTTCGTGAAAGTGCCAAACTTAGTGTACAAGCTGTGTGTGCACACTGGGAGAAAGCACGAATTCCAGTGCAGAGAGTAGATTCCTGTGAGCACCAACTTTTGAAGTTGTATGATGCCTACAAACTGGTAAAGAACAATAGAACCAAGACATTCGAAAACTATAGAGTGAAGCAGCAGATGTTCAAAGATGATCTTCAATCCCTCTTCGATATCTCACCAAATGTTGCGCTTGACAAAATGACGTATGAAGAAGACAAAGCATTCCTTATCATGCAGCGTGAGGATCCCTCAAGTTCATGTATGGGATCTGTGGACAACACTCTGGCAGTCAAGGAGAACAGAAAGCATATCAGGCTTGAGAATGAAGATAAAAGAAAGAAGAAACATGCTGCTGAGACTCTAACAACAATGCAATCTGTTCCATCAACATCGGCTGTGGTTGATGATGAGTCTGAGATCGAAAGCTCCGATTCAGGGGACGATGAATTCAAACTCCAAAGTCCATCTTCTGCCAAACAGGCGAAAAAGGCTCCCATCGAGGTGATCACTCCAGCAATAGTGGCAACTCTGGACAGAGTAAATCTCTCAGATCGGCGTGCTATGTTTGTGGCCAGTGCTTTTGCACAATCTCTTGGTCATACCATTGAAGACATTTCTCTGTCACGCAGTGGAATTCGTCCTGCTCGAATTCGTGGAAGGGAAATAATGGCCACTGAAGAAAAGGCAAATTTCTCATGTAATAGCCCACTCCTACTACATGGAATGGGAAACTGCTCCCTGATTATACTGGCAATCACAAATAATTTGTTGATCGGGTAGTAATACTTGTAACTGGTATGAATACCGAGAAGTTTCTTGGAGTCCCAAAAATTCCCCAAGGCACTGGTGCAGCACAAGCAAATGCATGCATACAACTTCTTGAGGAGTCCAATGTCAAACAGTTGGTGAAAGGCATCGTGTTTGATCCCACTGCATCCAACACAGGGCTGAGAAATGGAGCATGTACCCTCATTGAAGCAGCTTTGGATGCTAAGCTTGTCTGGATTGCGTGTTGTCATCATGTGTTTGAAGTAATGCTCTCTGATGTTACAACTAAAGTCATAGGACCCACTGGCGGACCTGAGATCAGACTGTTCAAGAGGTTTCAGAAACAGTGGCCTTTAATTGACAGGAAGAGGTTCCAAGTCGGAGAAGATAAAATATTTTCCGATAACCATGTTGAACGTCAGAATATGATACATTTTTATGCAGCTGCACTCGAAGAACAACACCCACGTGATGACTATGAAGAACTTCTGAGACTATGCCATACATTTCTGGGTGGAAGTGAGGCCAGAGGGGTGAAATTCCGTGCCCCAGGAGCTATGCACAATGCCCGCTGGATGATGAAAGCCATATACAGTCATGTGAAAAAGTAAGTACACCCCATGTAAAGTTTTGACTTTTTCAACATATTTCAACATACAGCTATTTGATCTTCATTTCAACAATATTGATAGATAGATGTGATATAATATAACAAATATCATGAAACATTTACATTTTGTAGTCCATTGTATAATTTAAATAAACATAAATGCAAATTTCGCATGTGGAAAAAGTAAGTACACCCTTGGCTCTAAGAGGTGTTATTGCCCCTTTTGGCAGAAACAACCTCAAGTAGGCGTTTCTTATAACTGTCTACCAGTCTCTGAATCGACTGGGAGAAATTTTTGTCCACTCCTCCATGCAGAATTCTTTCAGCTGTGCGATGTTTGAGGGGTTTCTTGCATGCACAGCTCGTTTCAAATCCCCCACAACATCTCGATGGGATTTAGACCCGGGCTTTGACTTGGCCATTCCAGAACCCTCCATTTCTTTCTTTTCAGCCATTCCTTGGTGGATTTACTGGTATGTTTAGGGTCATTGTCATGTTGCAAGGTCCACCTTCGGTTGAGCTTCAACTTTCCCACAGATGGCCTCACATTATTCTCAAGCACCCTCTGGTACAATGAAGAATTCATCGTGGATTCTATGATGGTGAGCTGCCCAGGCCCTGATGCAGCAAAGCTGCCCCAAACCATAATATTTCCACCACCATGCTTTACAGTTGGTATCAGGTTCTTGTGGTCAAATGCTGTCTTTGGTTTTCACCAAACATGTCTTCTGGTACTGTGACCAAATAGCTCTACCTTTGACTCATCTGTCCAGAGCACATTGTTCCAGAAGTGCTGGTGTTTGCCTGGGTGCTCATTGGCAAACTTTAGTCTTGCCCTGATGTTCTTTCTGGACAGCAAAGGTTTCCTCCTGGCACACCTCCCATGTAGATCAAATTTGTGCAGCCTCTTTCTAATGGTAGACTCATGCACTTTGACATCAACAGTGGCAAGAGCTACCTGTAGGTCCCGTGATGACATTCTGGGGTTCTTAGAGACGTCTTTCAGCATCTTACGGTCTGCTCTCGGGCTGAACTTGCTGGGGCGGCCTGGCCTGAACAAGTTGTCAGTTGTTTGGAATCTTCTCCACTTGTAGATGATCTTCCGGACAGTCGAATGATTGATTTCAAATTGTTTGGAGATCTTTTTACATCCCTTCCCAGACTCATAGGCATCTATAACCTTCTTTCTGAAGGCCTCAGAGAGCTCTTTTGATCTAGGCATGGTGACGCCGCACACTTCAACAACAAAGAGCAAACCAAACTAAATGTCTGAGGATTAAATAAGACAGGTTCCTCCAAGATCCTCTATAACGATGTTCTAATCATTTGCACCTGAGCTGGTGCACCTGATTCTAATTTTAGGTATTTGAAGTAGTGATAAATGTGGGGGTGTACTTACTTTTTCCACATGCGAAATTTGCTTTTATATTTATTTAAATTATACAATGGACTACAAAATGTAAATGTTTCATGATATTTGTTATATTATATCACCTTTATCTATCAATATTGTTGAAATGAAGATCAAATTGCTGTATGTTGAAATATGTTGAAAAAGTCAAAACTTTACATGGGGTGTACTTACTTTTTCACGTGACTGTATGCTCTCAAGATGGCTCTCTTCAAAGACCAAATAAAGCTAACATCACGTGAATTGAAGGGAATCGCACAGATTGCTCTTTTTGTTGCACTTGTGTATGCGAGATTCTGGCATGAGGCGCTGCTACCTACAAAGGCACCTCTCAATGATTTGCTTCTTCTTTCAACCCCTGATTCTTACCCAGATATGGTTGTCCGTGAAACTGCTGTCAAAGCATTCACTAGACACCTCTGGTATTTGTCAGAACACCTTGCTGCATTCGCTCTTTTTGATAGCCGGGTGGATGATGAGACAAAGGCAAAGATGTTGAAGAACTTCAAGCGGGCTCCAAAGCCAAACAATCTTCATCGGATAGATGCTAAAGCCTTCAGGCTTTGACTCAGTGGACACCTACATCACAAGTCGATCTCTTGAATTATTTGGTGTTGTCATCTCAGAGTCTGACAAAGAAGTATCACTGAGTTTTATGGAAAAGGAGCCACACCTCTGGAACACAGACAACTCATACCAAGAGCTTGAAAAGAAGATACGCAGCATGAAGGTTATCAATGACTGTGCTGAGTGAGGTGTTGCTCTCATCCAAACTTTCCATGACACTCTGACCAAGAATGAAGAGCAGAAGCAATTTGTGTTGAGAGTTGTGAAACTTCATCGTGAAAACTTTCCAGTGTCAACCAAAGCCATCTTGTCAAAGAAGTAGGTAATGTTTTGAAACACAAGTTTCTGAAAACAATGTTACGTAAAATCATTCAAATTATGTGTATTCTGATGTTTACTTTGTTTTAATTGTTCTGATAGTTTTGTTTTATCGTCTCTGATAGATAATTATATTTTCTATTGGATGATTTATTTTTTCCGATAAATGATTTATTGTCAAATTAATACATGAATGTTTAACCTACTGTTTTGTTTTTAATCTTAATTTGACTATATGAATGAACATTGAACAATGAACAATGAACAATTGAACATACATGTACATTGTACAATGGTACATTGTACATAATTATTTATTAGTTTACAAACAAACAACAACAATAACAATAATAAATAATTTGAGTAATTGAAAATAGATAATTATCTATGAATTGATGGATGATGCTAAAAATTCTGTATCTTATTATTCATTAAAACTTTGTCAACATTTTGAGCAACCTCTAAATATTGTCCAATGAAGCTCAAATTTTCACCACAAACTACCTTTTTCAATAGGAATAGGGGCAGGCTTGTGGAGAAATGAAAATCCAATCTTCAAATTTTTTTACCACCCTAATATATGTATATAATATATATATATATATATATATATATAAATATATATATATATATATTTTTATATATATATATATTTATGTATATATATGTATATGTATATATATATATATATATATATATATATATATGTATATATATATATGTATATATATATGTATATATATATATATATATATATATATATATATATATATATATATATATATATATATATATATATATATATATATATATATAGATTTTGCCCTATCTGTCAATGGTGATGAATCACATCAAAAATTATCGGATCCAGATCCGGATCCATATCTTCGACAAAATCTAATAATTTTGTCCGTGTCACATAATCAAGCTCTCGATCAAATGTCGTCTAAATCTGTCCCCACCTTTTGGAGATATATTGTTCACAAACAAACAGATAGACAAACAGACAGGGGGTGAAAACATAACCTCCATTCACCTTGGGTGGTGGAAGTAATAAAGTAGCATAAATAAGAAAAGGATTTAAATGTGAGGGCAATTAAGGTAAATAAAGATATCTGTCAAAATAAAAATATTTTGTGGGAAGTCAAATTTGCTAAAACTTTATTTTTATTTCACCAATCCCAAAATAGTACACCAAAAATGTATTCATTCATTCATGTACCATACTCTGCACAGAGCGTTGGGTCTGCTGCAGCAGTTTCTTGGCTACAATTGCAATCCTGGAATGGTCGTCCCTCTGACACAAAATGCCAGGGTGGGAATTTGGAACTTGTCGATGGTGCTGATGAAAGCTTGCAGTGTCACTCCTAAAACCCTCTCAAAGCTTACATGACTAGAACCTTCGGTTATACAACTTACACGACTAGAATCTTCAGATACATGACTAGAACCATAGCTTACACAGCTAGAACCTTTGGTTACATGACTTACATGACTAGAACCTTCAGATATATGACTTGCATGACTAGAACCTTAGCTTACACAACTAGAACCTTTGGTTACACGACTTACATGACTAGAACCTTCGGTTATACAACTTACACGACTAGAACCTTTGGTTGCATGACTTGTATGACTAGAACCTTTGGTTACACGACTTGTACGATAGAACCTTCGGTTACATGACTTGTACGACTAGAACCTTCGTTTATATAACTTACATGACGAGAACCCTCAAATACACGACTTACATGACTAGAACATTAGCTTACACAACTAGAACCTTTGGTTCCATGACTTACACGACTATAACTTTCGGTTACACGACTTACATGACTAGAACCTTTGGTTTCATGACTTGTATGACTAGAACATTCGGTTACATGACTTACACGAATAGAACCTTCGGTTACACGACTTGTATGACTAGAACCTTCGGTGACATGACTTGTACGACGAGAACCTTCGGTTATACGACTTGTACGACCAGAACCTTCGGTTACATGACTTGTATGACGAGAACCTTTGGTTACACGACTTGTACGACTAGAACCTTCGGTTACACGACTTGTACGACGAGAACCTTTGGTTAAATGATTAGAACATTCGGTTACATGACTAGAACCTTCAGATACATGACTTGTACGACAAGAACCTTCGGATACACAACTAGAACTTTCGGTTATACAACTAGAAACTTTCGGTTACAAGACATACACAACTAGAATCTTTGGATACACGACTTACATGAGTAGAACCTTCAGTTACACGACTAGAACCCTCGCTTATATTTACCATCGTGATGGACATCGTGGGATACTTAATATCCACCAACGTCCAGAGCCGGCTGTCCTCCTGCTTATATACATACCTTTGTCTAGGCTATCCTGTGTAAGTAAGCGAAGACTGAAACCTACATCACATGTTCCATTTTGATTACATAATTGACCCACTGCTGAAACTTCATCAAGATGAACTCGTTTTAGGTGCATCAATAGACGTTTACAGGTGTCCACATAGGTAAGCAAAAATAGATGCTTGAAAAAGAAGATTTTTGATGCAAGCGATGGGAGTCATAAAATTACAGCAAATGTTACCAAACTGCTGGAGCTCATTGAAAAAAGGTGTTTTAAAAGCTAGCGAGATAGAATATAATATATCCCTCATTATACAACTGGAAAATTTCACATTCTGTTTAAATCTCCATCTGTACAGATATCTGTAAAATGGGGGGGGGGGGGGGGGGGGGGAACTTCTGACTAATGTCTTATGTGAAAACAGGAAAACATGTGAATCAGGACATTCGAGTTTTTGTTAAAGCTGTGAAATAGCTTCTTCATTGGCGGCCATTGAAAGAACACAATCCTCAATGTCTTACAACATATTGTGCAAATAACAGTGGGAGAAAAATCGGACTAACATATTAAGAGAAAATACAAAAAATCTTCCTGAATAACCTAGAGGTAAACACACTCGCCTCTGAGCTGTGTAGCCTGGGTTTGAATCCAAATCCAGCTATAAACTGTCATCCAGGTGTTTCACAGGCAGGTGAATCATCAATGTGTGTGCCATCCCTTGGATGGATGCCAAACTGGGAATCCCATCTGCCAACATTAGTTGGAGGACGTTAAAGATCCTCCACGGTGTTTTTGGTGAAGAGTAGGTGAGCTATCGCCGGCACCCTGAACAAATTATAAATTCCTACATTGATTACACCATCGGAGTGGTTACCTGTCCAGTGTTGGCTGATCTCACCTAAAAACATTTCTTGGTTTGTCATGATATGTCCCGGAGTTCTGTAAAGAGTATAGGCCTCTAATTAACCAATTGTTATTATTATTACTAGCAACGGTACCTGGCTTCAATTGGGAGGCCCAAATGAAAAGGTAAAATATCAGAAATTGAAGGATTTTTTTTATTTTAAACGATTTATATAAACATCCGTTAAATCATATCACACGCAAATCATCAAAATCTAAAC
This sequence comes from Myxine glutinosa, assembly GCF_964187855.1. Classification (NCBI taxonomy): domain Eukaryota; kingdom Metazoa; phylum Chordata; class Myxini; order Myxiniformes; family Myxinidae; genus Myxine; species Myxine glutinosa. The sequence continues at coordinate 8,437,250 of NC_136271.1, forward strand.
AGTATTTGGAGAATTTCAATAAAAGCCACATCACCGTTCATATCGGTAAATATTATTCCATCGTGTTTGGAAAAACTGGAAAATTGGAAAAAATTTGGAAAAACAACATGGCCTATTTTACTCCAGGGGGTCCCAGGATTACCCGCCCAAAATTTCGTTGCGATCGGTTGAGCCGTTTTTCGCGGTACCTGGGAACAGACAGACAGACATTTTGTGAATTATCGTAAGATTTGCCGCCTATAGTTTTATCCCTGCGACTAGTTATTGCTGCCTGGCGCGTATAGTTCCACAGAACAGCGATAAACAGTTTGTTGTTGGAACAACCTAGCTTGGAGAACTTAACGTCACAAAAGGTTACCAACTTGTGAGTTTAGTCTCATTTGCCAGGATTATTCAGCTGCAGGAATAAAGCTTTTACTTCGCTCACTTTTGCAAACCGAGAGATCCTTTGGGTCACATCTGAAATGTGAATTAATTAATTAATATTAAAATGTAATCGTGTATTATTTATTTATTTACTTATTTATGTTTTATTATCCTTACTGCCACTACTAATGATGACGTAAAAATTGAATGAACTGTTTGCATGGCTAACTACCAAGCTCAGGGTGATTAGTAAATGTTGTCGCGTGACCTTGCATCACACTTCTGCATAATTTGGCTCGTGTATTTAAGTTGATGCCAGGAAAACGAAGACATTGCTGTGGATTTTATGAGAGCGGTTGAATTTGGCATCACCCAGTACTGGGGATTTGAATCGTTTTATAAGAAACGAAACCTGATCTCTTACTTAAGAGTGTCGTTCAGTGAATGACATCACACATCCATCAATGCATACTGGTCATTGAACATGACAATGTTAAATGAGTTGGTCGCATGTGATACATATTCCGCCAGCAATTTTCATGAAAAAATGGAGGAGATAAATGGCTGTATTGATTGTACAATGTATATGGTATGCATTGTAATGGGCCTATGTAAATAAGTCTGGGCACTGGACATACAAGTGCTTTGTCGTGGAGTGGGTGAAGTCTTATTGCATTGCTCTCACTGGCTTGGGTTGGATACCTGCTCTGCAGAAATTTCTACAACCAGCGAAGGATTAGCAACCTGCTCAGTCCTGGACTGGTTCTTTGCCAAGGAAACTTTCCCAACTCATCGTGAATGCCTCGATGCTTTGTCAAGAGTATGGGCCTTCATCATCATCACCATCACCACTAATACTGGTGAAGTGGTAGAAATTAAATACAAGGCAGCTCGTACAATGACCATCCATATCATGTGAAGAACCTCGTCTTCACGCTGTTGAAAGCAAAGCATTCAGAATCATTGGAATCTCCCGCGATGAAGCTAACTCCAAGGGCCTCTCACTCACTCACCGCAGGCAGGTTGGTGGTCTTTCTGTCTTCGACCGACTCCTCTCTGGCCTTGCCCCCCCAGCTCTCTCTGGGCTTTGTCCCGCAAATATTCCTGCAGGTCGCACAAGATCTGTCTGCAACCCTCTTATGGTCAAACTGCCAAAATCAAGACTCTCTGCTCACCATCACTCCTTCATTCCTCTTTTCTCCCGCCTCTGGAACAAACTCCCTCACTCTGTTCAATCCCACTCCACCCTCCAGGTCTTTAAAACAGCTGTTCACCACCATCTCTTATCTTCCCCCATCCAAAACCTTGATCTTTTCTACCGCCGCTAATTTCTCCCCAATTCCACTTTTTGAAATACCAACTTCTGTCCTGGAAGTCCTTGGTGTCCTTGTGTTTTATACTTCTCCCACTCCCCCCCCCCCCCCTTCCCACGCCTCCTCCTCCCAAGCCCTCTCCCTCCCACACATCTCCCTGCTCTTAAATGTTGTGTGCTCTCAAGTGTTTGCGTGCTTCCCATTCTCTTGTTTTCCGCTCCCTCTTTTTATATATTTTGTTTGTCTGGTTGATTTGTTTGTGAAGTAAATGTCAGCTCTTTCACGAGCCTCGATTCAGTATACAAAAAAAAACAAAAAAAAAACCTTGGAAAGTACGAAATACATGTCGACTGCAGTGCTGAAGAAAGAGGATCAAACTACAACTCTTAGAGGAGACTTGTTCTGATGCGTAAATGGTCGCCATTTTGCAAGTAAGAGAGAGTATCCCTTGAATAACTCCACATTCTTGGTCTCCTTAATGGTATTACCTTTTGAGATACCAAAACTAGTGTGACATACTGTTCCACATCCGTCAGTCATACCGGATCTACATTCGAGGTGTCCTGGCAGTTTTCACTTTGATATGGGGAGCAGCACTACTCCTGCAGAAACAGCCAAAATACTTGAGTTGAATACTGGTTACAAAAGATGTTGATCACAAGGAGATTAATTGGAAAATAGCAAGAGAAAGGAAAAGGAAGGAAGGAAAAATATAGGAAGAAAGTTTGATGATTGTGAGACGAGGGAATTAATGTATGTTCAGTTTGGAGCAGTCCATCTGTTTTTGACCATTGCTACTCGTATTTACATGTATGTGAGGTTGTCAAATGTGAATGTTGCTTGAAGTTTTATTCTTTTCAAAAAATAACCTTTTCCTCCAATAAACTTTGAACTGACCCAATTATTTCCCACGGGAAATTTTAAAGGATAATTGTCACATAGAAGAATTGTCACATAGGATATAACGGCCTTGTAATTATAACTGGAGCTCATCTATCTATAATTCCATTAATCTCTGTGTGTATGTGTGTATGTGTGTATGTGTGTATGTGTGTATGTGTGTTTGTATGTTTGTCTGTGACCGCTGTTTCTCGACAACCACGGGTCCGATATACTTGAAACTTGCCAGGTATATTGCTGGGGACCCGAGGATGTGCCTTTTCAAGGTTTCATATTCATCGGACAAGTACTTACCGAGCTATGGCGATTTAGCCGTTCGCCGTTCGCTTTGGCGTTGCGAATGGACCAAACCATTGCATGTAAATAGAGGGGGGGGGGGGGGGGGTTCTGTGGTCGTTGCGAATGGACCAAACCATTCATGTAAATAGAGGGGGGGGGGGGTTCTGTGGTCGTTACTGCCACGTGGTTTCAAAGTTTTTTTTTGTTGTTGTTTGCACGCATGTTTTTTTGCACCCACGTACGGGCACGCCCTAGGATGTTTACACACACACACCCCTACACAAATTTTTTTTTTTTTTTTTTTTTGGCAAGGAACGGGCACCCACGTACGGGCACGTCCTAGCTTATATATAGTACGGGCATGCCCTAGTGATTTAGAATTGCAATCAATAAACAGTAGATATTGTACAAAGAAAGGAATACGATAAGAGAAAGTTAAAATTTTAACACGTGTATCCTTGTAGTTATCGAACGAAACTGGCACACTTTCTTTATTCTTTTCTGCACGTTAATGGAACCGACAATCATAAAATTTGGCTGTAAGGAATAAAATCATCAAATGGCAACCCAGTTGCTGAAACATTATTCTTATACACATCGCTCAGCAAGTTTTATCAATAGAGTAATGACCATTAATTTACCATATTAATGATTTCTTAGCTGAAACCTGTGCAACGCAAAATCTCGGAAATAACCCAATGTCACTCGACTATATATGTACATACATACAGTTGAGTACAAAAGTCTGAGTCCAGCAGCAAATATATTAAAATGAATTAAATAAATTTATCAAAGTAAAATAAATAATTAATAATTATTAAATAAAAAGTAAAATAATAAAATAAAATAAATTAAATATAAAGTAAAATAAACAAGCGTTACGCCTAGGTCCCCCGTCGGTGAAGTGATGAGTTGACAAAGTGGAAGATGCAAGGCGGCCATCTTGAATTTTGACGTGGCGACCCAATTTTCAATAGTGTTCTTCCTTTTGCCTAGATACACCCACACACCAGATTAGAAGTTGGTACTTCGCTTATTTTTCAAGATATTCTGCTCACAAGGTTCAGACATACATGGCGGCGGCCATCTTGAATTTTATGTGGCGACCCAATTTTCAATAGAGTTCTTCCTTATGCCTAGATACACCCACACGCCAGATTAGAAGTTGGTACTTCGCTTATTTTTCAAGATATTCTGCTCACAAGGTTCAGACATACATGGCGGCGGCCATCTTGAATTTTGACGTGGCGACCCAATTTTCAATAGTGTTCTTCCTTTTGCCTAGATCCACCCACACACCAGATTAGAAGTTGGTACTTCGCTTATTTTTCAAGATATTCTGCTCACAAGGTTCAGACATACATGGCGGTGGCCATCTTGGATTTTGACGTGGGTTGCACCCACACACCAAATTATAATTCGGTCCTTCGCTTACGCACGCATGCACGCACGCACATTCGCACGCATGCCCGCACGCACGGACACACGCACGCATGGACGCACGCACACACGGACGGAGGGGAAAACCATAGTCCCCCTTTCGCTCCGTGGTGCGACGGGGGACAATAATTATACAGTAAAACAAAATGCACTTTCAAGGGATTTCCATGAACCCTTAAGGATATAGTAAAACTTATAAAAGTGTGACCCCCTTTTACTTTAAGAAATGCCTAAATTCTTCGGCACGAATTGAATTGCTTTATGAATTATTCCTGTTAATATTTTCCCAACAGTTTTGTAATGCACTCCAGAGCTTAATCAGACTGCTCACATATATTTTAACTCTCTATCAAATGTATTGACCCTTCATTTATTCTGATAAGACAATGTTTCAGTCAATAATAACTATAATAAATACAAGTACAGATACATTCAAAGTACACCGCCCCCATGCCAAATAATTAAATATCCTACAGCGCGGCATTGCCAGAGCGCCTCCGGCGCCCAGCAATACCGCAGTGCAGCTCATAGAGATTACATTGGGAGGGAGAGGTGTACAATAAATTGATCGATTAATTGCATAATTCACATAATCGCAGCATAATCCATGGTCACATTTTGGACCTTGTCTGCTCCACTGGATTAAATTTGCACCATCTCTCTGGCTCCGACCTCACCCTCTCTGACCACTTAGCTATCACTATGACCATCAACATCCCCACCCCACACCAAGACATTATCGCACTATCACCTTCTGTAAGCTAAACGCTCTTTCACCGACCTCATTCTCATCCACCCTCTCTGAAAAAATGTCCACTTCTCCCTTCTTTGACCTCCACACCCCTTCCGACCTCACTGACTACTACAACCACACTCTCTCCTCCTGCCTTGACCAGCTTGCACCTGTAAAAACCAAAACAGTTTCTTTCACCCATTCTGCTCCCTGGTTTACCCCTGAACTCCGCCTGATGAAAACTCGTGCTCGCCAACTTGAAAGACTCCGCAATAAAACAGGTCTCACATTTCACTCCCAAGCCTACAAGGACCACCTACAACACTACAAAGATGCCCTCTCCCGCGCCCACTCCGCCTACTACTCTCAAATTATCCACTCTGGCTCCGGAAACCCAAAAGCACTCTTCTCGACAATAAACAAACTCCTCCGCCCCCTGAACACCACGACCCAGTCATTCACAGTAGACAACTGCATCTCCTTCCTCTCTTTCTTCCAACGCAAAATTGACAACATCTACAACAGCTTGACCACCGCCGCACCCGCTCCCCCTCCAACCACCTGCCCCTCCTTGTCCTGCCATCCCCTGTCTCGGTTCTCCCCAATCTCCCCTACTGACCTCTCTGAACTCCTCATAGGAATGAAAACTGCCACCTGCACTCTTGACCCCATCCCCTCCAGCTTTGTCAAGGCCTCCCTCCCTGCTCTCTCTCCACTGATCATTGCAACAATAATCTCCTCCCTGTCTACAGGCATCGTCCCACCTTCCCTCAAAATTGCTGCTGTTACCCCCATTCTAGAAAAACCTGGACTAAACCCTGACACCCTAAATAACTTCAGACCCATCTCCAACCTACCCTTTCTGTCAAAAGTTTTGGAACGCGGTGTAGCCACTCAACTCAAACATCACCTCTCTGCCAATAATCTGTATGAAACATTCCAATCCGGGTTCCGCTCCAACCACAGTACTGAAACTGCTCTCCTCAAAATCACCAACGACCTTCTCTCCTCTGACGCTGGCAACCTCAACATTCTCGTCCTCCTCGACCTCAGTGCTGCCTTTGACACCATCGATCACACCATCCTCCTCACCCGACTTGAATCCACCTTTAACGTTACCGGCACTGCCCTCTCTTGGATTAAATCATACCTCTCTGACAGACGCCAGTTCATCTCCATCAATAACTGCAAATCCCCCACTGCTCCCCTCCCCCAAGTTGTCCCCCAAGGTTCAGTTCTTGGCCCCCCTCCTCTTCATCCTTTACCTGTCCCCCCTTGGTCACTTAATCCGCCGTCATGGTCTCCAATTCCACTGCTTCGCCGATGACATCCAGCTTTTCATCTCCACCAAGTCCATCTCCACCGCCACCCACTCTATCCTGACAAACTGCATCACTGAAATATAATCCTGGCTTCAAATCAACTTCCTCAAACTTAACTGTGATAAATCTGAAATAATCATCATTGGCCCAAAAACGCTCACAAAATCCACCCATAACTTTGCCTTCAACATCGATGGTATCCCAGTATCCACCTCCCCTCACATCCGGAATCTTGGCGTCATCTTTGACCAAACCCTCTCCTTCGACAAATACACTAAACAGATCACAAAGTCAGCCTTCTTTCACCTGAAAAACATTGCCCGTCTCCGCTCATCCCTCTCCTCCACGGCTGCAGAAACTCTCATCCACGCCTTCATCACCTCCCGTCTGGACTACTGCAATAGCCTCCTCTATGGTTCACCCTCAAAAATCACCAATAAACTCCAATACATTCAGAACTCCGCTGCCCGTCTACTCACCCATTCCCGGACCCGTGACCACATCACCCCCGGCCTTTACAAGCTTCACTGGCTCCCCATCCCCCAGAGAATCCAGTACAAAATCCTCCTCTTGACATACAAAGCCCTCCATAACCTGGCCCCATCCTACCTGGCTGACCTCCTCTCCAGACACACTCCCACCCGCAACCTCCACTCTGCTGGTACCAACCTCCTGACCCCCTCCATCCAGACCAAATTCAGATCCTGGGGGGACAGGGCCTTCTCCATCGCTGCTCCCACCCTCTGGAACTCACTACCTCACACCATCAGAGACTCCTCCTCACTCACCACATTAAAAACATCACTAAAGACCCACCTGTTCAACACTGCATTCAACATTCAACCCACAGCATTTAACCCCTGATTATCTCCTCTCCTTCTCCCTCCTTTTGCTTTAAATATTTCCCTATTAATTCTTGTCTTTTTGCAATTGTTGTTTTCATGTATTGTTATGCATTGTGTTTTCCACTCTGTCAAAGCGCCTTTGGGCTTCTTGAAAAGCGCTATACAAAATAAATGAAATTATTATTATTATTATAATTAAAACACCTTTAGAGGACATTTTTCCTCACAGAGCAGGGGTTGGCCTTTTTTGGGCACCGTGGTCCCCTTTTTGAAGCAATGTTTTATGGCCAGATGCCCTTCCTGCCGACCAACCCTGTTAGTCGCCTTTTGCGACACACAGGGGAATTACCAGTGAACTGGTACTCAATTTTGCCGACCTCGGGAGGATGACAGGCTGAGTCAACCCCCTTGGCGTTAATTCAGCGATTGACTGGGATTCGAACCCAGGATCCTAGGATCCCAAGCAGGCACCCTAACCGCTAAGCCAACACCAGGCTTAATTGCATAATTAACATCAATAAAAGATTATCATTAAATATTTTCTTAATCAATTGGCTAATAGCATAACTAAACCACTAGTGCTACATCCGAAGATGTATCTTTTAGAAATTTAATTAAATAAGTCATTAATAAAAAATAATTAATTGATTAATCAATAAATAATTAATCGATTAAATAATTAATCAATAAATCAAAAATATCCTTTGTAGTCACATTACGTGGTCACTGTCATGTCCAAATATTAGCTTCCTAGCTCAAAAGGTGCCTGAGATATTGCCGATGAGAAAGAAAATAAATAAATGATTAATAATGAAAATAAATAAAGAATAATCATAAAAAAATTAAATAGTTAATCAATTGGCTCATAGAATACATAAACCACCACCATTTCATCCGAATCTGTAACTTAAAAAAAAAAAAAAAAATTAAGTCATTCATTGAATAATTAAATAATTAATCGATTAATTAATTAATCAAAAAATCAAAAATACCCTTTACACCCAAATCACTTGGTCATTGTCATGTCCAAATATCAGCTCACTGGCTCAAAAGGTGCCTGAGATATTGCCCAGAGAAGAAATAAAATTAATAAATAATTAATAATGAAAATAAATAAATAATAATCATAAAAAAATGAAATAATTAATCAATTCGCTAATAGAGCATGTAATCCACCACCATTCCATCAGAATCTGTAACTTAAAAAAAAAAAATTTTAGTCATTAATCGAATAATTAAATAATTAATCGATTAATTGATTAACTGATTAATCAATAAATCAAAAATATCTTTTGCAGCCAAATCGCCTGGTCATTGGCATGTCCAAATATCATCTTCCTAACTCAAAAGGTGCCTGAGATCATGGCCAGAAGAGAAAGGAAATAAATAAGGACTTAATTAATCGCTAATAATTAAATAACATCAATTAATTGATTAATCAAAAAACAAAAAATAACCTTTTTGACAAAGTACTTCCTCACTATTGTGCCGAAATTTCAGCTTCCTAGCTCAAAGGATGGCTGAGATATCGCCCGGACAAACAAACAAACAAGAAAGAAAGCAAGAAAACAACCAGAGTGAAAACTGAGTACTCCCTTTCAGCGTGCGTCACTGCCGAGCCCCCTTCGGTGGTGGGGGGGGGGGGGGGGTAGCCAGCCCTTCGTCATCCTGTCAAGTTTGGTTGAGATTGAATAAGTAACGACAATGTATTGGCGTCAAAAATTCATCACACAGAAACAAATGTCTTATTTTAGTATGATGGGGGTGAGGAAGGTTGGCATTGATTTCAGTGAACTCAGACTTTTATACAGTACTGTATGTGTGTGTATGTATATTATAATATGCAGAATGGTTTGAAAAAACCTTCAAAGTCAGGCACTGGCTTTTCGGATGTACACCATAGGATGACAACTATACAACTGGAACAACAACCATGACAAAACTATACCTTTAGAGCAGCAAGATGGCGGTTATCACCAGACGAAATCGACCCACATATTCCACATAAAAAAACAAGCTAAATCAAGACAGGGAAAGTTCAAAACGGTCAATGGTAAAACAAAGTTGCCATGAAGCCTTTGAGACAACCGAAGGGGGCATAGACAGCAACACGCCAAAGGACGTAGGCACAGAACGTCCACCCCTTAGCGTATTAGAACAAAAGATACTTTTAAACTAAGCCTCAATGATCCCAAAAAATTTTTATTTCAAAAGTTAATCCTGAAGTCAATACTTTGGCAACAATGTTCCATCAAAAATATTTGTTATATACACTACATAATTTGGCCATATTGCAAACCAAAAATCCAAACACACAAGTTCACATCATATTTACAAAAAGGAATATAAACTTAGAATAACATAAATGTTTACAAATTGGGGGTAAGATCATCATCCTTTAATTCCATGAGAAACATCGATATTTTTCACATTTGCTTTAATATACAAAGAACAAGAAGAAACTTCACAATTGACAAGGATTCACTTCCTGTTACTTTTCAGTTTTGACCCTTGAGATAAAACTACAAGAGCACGTAACAATGTACTGAACAATGTGGTCATTGTAATGGTTATAATTTACTCTTCATTGTTTCATTGTCATCCATGACGGTGTAGTGGTTTATTAATGTGGAGAAGAATGTGCATTGTAACAAGTAAGGCGTAATTGAAGTGAGTTCGTTGGAAAATATTGTGTGTTCACAATAAAGTGGTTTAAGGTGACTGTCCGCATTCTTGTCTCCTATTTGGTAAACAAAATTCAGGTAGTAAAGTAATGTTGCCAAGGTTCCATTTGTCCACTATAACTTGAAGGTTCTTGTAGGAGAAGGACAAAGAAGTAAAAATGGATGAGGCAATAGATAACAAAGGAAGTAGGTGTCAAATTTTAATAGATTTACAACTACCCATGAGCTCCGAAACAGGCCTTCTTCCTCTTCCATGTGACATCTGATGAACTCGACTTTTGTTGGACAGAATTATGATTATTATTCCATTACATCAACTAGTGAGGTAGCACGGGTGGGAGGCCGGAAGCAAACAGACAATGCAGAAATGGCGAATGCTAAAGCGTGAAACCAATAAATTCCACATTCCTGTAGCACCTTCAGTCGCACGTCAGACATGGACAGCAAGTTCGTGAAGGACTTCCATGAAAAACGTACCCGTTTGCAAACAAATGGGTACGTTTGTTACATACCCAGTGTTACGGATTCGTCACTTCCGTTGTGGTGGCTTTCATCCATTTGAGACATTTCTGGTTCCATGTATTATTATTATTGTTGTTTGAGGGAAATAGCAATTTTTTTTTTTTTTTTTTTTGTATACAAGGTCGAGGCTCGTGAAAGAGCGAACATTAATCACACAGAAAGACAAACCGACACATAAAACATATAACATAGGGAGCGGTAGACAAGATGGGGAGAGAGGGGGAAGGACACAAACACAACATTTGAGAGCAGTGACCGAGAGACATGGAGACATCGAGAGATCTGAGAGAGGGCGAGGGCTTGGGGGGGGGGGGGCGTGGGAAGGGGGCGGTGGGAGAGGTATAAAACATATGGACACTGCCAGGACTTCCAGGAAAGAAGTTGGAATTTCAAACAAGGTGGATCTGGGGTGAATTAGCGGGGGTAGAAAAGATCAAGGTTTTGGATGGGGGAAGATAAGAGATGGTGGTGAACAGCTGTTTTTTTGTCAAACAGCTGTTTTGTTTTTTTGTTATTATTGTCAAAAGGTAAAAGGAATGTTTTAAAAATGAAACCGGATCGGGAACCGGAAGACGAAGAAGAAGAGGGTGAAAAAAGGGCGGAGCGAATGAGTCGGACAAGAAAGCCGAGTTGCTCCGGGTTCTGAAGCGAACGTTGGCGAGCCAGAGTCACTAGCGAACTTTCAGGTTTCCAGGAGAGGAATTCCTACGACAGAGTTGTCATCGCTGTGACCGTTCAACCTGCATGTCAGGATTCATGAGAGAATCATCACCGTGCCGTGCGCCACGAGACCGGGTCATCGGCCATTTTGACTCGCGCAGGATTTGTGCTTCGCTCGCGCTTTCGTTTCTTTTCCACCATTTTCACCGCATTCAGACGGCGATCTGGGGCGTGTGTGTGACGCAGATTTTTGAAGGCTAATTCGTCCATACCCGAGGGTGTGATCTCTCGGTCGCCTGTAGGGCGCCTTTGGATTTCCCAGTCGCCTTGAGGGCGCCGTAGTACAGCTTCGGCTGTGTGACTGCCCTGGCCATCCGCACGGGATTCTGGTCGTTTGGACATCGTTCTAGCGATCGCTGGAGCGAATCAACTTCGTCTTGCAGCCGGGAATAAGAGACATTGGGGAATGTCCTTGTTACACTCACTTGGAGCACAGTGAGTTATATATTGCAAAACTGATGGTACCATCATAGGACATATTGATTGTACTTTTGAATACTATTGTTGTTGTACCGTTATTCTTGTGTGATCTCAATACAATATTTGTTTGTGAGTAACAATTGGGGTGGCTTCTCCATTGATCTTTGACACACAGATAACACATTTTTCTGCTGTGACTCCTCTCGTGGCTCGGAGGTACACCGTACGTGACCAGGGGGTCGGGGAGGAGCACGTAACACCAGTCAATGGCGAATCTGCACTTGACGATCTGCGAATATCATGCTTAGAATGTAAAACCATCACGGCATTCCGTCATTCACTTGAACTCCATATCTCTTTTTTCATTCTAAACAGCATCACTCAAATCACAAATTAAATAGCATTAATATAAAAAATAAACTTTTAACAACATTCGTGACATAAACATATATTAAAATCCTGATGTGAAGTTCCGTACGGTTGGGTGAATACAATTATGAATTCAAAATCGTAATTGTATTCACTCAATTCCAATCATCATTTGATACTTTAACAAAATACTGTTTTAAATGACGGTTGTATCGGGATATTAGCAAACCAGCTCATTGCCGTCATCTGTCCACTTCCGCATTCGCGGCAGGTTCATAATTCTCATCAAAATCTAAACAGTATTTGTAGAATTTCAATAAGAGCCACATCACTGTTCATGTCGGTAAATATTATTCCATCGTGTTTGGAAAAACTGGAAAATTGGAAAAACAATATAGCCTATTTTACTCCAGGGGGTCCCAGGATTACCCACCCAAAATATCATTGCGATCGGTTCAGCCGTTTTTGCGGTACCTGCGAACGGACGGACGGACAGACATTTGGTAAATTATAGTAAGACAAGTGAATAAAAATTTTTTATGCTAAATTAAAAAGGCAATGTAGGGACAATAATGTAGGGACAGTGTTTGTAGAAGCTTGAAGCAATAATTGATGAAGTGTAAATGAGGCAGTGATGTAGGGATTGTTATGCGATGGCAATACTGTTAGCTACTCTCTAAACTAAACCATCATCATCCCTATCTTGTTTAGGACCCTTTTTAGACTGTAGTTTGTCATTCCTACATTGCATTTTTATCCCTTTGAGTACGGATGACGTCCAGTGCCGCAACCCGTGAAAAAGTTTTGTGTCCAGACGACGTTACTACACGTCATCGACTCTACCTATAAATAGATCGTCAGTACGTGGTTGCATTCCCGTACCAAAATGCCAAATTAATCCCATACCTTTGTATTTTTATCAAAAAAAATCCCGTACTCAAAGTTAATTTCGCATAAATATTTTTATTCACTTGTTTCTTTAATTTTTTTGCAATGTGGAATAACACAATGGTATGGTACTCAGAGGATACCCAATCTTGGAGCAAAAGTGCCAAGATATCTTCATCAGCAAAGTCAAACACTGCACATGTTCCTATATTGTCTTACGTAACCCTGAATGTATCTTGCAGCTCTGTCTTATTGCTCGTTTCTCAGAGTAATGTCTTCGTCCAGCCTAAGGCCACACAAGGACCTGCACTTAGAAACGGCCAAAATATCTACTGTGGATTTACAGTCGAGAGAACAACCTCAAAGTGATCATGCTGCAGCCTGATGTACATAGCCATCTGCGTGACATTTTCATGCAAATTTTCGTCAACATGCATAGGGGAGTACCTCACCTAATCCATACTCTCGCTGTTGTACACATACACTGGGGTATTCAGCAAATGTGCGAGAGTAAGAATTTCGTTTTCTGTACCCCAAGTACCTGCACTGTCCATACGAGAAGCTCTTATGTAGGCTTCAACACTGGGCACACCAGTGGAAAGTATGAATGGCTCAATATCAGACATGTGTGTGACAATTGCACAACGCACAGCTCTATGTTGTTGTTGCGAGCCAGTGATGATATGTGCAACTGAGCGAAATAAACTGTTCCCGTCGCCTTTGATTTTTTGAAGTCTGTGATGATCTAAACATGTAAGAATCACATCTGGACCACCACAACTCAGACCGTTGGACCTGATGAAAACGAGACCGAGCATATTGCAAGCTGAGCGCTGCCATTCCTCAGTGATGGAATAGTACTGATGATCAGGTCATTCCTGTATATTGGCTGTCTGGGGGTTACTGTTTTTAACAGGTTTCTTTTTCTTGTCTGACTTTCCATCATTGACATTCTGCTGTGAATTGGTGCGTTTGTTTTTCCCAGGTGGGTTGGCACTTGAACTGCGAACCTCTTTAGTCGAAATGACCACATCATAATGACTGCCCGTGTGTCTCAGGTAGATGGACTTAGCTGCAACATCGACAGCCAACCTTCTGTCCACATTGTGGAGTGCATATCGGTTCCGGTTCCATGGTACCACTGAGTAGGAAACCACACACGTTTTGGTCAAATGTGCAAAGGGAGGTAGTTCGAGATCCGTGCCCCAGGCATACCTGGCCATCTTGCTTTGCTGGATGTACTCATCCATGCTTGAACAAGTGCTCAGTCCCGAATAGCTTTTGATATGTCCCAGCATACAGGGAGCAATATCTCTCATGTGCTGGACTATTTTAGCACGGACTGCCTCGTAGTGGTCTTCAGAACCTGTCACGACATATGACAGCGAGCGGAACATGCAGTTCCCATCTGGCATTATACCTTTGATCTTACGCATGTCTGGACGAGTGAGAGGCAAGTGATGACCACCAGCACTCACTCCATTTGGTTTCTCAAATGGAAGATATAAAGCTGCACAAGCATCGCGCTGCCACTCTGCATCAACTGAGTGGAATTGAAATGGCCAAACTCTCTTCTCAGGCTCAGTGTTTCCTTGTGGCTTCTCATTCCACAACTTAGATTTACCTTTGTCAATTTCAGTCTGAGCAGAGTTAGAAGACTTTCGCTCTGCAACACGGGCATGAAGCTTCATCTTGGCAGAGTTGGAAGCGTTTCGCTCTGCCGCAGAGGTACGTTGCTTTTTTGCAGCTGGCTCGTCATTTTGGCGCACACACCAATAAGCTTGCGCTTTTTGGTGGCAGATGCAGCAGGGATGTCATACAAGGGAAGGTCTTTTCTGTGGAGTCCCCTCAATCAGTTTATCTCCTTGACACATTTTGTATTGATCCGAATAGATGCTGGGTCAAATGAAACGAGGTGCAACCCTACCAGCGTTTCACTCTAGATAGTGCAACATAGGCCATTCCGTCAGCAAACACCTTATCGGAAAGGTTAACAATTGCACAATCCAAAGACAGCCCTTGACATTTGTGTATAGTCACAGCATAAGCCAAAATAAGTGGGAACTGGGTGCGATACACAAAGTAGTTTTTCATCACTATGAATTTTCCCTTCACTTTCTCAATGTCGCAAGGACTGCTCAGGTGGTCAAACCTGACAGATATGCAACCTGGTAGTTCATCAAGGATGGTGCCTATGGCACCATTGACATTTAATTTGTGCCCGAGCATGACTCTCGCACCAACTGCTATGTTCAAAACAGCTTCCAGTTCTGTTGTGTTGTTGCAGTCATTATTGAGGTTGTTATTGTCATTATTGAGGTTGTTATTGTCATTATTGAGGTTGTTATTGTCATTATTGAGGTTGTTATTGTCATTATTGAGGTTGTTATCATTATTGAGGTTGTTATTGTCGTTATTGAGGTTGTTATTATCATTATTGAGGTTGTTATTGTCATTATTGAGGTTGTTATTGTCATTATTGAGGTTGTTATTGTCATTATTGAGGTTGTTATTGTCATTATTGAGGTTGTTATTGTCATTATTGAGGTTGTTATTGTCATTATTGAGGTTGTCCAATAATATGTAATTGATGGACGTAGTCAAGGTCCAATAATAAGTGATTAATGGATGTAGTCAAGTTCCAATAAATTATTAATTAATGGACGTAGTCAAGGTCCAATAATAAGTAATTAATGGATTTAGTCAAGGTCCAATAATAAGTAATTAATGGACGTAGTCAAGTTCCAATAAATTAGTAATTCATGGATGTAGTCAAGGTCCAATAATAAGTAATTAATGGATTTAGTCAAGGTCCAATAATAAGTAATTAATGGACGTAGTCAAGTTCCAATAAATTAGTAATTCATGGACGTAGTCAAGGTCCAATAATAAGTAATTAATGGACGTAGTCAAGGTCCAATAATAAGTAATTAATGGACGTAGTCAAGGTCCAATAATAAGTAATTAATGGATGTAGTCAAGGTCCAATAATAAGTAATTAATGGATGTCAACGTCCAATAATAAGTAATTAATGGATGTAGTCAAGGTCCAATAATAAGTAATTAATGGATGTAGTCAAGGTCCAATAATAAGTAATTAATGGATGTAGTCAAGGTCCAATAATAAGTAATTAATGGATGTCGTCAAGGTCCAATAATAAGTAATTAATGGATGTAGTCAAGGTTCAATAATAAGTAATTAATGGATGTAGTCAAGGTCCAATAATAAGTAATTAATGGATGTAGTCAAGGTCCAATAATAAGTAATTAATGGACGTAGTCAAGGTCCAATAATAAGTAATTAATGGATGTAGTCAAGGTCCAATAATAAGTAATTAATGGATGTAGTCAAGGTCCAATAATAAGTAATTAATGGATGTCCTCAAGGTCCAATAATAAGTAATTAATGGATGTAGTCAAGATACAATAATAAGTAATTAATGGATGTAGTCAAGGTCCAATAATAAGTAATTAATGGATGTAGTCAAGGTCCAATAATAAGTAATTAATGGATGTCCTCAAGGTCCAATAATAAGTAATTAATGGATGTAGTCAAGGTCCAATAATAAGTAATTAATGGATGTAGTCAAGGTCCAATAATAAGTAATTTATGGATGTAGTCAAGATACAATAATAAGTAACTAGCAACGGTACCTGCCCTATGGGCGGGGCTTCAATTGGGAAGCCGAAATGAAAAGGCAAAATATCAGAAATTAAAGGCTTTTTTTATTTTAAACGATTTATATAAACATCCGTTGAATCATATCACAGGCAAATCATCAAAATCTAAACAGTATTTGTAGAATTTCAATAAAAGCCACATCACTGTTCATATCGGTAAATATTATTCCATCATGTTTCAAATCGTGATATCAACTGTACACTTTTCTTTAGGAAAAAGAATTGAATGATTTTGTACCTCTTCTTCAGCTTAGAACTTCAGGATAGACGACATTGCTGATAAAAGTTCCTTTTCTCTCTTTGAAGTTCTTGGCAAACATTTTTATATTTTCGCTGCTGCCAACGCGACTCATGGCGACATAAAGCTGTCCATGGCTGAGAAATCTGTCTTTAGGTAGATGCCTACCTTTTCCAAAGTCTGACCTTGAGCCTTGTTACTGGTCATTGCAAAGCAGAGTCAGACAGGGAATTGTTTTCGCTGCATCTGGAAGGGGAACAGGTTTTCGGATGGAATGATTGGAATCCTCGGTATGAAGATCTTGTTTCCAGCATGAGGCCCAGTAGCTAGTGTCGCATCAATGAGATTCGGCATCAGGTTGTCCACGATGTTACGACTCCCATTGCAGTGGCCATTTTTAGGGTCAACGTTTCGCAGCAGCATGATCGGAGCTCCCTTCTTGAGGCAGAGTTTGTGAGGAGGCATTCCTGATGCGCATATCGAGTTAAGGAATTCAACTGGATATTGGTGTCTGTTCTCTACTTCCATTATCCCAGTGCTTTTTATCCAAGTGCTTCCAAGTGCTTAAATACATCATGGTAGGTGATCTTCACTTCAGTATTCTGGTTCAGCTTGAAGAATTATGTGAGCTTTGTTTTCGGTGGACCATTGTTGACGATGTCATGCAGATCTTCTGGTTGGAACAGGATGAGTTGCTCA
This sequence comes from Myxine glutinosa, assembly GCF_964187855.1. Classification (NCBI taxonomy): domain Eukaryota; kingdom Metazoa; phylum Chordata; class Myxini; order Myxiniformes; family Myxinidae; genus Myxine; species Myxine glutinosa. The sequence continues at coordinate 8,454,669 of NC_136271.1, forward strand.
TCTTCCAAGTGGATTGGAAGCTTCTGCACGGGAGGCTTCATCTGCTGGATAGGGAACTCTTACAGGCGCCAGTAAGCTGCAGAGGCACTGATGTATCTCGCACCCACAAAGCACTGTATTTCGTCATTGGTGATATCTCTTTCTTCTCCGTTGGCCAGCTTTATGGTAACACAGTCGCTGCCCTTGGTCACATATTTATATATGTATTTGACACTGGATTCTGAGTTCACAACCTCGACGTTTATGTGGGCGTTGTATTTCAAAGACAGCAGCGGGTTGAAGGGCACAATCCATTGGTTGTTGATCTCGACATCCTGTCCTCGCACCTTCTTCTTGTGTGTCTGACCACCTTGGGCTGGCGAACAGCGCCGATAGATTGGGTACGTAGAGTCCGTCACCATGGTATGCTCTACAAAGCGTTTTGGGAAGTTTTTCTCGCATTCCCGTTGTGGAGACATGCATGGTGAACTTTGGTTTAGAGCACTGCACGGCCCATGGATGTTGTTGCGTGTGATTATATCATGTCGTTTTGGGTTGATATGAGGATCAGGAATCTCTGCTGACACGATGCGATCAATGTCCTTGGGCTCACGTGGCTTGTCTTCATCAGCAAGTATCAGCAGGATGTGGCAGTGTGGGAGTCCACGTTTCTGATCCTCGTTCATGCCGATGTGGCCCACCGCTTCTCCAAGCATTCCGCTCTTCAGATCCGCCATGAGAGATTTAAGCTTGATACTGAAGACGCGTGCAGTTAGGTCAGGCCGGTCGCAGGGCTGCTGTTCTGGGAAAAGTAAATTTCTGATCTCTGGCCACTGTGGGTTATAGGTAAACGTCACAAACAGATCAGGTTTCCCAAGGGATCGGACAATAGCCATATCATCTTGAAAGGCTTCAGTGTACCATTGGGGAGAGCCATAGATGGATGGTGGTCGGATAATCTTTGTTCCAGCCTGCATCTCTTCTTGGTGATCTATAGCATCCATCAGTCCTTGGTACTTGTCTGCACGGACCGTCTTCTGGTTGTTCCTTGCCCACCGAAGTTTTGACGCTTCAGCCTTGGCATACTGATCGCATGAGTACTGCTGAGTAAGTCGTCGACACCTCATGACCTGATTGAAATTTTGATCTCTGATCTGAAGGCGGAACCTTGCTAACTCACTTGGGGATATAGTGCCTCGGCCTTTTGCATGAGGGATGTCGATCTTGAATCCTTCTTCACCATGTGGGAACATCAGCACATAGTGAAGAGGATCGTAGCTCCAGTGCAGCTCCGTGATGGTTTGAAGTCTACCTTCACGCTTTTAGAGGATGACGTTCAAATGGTCCACATGCTCGCCGGGTATGATGATGGATACCTCGCTTGCCTGCGGGAGGTTGTAACGTCGAGCATGCTCACCTGAAGGACGCTTTCTTGCATCCAGAACCATGGTGATTCCATCAACTGCTTCTGCTTCCATCAACTCAAGGGCAGATTTCAGAGACTGGATGTCGGGATTGTTCTGACGCAGCCAGTCTTGGAGAGTCTTCAGAATGTCAATATTACCGTTGAGCTGTTCATTAAAACGCCGTCGGTTTTCCAGTTCGTCACTGTCATGGAACCATATTTGAGCGAACGTTGGATGCGATTGATCACGTTCTGGCTGGAGTGGTCCAATGCGATGGTAGACTTTACCTTGAAGCTTCACCATGGGGCTGAATCCTGGCATGAAGTGCTCCTTGATTCCAATCGATGCCATGGCCAAGCCATTGTTGAACTGGCGTATCTTCTCAATAAACTCCTTTCCGTCGAACAGAACTTTGAAATCTTCAGGGTAGGTCTTGAGCAGATTGATTGCAATTTTGCCCTTTTCACAGCGGAATCCAGGTCATTCGTCATTCCAGCAGTGGGCCTTGCAGAAGGGGCACTTAGGTCCTGTATCATGCAGACTTGGCATCTTGTGACCTTGCTGCTTTGCTGGATAGTCAGCTTCTTCACAGTGCTGGACATGAAACACTGCTCCAATCCTCCTCTTTTGCGTTAGAGCCACTTTAAGCTGGACTTTCCTAGCGCTCTGGTGTGCAGCTGTGTCACGTACTTGTTCAGCAGATCTGTATTCCTCGGACTGCCTCCGAGACTGGTGTGCAGCTGTGTTACATCCTTGTTCAGCAGATCTGTATTCCTCAGACTGCCTCCAAGACTGGTGTGTAGCTGTGTCACGTCCTTGTTCAGCAGATCTGTATTCCTCGGACTGCCTCCGAGACTGGTGTGCAGCTGTGTCACGTCCTTGTTCACCAGATCCACATGATTCGGTGGTGGTCTTTCCGTCTTCTACCGACTCCTCTCCGGCCTTGCTCCCCCAGCTCTCTCTGGACTCTGTCCCCCAAATATTCCTACAGGTCGCACAAGATCTGCCAGCAACCCTCTTATGGTTAAACTACCAAAATCAAGACTCTCTGCTCACCTTCACTCCTTCATTCCTCCTTTCTCCCGCCTCTGGAACAAACTCCCTCACTCTCTTCAATCCCCCTCCACCCTCCAGGTCTTTAAAACGGCTGTTCACCACCATCTCTTATCTTCCCCAATCCAAAACCTTGATCTTTTCTACCCCTGCTAATTTCACCCCAAATCCACTTTTTGAGGTGCCGACTTCTTTCCTGGAAGTCCTTGGTGTCCTTGCGTTTTATACCTATCCTGCCCTCCCCCCCCCCCAGGCCCTATCCCTCCCACACATCTCCCGATGTCCCTGCTCTCAAATGTTGTGTTTGTGTGCTTCCTCCCCTTCTCTCCCCACCTTGTCGACCGCTCACCTTTTTATATACTTTGTTTGCTTGTTTGTTTGATTTGTTTGTTTGATAAATGTTAGCTCTTTCACGAGCCTCGACTCTGTATACAAAAAGAAAAAAGAAAAAAAAAACTGTATTCCTCGGACTGCCTCCGAGACTGGTGTGCAGCTGTGTCACGTCCTTGTTCACCAGATCGGTATTGCTCGGACTGTCTCCGAGACTGGTGTGCAGCTGTGTCACGTCCTTGTTCACCAGATCGGTATTGCTCGGACTGCCTCCGAGACTGGTGTGCAGCTGTGTCACGTCCTTGATCACCAGATCTGCATTCCTCGGACTGTCTCCGAGACTGGTGTGCAGCTGTGTCACGTCCTTGTTCACCAGATCGGTATTCCTCAGACTGCCTCCGAGACTGGTGTGCAGCTGTGTCACGTCCTTGTTCACCAGATCTGCATTCCTCGGACTGCCTCCGAGACTGGTGTGCAGCTGTGTCACGTCCTTGTTCACCAGATCGGTATTCCTCGGACTGCCTCCGAGACTGGTGTGTAGCTGTGTTACGTACTTGTTCCTGCCTCCGATAGTCCTCGTCTAGGCGAGCCTTCTTTCTTGCAACAGCTTCCTTGGGCATTTTCGTTAATGAGGCTTTCCGTCAGGGAGGCATTTTACTGCTTTATCTGAAACGGTGCAGCAGTGCAGCGATCGGTGCAGCCCTATGTGCGGCACCCGGGAAAACAACATCGTCACAACGAGAACAAGGCAAATTGTACGGTTTGCCGTCGAGCTTTTTCGATTGCCCATGGTGGACTGTCTGACGTGAAGCAGCATGCAGCAGGTGATAACCATGTCTGAGCAGCACGCAGCAGGTGATAACCATGTCCGAGCAGCACGCAGCAGGTGATAACCATGTCTGAGCAGCCTGCAGCAGGTGATAACCATGTCTGAGCAGCATGCAGCAGGTGATAACCATGTCTGAGCAGCATGCAGCAGGTGATAACCATGTCCGAGCAGCATGCAGCAGGTGATAACCATGTCTGAGCAGCAGGTGATAACCATGTCTGAGCAGCACGCAGCAGGTGATAACCATGTCCGAGCAGCATGCAGCAGGTGATATCCATGTCCGAGCAGCATGCAGCAGGTGATATCCATGTCCGAGCAGCATGCAGCAGGTGATAACCATGTCTGAGCAGCATGCAGCAGGTGATAACCATGTCCAAGCAGCATGCAGCAGGTGATAACCATGTCTGAGCAGCCATGCAGCAGGTGATATCCATGTCCGAGCAGCATGCAGCAGGTGATAACCATGTCTGAGCAGCATGCAGCAGGTGATAACCATGTCCGAGCAGCATGCAGCAGGTGATAACCATGTCTGAGCAGCATGCAGCAGGTGATAACCATGTCCGAGCAGCACGCAGCAGGTGATAACCATGTCCGAGCAGCACGCAGCAGGTGATAACCATGTCTGAGCAGCATGCAGCAGGTGATAACCATGTCTGAGCAGCATGCAGCAGGTGATAACCATGTCTGAGCAGCATGCAGCAGGTGATAACCATGTCCGAGCAGCATGCAGCAGGTGATATCCATGTCTGAGCAGCACGCAGCAGGTGATAACCGTGTCTGAGCAGCATGCAGCAGGTGATAACCATGTCCGAGCAGCATGCAGCAGGTGATATCCATGTCTGAGCAGCACGCAGCAGGTGATAACCATGTCTGAGCAGCATGCAGCAGGTGATAACCATGTCCGAGCAGCATGCAGCAGGTGATAACCATGTCTGAGCAGCATGCAGCAGGTGATAACCATGTCTGAGCAGCATGCAGCAGGTGATATCCATGAGTAGTGTATATATGTTGATCCTGGACCCCATTGACTTACATGTTAATTTTCCTCAAATCAAACGCCTCTATATCTCCACCCCAAATCCCCATTAACACCTATCCTTCATTAGACCACTCAAACAATGATCCTTCTATATGATGGGTCTATAATCCTTCTGACCTTATGAACCAAGTATCAATGATCCTAGACCACCCATTAACACCTATCCTCAATCCTCCTTCATTAGACCACTCATAAACAAATATTTACCCTTGTGGACCTATGATCCTTATGGCCTTATGAACCTATGATCCAACAGCTAATGTTCTTATCTACACCATTTTTAAACCTCCATTAGTCTGGTTGATAGGAAAAAAAAGGAGGCAGTAGCCCCTTATAATCCCTAACCCATTATATATATAACTTATCACTTATATATCTTATCATTATCACTTATATCTTATCACTTATATACTTATGACCATAAGGGAGACTATCAATTCCATTTTTAAAAATAAACCTCTTATCATCACAAGCCCCCAATGCTTTCTTATTTATCTCTTCTGAATATAATTGATGTTTATAACTTCTTATTCCATTAATCTTTCTAAACTCTTCTTTCTTTGTTGTTATTATCTGTTTACTTGTGTTTTTTGTAATTCTTTTGAGTAAAATGCACCCAAGATTTCTTCCCCATTCATATCATATAATTTGTAAGTCCAAGGGACTGTATCCATTACATTAACAATTTTAAATAATTCACGAGTCCATTTTTGTGTATAACCTTTCTCAAAATGGCTTTTCCATTTGTATATTCTTACAATATCACCAACTTTGAACTTAGGTTTTCTCAAATTAATCTCCTTTTCATATTCTAATTTTGTAAATGTTTCCGATGGTTTTGATTTTGTTGATGAATGAACTGTATTATTGTAATTATCTACAATATCCTCAATTAAATATACCCACTGTTGAGAACCGAGTTGTGTGAATTTTTTATATAATTTCTCTTTCAAAGTACGATTAAAACGCTCAACAACAACTGCCTTTCCTTCATTAAAGGTGCTGTATAATTTAATACCCTCCCCCTTTAGAAATTTCATAAATATTTTGTTATAGAACTCTGTTCCCTCATCAGTCCATAATTTCTTTGGTTTCCTTTTCCTTTTATTAAATATTTGTTGGAAGGCTAACATTAAAGTATCACCCTTTTTATTTTTTAAAGGAACAACCCAAGCATATCTACTCCTCAAATCAATAACGGTTAAAGCATACCTGTATCCCTTATCATTATTTAGTTCGATTAAATCAGCGGACCATATGTGATCGGTGTATTTAGAATAAACTTTCCTTCTTTTAAACTTTGTGATTATAGGTTTGTGTAATTCATTAGCCAAAAGCTCCTCAGTCTTAATAACATCATTAGAGCCTAATAGTTTTTTGAGGAATAACCAAGACCAAGTTTCAATTTAGCACTTATCATTTTTTTTACAATAAACCTATCAACTTTCTCTCTCAACGTAGGATTTCGTATCAAAGACAAATTATACAACATTTCTCTGTCTGCTTCATGTTTTTCATCCAATGTGGTGGTATTCCCATAAGCAATATCATGCTCCATACACACTTCATCAACCCTATTTTTAGGTTTAGACCAAGGTTTAGGATTGTCAGCCTCATCTAATCTTTTATCCAGGTTTGTTCCTGGACCACAGAAAGAATATCCAGGTAGAGGTAGTTCCCCTGGAATTCCAGTTGTTGTAAATTTACTTCCTGACAGAAACTTTTGTATGTCTCCTCCACTTTTAGGAGAGATGAATTGGCACTTTTTAGAGCCACACACTTGACATATTCCTTTTTGATAAACTCTATTATTTTTAGCTTTAACATACAATACACTTTTAGATTTGGTTTTCTTTTTACATTTGAGACAATAACTCATATTTATTTATCAGAAAAATTCCGACAGAGTATCAAAACCTTTTTGATTTTTAACATATACATTTCAATCTTAATTTTTAAAACATAAAGAATCCTTAGGAATGCCTTCACTCTCTCCTCCATTTATTTACAAATAAAAACTAACTAAAGTCAATAACCCCAACATCATCAACCACATAATCTTTTCCTTCTTCTTCTTCTTCACCACTTTCTCGTTTAGATCTACTCCCTGAAATACCACCAGTCAATGCTCCCACTGCTATTTTTGAAACCATTATCCTTAAAAGTCATTAATTCTTTATTTTCCTCTTCGGTGTGTTGAGATTGATTTATTTGCAGTAATACATCCACTCTTTTTTGAATCTCTCTGATATCCATCTTTTTATATTTTTCCTCCCTCTCTCTTTCCTCCTTCTCCTCCTTCTCCTCCTCCTCTTCCGTTTTTGAAACCAATATTTCCATTAGACTTTTTATTTCTTTAATTTCCTCTTCGGTGAGTTGAGATTGATTTATTTGTTGTAATACATTCAATCTTTTACGAATCTCACTGATTTCCATCTTTTTTTTTTTTTCCTCCCTCTCTCTTTCTTCCCTCTCTTCAACTCCTTCCTCATCCCTTGCTACCCTTGAGTTTGGACCCCAAAGAATATTATACATATATTCATCTGGATTTTGAGATATTCTTGTATCTGTAATTATTTTTCTCATAATAGGATACCAATAAGATTTGTTGATGATTTCTAAAAGAGTTTTATATTTCATAACTTTGAGAAGTTGATTTTTATTTAATATTTTAATCAAGTCTCTTTTTGTAGGTTTAGCAATATCAGTATAAGGCCAGTTTTTAATAACAAATTGACCATGTGTATGTTCCAATTCATACGGTATATAAAACCGAGCACCCTTTTCTTGTAGGTATCCTTGAATACAAAAATTATAATTCTCTTGTAGTCTTCTTCCTGCCATTTATGTATTATAAATATATGTGAGATTAATATTATGACAGGCAATTCCACCCCATCTTCCCACTACCAAATCGGTTTGTATTCCTCGACTTTCTATCCTTATCTCATTACCTTCCTTCTTTGTCAAGCTAACCATCGCTATACTATCATATATTTTTTTATTCTTAAAATCACGTATTTGTTGTTTACTAATTGTACTTCCACATAACTCCTTAACCTCACCAAGCGGATAATATTCTTCTTTACGAGACTGATTAAAACCATGTAGGTCTTCTTAGTTTATTGAAAAAAACCAATTATACCCTAAATCAGGCATATCATACCCCCATTTATTCATTCTCATATTAACTATATGTCCTTCTTTATAAAATTCAATTGTAATCAGATAGTTAAATTGAATGAGGAAAGGTGTATGGTCAGTATAACCAGGTGTTGTGGTTGTAAATTTTACTTATTTAACAAAACGTGCTGTTTTCTTTAGAGATAAATCACTTAATCTCACCAAGTCATTCACGTTAGTAGGACCCGGATAATTGATTAATTTATAAGTATTCTTCATATTAATATTTTTACCTATACTATATTTTTGTCGTTCAGCCTGTGCCTTTGTATAATAATTTGATAAATCAATATCCTGAGAGGATTCTCCAAAGATAGAACCATCTTTTCCAACATAAGTCATTTATATTAGATTAAAAATGATATCATAAAAATTTTCATTATTGTTGAGTTGAAATAATACATATAAACATAATTGACCACAACATTTAGAATTAATTTCTTGAACTTGAAACGTTTGATAAACACCATTCTGTAAGAATTGTATTACTTCAACAGGTGGTGGTATACCATAACTATCAAAATAATATTGTTACGGATCGCGGATTAGATGTTATTTACCGAGCGGTGGTATTGCCGCGACCTAACAGTTCCCCCGATTCTTCCCCAACTCACCCGATTCCACCCGACGTTGACCAAATCGCGCTATGCTAAATCAATGATTGGAAAGGACACAACGACTGGGATAGATGAAACGACGCAAGGGGTACAGTTCTCAAGACCTCCGGAGGAGGATATAATTAGTGGTGGAGAAAAGGGGTAGATTACAAGGTAGAGTGAGGTAAAAGACACAGAAGAGATGGGCACTTAAATACACTCTTATTTTATCCCAGACAGACCACAGACAAACGGGACAAGGCTGACTTACACAGGGATTGATGGCAGGGAAGGACAGGTAGTCGATAGCACAAGGTGCACCTTGGCTCGGGGACAGGATAAAGCACGGTCCAAAAGATGCAGGGAGGCCTCACAGCGCTCGGAGGTGGCGTCTTTCTTTCTCCAAGCTCAGCGCGCATCTGACGTCACCTCCCTCTTCCTGCGCATGCTCAGCGGGGAGTCACACGCCCTCGGCTGGTTGGCTCCGCCCCAGATGGGACCGGTCCGCCGCTCCCATTGGGTGCGGGGGTTACCGGGCTCCGCCCTTGACGAGGAGCTGACAGCGAGCCCCTACGTGGTAACCCCGTCGAGCACATGTTCGATGGCGGCTCGTTGGAAAGGCCTGGTGCCCTCCCAACACCCCCTACCAACCAAGCCGGAGTGAGGACGCGCACTCCCCGCGCTCGCCGCTGCTGTTGTTGTTGGTGTTGTTGTTGCTGAACTGTGAGGAAGAGCTGCGGGGAGGTATTGGGAGGTCCTAAACTTCCTAACGGTGCCATACAATCACATTCTGGTGCAACGAAGAGTCAGAATTAATGGAAACGAGTCCTTAATTGACATAGACTAAGAATAACTAGCAAGATGTCCTATAGTTGTCTACGTGAGATGCGGTGGACCTGGATGCGACATTTAATGGGGGGAAATAGGGGGAGGTCGGGTCTACAGAGTGTTGTTTACAGAAAATGGGACTAGGGAATGGGGGATTGGGGATAGTTGGGAAGTATTGAGGAAATAGGGGAATATTTACAAGCGGATATGGATGGATGCAAATCCCATATCCGCAACATTGCACCCTTCTCTACCTCGGGGCGTCCCGACCCGATAAATTTTTACCTACGTTAGTGTGGCACTCAGATGTAGTTCCCTCTACTATTAACTCAACCCTGAGTGCGACAGTTTTACAGATGTTCACAAATGAGTAAATATGTCCCCCTGCGACGTTGCACCCTTCTCCTAACAGAAACACACCCACAGGATAACCGAATCGCGGAAAGCATCCTCAAACTAAACATACAGCCGGTAGGGAGCATCATTTATACAAGACTACACTGATATTTACACTACGATCCAGGACCTGTTCTTTGAGGAACACATGCAGATGTTATGCATTGAGAGAGAGCACGCATGCCAGCATCGATACACCAACCCACGAGTGCCCTGTGGCCCTACGGCCTTTAATAATGTGCAGAGCACCCCTTCCAAGCACCAAAAGCACCACCCCATTATGTACAGTCAGCACCATCCGGTGCACCAATAAAGTGTTCAATAAAAAAGGCACAATCAAGTGTCCATGGTCACCGGTGGTGTCGCAGCCGGCCGATGTTCTGCCGCTGGTCTTGCCTTCTTGGAGTGCACTTGGCCTTCTGGCTTCTTTAGAAATAAAGAAAGGCGCCAACCGCGTCCATTTCTAAATTGTGGCCGTCAGGGGGGCCAACTAAAAGTGGTTCACCTGTATGGCATAGGTGCCACATTGACCCAGCGGTCCATCCACGGGTGGTGCTTGACCGCAAAAGAACTGCGGTCCATTGTGGGCGGCCACAAAAATTGCGGTCCATATGGTGTATCGATCCAGGCAGCAAGCAGCGGAAGTACAGGCCCACAACTGCGGAGCCAGCACCTCTCTCTCCTCTCTCTCTGCCCCAAAGCCAGATCCTCGGAGGTGGGAGACAAAAGAAGACAAGTGAGTAAGGTGGTAAGGGCGCAAAAGTGCACGCAATACTAGGTAATGCACACTGGGGGCACATGGGAACCAGGTGAGACAGGTACGTTCCTACCGTACGCCCCCCCCCCCCCCACCAGGTAACCTACATTGCCCCTCCCTTACCCCTTACTGTATCCACAAAACACAACACTACCCATAAACATCTACTTTACACATCAACAAACGTCCCGACTGTCTTCCCCGTTCCTCCCATAAACCAAATTCGTCTTCTCTCCCTCCTAACCAATCAAATTTGCCATTTCCAACTCTCATCAAAATTTGCCATCTCCAACTCAACATCAAAATTTGCCATCACCAATTCATCATCAGTCCCTCCTAAGGAGGGAGAGATGGAATCACCCCAATGTCTCATCCACGTCGTGATGCGTCTCACAAATCCACACAGCAATTCTCCTTTCCTGCAACACAGAACAAAGGAACACAGGTGTGGAGTCATCATCATCACCTCAGGTAAGTGGCTGCGTATGGTGCGACAGGTTCATCAATCCTAACTATTTCCTAAATGACTTTAACAACTTTACATTACCCGGGGTCTTTCCCTGCCAATCCATTGGCCAACTTACACTATGGGTTCTAAAAACCAATTCCCATTGACCAAACTGTGGTGCTTCTCAAGTTGGGGTCTCACTCCCCCGATTCATCACTCGGTGCCCCCGCACAATTTCGGTGGCTGGGTCGTGTGACGCTCCCAGCTGGTCCGCCCACCTGCACACCTCCACCACTGTTGTTGCCTACCGAGCTCACCTGCTCCTCACCCTAACCTAACTAACTGGGGAAGGCCCTCTCGCACTCTCACCCCCTCAGTGCCCTCTCTGGCACGGGCTGCCCGATCCACACCCGGGATCCTCAGGCACCCACTGACACTAACGGCTCCCAGAGCACACCTGCGGCCTCACCTGGCCGACATCTAACAGTGGCGGAGTGCCCAACCATTCACATTCGTACTAACAGGCCACACGACCAGCCAATTTCACCACACCAATGCACCCATCCACAATACCATTCTGCATTCGCACCACAAATGCCAATATCCAACCACAATTTACCTATACCTTCTAACTATTCTTTAAACTACCCTCCCCGGGTACTCGTGAAAAGGGGTCCACTCTTCCCCCATCCACACCTTCGCACCATGCACACCACTCCGTACCACTTACTCCAACTCTCTCCACACCACTCATTCCAATACTCCATGTATTCCACACACCTGTACTTGCACACCTGTGCTCTCATACTTGGTGCCGCCTGCACCCTTCTCTCCCCCAAGCGCATTTGCGCTGATCCACAACACTCACTACTCATACACTGCTCCACACACCTGTCCAGTTCTCACACAGCATCATCTCATCTAACTACTCCCCTCTGAAACTTGCGCTTCCCAGTCGTCCCTTTAAACTATTGCGCTCCCTCGTCATTATCATCCACTCTAATCTACCTGCGTCCCCACTACAGGTATCATTGTCACTATCTAAACCTTAACGTTACCTAATGTCATCTTCTAGGGCCCTACACACAATATCCTAACCCACCCGGGCTAGTTTTCACTGCCATACACCCCCTAATCTATAGCGCATTTGCCCCCACTCATGGGAAGGGTGGCAGGGATGCCACCCTTACCCACCGGGCCCATCGCTCATCAATCCCCCAGTCCTCTGGCACTAATAAGCCCCCCTTATTCAGAGGTACTGGGTCCCGCCTCGGCATCTAAAGCCGAGGCAATCCACGGGGGCGCCTGCTCGCCGGTGTAAGGCCTTATCCGGTCGGCATGGACGATCCGAGGGAGGGCTCGTGGCCCCATTTTGATTTTTACTACCACGTCGCAGACTTGCGACAGGACGACCCCCGGGCCTTGCCAGGGAGAGGTGAGTTTCGGGCACCTACCCTTCCTCCTCCGGGGATTGAAGAACCAAATCTTCATCCCCGGAGTGTACTGACTCCCCTGGCTCCGGTGGTCGTACCTGCACTTCATCTTTTCCCCCGCCAGATGGAGTTGGCGGCGGGCGAAGGCATGGACTAGCTCCATGCCTTCCTCTAGGTGACGTGCGTACCCCTCCCTCGGCGGGTTAACCACTGTGTCTGGCACGGGACCGCATAGCAAGTCGGCGGGAGCCCGTAACTCCCGCCCATACATAAGCAACGCTGGACTGCATGCGGTGGCCCCGTGCTGGCTGGTTCGGAAGGCCATGAGCAAATAAGGGAGATGTTCGTCCCAGTCATCCTGACGGGTGGCGGTGAACAGTGCCAGTTGTTGGATTAAAGTTCGGTTGAATCTTTCCACCATCCCGTCAGATTGAGGTCTTAAAGGCGTTGTTCTTGTTTTCCGAATTGACAGGAGACTGCACACATCTTTTAGCAATTTGCTCTCAAAATTTCGTCCCTGGTCGGTGTGCAACTCCTGTGGAATCCCATGCCGGCACACAAATCCTTCCACGAAGGCCTGCGCTACCACCCCTGCTTCTTGGTTGGGGAGGGCGTAGGCCTCCGGCCACTTGGTGAAGTAGTCCATCACAACGAGGATGTACTTATTACCTAGGCGGGTGCGGGGTAGTGGGCCTAGGATATCCATGGCCACCCGCTCTAGGGGGGCCCCCACCTGGTGTAATTGAAGGGGGGCCCTCATCCTCCGTGCTGGTCCCTTTTTGGCAGTACAGGCGTCGCATCTCCGACACCAGTCCTGTATGTCGCGCCCCATATTCACCCAATAAAACCTCCGGCGTACCTGCGATGTCGTCTTTGTCCTGCCCAAATGGCCGCCGGGGCGGGTACCATGCACCTGTTGCAATATATCGGTCTTAAATTTATTTGGGACTACCACCAGCCAGGAAGTTTTATCAGAGGGAACCTCCACCCACTTGCGATACAAGATGTTATCCTTCAATTCCAGGGTTTTCCACTGAGCCCAATATGCCTTGGTCTGTGCCCCGAGGGGGGTGACCTCTTCCCCATTAGGTCTTTGCCCCAATCTCACACATTCGTGCACCGGCCCCAGTACGGGGTCCTCCCGCTGGGCCGCGCTCCAAGCCAAAGTTCCGAATTCCTCATCTGCGGTTAGTGGCAAAATTGGCCCTCTCACCCGGGTTGCCCGGACGACGAGAATCGGGGCCGAATCGCCCAATTGCTCCCTCTCCTCGTGTCTCGCACAAAATTTACAGTTTTCCCCCAGACAAGGACGCCGAGAGAGTGCGTCCGCATTACCATGGGCCTTCCCGGCCCTATGGGCCACATCAAAATCGTACTGCTGCAACTTTTCCAACCACCTTGCAATTTGGCCCTCCGGTTCCTTGAACCGAAGGAGCCATTGCAAGGAGGAATGGTCAGTTCTAACCAAAAATTTCCGCCCGTACAGGTACGGGTGGAAATGGTTCATGGCAGCCAGCATAGCCAATAACTCTTTGCGAGTGACACAATAATTTCGCTCGGGCCTACTTAAGGCCCGACTATAGTAACCAATCACTCTCTCCACGCCCTCCTGTGTCTGAGACAAAACTGCGCCCAATCCTTCCTGGCTCGCATCCGTGTCCAGGGTAAATGCCCCGTTGCTAGTGGGGTAAGCTAGAAGGGGTGCGGATGTTAGACACCACTTCAATTTTTGGAAGGCCTCGTGGCACTCCCGTGTCCAATTAAATCGCGTCCCCTTCTCCGTAAGCCGGTGGAGGGGACGGGCCAACTCCGCAAATTTCGCCACAAAGCGTCGGTAGAAGGAGCAGAGTCCCAAAAATCCCCGCACCTCCTTGATGGTACGTGGTGCGGGCCACTCCTCTACCGCTTTAATTTTGTCTGGGTCCGTTTTTACCCCCTCGCGGCCGATCATGTGACCTAGATAGGCCACCTCTCTTGCAAACAAAGTGCACTTACTCGGGTTCAGCTTCAACCCTGCCTGTCTGAGGCACCCGAACACCTGGTCCAAATTAGCTACTGCCTGGGGGAACGTTTTGGCATGTACTAGGACGTCATCCAGGTACACCAGGCATGATTGCCATGGCATGCCGCCTAGTACATGTTCCATCAATCTTTCAAAGGTGGCGGGGGCGTTACACAAACCAAACGGCATCACAGTAAACTGATACAGTCCCTTACATGTGGAAAATGCCGTTTTCTCCTTCCCTGCCCTATCCATCTCCACCTGCCAATACCCACTCTTGAGGTCCAAAGTTGAGAACCAATTTGAGCCCGCAACGGCATCGAGGGTGTCATCAATCCTTGGCAGGGGATATGAGTCCTTGAGTGCCACGTTGTTTAGCTGGCGATAGTCCACGCAGAACCGCGTGGTCCCATCCTTCTTTTTGACCAGCACAACAGGTGACATCCAAGGACTTCCCGAGGGCTCGATCACGCCTGCGTCGAGCATTTTTTCAACCTGCTCGTCAGCTTCCGCCCTCTTGCTCCAAGGGAGCCGTCGGGCGGCCTGACGAATAGGCCGGGCCTCACCGGTGGGGATCTGATGTTTCACCAGGCCCGTACGTCCAATATCCTCGGTGGACAGGGAGAAGAGGTCCAAATGGGACCCAACCAGTTTGTGTAAGGCCTCCCTCTGGGTACCTCCCAACTCTACGCTACTACGATTTACCATCTCGCAAATGGGATCGGGCCAATTCCTACTTCTTATTGAAGGCTCCCCCCGGGGCCGGCTCGGCTGGACGTTCTCGCCCCTCACTGTCGCGACTTCCTCAACTGGGGTGCAGCCAGCTACCCTCGTGCCCCTCACTATAGTGCGTGGTTCTGTACTTATATTTATTACTCGGACGGCCACTACCGGTCCGTCCGTTTTTACAAGGGTGCGGCCCACGATTAAACCCGGTATGGACTGCGCTGCCACCGGTTCGACCAGGCCGCAGGACTCCTGCCATGTTGGGCGAGCTGCCCACCGGGCCGGCACTATCGCCTCGGCCCTTGGGGGAATGGTCACGGCCTCGGAAGCCTCCAGCTCCGCTCTCTCGGCCGTGCTCACTCCCCCTAACGGCAGCTCTTCTACTCCCACCTGCAGGATCCCCCGGCACAAGTCGATTTTACAACCGCTGGCAGTCAACAAATCCAACCCTATTAAACATGGGTCGCACACCTCCGCCACCCAAACATCTATCTCCCTCCTTACCGACCCTAACTTGAGGGTCACAGAACCACGCCCTATGATCGGGGCCGTTACCCCGGTAGCAAGTTGCAAACTATAATTTTGCAGGTGCTGGATCTTATCCCAGCCACCTGCGCTCGAATCAAGGACCACAGGGCTGATGATCGTGGCGCTAGCTCCTGTGTCCACTACGGCGTCTACCCCCACGCCGGCAATTTTGCATCTGATTGTCAGGCTACCGGTTCCAATCTGGCCACAATAAATGACCTGTCGCGTCAATGAGGGCTCTCCTCCATCCTCTTCTGCCGAACACCGCCCTACGTGCCCGACACCTTCTAGTTTCCCGGGGTCTGGCGGGGGGGTGTCTGGGGTCGGCTAACCCGCTCCCCCCTGGGCGGAGTTGAGGACCTCAACCGCCGGGGATCATCCCGGCGCGTGGCTCGACAGTGCCGCGCCAGGTGACCCAGACGGTTGCAAGTATAGCACCTCACCTGATAAGGTGCTTGTCTCCGGAATTCCAAATTTTCCCCCCTGAAGGTCCGAATTGGATTACCCGCTCGTGGTCCACCGCGGGCCACCTCCGGGGCCGCCTGCCATGGTCCAGGTCCCGCCAGGCGCTGGTCCACCAGCCTCCGGACCATGCCCGCCAGGTCAGGACTTACGTCGGGGGCGGGCCCCCTAAGGGGTCCGCCCTCCATCGGGGGTCCCACCTGGCGGACCGCCATTGCGTGACGCTCGCTCCCCCGGGCCAGGGGCCTCGCTGCTTCCCAACGGGCTGCAGCGTCAGCTGCCTGGCTCAGAGTCTGCGGGCGCCACATGGCGAGCTGTTGCCGGAGCTCAATATCCGGGAGGGCCTGGATAAAATGGTCCAGCGCCAGGCTTTCCCGGGAATCCGCTGCCATGTTAGCATGTGCGATCCCCACTGCGCGGCGAATGTCGTGGGCAAGTTCCCCGATGGCTTCCTGGGGCTTGCGTTTTCGCAGCGCCAGCTGAGCTTTAACAAGCTCGCTCTGCTGTTCAATGCCGAATCGATTAATTAGGGCGTCGCGGAGGGCTGGCAGGGTGAGAGCACCCGGTGGTAATGCCATCAGCACCTCCGCCGCCGCGCCGCGCAATGCGGCCACCAGGTGTACTCCACCTTCGTCCTCACCCCAACCGTTGCCCTTACACACACAGTCAAACTGCGCCAGGTACACGCGTAGATCACTCTTGCCGTCATACGGCGCGAGTGGGACCTTGTGGGACCACCTCGTATGCGAGTCGTTGCCCGCCTGCCGGACCCCATGCGTCGCCCCTTGCGGGGTCAGCGCGGGGCCGAACCGGCCGGGCCCCCACAGTACATTACCCCCAAGGGGCTCCCGTGCCTCTCCTGTTCCTCTAAAAACTACCCCTGTTGGTGTCGATGCATGGGTCACACTTCCGCAACCCGCTACCCATTCCATACCACCACAACCTTGCTCACTCACACCTCGCACCTCTCCCATCACCGGACCCTCTCGCTCGCACCCTCGTTCCATACCCTCCGGACCAGCCATACACCTCACTCTTGGCCTCTCACGAACATCCGGGTCTATCTCGACCCCCAAGCTTATTAAATCACCTGGCGCATCATACGCACGACCATATTGGTCACCACTTACACCGGGTCCTCTTTCTCTTCGCTTCTCCTCCATCACCTGCGAATCCCTCATCCGGTTAATGAGCACATCATCACGATCCGAACACAGACTTTGGACCAATTATTTTACTTCCTCCTTTATCTCTTTCTTATCCTCTCTCCGTCGCTTCTTAATTTCGCTCACCCCTTCTTCCACTTCTTCTAATTTCTGCTTCACCTCCTTCATCTCCTCGTGCGCCCCCTTAAGTTCTTCCTCTAACGCCACCTTATTTTTTTCTATGTGCTCCCGCACCTCCCGCTCTTTAACCTCCATCACCTCTACCACCTTGTTCATTTTCCTCGTCAGGTCCTCATGTACCGTCTGACACTCTTTTTTAATTACCCCTACGTCCTTTTTCATCTCCTTCTGTGTCGATTTTAAACCCTCTATTACCGCTGTGTTCTTCTTTACCTGGTCCCCCAACTCCTTTTGTCCCACTGTCAGCTGTTCTACTCCCAGCGTCAACTCCTCTATACCCCCTTGCAATTTTACAGTCCCCTTTCTCACCTCCTTCTCCATGCGCTCCTTACAGTGCCTCACCTCCTCACGCACTCCTCCGACCTCCTCACTCACACCTCTTCTGATCTCTTCTCCCATCACTTGCATCTCCTGCCCAGATGCCACCCTCATCTGCTCCATTTCCTCCCTGTGAGCATCCAATTTAGTTTCTACCCCCATTCTGACCCCCTCTATCTGCTGCCCCATTTTTTTAACTTCCCTTTCCGCTTGGTCCCTCATGTCCCTCAATTTGCCTTCCATACTGTTTTCTAACCCCATTAACCCATTTTTCACCCCCTCTAACCCATTGTCTAATCCCTCAAATTTCTTGTCTAATCCCTTAAGATTATTGTCTAACCCCTCAAATTTAGCTTCTAGCCGTTCCCCCATTTCTCCCATTTTGTCCCCCATTCTGCCCCCCAATCGCTCACTATCAGCCCTCATTTGCTCACTCTGAGCATCCATCCGATTCCCCAATTGCTGACTATTAGCCCTCATCTCGTCCTTCTGCAGGTTGAGGGACGCCTGCATTTGTACCATAAATTGCTCCATGAGGGCCTGCATTTGGGCCATCCCTCCCACTTGTGCAGCGGGTGCGGCCGCCGTAGCCATGTGCGAGGTGCCATTTTGCGCGCCCGCAACCTCGTGCGCGAGGACGCCATTTTGCGAACCTGCCGCCCTCACTGCTTCGCTCTCCTCTTGTCCCTCAATTTGGTCCTGGATCGACCCTGCCTCACTCTCCTCTACCGGAACCCAGCCGTCTTGATCTGCCATAGCGCGACTTTCAAAATTCGGGTTTTCCTTTCAAAACAAAACAATTTCCAACTGCTTGTAATTTTGAGCGCGTTAAGCGCGCTTCGGGCCTCGTATCCCACTCCTGACACCAATTGTTACGGATCGCGGATTAGATGTTATTTACCGAGCGGTGGTATTGCCGCGACCTAACAGTTCCCCCGATTCTTCCCCAACTCACCCGATTCCACCCGACGTTGACCAAATCGCGCTATGCTAAATCAATGATTGGAAAGGACACAACGACTGGGATAGATGAAACGACGCAAGGGGTACAGTTCTCAAGACCTCCAGAGGAGGATATAATTAGTGGTGGAGAAAAGGGGTAGATTACAAGGTAGAGTGAGGTAAAAGACACAGAAGAGATGGGCACTTAAATACACTCTTATTTTAGCCCAGACAGACCACAGACAAACGGGACAAGGCTGACTTACACAGGGATTGATGGCAGGGAAGGACAGGTAGTCGATAGCACAAGGTGCACCTTGGCTCGGGGACAGGATAAAGCACGGTCCAAAAGATGCAGGGAGGCCTCACAGCGCTCGGAGGTGGCGTCTTTCTTTCTCCAAGCTCAGCGCGCATCTGACGTCACCTCCCTCTTCCTGCGCATGCTCAGCGGGGAGTCACACGCCCTCGGCTGGTTGGCTCCGCCCCAGATGGGACCGGTCCGCCGCTCCCATTGGGTGCGGGGGTTACCGGGCTCCGCCCTTGACGAGGAGCTGACAGCGAGCCCCTACGTGGTAACCCCGTCGAGCACATGTTCGATGGCGGCTCGTTGGAAAGGCCTGGTGCCCTCCCAACACCCCCTACCAACCAAGCCGGAGTGAGGACGCGCACTCCCCGCGCTCGCCGCTGCTGTTGTTGTTGCTGAACCGTGAGGAAGAGCTGCGGGGAGGTATTGGGAGGTCCTAAACTTCCTAACGGTGCCATACAATCACATTCTGGTGCAACGAAGAGTCAGAATTAATGGAAACGAGTCCTTAACTGACATAGACTAAGAACTAGAATCCGGGCACTCGGTAGAGCGCATACCTTCGCCGCAGCTACTGTTCTGTACTTGGCATGGGAGTGTATGCGATGTGAAACTTTATGTGAAATGCGATCGATTTTTAAAAATCAGAATTTGAGCAAATCTGTTTCATTCGTCTGTTAATATGCCTCCCCGATTGACAAATCTGCAATTTGAATTTCATTTGAGGTTGAAATGATTGCGGGAGATCGCGTTATAGTGATGACGTCTTGGATGGACATCCTCTTCTTCAGTCGCTCATAACTTTGAGTGAAATACGATCGAGTTAAAAATAGTCAGAATTTGAGCAAATCTGTTTCATTCGTTTGTTAATATGCCTCATCTCTTGACAAATCTGCAATTATAATTTTTTTTGAGGTTGAAATGATCGCGGGAGATCGCGTTATAGTGATGACGTCCTGGATGGACATCTTCTTCTTCAGTCGCTCATAACTTTGAGTGAAATACGATCGAGTTAAAAATAGTCAGAATTTGAGCAAATCTGTTTCCCAAAATCTAATCAAATGTGTCCCGTATAATAACCAATCATCCCACCAAATTTCATGCAATTCGGTTGAATACTTTTTGAGTTATGCGATTAACATACACACACACAGACATACAAATAAATACACAGCGATCAAAACATAACCTTCCGCTTTTGCGAAGGTAATAACTAGCAAGATGTCCTATAGTTGTCTACGTGAGATGCGGTGGACCTGGATGCGACATTTAATGGGGGGAAATAGGGGGAGGTCGGGTCTACAGAGTGTTGTTTACAGAAAATGGGACTAGGGAATGGGGGATTGGGGATAGTTGGGAAGTATTGAGGAAATAGGGGAATATTTACAAGCGGATATGGATGGATGCAAATCCCATATCCGCAACAATATTTATCCTGACTATTATGAATACAAACCCAATGAGTACCATTCTGGGTGTCTAAATTCATAATAATATTCTTTGTATTCTTATTTATATGCATTAATTCATCTCTCATACAAATAACCACATTATCAATTTTTAGTTTTTTACAATATTTAGTAAGTTCTATATTTGACGTTGTATTCTTTCCAAATTGTTTAAACCATTTATCCATTTATTTATGAGAAAGATATAACCCATTACCCCTTTTAGTTAGTTTAACACCTGCTTGAGCGATAGAGGAAAGCATTTCTCCAACCAACAATCTAGCTTTATCAGGCAGTAGGTGAGTAAAATCCACAATTACACCACTTCCACTAATTTGTTTCTCCAACTCCTTGTTATGTCTTTCCAATTCGTTTTGAGCTTTTAGTTGTGCCTTCCTTTCGTTAGCAGTTTTTACCGCTGTTGAAATACCACCAGTCAATGCTCCCGCCGCACTTAAACCAGCAAGTAAAGGAATTAGAAACGGGAGAAATCCTCCACTCGTTTCCCGTGTTGAATATTTCTTTAACATAGGTTTTGTCATTTTAATTTTAAGTGATCCAGCATCATTTAGTGTTTTTACCTGCTCTCTTGTGAGTAAAACATCAATTCTTACTGCTCCTTTTCTTTGAATTGTATTAACATTAATAAAACAAGGCTTTTGATTTTGAATACAAGATGTTAATTTATTAAGATTGATTTGATTAACATATACCCCTACCATTTATTTATGAGAAAAAACCTATGTGATATTAATCATAACACCATTATCTGTATTAATCTGTAATTCTGTTTCTTCCAAAAGTAAACAATACGCGTTAACTTCTTCATTCTCTCCTCTTTCAATGTATAGAGAAGTATCCACTCTATTAGACTTTATAGTTTCTTTTTGTGAACTCAGGTCAATTGTATAGATTGTATAAAGTTTTTTAAATGCAACCATATCCAAAATAGGATCATTATTACCATTACTTTCACACACCTTTTGGTAAGACTTGTAGGCTTCCCCATAATCATTTTTTTCCCAATCAATTTCCAATCTATCTCGTGGATAAAATGTACCATCAAGAGAAACCCGAAGTTGTTTCACCTTAGCATTATCACTCAGTGCATTATTCTTATCAGTACCCTCCTCTCCATCTGGTTTCTTAAAAATGAGCCAGAGGTATCGTGGCTTTCCTTCAAGAACACCCAAATTCCAAGTGTAGGTAGTGTGTTCCAGTTTAACGTGTTGACATCTTCTTTTAAGGTATGATACTGTTACAGATGCGGTTTTAGATGTTAGTTTACCGAGCGGTTTGGTATTACCGCGTCCGAACAGTTACTCCCCGATTAGAACCCTATCCCGCCCGATTCCACTCGAACGTTGGCCGAATCGCGCTACGCTAAATCAATGATGGAAAGGACACAACGGCTGGGATAAATGACACGACACCAGGGGTACAGTTCTCAAGACCTCCGGAGGAGGATATAATTGGTGATGCAGAAAAGGGGTAGATTACACGGTAAGAGGTAAAGCACAGAAAAGATGGGCACTTAAACACAGTCTTATCTATCCCCGACAGACCACAGACAAACGGGACAAGACTGACTTACACGGGGATTGATGGCAGGGAAGGACAGGCAGTCGATAGCACAAGGTGCACCTTGGCTCAGGGGCAGAATCAACCGCGGTCCGGTCCAGAGATGCGGGGAGGTATTGCAGCGCTCGGAGGTGGCGACTTCTCTCTCCAAGCTGAGGGCGCATCTGACGTCACCTCCCTCTTCCTGCGCATGCTCAGCGGGGAGTGACACGCCCTCGGCTCGTTAGCTCCGCCCCAGATGGAATCGGTCCGCCGCTTCTATTGGGTGCGGGGGGTTACCGGGCTCTGCCCTTGACGAGGAGCTGACGGCGAGCCCCTGCGTGGTAACCCCGTCGGAGCACATGTTCAATGGCGGCTAACCAAGCCGGAATGAGGACGCACACTCCCCGCGCCGCCGCCGCTGTTGTTGTTGTTGTTGTTGTTGTACCATGAGGAAGAGCTGCGGGGAGGTATTGGGAGGTCCTAAACTTTCTAACGGTGCCATACAATCACATTCTGGTGCAACGAAGAGTCAGAATTAATGGAAACGAGTCCTTAACTGACATAGACTAAGAATAACTAGCAAGATGTCCTATAGTTGTCTACGTGAGATGCGGTGGACCTGGATGCGACATTTAATGGGGGAAATAGGGGAAGGTCGGGTCTACAGAGTGTTGTTTACAGAAAATGGGACTAGGGAATGGGGGATTGGGGATAGTTGGGAAGTATTGGGGAAATAGGGGAATATTTACAAGCGGATATGGATGGAGGCCAATCTCATATCCGCAACAATACATTTAGTGGGGTCTTTGAGTTAAGTCTTCTATTTAACATCTCTTCCGTTTTAAGATTAGGAGTATATTCACTGATATACCAACACAAATCATTAATAACAAATTTATTGTTGTCTCCAAAAGCATTTTCAACCCCAAAAAGCAACCTATTTACATTATCATTCCTTTGCAGTTGAAATCTAATTTTAAGACCATACAAAACTTTGTCATAATCACAAAATCCAAATATACCTTTCAGAGGTACTGCTACGGTAAAACTATTCTCTGGTTTTGTGTCATCATTATACATTGCCTTCCTTTGACTATAACCAGGGTCTGTGTTTGTACCCGTTGACATATCAGGAATAAAACCTTCAACAGCTCCCTTACCCATTCTATCACTAAACGAATATAGTGTAAATTTCATCATTTCAGATGTAGCAGCGACATAATCAACCGCTTCAACCTCTTGTGTTCCAATATACAGTCGGACACTATCAAACATTTTCCAGAAGAAATCATTTACGAGTGTAGCATTAGTGTTATTCGCAGCCTTAGTGAATTTAAATTTACACAGCAAGAAACTATCAGCTATATTTAAGTAAGTTTGTTGATTATTTATTTCAAAACTTTTTGTTCCATTTGAATTCCAGTCTGTTCCTGTTATAGCATTCACCTTAAAATAATCTTCCTTTTTAGTGGAGTTTGAAATGATAATTGTATCATCCAAATCATAAATACTATCAATCGCTTCCATACTTGTATTTATATAGTATTAAAATCGTTGAAACCCTGACCCAAGTATTTTAATGATTTTTTGCCGTTCTTGTGAAGATAGTTGAGTTTTACCTTTTTTAATTTCTTTGATTGCTTGTAATTTATGAGACTCTTTTTGAGCATCTTTTATACTCTTTACAGCACCCGCTACATTGCCCACGATAGAAGCAGTTGAACCAATTAGGTCTTTATGTTTAAGGATGGTTGAACCAATACCCATTAGAGTATCAATTATCCCATCTCCTTTATTTCTGAATTGATGTCCCACACCCCGTTGTCTCTTTGGTTTATAGTATCCTTTACCCACATACCTAGTATAGTATGGTGAAAGGAACATGCCCTCCCCTGTGATTATTTTATATTTTTCCAACTCGTGTTTTCTCACAATAACCATTATTTATTTATCAAAAAAAACTTCACGAAGGTGAATTCTGATGGATATAATTTCATCATTAAAGGATATCATACGATTATCTTGGTCGGTTATCCTAAAATTTACTCTGTATATGGTTTTTCCTGACAGGTAAATAGAGATTTTTTGGTTCCATATTAAATTTATAACCAATCGGGGTTGAGTATGCACTGAATGAAAATATTGTATTTGTTCTTATTCCATCGTTATAAGCACCATCAATCAAATCACAATGAATTAATACCGAATTTATACCGGAGGATATTTGAATGACATTATCACTGTAAACCGTCCCGTTAGTTTCAATCTTTTTTGAAGAGAAACCCAACAGCTCTCTAAACGATTTTTCAATCGTGAAATCACCTTTATAATTATTTTTAAGTTTAATCGTTGATTTTGAAGTGTGTTTTTGAATATCTATTACCATATTTTTTGGTTCATCACCTTGTTCTCGCATAGGGCGAGAGACTTCAGAAGATATTTGAGAAATCTCGTAAGCTCCAGGTGAAACGGTTATAGTTTTATATCCACTTCCTGGATTATAACTAAACTTGTTGTTTTTCTCTGTGATATTAAACAAGGTATTATAAGTTTCCATCGACAACAAAGAAGCCTCATATGAGGCAAGGGGGTCAAGTTGTAGTGGGTAAGGGAATGAAGCTGTGTAATCACTCGTTGTGAAATTAAAACTAAGAATTGTGCTTCTCATCTTATTTAATATCTAATAAAATATCTTTGTATTGACATTTATTAATTATTTTCATATTCATCAACTGATCTAAAATGGCGGATGTTTCATTAAAACAATTGTTGTTTCCAGCCTTCTTACTACCTAACAACAATAATAACCTATTAACTAATTGTGATGGGTCATTTGGAAGAAAACTTACACCCGAACCAATCTTACTTAAAGCATCAATAATATGTTTCTCCTTCTCATTCTTCTTTCTTTTACCAGCAACAGAAACTCCATAATCAAGTGAGTTTAGTAAATCAATATATACCCTATCTTCCTCTCTTTCCATATCAAGTGGTTCCTCAAAATATTTTGAACCGTTTAATCCAGAGTTTGTTAGAAGAAACATTAATCTTGGAGTTAATTCAACATTTGGTTGAGTAGAACTTAAGAACACCAATTTATCATTAAATATCAATACCTTTTCTTTCACAAGATAAAACTGTGCTGGTTGTTCTGTTGGAATGAGACCTGCTCTGGTTTTTGAACCCACCGAATATTCATTGTTTTGAAGAGCTTCCACAACATAATTAGGGGGTTGATTTACCTCCTCAAGTTTCCGAAATAATCCTTCGTCATCATATTCTAATTCCCCAAGTTCTTGCTCTGTCATTTGACTAAAATCTTTGAGCATTTGAAGTTTTTTCGGAGTAAATTCTACCGTGGGAACTGTAGGTGAAATGGAAAGAGACTGTTGAGTTTTTAAAAGTGGTTAAAAAAATTTCTCTTGTTTTCTTTCAAAGGCTTCTTCACCAGTTAGTTTTTGTCTCCGTTTCTTCTTTATCTCTTCCTGTTGCTTTACAACTTTTGAAACCAACTCTTGATGTTCTTTAAACTTCCTTGCTCTTTCTTCGGTATTCATTTAGTATTGAAAAATATCATTTAGTATCTCATCTTGTTTCACAACAATATATTTATATTTTCCAATTGTGTGTTTCATGTATGCCTCAAATTCCTTCTTACTACATAATGTAGAACAATTATCTCTCCAAAAATTATTTACATCTGTTGAATTCAACTTAAATAAAATAAAAGTATTGGCCTTGTTTCTTATTGAGCGTCGAGGGAGTTGAAAATATGACTGACTGCGATAAATACAATTACAGGAAGAATGTCTCCCTCTTGTATAATAGCTATCCATTACCGTTTGGTTTCTCTCATTAACACAATCGTCAAAGATAACGAGATTCTTTTTTGATTTATCTAAATCTTGAGGTGAAGGTATATCATCCGTATTATCACTGAGAATACAAGTTATGGGTTTTGGTTTAGGTTTCTGTGTATCACAAAATAATTGTATTATATCATCAATATTATAATCATTTAGTTCGTTTTGAAGTTTAAATAAACCAATAATGTCTTCCTTTTTAAGACCCGCATTAAAACCCTGTGAGAGTAGTTGATACTCGGGTTGAAAACTTGACTTTGTAAAAATTATTAAATTATCATAATCTAAAAAATTAGGACTAAGGAGCATCTTTAAAAGTAAACAGGTTTTTCCACATCCGCTTGATCTGACTATTAGACATCTTAATGAATTTGGAAGATTTTTATGGTTGTTAAATTTTATCTTGTTTTCCGAAACGGGTAAAAAATCATTCATTTATATATTTGAAAAACAAGTCATCTAACTTTTTTTGAGCTTTTTTAGAAACCCAATATCTTATCCTGAGTTCAGGTTTAATTTCAAGATAATCCATTATTTTATTTATAAAGTATCTTGCATTAACATTTCCATTAAAATTATTTTGAATCATAAATAACAATAAACCCTTATACATTTCCCCAATACAAATAGTCTCTTCCCTTGAAAGAAATGGTGTATTATCACCATAATACTTAACATTCATCTCTCTTATTAATCCTGTAAAGTATTTCATTTTTGGTTCTAATTTAAAAGAGTTATATATTTTTCTATATTTTTTATTATCATTAATTAGAAGATAATCACAGAATAAACATTGTTTATATGAATCCTCATCATTAAGTCCCACTCTATCACAAGCCGGACAATTCTCTAATTTATCATATGGAGAGTCTGGAAATTCTAAATATCCTTCTATCATATTTATACAGTAAATTTTTACTTAAACTAAATGTGTTTTTTTTAGCTAATAAATACAATGTTTCAAAACACAAAAGACAAATTTCAATCAATCTCTACTTCAACGGAAGATATAGAAAAATATGTCAAAGATGTTAAATTGAATAAAGATAAATATGGCAATTTTTGGATAAAACCAGTTATGGAAAATAACATGAGTTCCTCTATTTCATTTAAAGGACAAAGAGCTATGTTAATTAATAACTCCATTAAAGTAAATTTAACAAAAGTTTCTCCTCTACTCCTGGTAATTTATTCAAAGCTTGAAAAAGTGATCGATCATGATACTTTGAAAAAGAATGATAAGACCATTAATAATTCCAGAGGAGACATTTGTATTTTCTTTAATAATCCAAAGGGTGTAGATCTAAGTAAAATGAATGATGTTAATATTTCTGGTGAAATGTCATTTCGTTCTATGATAGTTAGAGATTATTTAAAGATAACTTTTGATATTAAAAATGTAGAGATTGAATCTGTTAATGAAAGAAAGTATATAGATATTGATGGGAATATTTTTCCTGCTAATTAAATATGAGTCATTACAGCAGTGAAGATTTTACTATTTTATTGAACTCGGACGATAGTGATGATAGTATTTCATTGAATTCAGATGATAGTTATGATACTAATAGTTTGTACTCAAATGATAGTTATGATCATAGTTTTATTGATGACAATAGTGAATCAATGAGTGATAGTATTGATGATCTTATTGTTGAATTTTGTGATGGTAGCTTTGTTGATGATAATTTTATTGTTAAATTTAGTTATGATATTGAAGATGATAATTCAGACTCTGATGCTGATAGTATGGAAGAAAGTGATTCAGAATAAGGGCTTCTTGCGATTTATGTTTAAGTAAAAATACATAGATAAAATGAATCAAATTTCTCACTGTACAAAATGTCAAAAGAATGTTAAGAATCTTCTCAGACATGAGATGACTTGGGAACATCTACTTCCAAAGAAAACGACACATTGCGATACCTATCATAATGATGTTATCCACTTTAAGAAGCAAACAAAGGAGTGGAGAATGAGACAGGATTGGTATATTAATGGAAAACATAATGAGTGTGAAAAGTACCAAATTAAACAGTTGGAGATGATAATGAAACAAAAGGTTCTTAAAACACATATAAGGTTAAATATTAAGACTGGTTTCTTTGGTTATGAAAGGGATTATGAGTGGACGGAGAACTTTGATGGTTTTCAAATAATTGATGGAATAACAGTTTATTATAATTTGAAAATGATATGTGGAAGAGGTGGATCTCAAACAAGGTCTCTTAGAGAAGTATATCATTTTATAGAAGCTCAAAAGAAGAATAGTGATGCCAGGGTTTTGTTTGTAAATATTCTAGATGGAGATGGGATTAAATATGAGTCATTATAAAGATTTTATGACTCAGATGATTCTGAGTGAAAAAGTGTTTTAGTTTAAGTGTAGTTTCATATATAAAACGAGCTGTAAAGCTCAAAAGTGTTTTAGTTTAAGTATAGTTTCATATATAAAATGAGCTGTAAAGCTCAAAAGTGTTTTAGTTTAAGTATAGTGATATATATAAAACACTACACTTTCTCACCCTTTAAATATGGTTTATTGTGATACTTGCGAGAAGGAAGTAAAATATTACAAGCATCATATTCTCACCGCAAAACATACATACAACATTCTTAACAAACTTTCCCCTCTTCCACCTAAAACGAAACATTGTAAGGTCTGTAAAACAACCATTCTCAAGAAGGGGTTTAAAGCTCATCTTAAAACTCACAAACACTTGTCTAAATTGTCAAAATTGTTTACTATTAGGATCACTGATGGTGCTTACAAAGGTCATATCAGAACACGCATATTTGACTTTCATCCTCCTGGCCCCAACTCAATTGTTGAGGCTGTGGATATCATCAAACCCTCTGTGAAAGACCTTATTGAAAAGACTCTTATTGAGTTGAAACCAATCAAGTTCTATATGGGTATTAAAATGAAAATCTCAAAAGCAGATCCAATCACTGGTGATTATGACACTGATGAGGCTTACATGAGAACTAAGGCACACTTTATATCTTCATATCAAGATTTTAAAACAACAGGAGTCTATGGTCAACTGATTGCACAAGAACAAGAACTTGAACACACGATTACTGGAAGTGGTTGGAATATAAATGAGATACTATATATTGATATTCATATTCTTAAATCAGATCCTCTAAAAGCTTATTCTTACATTGATTTACCCAGTGTTATCAAAAATAGAAAAGCAGTTATCAATATCAAAAATAAAGACAATAAATGTTTTCTCTGGTCTATCCTGGCACATTTACATCCTGCTGGTGATCATGTAGAAAGAGTATCTCATTATGAAAAATATGAGAATATATTAAATATGAAAGATCTAAAGTTTCCTATGGCTTTAAATGATATTCCTAAATTTGAAAAGATGAATAATTTATCAGTTAATGTTTATGGTCTAACAGAAACAAACAAAGTCCAGATTCTGAAACTTACTGATGATCATAAATCTTGTCATGTTAATCTTCTATATTTTAATTCGGAGGACAATTCACATTATACATACATTAAAGATCTTTCCAAATTGGTTTGTACACAAGTATGTAAAAGGACAAATAAAAGATTTGTTTGTATGCATTGTCTTAACTTTTTCCATTCACAAGAAAGATTAGATAAACACTCAGAGTATTGTGGAGAACATAAATCAATGGTAATCAATATGTCTAAAAAAGGCTCAAAGATTTCATTCAAAGATGAAAAGAAAACAATGAAACATCCATTTGTTATATATGCTGATTTTGAAAGTATTCTAGAAAAAATTAACACGTGTCAACCTAATTCTAAAAAATCATACACAAATAAATATCAAAAACATACTCCTTGCGGTTTTTGTTATCATATCAAATCATCTGTTTGGTGATGAATATAACAAGTTAGAAACGTATAGAGGTTCAAATACCTTAGAGGAGTTTGTGAAACGACTAGAAAAAGACTGTGTTGATTAACCAAGATAATGAGAAAAACCAATAAACCAATGTCCTTGATGAGTAAAGAGAAAAGGGAATTTTAAAAAAGCAATGTCTGTCATATTTGTGAGGAGGAAATTGGTGAAGGTCCAAAGGTTAGAGATCATTGCCATCTCACTGGTAAATATAGAGGTCCGGCTCATCAAAGTTGTAATATTAATTATAAACTCCCCTCTTTCATTCCTGTCTTTCTTCATAACAATGCTAATTATGATACTCATCTATTTATTAATGAACTTTCAAAGACCCCTGGGTCTATAAGTGCCATTCCAAACACGGATCAGAAATACATTTCATTCACAAAAACAATCTTTATAAAAACAGGATTTAACTTTGAGAAAAATAAAAATACTTATGATATAACCAATATTAGATTTCTTGATACCTTTAAATTCATGGCTAGTTCACTGAAGGAATTGGTTAAAAATATCAAAGTTTCCATGTCTTACCGAATATTTTCCTGATAATGATTTACTTACAAAAAAGGGAATTTATCCCTATGACTATATGGATTCGTTTGAGAAGTTTAATGAGACAAAGCTTCCATCAAAAGAAAATTTCTACAACAAATTAAATGACAAACATTTAAAAGATAAAAAATATTTACATGCTCAAAATGTTTGGAAAAAATATAACATCAAGAATCTTGGTGAGTACCATGATTTGTATGTAAAAACTGATGTTCTTCTTCTAGCTGATGTGTTTGAGGCTTTCAGAACAATCTGTCATTCTGGATATGGATTGGATCCTGCTCACTATTACACTGCTCCTGGTCTTGCTTGGAGCGCGGTGTTGAAAATGACAAAACAAGTTTGGATTTAATAACAGATGTTGACATGCTCTTGATGATTGAAAAGTCAAAAAGAGGTGGAATTTCACAAGTCTGTTCAAAGAGATATGTTAAAGCAAATAACAATTGCATTCCAAATTATGATCCATCGGTAGAGAGCTCCTACTTGATGTATTATGATGCGAATAGCTTGTATGGCTGGGCAATGTCTCAAGCACTTCCTTATGGTGGTTTAGAATGGGTGGATGAAAGTGAATATGATGACGTTTTAACAGATCTAAAAAATTTAACACAGGAAGAATTAGATGAATCAAATGTTGGTTATTATTTTGAAGTTGATTTGAAATATGCAGAGGAACTCCATAACCTACACAAAGATCTCCCATTTGCTTGTGAAAAGGAAAGTCCAAAGAAGGAGTGGTTAAGTGATTATCAATAATCATTTAATGTAAAGGGTAAATCAACAGAGAAACTTCTTACTACACTTTATGATAAGAAAAATTATGTTATCCATCAAAGAAATTTGAGACAATGTCTTTCAAAGGGCCTCAGTGTTGAAAAGATACATAGGATTCTCAAGTTTAATCAGAGTCATTGGTTGAAAAAGTACATTGACTACAACACCAAAATGAGAACAAATGCTACAAATGAGTTTGAGAAAAACTTTTATAAGTTAATGATGAACTCTGTATTTGGAAAAACGATGGACAATGTTAGAAAGAGACAAAACATTCGTATATCAACATCATGGGAACAAGCATCAAAATTGATTAACAGACCAAGCTTCTCGAGAGTAGAAGTTTTTACAGAAAACTTTTGTGCGGTACATTTGATGAAAGAAAGCGTTGAGATGGACAAACCTATTTACATTGGTACCTCAATACTTGATTTATCAAAGTCCTTGATGTACAATTACTTTTATAATAACTTGAAAAAGACATATCAAAATGATGTTAATCTACTCTATATGGATACAGATAGTTTTATTTTAAAAATTAATACTGATGATGTTTATTCTGATATGAAAAAAAGACATTGATACTTATGACACAAGTAATTATAGTGAAAAGAGTGAGTTGTTCTCTAAGAAAAATAAAAAGGTGATTGGAAAGTTTAAGGATGAATTAGGAGGAAGTGTTATGAGTGAATTTGTGGGATTGAGGTCTAAGGCTTATGCTTATAAATACATTGGAGAGATTGATAAGAAGTTAAAGGATAAGAAATTGAAGGGAATCAAAAAGAGTGTAATAAAACAAACTATAAATTTTAATAATTATTATACATGTTTAACAACAAAGAAAGAAGAGTTTAGAAAGATTAATGCAATAAGAAGTTATAAACATCAATTATATTCAGAAGAGATAAATAAGAAAGCATTGGGGGCTTTTGATGATAAGAGGTTTATTTTAAAAAATGGAATTGATAGTCTCCCTTATATACGGCAGGCCAACCCCAGGAAATATGATTTAAAAAACTTTTGATGGCATTTTTTGTTCAAAGCTGACAACCGGGCTAGAAAGTATCAGTATGGTCCAGGCTTTCAGAAACACCCGGTTGCCAAAATGAGATTTGACCT